>NC_136500.1:55600329-56290329 GCF_053919585.1 Euprymna scolopes
GTTTTTGTCGTCTCGATTTTATTTCATAAAAAAAATACAAAATAACCAAAATGATCTCATAAAAAATTTGGTCAAACAAACAAATCTTCGCTAATAAAATGGGCTTGGAGTTAAATTTGGCTTTCGGGTAAAGTCGACGTTCGAGTTAAAAATCAAAGTAGCACATCCTTCTTAAAGACAGGGTTAAAATGTTGTTCCCCCACGTGTAAATCTGATGCTCCCCCAACGTTTAACTGAGTTCTTGTTCAACCTTGCTGCAAATAGGACGAAGATAAACATGTTTTCCAGAGTATTACTTCGAAGGAGATAAATTCTCACATTTCCTTGTTAAACCTTTATCTACACATACTTTCTCTTTCTGAATTTTTGAAATGAAGATTCATAATTCATATTATTTTGATTTTTCGGACTACTGTTCTCATTTTAAGTGTTATTTTCACACCACTTCGGTCGATGTAATCTCCTATTTTCTTCTATATGTATATTGCTAAACTCGGGAATCTTCTTGTCAAACACAAAAATTTGCACGGAATTACAAACGAACCGTTTAATCAGTCCACGGAGTTACCATGTTTTCGTTCTATCAGCGAGTTGGTCAGCAATTGCGAATTACTTAGGATTTCTACCCAGTTATGTCCAAGAAAATGAGAACATGCCACCTCTATGGATAAAATAAAGGGTTATGCTTTAAATTTCCTGCAAATTCCTGAGTTCAATAGAAAGAATCCCGAGTTTGACAAGATACACCTGAAAAATGCCGGAGATTACATCAACTGAAACTTTGTGAAAATGACACTTATGGGTAGAAGAGTAGTGCGAAGAATCTAAATAATACGATACACTTTTTGAATGAGCTCTTTTGTGCACTACACTCGTAAACGACTTCTAAAACTTTCTATGTGTTAGTACTGAATGAAATGCGTAGAATTTTTAACGCCAGTGTAATTATTTTCGATTCGACAAATTAAAGGACATTTTTACAATGCCTCTTTTTTATCAAATAATGTGTGAAAGTAGAATTACAAAACACCTTCCCCAATTGTCAGGTGAAAATACTATTCTGTACTTTCAGCTGACAATTTATTAATAAAATACACTGCAAAATGTGAGGTACTTATGCAGAATACGGATCGTGCTGAAATGCTAACGTTTATTATTTACAGATTCATACTAAACATGGGTAGGGGAGAGTATTCTATAACTGTTCTCCACTTTCATCTATTTAATAAACAAAAGAAACCGTAAAAAATTAATTTAACTTGAAAATCAAATTGAAATTACGATATCGCTTTTATCAAACTTTTACAACAGTATACATCGTGAATGTTTTTTCCAACACTACCTTGAATTTGGATATGTTGGGTATCGTCACACCCTTCTTTGGCAGGTTATTCTATGAAGTGAAATTCGGGAAGAGAACGCGTATTTTTTTTATTTTATGACAAAAGCTGAGTGATCACGGAGAGCACTACTGCGTGCTGGGCTCAAAAACTCCACGAAAGATAGATTTAAATGCTCTGATAATATTCTACGCCAGAATCAGATCCCCTCGCAACCTCAACACCATGGCATTGTATCAGCGTGATACAATGCCATAGGAACCAATTGCGTTCTCCGTTGAGTGCGTTCTATAACACCAGTGAGCGCATTCAACCGATCAATGTTTTTAATATAACTTAGAATCCCATGAAATATTGAATATCTAGAGGAAATCGATGTAATCTTTTTTTTTTTTTTTTTACCTAATTAAATTTTGGAAACGACGCATTTCATTAGATTAGATGAAGATAATTCACTGAGACCATGAGTTCGGGATAGAGTTTCTTTATATATATATATATATATATATATATATATATATATATATATATATAGAGAGAGAGAGAGAGAGAGAGAGAGAGAGAGAGAGAAGGAGAGAGAGAAAGAGATTGAGAGAGAGAAAATGTGATAAAAGAAAAAATTCAATTACAAACTTGACAAACAGAAACACATTTAATCGAATTTCAACGGTATCAGAAATAAAGCTTTTCAAATAATTTTAGCGTAAAAAACAGTGATTGAAATTAAGGAATATACAACATTTAAGACTTATTTTATTTACAAAACATAAATTGAGTTTATTCTATTCATTTTAATTATAAGTGGTGCGAATTAAGAGATACCACCGTTGATTATAGATCCATCTATCTTGCGTTCCAAACCTATTGGGTATAAAGTGATCGATTGATAAACAGTTCGATTAAACATTGATAACGTTGGGGAAATTATGACTGCACAATTGATCTTGTCTATAAATAACATTCTGACATCATGGATGATGATTCTACAATTAGTTTCTCATTCTTAGACAGGGTCTAAATATGATGTGCAAATCTAATATGCCAGCACTATCGACCAAGCTCCACCATCTGCCCCATCGCCGAAATGTCATATCTGCGTTTCTGTATTAGAATTACTTTAATGAAATGTATTTTGATGAACGCATGGCGTGAATGCTTCATTGATTTACATACTTCCCCACTCGACAAAAAACAAATTTCTACCTCTTCGCTGTTGATGTTATCATCTGTAGAAGTCTGAATGTGAAGTAAACAGATATCTCATTACTCAATTCTCCACATTTCCCTGTTATTGTATATCAAAAAATATTTTTCTGAAACATTGAATTCCTATAATGATTCCATATCTGCATATTTCTGTATTTGCAGAGATTTATCACTAAGCTTGTATTTTGCGCAGTTTTGCTTGAACAATACAGCAGATTTTCGAAAATTCTCCCTTTTTTAACGCGGAACTTGGATCCAGCTGAAGTGCGTGGTTACACTTGTAAGTTTCTGAGTAGTTTCTGTCTCTTATCATTTTCATCAAATCAATCCTGATTTTTCTTCTGGGATGGTCCAAGCACTTCCATTGATGACGGGTGTACTGCTTTCCTAAAAGCCTTTCCAGTCGTCTTCAATCTCAGAATGACCAAGCTGTAGTTTAGTTACTCTTGCTTCAGATTATTCGTAAGGAGGGTTGCATTTGCTTCCATTTTTAGCATCGAAAATATATTGGCTAGGCGTTTTGGCACATTTCGGCGTTTTACGGAAACTACCCGAAAAAAGTCTTTATTTTAGATAAGTATCAAACATTTGTATAACTCACAAAAGAGAGATAAATCTAATTTGGATATATGACGACGGTATTAGTTACCTGTTTAGTCAGATAAATATTTTCGCTGACAAAAACGCTGTGACCTATTTGCGTTGTAAAAATATGTGTACATGTTCTGATTATGGGCTTCAATTGATTTTTTGCGTTAAGCAAAGGTGGAAGAACTGCGATCATTTTGAACAAAATGTAATCAAAACCTTAAATCCACATTTCCACGTTTGTTTTGATAGTATACATAAGAAGATTTTCAGAAATGAAATCCATGTATCATAAGTTTCGACTCTATTACTTCCCACCGCGACCATATTGAAATTGATTTACAATTTTATGAACATTTATTGCGAACCCTTAATTTGCCTTAAACTATCCTATGTGTTTAAATGATTAGATTAGTGAGAGAAAGCGATGAAGAGTGAACTAGGAGGAAAAGAAACAGTGAGCATACGAGTGAAAGTGAGTGAGTGAGAGAGAGACAGAGATAGAGGAAGAGAGAGAGAGAGAGAGGAAGGGAGAGAGATAGAGAGAGAGAAATAGATCTAAAGTATATAGTGATTAAACGAAGAAGCACTTTAAACGCATTTAACAACCAATTTCCATTCTCGAAAAGAGTTTGTAATTAAATTGTATATCGAGATAAGTGAGGCTGACGAAATCGACGACATTGAAGAATTATTGAGCAGAACACCTCCTCCACACGCCTCTACGCGCGCACGCACACACACACACATATTTTTTAGTGATGGAACGATTCCAATGTTTTTCCCGATTCCAATACAATTACCGATTCCAATTTTTTATAAATCTCTATATATTTAACTGTAAATTTGTTATTTTTTTCTCTGATTACCGTAGAAACACACATGCAAAAAGAGCAAATATTTTCATAAACGTAAAAATATACTTGTGGAGATCGATCTATCGATTTTAGATTCACTGCTGGTTTAAAATGAATAAATATTTATTATTTTATCATTATTACTAGTAATGGAAGATTTAGGTTTAAACAAAATCAAATAAAAAATACAATTAAAAGAATCGTTTTGGCATCGGAAATCGATACAAATGTTTCCGATTTCAATACCGATTCCTATCCCCTCAAATATTCCTGTTTTCCGATTCCCGATTTCGATTAATCGTCCCAACACTCATATATATATATATATATATATATATATATATATATATATATATATGTATATATCGAGTGTGGAGGGATTTTCATATTAACCTTTTTCTATAATATATATATATATATATAAAAAAGTTACTTAAAAATTAAGAATAAGAGTAAAACAAAAATAAAAATAATAATTCAGCTTAGAAGAATATTTCGAAATGAAAACAAATCTATTACAGAAAATATTTTATAACGTGCTCCGTTTAAAACAATTTTTCAATTAAATTATCACAGTTATTTCCCCTTTGGTTGTCTGGTTTGAAAATTAAACGATTTCAGATTGCAGATAAAATAAGTTTCATCAAATATAAATATAAATTTAAATAAACTAAAGATTGAATATTTTAATTAGTACAATTAAATCCAAGCTACTATCTCGAATAAGTAATATCATCGAGCTAATTATTTAAATAGATTTAATTTAATGTGATATCATTGTAGATGTGGTTGGAAGAATGCTATATATAGAAACTGCCGTTGACAGAAGTATCATATCATAGGCTTTATTTCTTGACCAGGAGAGGTGTACGCACATATGGCTTTATATTTCTTTGGTCATTGAGACACACACATGAACGCTAATATATATATATATATATATATATATATATATATATATATATATATATATATATATACTAGCATTTCAGCCCGGCGTTGCCCGGGTGTTTGGAGGTGTATGCTGAGCAAAAAAAAAAAAGAGTAAATTTTTTTTTTAATTTGACCCCTATTATGACCCCTTAAAACTAATAGTTTCGGGCTCAAATCACTTTATTAAGTTAGATCCAGGTTCAAGGAACCTATATCTAAAATTTCAAGTGTCTAGACCCAAAATTGTCGGAGGAGTTTGGTAGAGTTCTTAAAGGTCAAATCGTTGAAATTTGACCCCTTAACAGCCAAATTTCTGGCTGACACCCGTCACATCGATTTTCCCAAATTTCAGTACCCGGTATTTCAAATTTCGAGTCTATAGACTAAAAATTGACAGAGTTATTGCATAGGGAAATGTACACAGACAGACAGACAGACAGACAGACACGTTCACTTTTATATATATATATATATATATATATATATATATATATATATATATATATATATATGTATATATATATGTATATATATATATATAAGTAAAATTATTTGTGTGTCTGTCTGTCAGTCTGTGCATTTCCCTACCAAATTACTTTGTCAATTTCCAGTCTAAAGACGCGAGATTTGACATAAGTGCTATTAAGATTTGGGAAAGGTATTTTTAATCGGTTTTCGACCAGTAATTTTGTTGTTAAAGAGGTTAAAATTCTGCGATTCGACCGTTGAGAACTCTACCAAACTCCTCCGCCAATTTTGGGTCTAAACATTTGAATTTTTACATGTAGGTTCCTTGGATATGGATCAAACTTTTAAACATGATTTGAGCCCAAAACAATAAATGTTAAGGTGGTCAAAATTAGTGTCAAAGTTAAAAAAAAATTTGACCTCTCAACCAATTTTTGGTCTAAACATTTGAAATCTTACATAAAGTGTATTCACACACATAGGGTAATATTTTTCCTCTAACCTTTGTTAAGATATTCAAAGAACTGCACATGGACATGAAAGCTCGAGTCTCGTTTCACGGAAAATTCTCTGATGAAACCCCAGTAGACAATGGTGTCAAACAAGGTGATATCCCTGCCCCTACTCTTTTTCTATATATTGTGCTGCTCTACTTGCTCATGCGTTTCGAGATTGCGATAAAGGTGTCATGTTAAAGTTTGGAACCACAGGTCGCATTTTTAATCTTAGAAGATTTCATGCCAGAACCAAGCTGGGTCATGTCTTGGTCAAGGAGTTACTGTATACAGATGATGCACACTGAGACTGATATGCAGCATATAATGGATAGCTTTGCTGACTCCTGCACTGCCTTTGGTCTGAGGATCAGTCTTTCTAAAACAAAAGTGATGTTCACTCCTGCACCAGGCCAGTCATACGTGGAGCCGAACATCATGGTATGTGGTGCTAGACTGTAAGTGGTTGACTCATTTGTGTACCTTGACGAGGGATGGCTGTCTCGACACCGAAATTCACAGACGAATTAAGAAGGCATCTGCAGCTTTTGGAAGGTTGGAGAAGAGAGTGTAGTCTGATCGTGGCATCACAGACAATACTAAGATCTGCGTCTACAAGACCTGTGTGCTAACCACACTGTTACATTCATCGGAGACATGGACATTGCATCAAAGGCACATTAAATGGCTTGAACGGTTTCACCAAAAATGCTTCAGACGTATCTTAAGCATCAAGGGGCAAGCATAAGTACCCGATAGTGAAGTCCTTGTGAGAGCATGTTGCTCTAGTGTTGAGGCCCTTGTAATCAGATCTCACATGCGTTAGGTGGGCCACTTGGTTTGAATGAAAGATTGTAGGCTGCCAAAACAAATATTTTACGGGGAGCTGGAAAATGGCAAGAGCCCTCAATACAAGCCAAGGAAGAGGCACACTGACTGTACAAAGACTAATTTGACAGTCTTACAAATCGACATCGACACATGGGAAGAACTTATTCTGCCGAGGTGGCGAAAGCTTGTACATGAAAGTTGTGATGCTCGAGAGAAAAGAAAGCAGGTCCACAGCAATCTGAAGCAAGAGCTTCACAAAGGTTTAATCGACGGTCTTAACCATGACACACAGAGCTGGAAATGCGACACTTGTGAACGAGTACTTTTGTCAAAAGCTGGCCACGTCAAACATCTTAAGTCACACAAAACTTCTGTTCAGGTCAAATTGCATCTGTTAGTCCGAAAGAAACGATCTGTTTAACATGCAGCACAGTTTGCAAGTCTGCAGCGGGAGGTCGGAGTCATCTGAGATGGCATGAACGACAAGATTGGGGGATCTCTATGTGACGGCGTCGATGCTATACACCTTGGAAGAATTCTTTAAAAGATACATTATTTTTTGACGTATTTGATAAATTAATATGACTGCGCCGTTCTCATTGTTTTATTTGCAAATTTAACTTTGCAATTACCCAGTCCTTTGCATCTTATCTTTGCTCAGCAACAATCCATTACTTATTGAAGATAATTCATTTCACATCGCCATACACTCACAGAGACAAAAACACTGAGGCATATAAGTTGAATTGTCGCGCCAATATTTTTGTACTTTAACGCTTTCTGCTGAACATATTCTTAACCGGAAGTGGAAATCTTCGGACGTTATGTCGCTATGTCATCCTCAGTTCGAAAACTCGATCTGAATGCAATGTTGCACATATTTCCACATGTATTAAATCCTATTTTATCGTACGAAAAGATACTGAGTTTTTACTTTTATCTAAAATTTGGAATAATGCTATGCATGTAGCTAAAAGTTAGATTTTTTTCAAGCAAGTTTTAAGTAAATTAATCCAGATATATGTATATATATGTATGTGTATATATATGTATATATATGCATATATATGTATATGTATGTTTATATATATGTATATATATGTATATATATATGCATATAAATATGTATATATATATGTATATATACACGTATATATACATGTAAATATATGTATATATATGTATGTATATATATACGCATATATATGTGTATATATGTATATATATATTTGTGTATATATATGTATATATATTTATATATACACACGCACATACACACATACGCATGCATGCATGCATGCATGCACGCATGCATGTGTGTGATTGCGTTTGTACATTGCATGGACGTGAAACAACCGTATCCGTTAGGTTGAATGTTTCCCCTCGTATTTGTTTTGGTGTTTCTGTTTCAAGCAGTTGTTGGTTGACTGAATTGCCGAATTAGCCTCGCCCAGCAATGAAGATTCGTTTAATAAATGGCCGTTGTTGGCTCGGCTATTCAGTTCGTCTCCTGGGACCAATTTGTCTCTCGTATTCGTGTACAGGAATAAAGGAATTTCCAGGAGATCAATTGTTGGCCATTTCCACATATACCTGTTTAATAGGGAAGTGTTTCCTCTGGCTTCTTTACATTTTTTTCTTCTTTTTTCGTTTTGTTTTACCTTTTCTGTAATATTCTTGATGCTGTTTTTTCTTACTCGCCTTTCTTTTCATTAATTCAATTTCTTTATTTCCTTGTTTTTCTTCTTAGGGACCTGTATAACGAAGAAGAGGAATACGGCTACTTGTCAGGTCTGTTTAGAGTATTTACATCGAAGTAGTATAAGTGATACGATTTCGCTCACAGCATTTTCCATGAGATTATTTGTAAAACAGGCACAGTGATTTAATAATTTTATACTCTAACTTTTTTTTTTTTAATTTTTTTTTTATTACATTTTCACCCCAAACAAGGCAAATTGCCACTTTGGTGTAGGGGGCTACTATCAGGGGCAACAACTACTGGGGTACTATGTAGGGATTTGGGCAGCAAGGTGTCGGTTTACGTTACACTTGAACTTCTGCACGTCAGTACTGTTGGGGAAGCAGGGACCTGGAATGGAATTCCAGAGTCTTGCGGTTCTGGGGAAGAAACTATTGGAGTAAAAAGATCTTTTACATCTAGGGACCTCTACAGTGTGGGGGTGGGATCTAGTAGCCTGTCGGGTTTGTCGAGGGTGCTCGCGTCGTGGGGGCACAAGTGATTGCAGTTCGTCAGAGCATTCACCACTAAAATACTTGTAGAAAAGGCAGAGGGATGCAACATTTCGTCGATGGGACAGAGGCTGAAGCTTAGATGCCAGTTCAGGGCCTATCAGGTTTGCGACTCTCTTTTGAACCTTGTCAAGGAGCGAGAGACTAGTAACAGATGCACCAGCCCAGATGTGGCAGCAATACTCCATACATTGGCGAATGGTGGCCTTATAGAGGTACAGGATACTTTCGGGTGTTAGTAGTTTTCTAGCACGGTAGAGAGAGCCTACCTTTCTTGCAGCGGCCCTGGCAATGCCTTCAATGTAATTGTTCCAACTCATGTTTCCTGTGAACGTTAGGCCAAGGAGTTTGAAAGATGGACTCTCAGATAAAGAGTCGTTGGCCATTGCTATGGGTGGTAGAGAAGGTTTCTTGTAATTATTGAATGAAACTAGTTTAGTCTTGGCAGCATTGAACGCGACCAACCACTTTTGTCCCCATTCCACTACAGATTGGAGGTCTTCCTCTAGTGTTTCTGCCATTTCTTTAGAAATGTGTTCATTCGTCTTCCTGTCGTGTCTGCCATAGAGTGTAGTGTCATCAGCATATATACCCATCTCAGAGGCAATGTTGTCGAGGAGGTCATTTATGAATATCAGGAACAATAGAGGTCCAAGGATAGAACCCTGGGGCACTCCCGCATTTATATCATATTGTTTAGATGTGCGACCGTCGAGGACTACCTGGATTTTTCTCTTATCTAAGAAGGATTTAATTATGTTAAGTATTCTACCAGTGATACCGTATGATCTGATTTTACTGAGGAGACCCTCATGCCATACCCTGTCAAAAGCCTTAGATATATCTAGAGCTACCGCTATGCCTTCCCCCGCTTTGTCCAGTGAATGGTATATACGTTCAGAGATCACAGTGAGGATGTCTGCTGTGGAACAGGCTTGTCTAAATCCATATTGTTTGTCAGTCAGTAGTTTAGCATCTGTAAGATGATGGACTAGAGCATGGTTAATTATGGTCTCAAATATTTTGGCAAAAAGTGGGAGGAGGCTAATAGGGCGATAATTTGATGGGTCTGTCCTTTCGCCAGAATTCTTGAATACTGGTACAACAGAAGCAGTTTTCCAACAGCCCGGAAAGCAAGCTTCATTAAGACATTTGTTGTAGAGTTTGGAGAGAACTGGAGCTACTTCGGCTGAGCACAGCTGGGATAAGGTCGGGTCCACATGCTTTTGAGGTGTCAAGGTTTTTTATGATAGCATGCACCTGAGCAGGGGTGGTTTTCAGATCGTCTAGTGTGGCGTCTGTCCGCATAGGAAAGTCAGGTAGGGGGTGGTTGGAAGGGTCCAGTGTGGAGTTTGAGGCAAACCGACTGGCAAGCATGTTAGCCTTGTCGGTTGCTGAGGAGACAACCTCGTGATTGTTGGTTAGTGGGGGAATTGTTGATTGCCCATTATTTACTACACTGTTGTAGATTTTCCAGAAGTCTCGAGTTCCTAGTTTTTGTGCTTCGATGCGCTTTTTAGTGGTTTCCGTAAATTCTCTCTTAGCTGTCGCTATTTCTTTCTTAACGTTATTTCTAGCTTCTATATACTTCAGTCTGTTTGAACTGGACTTATGTCGGTTAAACCTACGGTATGCATGCTGCTTTTGAGTAATGGCAGTTGCACAAGTCGACGTAAACCATTGGGGAGAGTGGGGCTTACTATAAAATTTCCGCATTGGAACATGCGCTTCGATTGCAGTTTTGAACCAGTCAGTGGTCTCGTTTGCACATTGTTCAGCAGGGAGAGAGAAAATATTTTTCCATGGAGCATCTCTAATTAGTTCCCTGATGGCTTCCCAGTCAGCCTTATTATAATATCTCGTTGTTTTGAGCACTGGCTCTTCAGTTTTGGGTCTAGAGTTTAGGGCGATTTCAACCATTATCACTGCATGATCAGCGTTCCCGAGTGGGCTGTGGGCCTTCCTTATGCAGTCATCGGGAACTGTGGTCAAAAACAGATCTAGAAGTGATGCGTGTTGTTCTTCCTGGTCAGGGAAACGGGTTGGAAACGTAACAATTTGTGATAGGGAGTGAGATATAGCGAAGCTATGGGTTGTGCTAATACCACGAGAGAAGTCTTCTTGGCCTTTGGGCGAAGATCAAAGTGTGATATCTGTTCTATATAAGTGTAATATCTGTCCTATATAAGTGTAATATGAAAATGTAGTATCTGTTCTGATGCTCTACTTCAATTTTTTGTTCTGTTAGTGGGGAAATCCTTCACAACTGAGACAAGTTTTATTTTTGTTCCTTTTCTCCTCGTTAAAAAAAAACGACGCTGCTCTCTAACTCTGTCCGGTGAGGAGGCAAAGTAAATAGGAACTTCATTTCTCATTTTTGTCTTTTTTACGTTTTTTTTTTTAATTTATTTTTTCCCATTATTCTTTACTGTGTTCATTCTTTTTGCATGTACAGAAGTCGTCCTAAAAGTAATGCATCTAACTTTAAAAAATGTTAAAGAGTTTCGAAGACGGAATTAGTACAATTAAAACGATCCAGCTTTTGTGCCACCTAGAATTTATTTTCCAACATAGTCATAGTCTACATAGTCATCACAATTCTTAATGCACTTTTTCCAGCAAGAGGTTGGTGACTGTGTCTGGGTTTCCAGAGCGCGCTTCATCAATCACATCTCTATCGTCACTCTGAAATCGAGGAATCTATCTCCCAACTCTGCTGAAATCAAATGGTCCGACTTCGTAAACGTTCAACAAACGACCGTGAATGTTGATCGGTTCAATTTTTCTACATTGAGGAATTCAATAACGCAACTCTATCGCTGATGCATTCCCTTCTGATCTATTCGATCGAAATGAAAAATAGGAGACATTAATTTGGAATATCCCTCGTAAATTACTATTCTGTTTACTTTCATTTTTGTTTTCTTCTTTCTTTCTATTTTTTCTTTAAAATTATGAACCCAAATCTAGCTCGTTTTACCCTTTTCATTTTTCTCTCTTCCAATTGGGTTCCGTTTTCCTTAGGAATACAACTTTACATCTACGAACGCGTTTCTTCTTACCTTTTATTCTTTATAGAAACAGACCCGTACAACTACCACCACCCGGACGCACAATACCCTGGATGGAATTAGAGGTCTGTCATTCGTAAATCATAATTTGTTCCTTTGGCGTGCCGTTTAGTTTCCGTTCGTCTCAAAAATCACTTTATTCATTCCAATACAATACACAGAGGAGACTGACCTCATAATCTTTCTCATATGCAATATACTAGCAGTTAATCGAAAAACAATAAAGAAGAAATGTATGACTGTCATCCACCACCTTCTGTCACCCCAACAAAAAACAGCTTTTCGCCATCCACCTCACCCTCGTAACCTCCATCTACTGTATTTAAAATTGGCTGGTGTGCAATGTAACATTTTACCTTGAGGAATGACGTCCATCTTTGATCTCATCCACAGAGACCGATATGTGTTCATCTCTATATGTCACCGTCTAGTACTTTACAACCCAACGATTTCCAAATATCACTTGTTGCTTGGGGTGCTGTCAGTCTGCATTCCAATCAGGTTCTTCGTTATTGCACTTTAATTTATCTCCGTTCCTGTTCCATTGCTACGTGGGACAGATGTTTAATACTTTCAGCTTTCGTCTTGGAAAAAAAAGAAAAACCGTATTAGTGACAATCCAATCTGCATGTGTCCAACTTTAGCGTGACAGACTGACGTACGGGCCAACGAAAAGACAGAATCTTATAACTATCTTTGCCCCAAATAATGAATAATAATAAAAGCCCAAAACCTTAGTGATAAAAAAACAAACATTTATGGTAGAAAAGTTTATTGGTTTGTATTTTTAAGTAGTTTGTAAATGTTTTTTTTATTCACGAACCGGTTTAAAAAAAATCAAAATGGCAGTGACTTTGAAATAGAGAGGCCCCGTTTTCAATTTAAAGGAGGGGCACCTGAGCATCCTGTGTTAACAATTTAAGAGAGTTCCGTCAACGTAAGGAATATTTATAAACATATTTTAATGTTTTCCGTTATGCTTGAGGAATATTCGATTATGGCATGTGTAGTTTATATAAAAATTCATTTAAGTAGTTATCGCCTCAAATTTCGTTTTAATTTCGGTTCACTGAAATTATTTCAAGTAAAGAGCATAAAAAACTATTTCAAAACAAAAAAAAACATGAACTTAACTTTTATTGACTATGGTAACATTTATTTCTCGTACATTTTTTTTTCGGGTAGTCATTTGTTGGCTTTTCTGCTAAACACTCTTACTAAATAATTTCGACGAAATATCGAAAAACAAAGAAACAAAAACAGTTTTTAAAAATAATGAAGCTTTACTTACTTTAGTAAAATAATCCGAAACAGCAAAATGGGATATTAAAAAAGTAAACACGTAATTACTTTAGATTTTAAAGCAAAGAATCGATATAAATATGAATAAGAAAAAAATGGCGCCCTTTTCAAGCAGAACAGCTTCGTTTAACTTTTACAGTATTGAACGGTGTAGTATTGCGCCGTCGGATTCAGGGTTATACTATTGAAATGTAAATAACACGCAGAAAGGGTTGTAATCAACTGAATTCCTTCTAGTACACCGACAAAAAAGCTTAAACAGATGTATAAATAAAAATAAAAATGTTATGTGGATGTTTTTAAAAAGACAAGTAATCACGTGAGCAGGATTTTTCCTTCTTTTGACACGATAACAAGTAACGTTCTTATTTTTTATTATTTATATATTTTCGAAAGAGTGCCACGTGCAAGTGGAGAAGGAAAAAACAGTTATGCAAAATTTGTGTCGAGAATTGTCTAAAATTCCGACTTTTTTGGGGCGTTCACTTCAATAAGAACGTGAATTTATGAGGTGAATTTATTCAAAACAATATGATTCAACTAAAAAAATAAATAAAAGCTAACGTGAATTAAGATTAAAGTTAAGGTGTTATTGTGGACTCTCACCCCTATAAAAAAATCTTGTTAAACTTTGTGACATATTTACATTCTATGGAGTTCAGACGCGAACGAACACCCAATGATTTTATTATACCATATTTCTTCAAACTGAAACATAATTATCAAAGTATACTTACGGAAATATATATGCAAAGTCTTTGTTAAAGTTTGTGCCATATTTCCATGGAGTACAGGCGTGAACGCAGACCCCACAATTTTATTATACCATCCCTATTTAAGTTGAAACATACTTATCAAAGTATTCTTATGTACATCTATATCAAAAACCCTTGTAAACGTTTTTTTTTCATTTTTTTTATTTCCATACGCAGACCCCACAATTTTTATGAACCACTGTTCTGCCAGATCAAACATACCCATTCCTGATCCTCGATACATCTTCCACTATTATATGTAATCAGATTTCTTTTAATTGTCAACAATATAGGAGCCTATTCGTGACCAGACACACACACAGACGTTCAGCTTTATATATATATATATATATATATATATATATATATATATATATATATATATATATATATATAGTCTAAAGAAGCTTTGAATAAAAAAATTCAAAAATAAAAATAAAGAATGCAGTTTTATTTTCGGTTTCGATTCAAGCTGATGCCCCTAAATCATATGGATATATTTTTTTTTTGTTGAAATCGCAACTTTACAATATATAAAAATCGATAGAACATTAACTCTATAATAATATATACGAAATCTGCAAGAATTAAAATATCATATTTAAGCGTACTTTACGCCCGGGCCACGCCGTGCGTCCCTACTATCTTAGATAAATACTTTTGTAGCTTTAACAAAAGAGCTGCAATAATATCAGAGCGTCTCCGTTTATGTTGAACAGCTACAGAAAGTCACCATCAATATATTACATATGAATGAGACCCATGTGGAATTTCCACAAATCCCGATAGTTATTATTATTATTATTATTATTATTATTATTATTATTATTATTATTTGTAATAGATGTAGTAATATAGAGTACTGTAATCATTATTGTTGTTATTATTATTTAGGAACATAATTATTCTGTATCATACTTGTGCATATAAAACAAGACTTATTTTCTATCTAATTGAGGTTGGTGTTTGTGGTATGTACTGGCACTCATATGTACAAATATAATAAATATATGTATCAATAAGTGATCAAATTGACATAAAGTGAGGAAGACGATTGAAATTCATCGATAGCTAAAACTTGTCTCTCACTCCTGGAAAGGGTTCAAAAGAGATACACCAATACGATACCTCCACACTAACCTACTGTGCAAGTGGCTTCCGACTCTTGATAAGTGGTGACCACCTTGTAAAAAAAAAAGAAAAAGATTCTGGAAACAATAAAAAAAAAACAGATTAATTACACCAGAGTCTTTGTCATAATTTTATGAGTAAGGATAGAGTCAGTTTTCGACAGAATTATGCAGCATCGAAATTTTAGAAATCGTTGGAAAATGTTCGAGAGTCATTCAAAATTGTCCACATTTTTTCACTCCCAATAACCTTTTTCATATAAAGGTGTTAACACATATCAAGGCCCAGAAGTCACTCGAGAATAAGGGTTAATATATGTATTGTAGTACTTTGCATAGTAGCGTAATAATCATTTGTGGTGTAAATTTGGTATAATAAGATTATTTAAGAGGACGTGTCATTAAGAATTTGTTTACGTTGGACTTGAAGACGACAATATTGTAGTCAACTGGTAAATAAACCAGCGGAACAGAGTTCCACAGACGGACACACACACACATACACACACATATGCACACATTGTATTTAGTTGTCATTATATGGTAGTACGCATTTTTAGTATTAGGCCGAGAAGAAAGTTCTTGCAGAATTTTAAATTTCAATTTCCAATGATATTTTTTCAAATAAGTTTTAGTTATACTACCTTTACTATATATATTATTTTAAAGAGCGTTTTACACTCTAGTTAATCGTTTAAATTACGATCGTTTTACAATAATTATGCTGTCATTTCAGAACGTATTTTCTTCAAACAATGTCAGTTCGTTTTTTTTTTTGGGGGGGCGTCAAACTGACGTCATGTAATTGTTTCGGTTTGCTATTTGAAATTATCTAGTTTTCACCATCCTTTTTGTTCATTTGTTTTTGTTACCTGTACATTATTCGATAATTAATCGAAAACGTAGAAAACTGGAGTATACATTAATATTTTAAGTTTTAACCGAAAGAATTATTTGACAAATTTAAAAACTAATAAAATTTAATAAAGCACAATTAAGCAAATAATTTTATACTTTACGAGGTTCTATATATAAATTCATATGCTAAGTAACGTATCGCAGAATAGATTTTATAATCTTATTAATATTAAATTTATTTATATATATTAAACTTTCATTTTTTATATATTAATATAAATAGTAATTGCATTATATATATTTTTTGTTATTGGGGAAGTGGTATTTTCCAACGGAGAGTCATGTATTTTACAGATGCGTTGTTTTTAAAACTCCGAAACAGCTACATGGTAAACAACTAATAACGCTGTTTTCTATTCAGCAATTGTAGGTTTTGTTCTCCTGTTTTCCTTCTTTTTTTCATCCGTAAATATTTTAATTCTGTTTTTTTTTTATTATTTATTGTAGACGTTTTGGAAGTCGGCTTATGCAATTTCTAAGTCTGCGATAAGCTAAATTCAGTTTTTTTCTGGGAATTTAAACTAAACTATTTATTTTTATTTTTACATTATTTTTTTACTCAAAGCTTCTCTAGACTATATATATATATATATATATATATATATATATATATATATATATATATATATATATATATATATATAAGACGATACACTGATGAACACATAACTTGGTTTGCTCCTTTTCAATCTCTCTATCTCGTCGAACAACTATTTCCGTTATTTTTCATTATACATATATATATATATGTATATATGTATATATATGTATGTAATATATAATATATATAATATATGCATAATATATATATATTACGTACATAATATATATAATATATATAATATATATGATAGATATATGTATATATACATATATATGTATATATATGTATATATATGCATGTAATATGTAATATATATAATATATACATAATATATATAATATATACATAATATATATGATAGATATATTTATACACACACACACACACACACACATATATATATATATATATATATATATATATATATATATATATATAGACGACGGTAGTTCTAAATGTGTACTCGAAAAGTTGAAGACTTACGAATGCGGTAGTTATAATATTAAAACAAGCGACCTGTTGTGCGCCAGAACTTATTTTTCTAGGTCGTGAATGCATATGCAATTTCAATTCCCTCTGAACCATTCGGGCGCAATAAAAAAAAAACATAGGGGACAATATTTTTTGGAACGTCCCTCGTGTATATGCGTGTATGAACTCTTCCCCCTCCTCCTGCATGTGGTATTTCTCGTTGTACTAGAGATTGCGTTATTTCATATCCATATCTAAACGACTTACGATTGTGACTATGATAATTTCATTTTTCTCAGTAGGGCCACAGGTTGCACATCTATCCCGATAAATAAAGCTGAATAAATGCATGAATAAATAAATACGGATTTTAACAACTGGCAGTTCTCCTATGATTATGGAAAGATACGGTGAATTGAAACACGATTTCTATCATGCCGATCTTGTATGGTCTTGTGTTGATGTAAACTTACCGAATTCAAGCGTAGGAGTCGATAACTGGGCGAGAAAAAAATGGACTAAAATAAAAACAAAACAAAAAAACATCCTCTCACATGTAAAAGAATTTCATAGAACGTTTATTATGATCTATTTAATATTCTACTTGTTTATCTGTAGTTAGTCTGTACATTACGCCTTGAGAAAAACCAAATACAATATTTGAAACCCAAAATATTTTTGAAGAAGCCAAATTCGCGTAATTTCACTCTAATATTCAAATCTCGCAACCCTGGACAAGAACATGAACGTGACCTTCTTGTGATGTAGCCCTGTTTTCTATCATAATAATAATTGTTGTAATTGTTCGAGAAAGGAACTTGCAGAAGTTTTTCATCGATGAAAGAAGCCAGAGAAATGTTACATAAAAAAGGGAAGGTAAAAGAAGCAGGGGAAAAAAGAAGAACCTTGTCTCTTAAGAGGTGTTGATTAGAAAGAGTAAACTAAAGATAGTATCTTACATGATCTTATTTGTATTGAACTATGTAGCACAATATTACTTTCTGAGTATTTATTAGTACTTAGCCATTTATCTCATCTGAGCCAGTTCTATATTTAAAATACAATGCCACTATATTCGTAGAAATGTTAATAAACTCATATTTGATGCGTGTTATTAACATTTTCCTACAAAAGAAACAATAACTTATTTTTCCGCTATAAATATCAGAATATAATTGTTGATTAAATATAATCCTTATTCCGTAGAATTCCCACGGGTTCTGTCAGTTAATGATTATAAGTCTAATTCCAAAAGGTTCGGATCGATCTAGGAAAGTTTAAGGTGGATTATTGTATCTTTCTGATGTATTTGGCAGTAGCAGGTTTATCGATGGGGAAGGGGGTTAATCAGCGTACAATTGAGCCCTTGAGCTTAACCCTTTAATAGAAATAAAAATGGCTGCCAAATTAATGCTTGACTACAATGGTCCGTTTAATTGGATTGTTGAACATTGTAGTGACAAACTACTAAAACTACTAAATATATCTGCTTGTAATTATATAATTTACTTCTGAGCGTAATTGTGTTTAATGTAAATTATATTTAGTTTAATTAAGTTTTATGTAACAGCGATAAATCTGAAGTATTACAATTCCTGAAGTTCAAGAATTTTCGATTTTTGCGAAATCATAATATAAGTATTGGTATTAATTCAGTTCCTAGGGTGTATTTTATGGGTTTCAAGTAGTGCTGAGACGATTAATCGAAATCGGAATCGGGAATCAGAAAAAATACTTCTACTCCCACACGTATTTTTTTATGTACGAGAAAATATCTGCATATTTTACCATATATTTATACACTTATGAGGAAAAATAACAAGTTTTTAAGTAAATATTTGAACATTTATAAAGAAATCGGAATCGGTAATTGTATTGAAATCGAGAATAATATTGGAATCGTCCCATCACTAGTTTAAAGGGAGCATAATATTGGAACACAACGAGTACGGCGAATTCATTTAGCCTAAATCTCGAAAATCAATCATTCATTGAGAATAGATCAAACAAAAAGTGCTGACACAAGCCATAATTAATATTATATGAACTTCAATGAAATCTCCGTCTCTCTCTTTCTCCCTCCCTCCGTCTCTCTTGCTCTTATATATATATATATATATATATATATATATATACATTATATATATATATATATATATATATATATATATATATATATATTGGGATTTCGAGTAAGAACAGAGGTATTTTATCGCTTGATGGTGTCCTTTAAGACTGCAACAGTAGATTTATTGTAGGCACTTATAGCTTTTTTGTTTACCTAAATTAAATAAAATAATATTTTGTTCTTTTAAGATCTCAATTAAATTCAATGATTTTACTTTTGAATATTTCTCACCGGAAATATATATATATATATATATATATATATATATATATATATATATATATATGTATATGTGTGTGTGTGTGTGTGTGTGTAGTAAGTTTTGAAAATATATAACAATAAGAACCTCCCGCGTTCCCCCGTAGTGAATCGTCAGGCTAAAATGCATGTAATTCGCATTACCTGTCTATATATATATATATATATATATATATATATATATATATATATATATATATATATATATATATATCAGAATAAAGTTCTTTAACAATTACCTGGCAGTAATATTCTATAAGTATTATCCCATCTAAATAAGAATTACTCAATATACAAGATAGAACAAATAAATCAAATTATAGTGATTCAATGAATTAAAAAAAACACCTTTTTTGAAGTGAAATGTTTGAGTTTCATATAAAATATTTTTATTATTCTAAGCAAGACAAAGATTACTTTAGAAATTTTATCTCCTTATCCTATAGGGTTTCGATGTCGAAACCTTATAGGATAAGGAGATAAAATGAAAAAGGTTTTTTTAAATTCATTGAATCACTATAATTTTATATATATATATATATATATATATATATATATATATATATATATATATATATATATATATATATAGTGTTTAGTTTTCTAATGAATGATATTCCTTTGAAGTTTGAGCGTTCAGTTCTCAGTGTGAGCAACTGAAAACTACAATTGCGAATTATTCTGACAAAGGTTAGAAGTTACATTGACTGAAATGCTGTGAAAATTACACTCAGTAGTACGAAGAATTCAAATGATACAAATAACCAATCCTCATCTCAAAATTCAGAAATGTAAAAAAATAGAAGGTTGTACATTTAGAATGACTCTCGTATATATATATATATATATATATATATATATATATATATATATATATATATATCTGACCTATTCTGTGTAACCGTTTTCTATAATATATTTCGAGATAAGACCTCTTTAACAAACATTGCGCCATTCAAATCTAAAAACCTTGTGTTACAAATATTGCAGTAATATAGATTTGAAATAAAATTATATTTAAACCTATTTTTGATTATATTCATGGATTGGCGGTTAAAATTTATCAGTTGTTTTTGCATAAAGCAATATTTTAGGAATGTTTTATACGTGTTTAAAATATTCCAAATATTTTTCATACTAATTTTAGATGATCTATAATTACTAGAAAGAAAACGGATTTAGTTTTTGACATTTTTAATTACATAACTCAATTGACTATCTTTAATACAAATCTCAATCGTCGGTTTGTGTGAATGTATGTATGTATGTATGTATGTATGTATGTATGTACGTATGTATGTATGTATGTATGAGGTCAAACTCTGGTGTGGACATGTGTTAAAAGCACACAGATGTCTTAGCGTCATACTGCATTTCTCCCAGACAAATAAACCCGACGTGCACGTCGTGATCACTGCCATGCAGACGGGGTTCTGATGAACGGCGAGTGTCTTGCGCTGTATAACTGGACTTGTGGGCCAAGATTCTTTTAACCAATGACTAAGGGTGAGGTAAACCTTACAGAAACCTCCAGTCTGTAAGCTGCGGCATATATGACCCACCGGCGGGTAGAATATGCTCTGGTGCCCAGCAACCTAAGTCCCAGTCATGGATCAAATGGCATGATGGGTGGAGAGGGCTCCATGAGCCGTGGTGAAAGCAACCTCTTTAGGAGAAGGAAAACCCTGATATAAAACCTGCGGCGACCGCTGCATCCAATGATGTTGACTTGCTCTTCTTTTTGGTTCAATGTGGCAGTTGTTTAGAGAGTGGGATTGTCTAAGTGCAAAGTCTTTCCTCACTATAAAAAGTTTCAAGCACAGGCATTACTTGATATGCAATGGAATACACATTTTGCCATCAGTGTGTATCTCGATAATAAAAAGGCTGGTTGTAGCCTGAAACGGCAAACGGATAATCTATGATGACAGATGCGAATATGGGCGTTAATGGAAATAAAGGTCTGGAGCATCCAACGTTTGATCCGGCAAGTGTTCAGGGCATCACAGCCTGGATCCTGTCACCAGCAGAGGTGCAGCAGGTTCATAGAAGTGACAGTCCTGCACGTGCTTCTAGTGGCGCTCATGTCTGCCTCATTTGAGTCAGAGATGTATTAAGTAATGGTAATACTCGAGAACGAGTTTGCTGCCATCATTTTTGTGTGTATGCCTTCAAATGTATTTTACATGTATGTGTGTATATACATATGTGTGTACATGCGTATATGTGTGCCTCTATGTGTGTATATTTACATGTTTGTGTACATGCGTGTGTATGTTTGCGTGCATCTGCATGTATGCATGTATGTGTGCATGCATGTGGCTATTTCCATGTGTATGTAGGTTGGAGAGGGCTCCCGCACGCCATGGGGAAGGCAACCCCTCTAGGAGAAGCACATCTCTGATTAAAAAATAAACATAAAGCCGGAGACCAGTACCTGCATTAAGCTGGTCTGCAGTTTGACTTGCTACTGGCTATCTTGCACTTGCTTGTTGCCGGATCTCAACGTTTTGAACTGAGAGAGAGATTTAGCTGTCGAACAAAGCTAAAACGCTATAACATCATCTTTGTATGGATACTCCCTCGGCATTTGTCTATAAAAAATAGTCCTGTGGCGATGGAAGCTGTGATGCGTGTAATAATTGATCTGTCATAATCATATGTATGTATTATGTATGTATGTATGTATATATGTATGTATATGTGTATGCATGTTTATATATGTACATGTGTATGCATATGTATGTATATGCATATATATGTATGTGTGTTAATATTTTTATGTGTGTTTGTTTGTGCTATATATATATATATATATGCATATATATATATAAATATATATATATATATATATATATATATATATATATATATATATATATATATATACAGGGTGTCCACAAAGTCTGGCTACATTATGTAGCCAGACTTTGTGGAAGCATCCTGTAGATTATATAGCCAGAATTTGTGGACACCTTGTATATATATATATATATATATATATATATATACAGGGTGTCTGGCTATATAATCTACAGGATGCTTCCACAAAGTCTGGCTACATAATGTAGCCAGACTTTATGGACACCCTGTATATATGCTTGTGCGTGTATGTATGTATATGTATGAGTATATATGCATATATGTATGTGTATAAATGCTATATATGTATGTGTATGTATATGTAGGTAAATGTATGTGTATGTATATGTGCATATATGTGTACGTATTTGTATGTGTATATGTATATATGTGTTTGTATCTGTATATGGGTGTGTATATATATGTATGTATATGTATGTATATATGTATGCATGTGTGCATGTATGTGCATTATGTATTGTGTATGTATTGTGTTTATGTGTATGTATGTCTATATATGTATGTATACGTGTATATATGTATATATATATATATATATATATATATATATATATATATTTGTATGTATACCAATGACCATCTTCAGTGGCATGTCTGCTTGAGCGTGTGAATTCGTCCGCAGGACTAAAAATGTCATTTTCGGGCTCATGGACTTTCAGTGTCTGAGGGAGTGGCACTCGTCAAACAAGACGTTGCAATCATCATGTATGTATGCCTAAAATTTGCGATAAACGCGATAATCGAAAAATTTGCTAAGAATATTAATTCCCTCACCCTCCATTGGACAGGTTTATACACCAGGAGGTTTTTTCGTCAACATTTTCGAAAAATCATCGTCTCGGTTGGGTTGACTACACTTAATTTCAACGCTCAGGATTTCAGGTTGCACGATAGAGACATCGACTAAGACGTCACATTTTTTTCACGTTCTTTCCTCAGTCGCCTTATGGGTTCGAGCCTGCCGGCCTACTACCACTTTCATCCCAAACAGCCTACTGTTGTTTTTGATCCTCCTCCCCCTTCTACCACTTTTTTCACTTCCTTCCGGGGTTCCTTACTACACCACCTACACACACCCGGGCAACGCCGGGCAACGCTGGGAAACCCCAGGCAACCGCGTTGTTATCTATAATATAAATCTTAATTGTCGGTTTGTGTGAATGTATGTATTTATGTATGTATGTCTGCCAAACAAAAATCTCGACAAACGCGACAGATCCTGACCAGATCGGTATTGCTTTGAAGATCGATTTCACGGACGATAAATATCGAAAAATTGACCAAAAACATTAATCCCTTCACCCTCAACTGGGCAGTTTTCTACAAGGAGGTTTCGGTTTTTGTGTCTTGGTTGGATGGACTACGCTATATTTCAACGCTTCAGATGTCCTGTCGCGCAATGGAAACATCGGTTAAGACGTAACGATTTTTTAAAAAACTTTTTTCCCCATTCGCGTTACAGGTTCGAGCCTGCCTGCCTACACTTTCTATTTTTTTTAACAACACCTCTTTCCACCCGGGCTGCTTACTACTGTTTTGATTCCTTCCTCCTACTACCACATTTTACCCCTCCCCTTCCGTGGTTCCTACCACATCGCCTACACACACCCGGGCAACGCTGGGCCCCCACTAATGTTGCTTTTATTTCCTGACCCGAGCTTCCGTACTACACCACCTCGACACACCCAGGCAACGCCGGGCACCCTCGCTAGTCCAATATCAATATATTAATGCTATTAATCGATCTCTAAGTACTCATATAAAAAGTATTACTTACATTACATATCTTTAGTATAGTTTTACCATAATTTTAAAAACAAATTGTTTTTATGTAAATTACCCCATATTAAAAATAATTAACAATATATTTCAAGAATGCTTTCAATAAGTTATCCTTTTTCATGTAATCAACTTTATTCATTACTATTGGCAAAACTATTGCGTTGATATAGAAAAATATATACCAAACGATTACAAACGAATAACACCAAATATCAATTAATTATAAACTGTTTTTTAATGATATACAATTAGTCATACAGATCGATGTACTTTGGTCTTCGATCTCCACTATACATACTAGGTTTCATTAATGATTTGATAACATTAAGCTTTCTGGTGTCAAAATGGATATGATAAATGAATAACAATCGCATGTATTAGTTTAGAACGACGAAATTAGTGCAGAAAATATTGATTGAATCTTATAGTTTACATATCTCAATCGGACAGACTGTCAATAAATTGATTGTATTTTTTTTAAAGATTAACACGTTTGAACCTTTTACGAAGTTTATTGTATTTTCTAAAATTTGTATTTTCTTTCTATTTTTTTCCAGAGTCTGCGATTACGTCACTCTTTTAAACTTCTTGAACAACAATTCGTCTTAAGAGTCGCGACCAATTAGTGCTACAAAACAGACATAAAACGAACGTTCTTCAGCGAAATCTCTTATGAAAGCAATGGAATTAATACCTTAAGCGATCTCTACAGGATTTTTTTATCACCGTTTTCCTTCCGTGTTTTAATGGATAATCTCACTCGAGAACAGCGTCCATTAACGGCGTGCAATTTGTTGAAAGAAAAACATTCCGGGGGAAATTCGTCTTAATGGACCACTCGACGCAACATATATTAAACACAACTATATTAAAGCTTAATTGTTTAAATTGACAAAACCTACTAACTAATCAGAAGGTCATTAATCTCCCCATCCCACTATCTTGTCATCTTCAAGTATTATGAATTAAAATTATTTTAACAGCGAGAGAGAGACTTGATTACATTGTTAAACTCAATCACTACACAAAACAAAGTTGTATACAGATTTTAGTTTAACGCTTTTCTATACGGCATAATCATCACTTATGGAGTGCAGAAGAGAAATACTTATTTTATACGATTCGGTGATACATTGTATTATTTTACGGCATATCAATCGCTCGTTCAATATTTAACGGTGAAGTTTTATTTTATAAATATTTAACACGATAAATCGTTTGGTCACATTAAGCTGTTTTACTGCTATCGACCCTGTTTAAAATATCTAATGTTAAAACTCAATATATATATCAGAAATTAGAAACGGATTATATAGTTGGCATGTTAAGTCACTGGTAGTTGTTTCATAAGGAAACACAATAACTATTAGAAACAATTTTTTTAATTGCACGACATATCACCAGAAACATAATATGTACGACATATCAACAGCAACATAATATGTTTCGACATATCGACAACAACAACATAATATGTTTCGACATATCAACAACAACATAATATGTTTCGATATATAAACAACAGCATAATATGTTTCGACATACCAACAACAACAACATAATATGTTTCGATATATAAACAACAACATAATATGTTTCGATATATAAACAACAACAACAACAACAACATAATATGTTTCGACATATCAACAACAACATAATATGTTTCGATATATAAAAAATAACATAATATGTTTCGACATATAAACAACAACATAATATGTTTCGACATATAAACAACAACATAATATCTTTCGACATATAAACAACAACATAATATCTTTCGACATATAAACAACAACATAATATCTTTCGACATATAAACAACAACATAATATCTTTCGACATATACACAGCAACATAATAGGTTTCGACATATAAACAACAACATAATAGGTTTCGACATATAAACAGCAACATAATATATTTCGACATATAAACAGCAACATAATGTGTTTCGACATATAAACAACAACATAATATGTTTCGACATATAAACAGCAACATAATGTGTTTCGACATATAAACAACAACATAATATCTTTCGACATATCAACAACAACATAATGTGTTTCGACATATCAACAACAACAACATAATATGTTTCGACATATAAACAACAACATAATGTGTTTCGACATATAAACAGCAACATAATGTGTTTCGACATATAAACAGCAACATAATGTGTTTCGACATATCAACAACAACATAATGTGTTTTTACATATCAACAACAACAAAATAATGTGTTTCGACATATAAACAACAACATAATATATTTCGACATATAAACAACAACATATGTTTCGACATATAAACAACAACATAATATCTTTCGACATATGAACAGCAACATAATATGTTTCGACATATAAACAACAACATAATATGTTTTGACATATAAACAGCAACATAATGTGTTTCGACATATAAACAACAACATAATATCTTTCGACATATCAACAACAACATAATGTGTTTCGACATATCAACAACAACAACATAATATGTTTCGACATATACACAACAACATAATGTGTTTCGACATATAAACAGCAACATAATGTGTTTCAACATATAAACAGCAACATAATGTGTTTCAACATATCAACAACAATATAATGTGTTTTTATATATCAACAACAACAACATAATGTGTTTCGACATATAAACAACAACATAATATGTTTCGACATATAAACAACAACATAATGTGTTTCGACATATAAACAACAACATAATGTGTTTCGACATATAAACAACAACATAATATGTTTCGACATATAAACAACAACATTAATATGTTTCAACATATAAACAACAACATTTATATGTTTCGACATATAAACAACAACATTAATATGTTTCGACATATCAACAACAACATAATATGTTTCGACATATCAACAACAACATAATATGTTTCGACATATCAACAACAACATAATATGTTTCGACATATAAACAACAACATTATATGTTTCGACATATAAACAATAACATAATATGTTTCGCCATATAAACAACAACATAATATCTTTCGACATATCAACAGCAACATAATATGTTTCGACATATAAACAGCAACATAATGTGTTTCGACATATAAACAACAACATAATATCTTTCGACATATAAACAACAACATAATATCTTTCGACATATAAACGACAACATAATATGTTTCGACATATAAACAGCAACATAATACTCATTGTCACAGGTTTAAGTGGATACTTTATATTGAATAAAATTAACACAGAATATTATTTTACACAAAATTTGGAATACAGTATAGGAATATCGCCTTTCCATCATTACTAGCGTATAATTGAACACATTCACCAAATACGATTTGAAATCAATACTGCCGTGGACGTATTCATTGCGCATATATGGAATTCAATAGATTGATTTGAACACTTTAAATCAATATCTGAAATCCAAATCACAACAGGCAACTCAGAATCATTCCTCCTTTCATTTGCAAAATAGCTAGGATTGCAAGGTAACTAGGATCTACCGCGTTTGAAAATATGGCGAAGTGTTAGTTTTACCCATTTAGAACTGATTTAAAGCTTCATCACTCACTCATTTATTCGACGAAATTTAAAACAAATTTTTAAATTCATAGGTCACCTTCTCAGCTATATCTTTAATGAAAAAATTTCAATTTTTGTTCATTAAAACAAAAGTTATAATAAAATTACTGGTGTTCAAAAGTCTTCAGAATAAGTAAGAAACGTGAGAGACAGCTTCTTCTGATTGATTTTGGTTACCATAGCAACCTTTTCAACATTGATATTCTAGTGACGATTTCTTAATTGGTTTTTGGTTACAATAGCAACTGTTTCGTCGTCGACACCTTCATAAATAATAGCCGGAATGTCGCTTGCATGCCATCTTCTTTTGGTTATATAGAGAGAGTTAAGAAATATTATACTCTTTGCCGTGCTAGGGCTGATACTATTTAGTTTACGACGTCGCCCGTTAATTCTGTTTCGTTTATTTTGTCCTTCTTTGTTGATTTACTTAATTACGTCTTTAATTTGATTTTATTATTAAGTCAATTTAAGAAGTTGGTTATAATTTTTTATGGATTGTTGACAATGCGTATGATATTGAAGACAAAAAAGAAAATATTATTTCAAAGCAAAGCAAAGAAAAAGCATGGATTAAATAAAAAATGAGAACATGAAAAGTAATCTGGTTATGATTAAACTTAGAAAACTAAAAGGACTAATTGTTAAAACTAGAAATGAAAAAGACGAGATAGTCTCGTAAAAAAATATTTAAAAAATTATAGCTTAAAATATTGCAGCATTAATAATTTTAAAAAAATTAAATTTAACATTATATATAAATTCTTAATGCTGCTAAATTTGAAGTTATTATTTTATTTTATTTTTGCAAGAATATGTGGTCTTTTTCTTTTCCAATTTAAACAACTAGTCCTTTTACTTTTCTAAGTTTAATCTTAACTATATAACTTTTCATGCTCACATTTTTCTATGATATATATATATATATATATATATATATATATATATATAGAGAGAGAGAGAGAGAGAGAGAAATATTACATAACCGCTACACTGAACATGCTAATGTTTCAGACAAGTGGTCGGTCAGGATCACTTCGTCATACGACGTAATAAAGGTTGTGTCCCACAGAAGAAGTCTAATCCTCAAATGGGAGGATTGAGGAAATTATTAAACACCCCTACATACACACACTCACATATATATATATATATATATATGTATATATGTATATATATATATATATAAATAAAATTACAATTAAATTTTTCAAAATGATCCAAGATGGCAAAACTAAATTATATTATACATATCATAGAATTAATATTTATAGAGAAATCTCAACCAGATGTAAAAGGTGGATAAAACCAAATAGGAGATAGAGCTTATAAAAGGAGCAAATAGTTAATAAAACATGTTAAAAACACTTTGAAAAAGAGTTTAGAACATATTTAATTTGAAAAGGAAACATTAAACAAGTGGATAGTCCTTAACCATCGGAGTTTCGAAGAAATACTTTCCTTCTCATCAGAGGATAGGAATTAGCAAAAGGCGGGATCGAATTTTGCATGCAAAAGTATTTGATGTAACTGCAATTTTTTATTGCAATTTTCGTTTTTGTGTTTAAATATTCCTATCTATCAAATATATCAATCTACCTACACTTTCATATCCTGTATATATTTACTTATATTTACTTATATTTTACAATATGCATTTACTTAATACTTACTTGCTTTATCCGGAATTTGTAGATACCGGTCATCCTCTTCCCTTTTTTTGTGTCTTTTGATAACTTCTGCTGATATTTTCTTGAGTAATAATCTGTACCTTTCAGTTGACCTCTTTTTTGCCCTATATTTTTGGCGCCTTCTATCGTCGTGTTGTCTGGGTCATTTTGACATTTGCTTTTCTATTTTATGTTTAATTTTATCACCATTCAATCTTTTTTTCCTTCTTTTCACTCATTTTTTTCTCTCTTCTTCATCCGTTTTTCTTAATTGCACCTTCTCTCGGCAACAGAGATAACGCATATCTTATTTTTCTTTTAATAATATTATTTGAATAATTTCCCCTTTTCCTTGTACCTATTTGTGAATTATTCCACGGATTTCAGCCTTTTGGATTATTTTGGACCATCTTCCAATTACGCGACTTCCTTGGATTTACTTGTGCGAATCGAAATTTAACTAACTTTCTTGGATTTACATTTTTGGATTTTACCGTCATTGGATACTTTACTTTTACCAGACTATCCATTCACGTGAAATCACCTTTTTCTTCACCATATTCCCTATGCTTCACTTTTTATCAACTAAGTTCATTGACTTACTTGCAGTTTAATCAAATACTTTTGTATGCAAAATCCGATCCCGCATTTTGCTAAATCCTACCCTCTGATGAGAAGGAAAGTATTTCTTCGAAACTCCGCGGATTAAGGACTATCCACTTATCAATTGTTTCCTTTTTCAGATTAAACATGTTTTTAACTCTTTTTCAAAGTGTTTTAACATGTTTTATTAACTATTTGCTATATATATATATATATATATATATATATATATATACATATATTAGACACAAAGAGAGAGATTGAGATAGATAGATAGATAGATACTTAGATTGATAGATAGGTAGATAGAGAAAAAAGTATGTAAATGTTTGATTTCCGCCTCTAGGTGTGTTAAAAGGTGATACCCATAATTTTGTGTTACAAACCTTCCCAAAACTTTTTAGATTTTCTTATTGTTCTCCCGCTTTTCTAAAATATTTCTATACATAATATTTTCTTATAGGCGATAATCCATCTTTTTATAAATGCCTACGTATTTCTTAAGAATACCGACTGAAAACAATATTTATTGAAATAATCAATTATATTATTGACATTCATGCCCCGGTGTCTTAGATCTAAATAACACACGTGCTTTCGTCAAATTGACCAAGTTCAGCAACGGCCACACTTTTTAGAAGTTCAATGCATGGTAACTTGGAAAACACTCGTTGCTTTATGCGAAACACTTCACATTGAAGTATAAGTGGGTATCAATTTTGTTAGAAATATCACCGATGAAGGACCAGCACTACGTTAGATTATGCTTATTCGCTTTTCCATTAAAAGAATTTATGGTAACGATTTATATCCATATAGATATTCTCTAAAACATATAACGATTTAATTTAAGTAAGATTTTGGTCTGTTTTACTTAGAACGGTATTTCTATAATTGGTATTGATGACATTCGACTGATTATCTTATTTTTATTGTCATCACAACTCTACCTCCTCATCAGTCATCATGTGGTTCGAATCTTTCATGGAATACTGAACAAAAATATTGACGAAAGTTTGTTAATTAATACATAGTTTGCATTACATTTTTTATGGCTTGTGAAGCCCTTTTGTAAATTCGTCTTTCCGTTGTTCTTCCGAATTTAACAGAGAGTTACATATGTCAGAAACACGTGGTTGAGACGACTAAGATATCGATTAACGTGTACAGATTATCTTCAGGTTTGGAGTTCAATCTCAGCAGTAACTCTAATAGAGAGTTTTTTTTTAACTTCTATTATGGCATCCGATTTTAACAATGACAAGCTTAATAAGACCAGCTATGAAAAAATATTTAAAACATACTCATAAAAGCAAACAACACAAATAATGTATCCAAATGAATCCGCTTTTAATTCGGTTATTTGATCATTTCCAGATGTTCGTATGCTCTTAATATGAGTAAAGAAATGTATCTATGGCGTCTAATTCGATTTTGGAATAATTCATTTTAAAATTACTATAGTTCTTTATTCGTCGCGTCGACAACAGATATTTCTTAATTGCTATTTCGCGCGGTATCTTTTGCGTTCGAATTCTACAAATTTGTACAATGGGTGCGAACGGTGATAACGTATGCACAAACGAATCATAATTTTATGTTTTTGAACATTTATGATGATAATCAATAATTTGCTTTATTTGGCTTCTTCAAAATAATGTTCTCATCTTAATTGGTATTCTCACCCCAACTTTATTCATGCGAAATTCTGTGCAGGTTACCATCCGTCTGTTTAACTATCTTACTCTCTCTCTTTTCTCTCTCTCTCTCTCTCTCTCTCTCTCTCTCTATATATATATATATATATATATATATATATATAACTACTTAATTTACTCACATAAATTTATATACGAAAGTATAGATAAGCCTGAAGAATCCTAGAGTGGATGAAACGCGGGATATTCAGTGTAGCTTAATCGCCATATACATTTTATAACTTATATATATATATATATATATATATATATATATATATATATATATATATATATATATATATATATATAAAAGTATCGTTTGTGTGTGTGTCGGTGTGTACAACTCTTTTATAGGCCACATACTGGACCGATCATAACCAAATCTGGCATGATTGTCACCGACATAGGGATGGTGCACTCAATTTTTTAAACCTCAAAGTCAAACGTTAAAATCATATTTAGTGCGGTTCTTCATAAACTTCCCCACCTAAGGATGATACCCCTTGAGTTGGGGTTCGTCACCATTCCGGGATCCGTTACCATAACGTCGACCATTTTTTTTTTGAATTTGAATCAGATCACCCTCCTCCACCTCATTCTTTCAACCAATTAAACAAATGTTAACTATTGTGATTCTTTGTATTGTTTCAATTTTTATGTGTAACAATATAAGTGTAAACTTTGATATAATTTATTTGCTTAGAAGTTCTTAGTTGGATTTCAATCACTTCAGGAGGTAGTTAAACATTTAAACACCTTAAAAAATAGTTGCTCTTACAACATAAACTTACTGCAAGGGTGTCTGCAAAGCGGAAACCGGACGTACGGCAAAGTCTCGCGGGAATCACGGGTATTTTTGCTAGTATAGTGATAAAACTACAGTCAGAGATTTTAGCGTTTCACACCGAACAACAGAGTATATAGTTTCGAAGCAACTTATAGATAGAGTCTATAGCGTTTCGAACCGAATTAGTGATAGAACATATAACATTTCGGACTAAACTACAGACGGAGTATAAAGCATCGCGCGCCGAATTATATAGAGAGAATATTGCGTTCGGACCGAACTACAGACAGAGCTTATATCGTTTTGGAACAAACTACAGATAGATCATATAACGTTTAGGGTCGAACTGCAGACATATAACGATATTTAGACGCATCAAAGTAAGATGCGTCCATTTATGCTGCGCGTATAGCGACGGTAATTCTGCGGTTTCAAATAAGCTTGACATCAACGAAAATTCTATTTAAAACTGAAGTATGATTAACGAATCGATAGATTGGTTGGTTGGTTGTTTTTGTTTTACGGCATATCAACCCTTTTCGGGTTATTTAATGCCGAATTCAAAGGTTTTGAAGAAAAAATATTTAATAGAATATATTTGTTGTTTTCAAGTCGGTTTCTATTTAGCCCATAGTTGGAACCCTAACAGGTACTACCACTCCGGGTCAGAGTGGACCTGGGAGCAATGTTAATTAAAGGGTGGCTCCACACTCCCCAAAGCCTGCAAGCTTGGGCCTCACCACTGGATATAGTTCAAGGTCATATCCAGGACCCCCATTGAAGGACTTTTACCCTCTGCAGGGAGGCAGTCGGTGTATTCTAATGCCCCATCGACAGGGCCCGAATAGATAGGAACCCGTGTGCAGATGTTTAGACATCTCTGAAGTAAGACCCATTCATTCACACTGCACTTATTGCGACAAAATTGTTATTTCAAACTTACATCATCAGCGGCCCTGCTATTTTAACAACGTCGACGACCACGTCCCAATCGTAGAGCCATGGTAATCTCGGAAAAAAACGTAAAAAAGTAAAGACGATAGTTTCCAGTTGTTTTCCGTCTTTATTCGGGGGTGCATTTCCCCCAGTGATTTGAAAGCGTCCTCAGATACCAACCTAGAAATTTCTACGACTCGGCGCGGTACAGCCTTTCCAAATGGTCACCCATCTGATACTGGCTAGGCTCTTAGTTGCTTAACTAGTTAGTTGCTGGCGAGAACTGGAATATCGACGGTACTGTCTCTTAGGTAGGACCAAAAAAATAAAATGTTTACCAATGTAAATGCCAATGAAAATAGCATTTGAATATAAAACATGACAAACCTACCGAAGAGGATCTATTATAGTAATATTTAGACGTAGCTCCAACAATATGTAAATTCCATTTATATATTAAGCTTAATAGATTTGTTGTGCTTTTTTATAGAGACGCTTGAAGGCAATGAAAGCACGCTATAAAGCACAGATAATTATATTCACAGAAAGTTTATGATTGAATGAACAAACCGCATAAAATTCGTAAGGTGAATTTAAAGGAAAAGGGTTTATTTTTTTAGATAGGAGACTAATTTTCTCATCAATAACAATTTTGCCTTACGTCATTGAGGTATAATCAATGCCCTCTTTCTCATTTCTTTTATATTTGTGAGAAAAAATTTCCCTTCAAATTCGAAAAAAAAGATTTAAAAATAAATAAATGAATATATCGAAAAACCAAAGGAAATTATACAAAGTGTATAAAGTAATATTTCTGTGGTTTTGACAATTTGTAAAATTTTCTTCTAATACACTTTGAAAATTATCTCTAGCATCTTAGTGTTTGTTTTCTACCTTTATTAAAAACGAATAGAAAAGAAAACGAGTTAACTTGAGACGAGCGATACAAGCGCATGATTGGATAAACATGCGCTCTTTTTCGACGAATTAGAAATGAGAATTTAGTAATAGTTTATTCGATACATCTCAGCTGCCTGTTTAAATGTATGTATGTATGTATGTATTTATGTATGTATGTATGTATCGCTAAGAATTTTCGACAAAGGCGACGAATTTTGAGGAGGTTAGTATCATTTTGAAGTGCGACCATTCGGACGACAAATATCGAAAAATTGACCAAAAACATTAATTTCTTCACCCTTAACAATGTTTTTCTACAGGGAGGGGTCGCTATTTTCGCCGGTTTGGCGATGGGCACAACAGCTAACGCGCCACGTTTTCTTTTGCACTTTCTTTTTCTCATTCGCGGTACGGGTTTGAGCCTGCCCGCCTACTACCCCTTTTTTCTTTACTCAATACACACCACTCGGGCAACGCTAAGCACCCAGGCTAGTCATTCAATAAAACTTTTGGGCCTCAAATAATCTCAGTTTGATTCACAGTTTTTTTTTCTTTTTATTTAGTTATTTTTTAATTTAGGGTAAGATATGAGAATAATAAGAATTTTGGGAGAGGAAGAAAAAAGCAACTCGGTTGGTTACACGTTTTTCCCGCATGTCAACCGTCGTTGGGTCATTCTATGCCAACATCGTAAATGCATACAGTTTTCGTGTAAATTAATTACACTGCGATAACAGTTTCCTGATAGAAATACATTTACTCATCTTTCTGGTAATAAATTGCAGCAATTGCTTTAAATTCGTTTACGTTGAACGTGCAGACGACCAAATTGTAGTCAACTGAAAAGCAGACAAACTGTAGGGAGTTCCACAGGCGCGCAATTCTAAGAAAAAAAAACTTTGTTCATAGAATCTACGTTTAGGTTTAGGTACATATAAAGAGTGGGGAAAATTATTGATAGCAGTTTCAGCTAGACATGTGTTTTTCGTGAAAGTCAAGCAAGGGGGACATTGGGTTGGAGCTCAGACGAGCACTTGCCATTAAAATGAGGATAAAGAAGAAACAGGCACACAATGTCTCTTCACTGGGAAAGAGGCTACGAAGTCTATTTTATACTCTCTCAAGGCAGCATAAGATTTTTTAGCAACTCCTGCCCAGATATGGCAACAGTAGTCCATGGTTGGAAATACCTGGCTTTTATATAGGTAAAGAATTGCATCAGCAATGAAATATCTACTGGAGCGTAGAAGGATCCCGCCATTTTTCCAGCAATCTTGACAACAGATTTGATATACGTGTTCCATTTCAGATCGGGAGTAAAGTTCAAGCCCAGAAGCGTGTCAAAACATTGAGCCTCGCCAAAACGAGAGCCATTCATTTCAATTGATGCCAGATGGGGATCAGAGCGTTGATGATGTAAAGATAAAATATTGGTTTTAGATGCATTAAAACTAAACAGCCACCCCTTTCCACATTGTACCACATGCTCAATATCACATTTACAGCCTTTGATATGTTGCCATATGTGGTAGTGACATCAACATATATGTCGTCAGCATACATGCTAACGAATGATCTTAGGATGTTATTTGGGAAATTACTGATGTAGACCAGGAAGAGCTATACCGTAGCTGGAAATCTTGTGAAGTAGACTTTTATGCAATACCCTATCAAAGGCATTCAATATGTTAAGAGCAATTACCCTAGAAAGGAAGTCTTCGCCTAGAGATTCGCTCATTCTATGAGATATAACTATTAGCACATCTGCTGTAGATCTAGTAGAACAGAAAGCATATTACATGTCACGAAGGAGGGTATTTTTGCTGAGGTGGTTTACTGCTTCTCTATTTAACACAGATTCCAGAAATTTACTTATAACGCACAGAAGACTCATTGGTTTGTACTGGGAGGAAGATGACTGATCACCTGAATTCTTCAATACAGGGTATGAAGTTTTCCACGGTGTTTGGAAGCAATTTTAAAGACAACGCTAAAACAGCTTTGTAATCATGGGAGCTAGTTCTCGTTGAAGCTTTTTCAGCTCTATAATTGAAGGTCTGTCAGGGTCAGTTGCTTAACTTGAATCAAGGTTTTTGATTAGCTTGGCAACATCACGCACATATATTGTATGTTGCATAGCGTGTTTTCTTATACAGTTGGAAATACTGGGGTTTGACAGCCTTGGACGCATGGTGTAGAATTAGCTGCAAATTCTTGACAAAAAGTTTGGCTTTGTCTGACACTGACGAGATTACCTCAGATCTATTGATGATGGTTGGGATAGAGCACACGCTTCTGTTCAGGACCCTGTTTGCTATTTGCGAAAACTGATAGGAACAAAGCTTTGCTCAGTTATTTTGGATTTAATGGACTGAGAATACAACTCTCTCGCGTTATTTATTACTTTTTTACAGTGGATCTGGCAGTCCCGAAAGCGGCTTTAGTCTCAGTACATCTATTACGTTGAAAACAATGGAAAAAGTGATTTCTGTGCGCAATGACAGCAGCATATCTGAAGAGAATCACGACTGGCTGTTGGGTTTTTTGCTGAAAAAGCGGTCTATACCTACAATTAACCATTGCTCAGGTCTGATACTATAGAGGAAACATTTATTTTAAACATGAAACGAAGATGTAGATCTGATATGAATGTACGAAAGCCAGTCAACCATAGAGTATCGATATACAGTACGATGGAGAGGTAACTTTGAAGACGTAATACATTTTGTTTTTATCTTAACTGATACAACCGAGTGGTCGAAAGATCCCAGAACGGAAGATGAACATAAGCTCAGAGTAAGTTGTGAGAAAAATGTCTAGGAAATTGCATACTGACTGTCAGTATCGGGCACGGGTGGTTTCTTTAACAATCTGAGTGAGGTCATAAGCAATAGAGAAATCGTGACAGAACCTCCCTGCATCATGTCTTGTTTAAGTGGGTTTACCATTCCACATTGTGAACATTGAATTTTCCAAAGACATGAATGTTAGCCGAAGGATGAGCAGTATGTGGTCAATTTTCTCAGATATTCTATTAAAGATAGTAACTCCGCTGCTGTGGGGACGATAGAGGGCAAATATAAACGTTGTGGTGTGAGAAAGTACAACCCGGAAGTACATATAGGTCTGGTTTAGTCTCCTGTAATTAGTTTTGAACCTCTGGAAGATTGGAACGTAGACCCCCTGATGTTGGAGAAGGAGACATGGTAGTGGGGGTCTTCGTTTTAACTTGGAGTTCTGGGTTTAATCGAATATATTTTCCTGGAGATTTTTCATGATGAAGTTTTGGGATTTGCGAAACAGGTCGACAGACTTGCTTAGAGCATGGCAGAGAGGGAAAGTAAGAGAGAAAAAGAAACGAAGAAACATTTTTTGTAGAACATGATAAAGTAAAGCCGTAACCCTAAGCCACTAAAATGGCATTAGTGGTTAATCCAATCTTCGGGTCCCTGACTATCAAGCTGATCGTTAGCCCAGTTAAAACATTTACCTCCAGCACGATTATAAGTGACATGGCCACAAGGATAGACATAGAAAATTTCCGACATCTCAGGCTACTGTTCAAGCAAATATACTGCCGAACAAGAATACAGCTTTTTCTTCTTCCTTTGTCACAAATGTCACCAATAACTGACGACTGAGTGAAAAATCAGGAGAAGCGAGCGTTACGTGAGCTGTCGATAACGCATCTACAATGCATTATCTAATCTCCAATAAAATAATAATAAAATTAATAACAAGTATTCTACTTGATCTAAGTTCATTTGACATGTTAAAGAGAAAGTATGGCGATAGATTCCCTTCTCACTAACTGGAAATAAGCAGAATTGTCGGATCTATTTATACATTTAATAAAACAATAAAAATATATAAATTACAAACTAAAATAAACATTGCATCTAATAAAATAAAGTATCGCAAATTCACAACTTATCTGCTAAAAGTGTCAGTCTTCAATGTAAACTATTAAGGGTTGCCTTAGCTTGAAATACAGGTCTGCGTTCACAAATTAAAAAAAAAACAACTAACCGCCGTTACGTGCTATGGTTCGGTAGTTAAAATGTCGTTGTATATGCATACGAGGTGGAAGAGATGAAGAGAATAGAAATCTCACATCTATTTATGCAATGTTAAAATCTATTATAAATGTAATAAAACAATCCAATAAAAAATATAAATTACAAACTGAAATAAACATAATTAATATAAACATTGCATCTAATAAAAAGAAAATATCGCAAATTCACAACTTATCTGCTAAAATCGTCAGTCGCACTATTAAGGATTGTTTTAGATTGAAAGTTTTGTGAATAGTTTGTGTACAGTCATGAACGTTTTATTTTCATATCAAGATGGTCAGAGATAATAGCGTTTCACTTCTTAACAACAATGAGACGTTCCAAATAAAAACTAAGAGGGCAAAAGAAAGTATAATAAAGTAAACGATTAAAGGCTGTGATCCTCCAAAAAATAACTTGTCATATAGACATTATAGAAATGTTTCTGAACGACTCTTTGCAAGGAAGAAACGAACAGATGCCGAGTGTACTCACTTTGGATATTTTTCTTGTATTACTCTTTCCATGAATATTAAATTCCGAACATATAAAATTATTTCATGTATTTAATTACCAAAAAATTGTATATGTAAACATTTCAAAATAAATTGTTCTATTTTGTGCAAAGGGGCCACCACATATCAAGGCCTGGAGACCACTCGAGGATAATGGTTCATATTTCTACGCTAGTCCTTAGGACAATAGTGTAGTAACCGTTAGTAGTAGAAATTTGGTGTAATTTGATTATTTAAGAAAACGGTTCAATAAGAACTTGTTTACGTTTAACTTTAAGACAACATTGTAGTCAGCTGGAAACCATACCAGCGGAACAGAGTTCCCCACGCGAGCTGTTCATGGAAGGAAGCTTTGTTGAGGGAATCCACGTTTAGGTTAGCGATAGAGATTGGGGAATTTTTTTATAGTGATTTTTGGCTAGACGAGTGTTGTTTGTGAAAGATTGGCGAAGAGGACCGTACATTAGAGCTCAGTCGACCACTTGGCATGAAAATAACGATAGAGCAGAGACAAGCTCGCAACGTCTCTTCTGTGGAAAAGAGATTGCAGAGAAAAGAAAAGGGTATGACCTATTTAATTATTAAGTCAATTTTGAACTCTGTCAAGGCAGGATAGGTTCTTCTATCAACTCCTATCAATATGTGGCTACAGTAATCCATCCTAGGATGAACTTGGCTTTTATAGAGATAGACGATTGCATCGTCAGTAAGATATCTACTGGAGAGGTAGAATTATCTACTCATTTTTCCGGCGACCTTGGCTACTAATTTGATGTTTGTGCTCCATTTAAGAGTAGGAGTGAAGGTTAGACCAAAGAGTTTGTCTGAACATGGACCATCATCGAGACGAGAGACATTCATTTCGTTTGGGGCTAGATGTTGGTTAGAGTATTGATGATAGAAAAAGAAGAAACTTCGTTTTAGATGGATTAAAATCAACCAACCACATTTTCCCTAATTTCACCACGTCCTCAAGATCAGAGAGGACAGAAAGAAAGAAAGAGAGAGAGAGAGAGAGAGAGAGAGAGAGAGAGAGAGAGAGAGAGAGAGAGAGAGAGAGAGAGAGCGCTTATGGTCATTTTGTGCATTTAAAATGTTTCCATAGATAGTAGTGTCGTTTGCAATTGCAAAATGTCTACGAATGATGTTAGGATGTGATTTAGAAGATCGTTGATGAAGATCAGGAAGAGAGTTGGGCCCATGATAGAACCTTGAGGGACGCCAACACTAATACTGTGAGTTTTGATTTTATGCCCATCGACCACTACTCTTATAAACCCATCAAAGCGTAATAATTTAATAATTCTATAGCTGGGGGACTTGTATCTATTCCGTAACTGGGATCTTGTGTTGAGTACCTTATCAACAGCCTTTGATATGTCAGGAGACATTTTCCTAGAAACGAAACCTGCGTCGAGAAATTCACTAAGCCTATAAGATATTACTATTAGTACATTAGCTGTAAATCTGGCAGAACGGAAAGCATATTGCATGTCACTGAGTAGGTTATTTTGCTAAGGTGGTTGACAACTTCTCTGTTTAACGCAGATTCATGATGCACTGATTGGTATGAACTGAGAGGGAAATAGTCGATAGCCTGAATTTTGTAATACGACACAGACTGTTGAGTTTTTCCAGGGTGTTAGGGGCATTTCTCCTGAAGACAATATTTAAACAGCTTTGTAAGTATCGAGGCTTGTTCTGGTGGAAGCTTTTTGAACACTACAATTGGAAAGCCATCGGGGTCAGTTGGTTTACTAGAATCCAGATTTTTGATAAGCTTGGCAACATAATGCACAATTATATTTATGTCGCATAGCGTGTTTTCAGACACAGGAGGAAATACGGGATGTAGGCGGTTCTGATCGCCTTGTGTGAAACTTGCTGCAAAGTTCGTGATAAAAGTTTTTCTTTTTCTGATGCTGATGAGATTACCTTGATGATGGTTATGGTAGAGGACATGCTTCGCTTCAAGACCCTGTTTTTTTTCGCCAAAATTCATGAGAATCAAGCCGCTGTTCATCTACTTTGGACTTGATGGACTGAGCATACCACTATCTCACGTTCTTTATTACATTTTTAAGTAGTTGCTGGCAGTCGTAATGGTGGCTTTAGTCTCAGTATATCTATTTAATGGCAAGCAATAGAAATAATAGTTTCTGTTCTTAATGCCAGCGGAACAAACAACGGCTGGTTGTTAGGTTTTTGCTTGAATTTCTTGGAGGGTATGAAGCGATTTATAGCGACAATTTATCATTCAGAACACTAACTGATATATAAATTACCTTTGTGTGAAATTTGCAACAATATGCTCAGCCGTTTCGGAATCTATAAGGAAAGAACTCACACACACAAAGTGACTTTTATATAAGAGTAGATAAACAAATATTATATTAAATATGAAAACGGGGAGAAATCCAAAATCTCATTTCACTTTATTTTTTGTTTTGTTTCAATCCGATTATGCTTGATATACGTCTGCTTTGAGAATGATCTTTATTGCGTATCTGTTCCTCTCTGTTCCTCTCTCTATCTATCTATCACTTTCCCTTCTCTCTATTCCCATCTCTCTTTATATATATATATATATATATATATATATATATATATATATATATATATATATGTATATATGTATATATATAAATATGTATATATATATATATATATATATAGTACGTTATAAAGTATATATATATGACGATTAAGCTACACAGAATATTCCACGTTTTATCCACGCTAGGATTCATCAGCCTTGTGCGAGGATTTTTTGGTTGTCTCGCGTTTTTATACACGCACCTTCTATTGACTAATCAGCCAATGAGCAGGCACTTGCAGGACAAAGTCCCGGCCGACCTCCGGTTGACCCATTCCTTTGTGTGTGCTATTTTGGTAGGCAGCGCCCTGACCTATTTTAAACCTAGGTTAAATGTGTTTTTTTATGTTAGTTCACACACACACACACACACACACATATATATATATACATATATATATACGCACAATAATAATTTTTGTATATATATATATATATATATATATATATATATATATATATATATATACTAGACTACTCATGACCCGTTGGGTCAGTATGTTATATTAGCTATGGAATTAATGTATAAACGTGACACTTGTGACGTAAAGAAAATAGTTTATGTGACATAACAGCAACTATGAATGCATATTAAAATGAAAAAAGAATATAGATAGATTTCTATGAGTCATTCCGTTTATGATTGTTTATTTTGGAAAAAAAAACTTACAGCCATTGAATAATAAGGGGGTAGCCAGACTGAACAGCTACCATAATACTTAAAGTTAAATCAAATTTTGATATATCTTTTAATTTAAACGCGTAAAAAAGCAAATGGGACGCTGAAAACGTATACAGTAACACAATACATTTTATTGTTGCGTAGATGTTTTATTTGTAACGCAAATAAAAAACATAATTTCGGGGTTATTTATTTATGTTGGTAGTGTAGATGAAAATATATGATTGTTTTTTGTTAAGAAAGGCATATTAAAAATTGAGAATAAATTAAACAAATAAAGGCGGTGGGTAAATCGCCTTTGTAAAATGCTCTTATGGTTGTCAACGGGTTACAGTATATTTATTTGTAAGAAAATTACGTTAAAATAATTTAAACGTAATACGAAAATGAACAATGTAAAAATCAGAAAGTATTAACAATTTTGTATTTGGATAATTTAGACGCGAAGAAAACAATTGGGACGTTGAAAGCGTACACAGTAAAACAATAAGTTTTATTGTCGAGTTGATTCTTTATTTGTAAATATATATTTTTTTTAATTTGCGTTACAAATAAATAATCAACGCGACAATAAACCGTATTTTTTTCGCGTTTAAATTATCCAAATAAACAATTTTTAATACTTTCTACTCTTTTTCCATCGTTCATTTACGTATTACGTTATGTGTTTAGGTTTATGTACGCATGCGCAACCGGATGTCGTAAACCCGATGTTGGGTTAAAACGCCGGTTACAAGGCCATTTAAGTTATATATATATATATATATATATGTGTGTATATATATATATATGTATGAAAGTGTGTTTAACAATAAAAGATTTTTCGTAAATTATTTTGAATATAATAATTTGCTTTGCAGTTCTTCGAATATTTATTCAAATCTGTATATTTTAAATTATTTTGTAACGTTCGAATTTCTTTCTATTTCTATTTCTTGCTGTGCTGTTGTTCTTCCCGACTACACGTTGTGTCAGCCATTTTGAATTTCACTGATTGTTTCGTCATCTCGGCCATTTTTCTTATTGTAACCTATACGCATACCACTTTCTTTTAGTTTGAGAAATGTGTCTCTTTGCTCCCCTCTCTCTCTCTCTCTCTCCTACATACTCTCTATTTCACCTCTCTTTCTCTGTCTCCCTGTCTATCTTCCTCGCTTTACGTAAACTGAATATTTCCCTCTCGCTGTCCATTCAGCTCGTCTGTTTCTTCAGTCCACTGCCTTTATTTCAAAGAAATTATAGATTTTTCCGAAACAGAAGATTTGCGTCCGGCTGGCCGAAGAAATGGCGTCTATTTAGGGCGCATCTTATCTTCAAGGTAAAATACTGGGAATAAATTGGATGTACCCGAATCTTTTTCTGCCACCACCGAATAGAAAGGAAATTAAGCGTTACAAGGAAGATATGCAACCGGGTCTGCAGATCATCGCATTATTATTATTATTATTATTATTATTATTATTATTATTATTATTATTATTATTATTAGTAGTAGTAGTAGTAGTAGTAGTAGTCCAAAGCAAACGAGAAATTAACGAAAGAAAAGAATTATAGAAAGGAAAAAAGAAGAAAAAGATGAGAAACGATAGACTATCAAAGAGGAAAGTTTGTGCCATAATAGAAGAATACTATGGAGGGATATTGCAGAAAAATATCATAAAAGTGGAGAAAAAATCAGATCCAAAGAGACGAAAGAACATCACAGGCGAAAGAGACGAGTAAATTAAAAAGTCCACATGGAAATAGAAAATCGAGAAAATAAAGAAAAAATAGAAAATAGAGAAAATAAAGAAAAAATAGAAAATAGAGAAAATAAAGAAAAAATAGAAAATAGAGAAAATAAAGAAAAAATAGAAAATAGAGAAAATAAAGAAAAAATAGAAAATAGAGAAAATAAAGAAAAAATAGAAAATAGAGAAAATAAAGAAAAAATAGAAAATAGAGAAAATAAAGAAAAAATAGAAAATAGAGAAAATAAAGAAAAAATAGAAAATAGAGAAAATAAAGAAAAAATAGAAAATAGAGAAAATAAAGAAAAAATAGAAAATAGAGAAAATAAAGAGAAAATAGAAAATAGAGAAAATAAAGAAAAAATAGAAAATAGAGAAAATAAAGAAAAAATAGAAAATAGAGAAAATAAAGAAAAAATAGAAAATAGAGAAAATAAAGAAAAAATAGAAAATAGAGAAAATAAAGAAAAAATAGAAAATAGAGAAAATAAAGAAAAAATAGAAAATAGAGAAAATAAAGAAAAAATAGAAAATAGAGAAAATAAAGAAAAAATAGAAAATAGAGAAAAAATAGAAAAAATAGAAAATAGAGAAAATAGAGAAAATAGGTTAAAATGATTAACTAAAGAAAGATAATGCATAAATAAATGCATAAATAATACAGACGTAGAAATAAGATATAACGAGGAGTAAATGCTGTAAAAAAAAGAAAGATTTCAGAATAAGGGAAAACAGAAGAAAATCCGTGATACAAAAACAAATCCGTTACAGACATTTTAAACTGAAATCTTTCTATGACAAAACAAATGGAAGCCAAGAAGAAAGTTATTAAATATATGATGTGTAAAGAGAAGGGAAACATAATGAAAAACACTGAAAAAGGAGAAAGAAATCAAGAAATAAGAAATGAATAAGAAGAATAAAAAAATGAAAAAGAAGGAAAAGAAAAGAAAGTAGAAAAGCAAAAAAGCAAAAAAAAACAAAAAACATGTCGATTAAACAGGATGATCCAGTTTAAAAAGAAGAAAACGCTTATCAAATTTTTAAAATAATAATGATAAAACATTTTTGAATAAGAATAAAAACAAGAAAAGAACAACGAAAAAAAGAAGTTAAAAAAGAGACAGCATGATCAGAATGAATTGAATAACAGGAGGATGAGGGAAAAATGATAGAATAAATTAATGGACGAATATACGATGACGGAATGAAAGATAGAAATGAAAGAAAAGAACGAATACAGAAATGAGGCTAATTGCTTGAATAATACAATCGACCCATCGACCTTCGCTCGGCAGAAGCGAATTCGATTGGTTTCGTATTTTTCCCGCTTTCTCAGATACAAATTTATTCCAGATCTAAATTGTATTAATTCTATGAGAAACATTCCTGGAATAAATGGTAAATGCATCAAACAGCAAAAAGACACAATAATGCAATCTTAAGATGAAACCTAAACGAACATTTATTTGGCTATAATAAATCTTTTATCCCCCACTTTCCAAGAAAGTTAGTTAAATTTAACTTTCTTGGATTTGCATTTTTGGATTTTATCGTCATTGGATACTTTACCTTTCACCAGACTATCCATTTATGTGAAATCACTTTTTTTTCACCATATTCCCTCTGCTTCACTTTTTGTTATCAAGTAAGTTTTTTGACTTACTTGTAGTTTCATCAAATACTTTTGCAAGCAAAATCCGATCCCGCATTTTGCTAAACCCTACCCTCTGTTGAGAAGGAAAGTATTTCTTCGAAACTCCGCGGATTAACGACTATCCACTTATTTAATGTTTACTTTTCAAATTAAATATGTTTTTAACTTTTTTTCAAAGTGTTTTTTAAACATGTTTTATTAACTATTTGCTCTTATTATAAGCTCCATCTCCTATTTGGTTTTATCGAGTTTTTACATCTGGTTGAGATTACTTTATAAATATTAATTCTTTAATATTTATAATATACTTTAGTTTTACCATCTTGGATCATTTTGGTAAATTTAATTGTAATTTTTATTTTATATATATATATATATATATATATATATATATATATATATATGATTGCAACGTCTACACACATATATATATACATACATACATATATATATATATATGTGTGTGTGTGTGTGTGTGTGTGTGAGTATGTGTGTGCACATATATATGCGCGCGGTCGCGCGCGCGCGTGTAGTTGTGTATATGTGTGCATTTAGAATGCGATAATTTTGAATTTATAGCAAGATGATAGCACTGAAGCGGAAACTATCTCTGGAGTAACATTATTACTAAATTCTTTCGATCTGCGACAAGCTATCACATGCTATTTTCCGCAAGAATTAACTGTGCTTTTTCCCTCGCAAAATGAATATTATCTTCAAATCTATTTACTTGTATAAAACACACACATACACACACACACACACACACACACACACTCGCACGCGATCCACACCGTTTATGTGAAATTATCATAGTACTGATTCAGCTGTACGTCTGCGTGTAAAATATATTTAAATACTTGTGACAAGGGTTGTTTTTAAATTAAAGCCCCCCCATTTCGTAACTGAAAAAGTTTAACACCTACAAAGACAGGAGTTGTATCATAAAAACAAGTGCCCTTTTTCTGCTGACGCAAGTCCATGACACGGGGTGATTTCTTAGACTTTTACACCGTGAATATCTGCAACAAATAGATGAAGCTTTCAGATTATAAATGCATGAGTTCAGTCATCATAACTAGGGCTATGACAACAGAATGTTCTTATCATTGTTTTGACTCTCGAGTATATATCCGACACAGGCACAGTTAATCAATCAAGAACCACATTATTCTATATAAAAGCATATAAAATATGAACGGATACACACTCGAGAGTCAAAACAACGCAGAGAACATGATGTTGTCATGCCCCTAATCATAACGATATAATTTACAATTGTCTCTGATCCATTGCGACGGGAAAAATAGGAGGTTTTACTTTTTTGAACTCCTCTTGTGGTATCACGCGAAGGCAAAGTTAGAAAAAGGAAAGACGAAATTGCAAACATTTTGTGTACTCCGTAGCCTTTAGGGTGTAGGTTGCTACTTGGTTAACGACGCGAACTAAAACATAATAATATTATGTTCGAATCCAGTTCGTTCCATATAAACACTTTTATCCAACCACAGACCTAACATTGTCTCCTACCTTCTTGCTGTAAGGAGTAAATTGAAAATAAAGAAATAGAGAGATCAACACACTTTCTATATATTTGTGGTCTCAACTGAAACATGTAATAGCCATCAAACTAACTGGAAGTGTTCAAGCCAACGTTTCCTAATATCCCCTTTGCGTCTGTAGAGTGAGTGGGTTTTAGAGGATGGCAGGCGCACTGTTAGCATTTTGTGGACTGTACATGCTATACAATGTAGCTGGTGGTTAAGGAATAGAAGACTTTACGATGTGCCGCTTCGTGAATTTCAGTTGTTTTTGTAACCTACCAAGACATTTTCAGTTTGGTAAAGATTTCTGGATATTATTTCTGCAGGACCGATGAGTATGTTTCTTAGTTGACGAATTTTTGTAATCTATGAGTTTGATGGACCTGATTAATAAGATATTTCCTGTCGTTGTTATTATCGCCAAACACTTCTGATGTTTCCGAACGGGAAAGCCAAGAACATCAATAGAAACCGAATGTACGGCCTTTTGATTATTCCATATCACTAATCTTTTGATTATTCCATATCACTATTCTTTTGATTACTCCATATCACTAATATATATATATATATATATATATATATATATATATATATATATATATATATATATATATATATATATATACTGATTTGATATGTGAATAATATTTTGAAAATATATATATATATATTCGAGTCATATATATATGTGTGGGGGTGTATGTGTGTGTGTATCGAAAGAAAAAAGATATCCTCTGAAGGGGCAGCTGCGCATGTAATTGTGAAGCAGGTGTTGCGCAATCTATAACCATAACTTCTGCTGAAGTAGCACTGTTTGAGTCCAGTGACTAGGACGACTAGAAACAATGCCATGATAAGCGGAGAGCACATACAGCATCTGGAAGTCCCAAATGATCATATATTTAGTGCTGATTAGATTCAACATTGCTTAACTTCAGCGATCTAGCGAGAACCGATGTACCAACGTGATTATGCGGTATCTACATATATATTTATGAAATTTATGCATATATATATATGTATTTATGTATATATGTAGTTACATATATATATATATATATATATATATATATATACATGAGAAATATTAAGAAGGAGATAGAAAGAATAAGAGTTCGTTGAGAGATGAGTAACGTTACTTGCGATTGATGATAGGCTGACAGGTTCGTCAGATAAGCTGGTTGGTGGCCGATGCCACCAGAGCGGTTCTTGATTACATGTTGACTGTTTGAGGGTCCAGCGCGAAAGAGGGAGAAATATGAGAAACAGGAAGTGACGTAGCTAGGTCGGCCTTCTCTTAAGGGCGACAATCGAGTTAGCCTGAGAGTTTCAACTCCCACATATATATTTACACACACACATATATACCTACATAATATATACATATACACACACCCACACGCACACACACACACACACACACACACACACACACACACACATATATATATATATTTCAGTCGGCATGGTGTAAAAAATTGCACCCAAAAGTTGTTGTTCAGCCATATTCTACTGATACGCCCCCTATCGGTGCGTCCGATTATTATCAGGAGCGGTTGTTGTTAATGTTTTTGTTTTCTTATCCTTTTCCTTTTCCTGTATTTATAGTTGTTTTATTTTCTTTTATTTTTTAATTTTTTTTTACATGGGGGTCGCCACTTATCAAGGCCACTCAGGGATAAAGGTTATTGCGTGTACAGTAATCAATGAGATAGTATTGTAGTAATCATTAATATTAGGGGGTTTGATAGTGTCTTACTTAAGGGGGCGGTTTGTCAGGAGTTTGTTTATGTTGGACTTGAAGACGTCCAAGTTGTAGTCAGGTAGGAAACAGGCAAGCGGCAGAGAGTTACACTGGCGTGCAGTTCTAAGAAAGAAGCTTTACTCATGGAATCTACGTTTGGATTTAGGCACAGATAGAGTGGGGAAAATTATTGACAGTAGTTTCAGCCAGACGGGTATTTCTCATGAAAGATTGGCGAGGGGGGGACGAGGGATTGGAGCCCAGACGAGCACCTGCCATGGAAATAACGATAAAACAAAGACAGGCTCGCAACGTCTCTTCTGTGGGAGAGAGGTTGCAGGGTAGAGAAAAGGGCATCCCCACTAAGCTACGAAGCCTATTTTGTACTTTGTCAAGGCAGGATAGGCTGTTTTTAGCAGCTACTGTCCAGATTTGACAGCAGTACTCCATCCTTGGACGTACTTGGCTTTTATATAGATAGAGAATTGCATCAGTAGTGAGATATTTTCTGGAGTGGTAGAAGGATCCTACCATTTTCCCGGCGTCCCTGGCAACAGATTTAATGTACGTGTTCCATTTCAGATCAGGAGTAAAGGTCAAACCCAGAAGCTTGTCTAAACATAGAGCCTCTCCAAGACGAGAGCCATCCATTTCAATTAATGCCAGATGGGGATCAGAGCGTTGATGATGTAAAGATAGAAGCTTGGATTTGGATGCATTAAAAGTGATCAGCCACCTCTTCCCCCATTGTACCACGCGCTCAAGATCAGAGGAGAGAGAATTAGAGAGAATTTTGTCATTTACAGCCTTTGATGTGTGTCCATAGATGGTCTTGTCATCAGCATAGATGTCAACGAATGACTTAAGTATGTGTTTTGGGAGGTTATTGATGTAGATCAGGAAGAGAGTTGGGCCCAGGATTGACCCCTGGGGGACTCCAGCATTAATACTGTGGGCCTCTGATTTCTGCCCATCAACCACTACTCTTATGAACCTATCAGAGAGAAATGATTTAATGATTGAGATAACATTTCCAGTGATACCGTAGCTGGAAATCTTGTGAAGTAGGCCCTTATGCCATACCGTATCGAAGGCCTTCGATATGTCAAGAGCAATTGCCCTGGAAAGGAAACCTTTGTCAAGAGATTCACTAATCCTATGTGATATAACCGTTAGCATATCTGATGTAGATCTTGCAGAGCGGAAACCATATTGCATGTCACTAAGAAGGTTGTTTCTGTTGAGGTGGTTGACTACTTCTTTATTTAATATGGATATCAGCAACTTACTCATGACACACAAGAGACTTATTGGTACGTACTGAGAGGGAGATGCGTTTTCACCTGAATTCTTTAATACACGGCATACTGATGATGTTTTCCAGGGTGTTGGAAAGCACTTCTCTTTAAGGCAACGCTTAAACAGTTTTGTAAGTATGGGGGCAAGTTCTGGTTGGAGCTTTTTCAGCACTATAACTAGAATGCCATCAGGGCCAGTTGCTTTACTGGAATCAAGGTTCTTGATAAGCTTGGCGACCTTACGCACAGATATTTGTATGTTGCATAGCGTGTTGTCTGTTATAGGAGGAAATACAGGGAGTTGATGGTCATTGTCGCATAGGGTAGAATCAGCTGCAAGGTTCTTGGCCTTGTCTGATGCTGACGAGATGACCTCAGGTCCATTGATGATAATTGGTATAGAACTCACGCTTCTGTTCAAGATCCTGTTTGCTATTTGCCAGAACTGGTGGGAACCAAGCCGCTGCTCAGCTACTTTGGATTTAACAGACTGAGCATATAGCTCTCTTGCATGTTTTATTACTCTTTTACAGTGGTTGCTGGCAGTCCTGAAAGCAGCTTTAATCTCAGTACATCTATTACGTTGGTAGCTATGGAAAAAGTGATTTCTGTGCGCGATGGGAGCCGCACATTCAGGGGAGAACCATGGCTGGCTTTTAGATTTTTGTTGGAATTCCTTGGATGGTATGAATCGGTCTATGCCTACAATTAACCATTCGGTCAGGTCTGATACTATAGAGGACACATCCTTTTAAACATGGAATGCAAAAGTAGGTCAGATATGAGTGTACGGGAGCTATCCCAGTCAGCCATAGAGTATCGATATACAGTACGATGGAGAAGTACGTCTGAAGACTTATTACATTTCATTTATATTTTAGCTGCTACAACAGAGTGGTCAGAGGATCCTAGAGGTGATAGAACGGAACATGAACACAGCTCAGGAGAAGTTGTGAGGAAAAGCTCTAGAAGGCTTGCATATTGACCGGGTGTATCGGTCACACGGGTGGGTTCGTGAACAATCTGAGTGAGGTCATAGGCAATGGCAAAATCATGACAAAACCTTCCCTCGTCATCGGTTTTATTTGAGTGGGTCAGCCATTGCACATTATGGACATTGAAGTCACCGCAGATGTGAATGTTAGCCGAAGGATGAACAGACAGGTTGTGGTCAATTTTCTCAGATATGCTCTTAAAGATAGTAACCCCACTGTTGTGGGGACGATAGAGGTCAAATATAAATGCAGTGGTGTAAGCTAGTGCAACCCGAAACCACATATAAGGTAAATTAGGGTATTCTCTGGAGATATCCCTACCACATGGAAAGCCATCTTTGATGTAGGCACATATATCATGCCCATGGCGATCTTTGGGGTCAGATTTAGATGTTAAGTTGGAGTATCCTTTAATTATGAATTCGTCTAGAGAAGTGGTTGGCCCTATACCAGTTTCACCTAGAAAGAATATGTCCGGTTTCGTCTCCTGTAATTGTGCTTCAACCTCTGGAAGGTTGGAACGTAGAACCCTTATGTTGGAGAAGGAGACCTGGTAGTAGTGGTCTACGTTGGTAGATGGGGTTCTAGGTTTATTCGTGTTTCTTTTTTGGAGATTTGTCATGATTGAGGTTTTGGGGTTTGTGGAGCAGGTCGGTAGACTTGGTTGGAGCAGGACAGAGAGGAAAAATAAGAGAGAAAAACACAAGAAATTTTTTATAGGATGGTAAGGGGCGAATTATTTTAATTTTTAATTTCGATATTCTTATTTTATAGTTTGTTTATTTAGTTTCTTGTTAGTTATTAAATACTGTTAGCATATTCGTCCCGGTATTTAATGAGATATGGTTAAAAAGAGCTGTAGTTTTTTTATAAGTATGGCTTCTAGTAATTTTAGTCGTCGTGTACAGTTGTTAAGGTATGCAATTTTAGTATCGTTTGTTAAGATATTTCTAATGTCCATAATATCCAGAAAAAACAAAAAAAAATAACTCTGTCGTATTTAAGCAGACGTGCTTGAATAATGACTTGCTGCCAAAATACACACACACACACACACACATATATATACATGCATACATATATATATATATATATATTATAGGAGAACAATATGAATGGCAAATGAATTCACAAAAACTATATATTGGTAAATATAGATTGGTTCTTTTATTCAATAAGGGAATACAAACAATTAGTTGGGGGATAGAAGGGACTTTTTATGCCAAAGCATTTCGAAGCCTAATGCTTCTCATCAGAAGAGTAGAGAAGATGCCAGGTTACATAGTGGAGATGCGGCGTCTAGCATGGGGTTCATTAGGAACGAAATAAATCAATTAAAATTATAGATGATGTTGGGTGAGTTTTATCGAATTCTAAATAAAGGAGGCCACTGTTTCTCTTAACTTTGACCTCTCAAAATAACGCTGCCAAAAACAATGTAACGAATCCTTAAAGATCCTGTTTTGAAAACTTTAAGATAATATTTACCCCTTTCAGATACGCACTAAGGATGCCACCGAAATGAAATAGAAGGGATGCCCGTGAAGCGAGTATCCGACCGTACACAAAGTTCGGCTCAAAGCACGGGCATCTTTGCTAATATACATATACAATAGGAACACTCTCTTTTACTTTGCTTAACCGTTCCATTGCTGTATTCCTGTTTAAGAAGGGAATTTATTGATATTCAGTAATAAATCTCATATTTTCTGATTTGATATGTAATAAATTAGAAATTGTGAATATTCATAATTCAAGTACTATCCTCGATTGCGTGATTTTGGTCATAATTCTTTTCAACGTGTCACTGTTTTGCATTCCTATCGGCCTTCGTATAGTCACTCCCAACATATATATACAAGTTTTGATTTTTAATCAAGTTTACAGAAGTTTTTGGTTTGTAAACTTTATTCTTACTTTCTGATGTTATGTATGTATGTATGTATGTATGTATGTATGTATGTATGTATGTGTGTATCACAATCAGAATCTCCTGCTTTATAATCAATAAATGTAAGCCTGAAAACCAATAGTTGATTATGATCCGTTACTTTATTTTGCTGATCGATACAGCATGTTTTTAGATCAAAGATTCGAACAAAGAAAAACATCGTGGATCCTGGCTCAGAATAAACACCCTCAACATACCCAATTTTTATGCGTAGTAACTCCCTCTCAGAAAAGGTGACTCACGGAATCGTTTATAAAATTTACAGTGTTTTCTGCAGTCTAACGATATTTAGTGCAAGTGACATTTAGTCTATCAGTATTTGTGTTTTCATTAGTCACTTATATGCGGGCACTTCGGTAATCGTCTCATCAGTAGCAGTTGAATAAGGTTACCAACCTTTAGAACATTAAATATTCATCTATAGGGTTGTTTCTAAGATAATACTCACTCAAAAATCCTCCAGTCTATTCAGTAGCTGAAGAGAGTCATCACAGCTCAAAGAGCACTGTCGAAACAGGAGTCTGTCAGAGTCATGGATGAATTTTGTACGTCGAATTCAGGCGTGCTAATCGTTGAACAACGATAAAACAAAGACTGTTGAGCATGTATGCATTAACTTGATGGACAAGTCAAACACACACATAGATTACAAATAGGCTTGTATATTCTATTTACAATTCTATAGGGTGACACTGTTGATGTCACGTGTGCTTTTTATGTCAAATGTAAAAGTACCTTGCATATTTTCTAATCTGTTTCCAAATGGAAACCTTAACAAATCAAATGATAATGACGTCCAGAACTATAGTTACAATGCTTAATGAGATTCTAATGGCGGAGAGATCGTCTTCTTTGATGGCGACGCGTGATCATAAATTTCCTGAGACCAGCAAAGGGGAAAACTGAACGCGTCGATAGAGGCGTGGTTGTAATCGATTTAGAAAACTAATTTACTGATTTGTGTCATATGAAATGGAATAAGTAATCGATCACTCCTTGCCATAGAACATAGATTAACTGAAAGACTCGTTAACTGTAGGAAATAGACATAATTTAATATGGGACTTGTAATCGCTAGTGGCCCACGTAATTATTGAGGAATACTTTCAAATGGAAATGGAAACGCATGAAACAATAACTCATTATGACTGTGATTATGTGTTCGTCTGTTTGTGAGCGATACTACGTCACAACACCTTCAAATTTTTATTCTTACTTCAAACCTTTTTAAGATAAATCTGAACAGGCACGAAAGAATATCTAATATTATTGACACCGTTGACGGTCTACTTTAGTCTGATACGCAGTTTCATTAATACGTAAGGAAAAATCACGGTTCATAAAGTAGATGTCAAGTTAATCAATATATTCATTTTAAAACCATATTTTATTAAACATATTCCGAATTCTAATTACCTGTAATTTTCGGCTTTTATTTTATTGGTAAATATCAAACGTAAACAAAAAGACTACCGGTTTTATTCGACGATTCGAACAAAATGGATAATTTAAAATGTACTCCTAATTGATTATATCTTTTCAAATAAAATAGAATGGTAAATAAGATGTCTGCTTTATATTTTATAGTAAATACTCTGAATGCAGCCTGAAGATGCAGGGGTTGAACAAAATAAGATAAACACCTAACATTATTGGCATCAATCTTTGAACGTGTTTGAAACAATAAAATCTTGACATATTTTATGCTTTGTTTTGTTTATTATTTATGCCATATAATATGCTTGAATAAAATAAAATTCTTTAACAGATATTTAATGATATCAAAAGTTTTCCTATAAAAATGGCAAACCTTACGGACTTACAAAGAGGCCAAATTGTTGGAGCTCGTATAGCAGGTGCTAGTGTAACAAAAAGCTGCACGAATGCTTAGATTTTCAAGAAGCACTGTCTTAAACGTAATGACTGCTTTTAAAAGAGAAGGAAAACCGTCCTCATAAAAGTACAAGTCTGATCAAAAGATGAAGATGCCTGAAAGAGCCCATCGGATTCTTAAGAAGATTGTTAGAGAAGATCGCAAGATCACGGCTCCTAAAATCACTGCAAAACTCAATAAATAATTACAGGACCCAGTTTCCACAAAAACTTGTTAGAGGAAAAAGGGCTGTCCCCTTTTCCTGTAAGTAAGAAGAACTTTAGATAAGTGGAAAATTAGATGAGGATCTCTAACCTGGTAAGCAGGGTTCAGAGGTAGATTCAGAAAATGGAATGTTAGAACTTCGCATTGTTCAATTTCATATAAAATAGATATTGTTTGTTTTGTAAAAAGAATTTAATTGTGCATTCTTTCATGGAAACTGAATTAAAAAGGTCAGCTAAAAATAATGAACAATACAATTTAAAAATATATTGAAAAATAGGTTTGTGAGAATTCTTTGTCTGTAGAAGTGTGTTTGGAGCCACGTGAGTTGGTAACGTTTGGAGCCAGACATCTGACGTCATAGTAAAAAGGAATTCTCAATATAGGAGCTAGTTTTAATCAGATCGAGGTGTTCAAAGCAGTGGGCAGACAGGTTCGAGCAGTCAGAAAAGGCAGTCGGAAAGAGTTGACATGATCAGAGGAGGGCCCCTTTAGAAGCGAAGGGAGAACATTTAACCATGTAGAGACGAATTTGAATTTCTGACGGCAATCATCATTTCGACCGGTTAAATGGAATAAAGAACATCATCGATTTTTGTAACAGTTGTCTTCGTGTCGTCATTCAACAATTGAAGGTAATGTGTAATTATCTCTATAATGAACTTTGTTTAACTCCTATCCTAAGCAATGTGTCCCTCTCCTCAATCATAAGTAATGATTCTCCTCTCTGTGTTAAAAGAATTGATCACCCTCTCTCCACGGAAGTATAATATGTATAAATCTCTATCTTTTAATATGAAACATCGTCATCTCTCGATATATGTCTTCTAATGTGACCCCTGCTACACAAAAAACTATCGTCGAGAGCTTTATAAATCTTGGTTTTACGGAAGAGCTGCAAATAGAAAACCTCTGCTCTCAAATCGATTAGAATGGTGTAAAAACCTCATTAATTGGTCTCTCGAGAAGTGGAAAATGTGATTTTCTCTGACGAACTATCGTTTTCGTTATTTCCGACCACCAGCCGAGTCTACCTTTGGACATAGCAGAAAGAAGCATTTTATCCAGACTGCCTGCTCCCAACTGTAAAGCATGGCAGGGTTCTGTGGTGTTTTGGGGTGCTATTTCTTGGAAATCCGCTGGACCAATCATTACTCCTCATGGAAGAATAAACAGTGAAGACTATTTATGAATTTTAGGTGATGAAGTTCATCCTATGGTTCAAGAACTGTTTCCAGAGGGGAACGCCATCTTTTAAGATGATAATGCCCCAATCCATGCAGCTAGAATTATTAAAGATTAGCATGAAGAGCATTCCAATGAAGTTGAGCATCTGATTTGGCCATCACAATTCCCAGATCTCAACATTATTGAACATTTATTTTTACGAAAACGTTTCAGAAGACTGTAATAAGTTTGTGATTATCTTTCTTGTCCCGAGTGAAACTCGTCAAAAATGAAAACGAAAAGAAATATTGAAACTAGAGAACTTTCAAAAAGCGTTACATACGTACGTAAATTTCATTTAAAACCTTATTGTAATAGTCAGAACATAGCATATTTAATATTGTAGCTTTCTTTCAGTTTTGACAAACTATAGATACCTACTCTATAGGCGCCTGCGTATGCAATTTTTGTGGCAATAGTAACGCAATTTCCAACCGCACCTCTCCTGAGTCGGCGTTGTTAAATACCAGTTGTGAATGGAGGTTCAGAACGACTGGAAACAATGTCGACATAAACGTAGAGCACATACAGCGCCTAGAATTCCCAAATAGTAAACCATCTGGTACTAGCCAAGCTCAGCATTGCTTAACTTCAGTTATCTGATGAAAATCGGTGTATCAACGTGATTATGCCGTATCTTAAATATATAACATCTTACAGACAGACAGCAATTCCATTTCAAATTAATCGTGAACGACAGAGAGGCAAAATACCGTGTTTAAAATAAAAATAAAAAACCTGTACAAACTTAATCCAAATCGACAGAGCCTCTAACAAAAATGCTTCGGACGATAAACACAAATTCGCTTTTTCTTTCAATTTTAATTAAGGTGCAATTAGCTAAAGGAAACCGAATGAATTGATTAAACCCACTGTTTTGGAAAAGCTTCCGAAATACCAATTGCGGTTGTTATTTTTTTTTTTCTAAAATAGAAAATGAGAAAAAAAATAATTTTAGAATATAAAATTAAATAAAAAAATAAAATATTTTAATTAAATGAAAATGAAAAAAATAAAAAAACACTTTTGTTTTTCGATAATTCAATTTGTCGAAAAACAAAACAAACCACGGTCAATTAGATGCCATTGATCATGCATCTTCTGTGATAAAAGGGAGGTAATTCGTTGAAATCACTTGTCCGCTTTATTATAACTAATTAGGAACATTTGACTTTTACAGAGCCAGAAAATCTTTTATTTAATAGAAAAGTACAAATTCATTAAATAAAAAACAAGAAAAAATCATACACACACATATTGCACGGTATATTGAACTCCAATCTCTGCCCCCCCCTCGCCAATCTTTTACAATATAACACTCGTCTATCTGAATCCACTGTCAAAAACCTTCCCCACTCTTTATCTATGCCTAAATCAAAACGTAGATACCATGAACAAAGCTTCTTTCTTATAACTGCACGCCTGTGGAACTCTATTCCGTCTGCCTGCTTCCCTCCTGACTACAACTTGGATGTCTTCAAGTCCAACGTAAACAAATTCCTGATGAGCCGCCCCCTTAAGTAGACACTTTAAATATCCACACTAACGTACTGTACTTACAATAACCCTTATCCCTGAGTGGCTTCCCGGCCTTGATAAGTGGAGACCAACTTGTAAATATATATATATATATATATATATATATATATATATATATATAGCCTCGGCAATACGTAAGATCTACAGAGGATTATTATACGTCTATTCATCTCCTATACACATATACAGTTTAGTTTTTTTTCTGGCTCTGACATTAGTATTAAAAGCCTACTTTTTTCTATTTGAAGCTTATTAAAAGAACTTGTTAATATACTCAGTCTTGGATATGCGAGCGACTGCATGGAAATGAGCTAATTTTGATATTTCTTTGATAAAAGAACGTTAATTAATTACTTATGATTTTTTTTATGTTTTCTTGTTAGATAATTGGTTTCATTAAACTATTATGCTGAATTCTTTAAATTTTGTATGTTTCTTGTTAAATAATTCTATTTATTCATAGTATCAACATTTTGATTAATTGCATAGAATTTAAAATGAAAATGTTCTAGGACACCGAAATATATATATATATATATATATATATATATATATATATATATATATATATATATATATATATATATATATATAGTAATTTATAAAATATATATGCGATTAAGCTACACTGAATATTTCGCGTTTCATCCACTCTAGGACTCTTCAGGCTTATGCGTTGACTAAGTAACTAACACTAGCAGAAATAATAATAATAATAATAATAATAATAATAATAAACCAACTCCGGACAAGAACAACCATACTATAAATAAAAAATACTAATAACGAACAAGATAAATGCAACTGTAGACACCGCACACTTTGCCCACTTCAAATTGGAAAGTCAACCAGAGGCCAAATAGGCCTTTGTCCGATAAATGAATGCTCATTGGCTGATAGGAAGGGCGCGGTGGACTCTAGAAAGATGATTGGCTAACTAAAATCTCAATAGAAGAGGAGCATATAAAAACGATAAACAACCACAGAATTCGAACATAAGCCTGAAGAGTCCTAGAGTGGATGAAACGCGGAATATTCAGTGTAGCTTAATCGCCATATATATTTTATAAATTACTAACTAGCTCTACCTACGTATTGAGCACTTTTGAAGTAAATATTTGAAGTTTACGCATAAATCTATGCTTTCGTATATTAATTTTATGTGAATAAATTAAGTAGTTATATATATATATATATATATATATATATATATATATATATATATATATATATATATATATATATACGAATTACCATTAGCGTATAAAGCGATGCTCTTTGTGTAAACAAATCGAGTTTAGGTATTTATGACGATGTCAAAACATCGTTAAAGTAACGACTCACACAGCAGCCGCCGATAGCGTAATGGTTAGGAGCCTTGACTGTTGTACAGGCGTTCGGGTTTCAATCCTGGCTTGAAGTAGGTGACTGTCTAGCCGCACTGATGAGCTGCGAAACAGTACTGTATGTGGATGACTATATATATATATATATATATATATATGTATATATATACAAACATCTATATATATACACACAGACATATATATATGTATATATATATATATATATATATATATATATATATACAGTGATTTAAAGGTTATGAGGTTTTTTGAAGAATGAAAACGATGTTAATCTTTGCAGTTAATATTTTATTCTTTAAAATTAATTTTTATATTTCGTTTATATTTGTCGGTGTGTGTGCGAAAAGTGTCTACCAAAACCCTCTCTGAACATTTGATCTACGGAGTTGAAATATGATATATAAAATTTTTGGACAATGTTGAAAAAAAAATTACGTTGACCTGGCGCATGCGCTAATTAAAAGTTATAGGTTAAACAACATTATTTTTGTAGTTTTCGTACACGTATTGATTTAGGTCTCATGCGCTACGGATAAAGCTGGAAAGCAATATCTTTTGGTTTCGATTTTACCAGATGGCATACCATTCATTTTTGGCTTGCTATATATATATATATATATATATATATATATATTGTGTAAAATGATTCATAATTTTAAATCAAAAATAGGTCTCAAAATGGAAAAACAAACAAAATCAATAAATTGTACGATCGTTTCGGAAACGATGTTTTTATTGAAATAGACAATACGCCTTGAACAATAATTTTATCATATGATTTTATAAAACAAAGTCTTCTCATCAGTAAAAAGAGTGGGGGGTTAAAGACACCGAAAACAAAACTAGCATTTTTTATGTAAGGCAAACATATCTATTATTCTCCCACTTTTAAAGCCTGTAAGTAGCTTAGTCCATCCATTCATTGGCATGTTGTTAATATATATATATATATATATATATATATATATATGACCTTGTCTGTGTGTGCATACAGAATGCTCCTTAACAAAAAACTCTGTCATCTTTTAGTCTACAGGCTTTAAACTTGATATATAAGTGATTTGAACCGGTGGAACAAATTAGATTTGTGTCTGAACCGATAGAAATGGCTGCGAAGGTGTCAAAAGTTTAAAATTGCAACTTGGCAGGGGCAAGTCGACTTAAAGTACTCTTCTACAAATGTGCAAATGTATACTTATCGATTAAACTGCGTTCATTTGTAAAGGTATGATATCCATCTATTCTTAGGCTATATGGTAGTTAACACCGTTGGAGGCCTAAACGTTTTGATTTCGATGCTAGCTTATGGCATCCAAGTCATATTTTTTAATTTTTAAATCACTACAATATAATGATCAATAGAGAATTGGCTCTATGATAATAAAGATCTGTATAATCGAAAAATATTTCTATGATTATATGACAGCTGGCGTTCTGCTAGTAAGCGTCTATATATTCCTGTAATAAACAAACACAAAAACGACATTAATACTTTTATAACTATAAAATGAAAAGAATCACATTCTTCAAAGTAGGAATCATTAAGCCAAGCTTATCCAACTGTTAAATTGTCTTTTAATGGTGCAGACAATAACAATGAAACATAACATATCAAATACAAAAATTCTTGTATTTGGACAAACACCAATGTTTTATCGATTGTTCTTTGAACGACACTTTTCCCACCTCGCATCACAGCATATACATCAGAATTCATTAATTTCTGTTTTTATTTCTCAAAGATTAATAGATTTCGCAAAAATTCAGGAACGCCCTTTGATGAAGTGTTTTGGAAGAATGATACGTTAGATGAAAGAATAAACAATTCTGTTAATACATTGGCAGTAATCCTGATTGCGATACGGATGCAGACACTTTTTAAAGACTTATTTCTATTAGTGTTGTTCTATAACTGTAACAGAGCGCCTACGTGCATGTGTGAGCCAGTCAGTAGCAAGAGTAAGATGCTTGCTAGTGAAATATTAGCAGCAGCAGCAGTTAAAGCACGTATGCAAATTCGCAAGTGTGCGCGAGATTGCGTCACTAGAAAAGAAAAGAAAAATACACCACGTGGTCAGGATAAGAAGCAAAGTGCTGCCGGGGAGATCGAGATGTAAATATTAGGGCAGGACAGCGCTGGTTAGTATCAACATGAGTAGAGACTTTTCTAAAACACATGTGCGCGTAAAAAGACTTTGAAAAGGTAATCAAATGCGTTGTTTTGGAAGAACCACGAATAAATGCATTTTATTTGCAATTAATAAAATGCGGAGGCGGATTTTCATCTCTTTTCTGTTTTATTTGTTTGTTCCTTTGCGACGGCACCAGACATCGTTTGCGACCAAGATGTTTGAAATGTAACTACGTAGTTAAAAAGTAATGACCACTTTATATAACAACAAAAATAGAGTGGTCTCCCTTGCATCAACAAATTATCAAGTAATATTTAATGCTATGACAACACATATATATTTATTCCAAGATAAAAACTATCTAAATGTAAAATCATCATCATCAACGCTCTGACCCCCATCTGGCATCAATTGTGATGGATGGCTCTCGTCTGGGTGAGGCCCCGTGTTTTGACAAGCTTCTGGGGTTGACCTTTACTCCTGATCTGAAATGGAACACGTACATCAAGTATGTTGTCAAGGTCGCTGGAAAGATGGTGGGATCCTTCTACCGCTCCAGAAGATATCTCACTACTGATGCAATTCTCTATCTATATAAAAGCCAAGTACGTCCAAGGATGGAATACTGTTGCCATATCTGGGCAGGAGCTGCTAAAAACAGCCTATCCTACCTTGGCAGAGTACAAAATAGGCTTCGTGGTTTGGTGGGGGATGCCCTTTTCTCTACCCTGCAACCTCTCTACCACAGAAGAGACGTTGCGAGCCTATCCTTGTTTTTTCGTTATTTCCATGGCAGGTGCTCGTCTGAACTCCAATCTCTGGCCCCCCCTCGCCAATCTTTCACGAAAAACACCCGTCTAGCTGAATCCACTGTGAAAAATTTCCCCCACTCTATATCAGTGCCTAAATCAAAACGCGGATTCCATGAAGAAAGCTTCTTTCTTAGAACTGCACGCCGGTGGAACTCTGTTCCGTCTGCCTGCTTCCCACCGGACTATAACTTGGATGTCTTCAAGCCCAATGTTAACAAATTCCTAATGAACCGCCCCCTTAATTAAACACCTCATCAAATCTCCACACTAACGTAATGTACTTGCAATAACCCTTATCCCTGAGTGGCTTCCGGGCCTTGATAAGTGGTGATCACTGTGTAAAAAAACAAAACAAAAAAACTACTGAATTTCAACGAGGCTGTTGATAATACTCAATAAAAAGAGCAGAATATTATTGTATTCTACTTAGGCAAACAAAATTAACATAAGTCGCTACAAGTAATCTGCTGTTTCAGTCTAAAATACATCGTCAGGCGACAATAAACCTTAGGTCTTATTCGAAGCGCGTCCTTAAATGAAAGCCTATATGTACAATAGTATCCAAATTTAAGGGACCAAATTTTAAAACCTAATATTTGTTAGAAATAACAAGTGTGAAAAGCTGAAATTTTGACAACTGGTAGTCGTTATCATCCATAATAACATACTAAAGTTTGAATAATTTGCAAACGATAGAAAAAGAATTATAACAATTATAAGTTTTTCTTCGTCTGGTTGTTTTTTGTCCCCCCCCCTATTGATCTGCTTCATAATTCTATTAATGGCACCACTTACTATTCAAATCATTTACTCTCCAAACATTAAAAAAAAAACATATGGCTGTGTGTTTACGGTTTCAAAGTGGCTATTTTATTTTATAATTAAAAATAATGTCGTGTGAGAGGAGACTGTAAGTTTTTTTTTTATTGTTGTTTCTTTAAAAACAAAATTCAAACAAATGTGCAAGTGAATTGACATCGAATTGACATCGGTTCCTTTATAATTCATTTAAGAAATTATTCAGAAAAACAAAACAAAAAAAAAAAAAACAATTTATTATGTGTCGAATTCTCATTGAAAAATCTAAATCATAAAATAAATTCTTTTTAGCTTTAAATGGTTGACAGAAGTTGCAAAAAATTATTTTAAATTCGTCGTTATTTGTTTTATTTTATTTATATTTATTTTATTAATAACTAGCAGTTCCGCCCGACTTTGCTCGAGTCCTTTGTACTGTTCATAACTTTATGTGCATATGTATATATAAAAAAAGTGTGAATATGTACGGTAATGCCTTTCTATATAATAAGATTCCTTAACTAGCATAGGGAAAAGTTGGTAAAAACAGCAGACGTCAATTTTATTTAATTTTGACCCAATTTAGTCCATTTAACATTTATTGTTTTGGGATCAAATTGAATTAAAATGTTTGACCCATATCCAAGTAATCTGCATCTAAAATTTCAAGTGTTTAAACCCAAAATTGGCGGAGGAGTTTGGTAGAGTCTGCAAAGGTCAACCCTGTAAACATTGGCTCCTTGCCAGCCAAAATTTCACACAAAAACTGATTAAAAATCTTGCTGCAATATCAAGTGTTTAGATCGAAAATTGTTGGAGAAGTTTAGCAGAGTTCTCAAAGGTCAAATCATTGAACTTTGACCCCTTGAAAGCCAAATTTCTGGCCGAAAACGGATTACAAAGATGTTCCCAAATCTCAATACCCGTTATGTCAAATCTCGAGTCTGCAAACCAAACATTGGCAGAGTTATTTGGCAGGAAATTGTACACAGACAAACAGACAGACACACACAGACATTTTCACTTTGAGCAAAATAAAAAGTGGAAGTCGGAAGGTAGGCTCGAAAACGTACCGTGAAGGAGGAAAAGAACGGGGAAAAACGTCACGTCTTTGCTGTTATGACCCCCGTCAATCCGAAGATGATTTACCTTTAAATTAAAGCTAAACAATCGAAAAGAGGGGATTACTTTAAAAAATATCGGCGAAAATAGCGACCCCTCCCTGTAGAAAAGTGCCCCGTCGAGGGTGAAGAAATTAACGCTTTTAGCCACTTTTTCGGTACTTGTCGTCTAAGAGGTGGAGCTTAAAAACGATACTGATCTTGTGAAAATCCGACGCCTCTGTCGAAAGTTTTAGGCAGACATGCAAACATACAGTGATAGATTTATATATTTGTAGCTCAAATTCTCGACCCAAACCGAATAAAAAGTTTGCTCTATCGCTGAATATCCTTTATGTAAAATTCCAAATGTTCAGACCAGAAATTGTCTGAGTAATTTGGTAAGGACCGCAGGGGAACAACTTAAAAAAATTTTTTTACCCCTATTATGACCCCTTAACAGTTATTGTTTTGGGCTCTAATCAAGTTATTAAGTAAGATCCATGTACAAGGAACCTATATCTAAAAGTTCTATTGTTTATACCCAAAATTGGCGGAGGAGTTTGGTAGAGTTCTCAAAGGTCAAATCGTTGAACTTTTAACCGTTAACAGCCAAATTTCTGTCCGAAAAAGGATTACAAAGATTTTCCCAAATCTCAATACCCTGTATATCAAATTTCGAATCTGTAGACTTAAAATTTACAAAGTCATTGGGTAGGAAAATGTACATAGAAAGACACACACACACACACACACACACACACAGACAAACGCGTTCACTTTTATAGATATACTAGCATTTCAGCCCGGCGTTGCCTGGGTGTTTGGATATGTATGCTTAGCAAAAACAAAAAAAGGGTAAATTTTTTTAAACTTTGACCCCTATTATGACCCCTTAATATGTATTGTTTTGGGCTCAACTCAAGTTATTAAGTTAGATCCATGTCCAAGGAACCTATATCTAAAATTTAATGTGTTTAGACCCAAAATTGTCGGAGGAGTTTGGTAGAGTTCTCAAAGGTCAAATCGTTGAACTGTGACCCCTTAACAGCCAAATTTCTGGTCGGAAACCGATCACATCGATTTTCCCAAATCTCAGTACCCTGTATATCAAATTTCGAGTCTGTAGACTTTAAATTGACAGAGTTATTTCGTAGGAAAATGTACACAGACAGACACACACAGACAGACAGATACACACAGACAGACAGATACACAGACATATTCACTTTTATAGATATACTAGCATGGGTGCCCGGCGTTGCCCGGGTGTTTGGAGGTGTATGTTGAGAAAGAAAAAAAAAGCGGTAAATTATTTTAACTTTGACCCCTATTATGACCCCTTTACATTTATTGTTTTGGGCTCAAATAAAGTTATTACGTTAGATCCATGCTCAAGATGCCTATATCTAAACTTTCACGTGTTTAGACCCAAAATTGTCGGAATAGTTTGGTAGAGTTCTCAAAGGTCAAACTGTTGAACTTTGACGCCTTAACAGCCAAATTTCTGGCCGAAAATCGATCACAAAGATTTCCCAAATCTCAGTACCTTGTATATCAAATTTTGAGTCTGTAGACTTAAAATTGACAGAGTTATTGCGTAGAGAAATGCACAAAGACAGACAGATATACAGACACGTCCACTTTTATAGATGGATAGATAGATAGGGTGGATGCAATATATAGTAATGATTTAAAAAGTATTAAAAAAAAGACTCATGCGCCACCACCGAGAATCGAAACCAAAACGTTCAGCTCACGATTTATTTTGCCTGTTCCGTCAATGACTGGACTATGAAAATATGTTCACTGAAAGGCTAAAAATTAAAACATGAACAAATAGCTACTACGTTATGCATTCGTAATGCCGGCGTTCGACCTTCACCTGACAAATTTCATTTTATTTTAATTTTCACACTTTTGCACCGATTTTTCCGGGCTAAACCCCAAATATAAAGTTTAGCATGAATTAAAATATCTTATATATGAAGTTTCCTGTCTGTAAACGAAAAACTCTAGGAGGAGTTTGGTAGGCAAAATTTGGTAAACAAAAATATATACGTATACATAAATATATATGGAAACAATTTTGTGTTTACTATAAACTTTTTACGCAAATATTATGCAAGTATAAACCATGAAGACTATCTGCATGAATATAATTACAGGTAATAGTTAACTAAAGATGATTATCCTATTAGAAAACCGAAGCAACTAACAGGGAATTAATTAAAATAAATGTTTAAAAGAATATGCATATTAGGTAGATCTTTTGCTAGTGAATGCAATTCCACAAGCCATATATAAGAAAATTGTATTTTTTAAAAAATAAATAGAAAAGAAGGTTTTAGTATGAATATCAATACACACAAAAGAAAAACGAATTTATAGGAGTATAGAAGATAGATAGATAGATCGATAGATATGTTTTTAAAAATTTTCACCTACTGTGGAATTTCAATAGGATCTGCTAGTCATATATTAATTTACCAAATAACCTCAAATGTTTGACAAATTGTATTATTATAATGGTGCTCATATAAATTCTCTTTATTATTATATAAAATGAACTTTGTGTGTGTGAATTCGTTCACTATGGAATCAGAAAACGACTGGGACTTTTTGCTTTCTGAAATATGACAGGCAGGTATTTGATGTATTTGGAAGTGTTTTCATAGGTTTTGTATTGAGGTGTTTTACATTGGTTTTGCATGGAAGTGTTTCATAGGTTTTGTATGGAGTGTTTTCATAGGTTTTGTATGGAATGTTTTTCATAGGTTTTGTATGGAAGGCTATTCATAGGTTTTGTATGGAGTGTTTTCATAGGTTTTGTATGGAGTGTTTTTCATAGGTTTTGTATGGAGTGTTTTTCATAGGTTTTGTATGGTGTGTTTTCATAGGTTTTATATGGAGTGTTTTTCATGGGTTTTGTATGGAATGTTTTTCATAGGTTTTGTATGGAGTGTTTTTATAGGTTTTGTATGGAGTGTTTTTCATAGGTTTTGTAATGAGTGTTTTTCATAGGTTTTGTATAGAGTGTTTTCATAGGTTTTATATGGATTGTTTTTCATAGGTTTTGTATGGTGTGTTTTCATAGGTTTTGTATGGAGTGTTTTCATAGGTTTTTGTATGGAGTGTTTTCATATGTTTTGTATGGTGCGTTTTCATAGTTTTATATGAAGTGTTTTTCATAGGTTTTGTATGGAGTGTTTTCATAGGTTTTGTATGGAGTGTTTTTCACAGGTTTTGTATGGAGTGTTTTTCATAGGTTTTGTATGGTGTGTTTTCATATGTTTTATATGGAGTGTTTTTCATAGGTTTTGTATGGAGTGTTTTTCATAGGTTTTGTATGGAGTGTTTTCATAGGTTTTTGTATGGAGTGTTTTTCATAGGTTTTGTATGGAAGGCTATTCATAGGTTTTGTATGGAGTGTTTTTCATAGGTTTTGTATGGAGTGTTTTTCATAGGTTTTGTAATGAGCGTTTTCATAGGTTTTGTATGGAGTGTTTTTCGTAGGTTTTGTATGGAGTGTTTTTCATAGGTTTTGTATGGAGTGTTTTCATAGGTTGTGTATGGAGTGTTTTTCATAGGTTTTGTTTGGAGTGTTTTTCATAGGTTTTGTTTGGAGTGATTTTCATAGGTTTTTGTATGGAGTGTTTTTCATAGGTTTTGTATGGAGTGTTTTCATAGGTTTTGTATGGAATGATTTTCATAGGTTTTGTATGGAGTGTTCTTCATAGGTTTTGTATGGAGTGATTTTCATAGGTTGTGTATGGAGTGCTTTTCATAGGTTTTGTATGGAGTGTTTTTCATAGGTTTTCTATGGAATGCTTTTCATGGGTTTTGTATGAAGTTTTTTTGATAGGTTTTTTATCAGATAAGTATCGATAATCGACAATGGAATAATGTAGTAAATCGAATTTTTGAACACTTTTTTTAAAAACATACAACCAAATATCACAATTAGATTTGAGAAATTTATTACCGCATAATGTTTAGAAATGCTCAGCCTATAAAATGAACTTTTTATTAGAAAGGTGCGCGTCAGAAATAATAGTTTCTTTTTAGAGCACACTTGAACCATGACTTTTGGCTTTTGTATTTTAACTTAAATTCCAGTGATTATGTAAAAATGATTTCATAAAATCAACAGTTGATTCTTTTGATGAGGATACGTTCGGAATAAATGCTTATCTTAAGAGCATAACTGAACCATAATACTTGATTGTTAACTTTCAGTGAAGCAATAATTTAGAAATAATTTTATAAAATTAACAGTAGATTTTCTACAATGTGCTATAGACTATAATGTATTGCTGATTTAGTCACTCTGTTTAGGCATACGGCGCTTCTTCCCGGTACACTGCGGGGTGAGATGACAATCAATAGGTTAAAAAATGGCTAAGTTCGCCGATTTCGATTAGATTAAAAGCACGAGAGAGTGGAAAATTCAAGACCAAAAAACGTCGGGATTTCCTGCTAGTACATTAATAGATTCGACTTGTTTTCCTAAATTAGTTGAGAAATGAAGATTTAATTATTATTCAGAATAATGTTGTATATTAGGCAGTCTTGCATAGGGAGTGATTGCAAATGTTTGAAAGGGGTACATTTAATGTCGTGTATAAATGGCCGAAAGAAGAGAAACGGAAGTTCATGACCATGTAACGAATAAATAAGCGATTACATTGATCTTTAAGAGAAAACACAAGTTTGAAATTTGGGTGCTGATTGAGACTTATATAGTTGTTCCCCGCGACGGTGTTACGCACTCAGCCACTATACTACCGATATTGACAGAATGTGTTGGAAACATTTGTTTTATTCAAGTTTGTGTTTATTTTTTTATACTTGTTAATCAGTCGCTAATGTGAGAGATGACGACATGGTCAGAGGAGAAAGAGAATCAGATAAAAGACAAAAAGAAAAAAAAACAACATTATTTGCGCTTCCTTCTTCAGTTGATCTGTTTGAAAAGAAAAGTTCTATAGAATCTGGATAGAGATATGGACCATTTTTATCTGTGATTTTTGTATGCGAGTGACAGAACGTCTTAAAAAACGAATGTTTTATTCAAGAATGTCTAGGGCATCTGTGTTTTCGAAAGACTTTGCAAAATGACGTGAGATGAAAATCTCGGACAAGTAATCCTGTTGATTTAAAAATCGAATCTCCCTTTTACACGTGAATATCGATCCGTGCGTCCATTGCTCTTGCACGGATTCACACGGCAGATTCCCCGATAAACCGAAATAGAAAGAAAGTGCGCAACCTTAACACTAACCCTATACACCACTAACTCTTCTCCTTTTAGAATTGCTACCGACACTTTTAATCATTAGAGACTACTGACTGGTTTCACAGCGTGACAAGAAAATATAATCCGGATGCTTATGGGATAAAATTCTAATGGGATACGTGATGATCAAAATAATCTGACGAAGACAGATCGATAATAAAAATTACATCCTAATCGAACACTTTAGCCTTTTGTACACTGATAACGTGCTTCCCAGTCTACCTTTATCTTTTAGCAAATGGACATTCTTAACTAGATATTAGGTTTATGATAAAATAATATCGTTTGCTGATCTCTAAATTAGGGAAATTGTAAAGTAGATAATGATGCAGACTGGTGACTTGGGTACATCAAGTTCAAATCCAGTCAGTTTTGTAGCGCAACTTTAACTTAGGAATGGCTGTTCTTGCAAGTACTTGATTCTGGAAATAAACAATTAAATAAAAGTAATCAAAGGCTTGTAGTCTGAACGAAATTCACTTTTAACCTTTAACCTTATAACATGAATATAAATCTTACTTACATATGCTGTACCGACTTTGTTTCTTAATGTGTGGTGTCCTTCACACTGTTAAGTGTGTCACCATGAAATCGAATACTAGAATCGTTGTAAGGTAAAACGCAATAAGAAGCTCAAGGTTAAAATTTACTAAAAAGTCCTTTTGGTTGGACCGAAATGCATAATTAACGTTTTTACTTGTACCCAATTCCAATTAAGGCCCAAAATGTACATTCCTATCATGCACTGTTTATTGTGAAAGATAGTCTTCGTTTGCAGACAACCCTCACCGTGACGTGATCCACAATATTTAGTCATCCAGCCTTTCATTACATGAATCGAAATAAGCAAGACATTGAATACATTTTAGTCACACATAAACCAATTTATTTATTCTAATTGCATTAAACATTGGAGGTTGGTACTCTCTAACCACTTGATTGGGATCTGTTAATATTCTCTTCTCATATAAGTAGTCAACGTAATCAGTGGACAGGAATACTAGCGAATATGTAGAGTGAGCAAATATTTATTAAATAAATTTTTAAATAGACTTATGAATGTTATGTGAGAAATGTGGGTTAGGTTGAATTATTAAATCTTTTGTGCCATCTAATGAGAGAGACGTAGCGTTTACACGCGTCTCGAAGTTTCCATGCATCTCGGTCACTTTCTAAAAATTATACTCTGCAGAAATCGTAATTGTGTCAACCAGGAAACTGTGGAAGATTAGTGTTTGCATATAAACATAAGAGTAGTGGTTGATGGGCTGAAATCAGTGGCCCACAGTATTAATGCTAGAGTTCCTCAAGGGTCCATCCTAGGCCAAATTCTCTTCCTGATCTACGTCAATGATCTCCCAAAATACATACTTAAATCATTTGTTTACATCTATGCTGATGACACGGCCATCTATGGCAACACAGCAAAGGCCGTAAATGATAAAGTTCTCTCTGATTCTCTTTCCTCTGATCTCGAGGGCGTCGTACAGTGGGGGAAGAGGTGGCTGGTTACTTTTAATGCATACAAAACCAAGCTGCTATCTTTACATCATCAACGCCATGATCCCCATCTGGCATCAATTGAAATGGATGGCTCTCGTCTTGGGGAGGCTCCATGTTTTGATAAGCTTCTGGGCTTGACCTTTACTCCTAATCTGAAATGGAACACATACATCAAGTTAGTTGCCAAAGTCGCTGGAAAAATGGTAGGATCCTTCTACAGCTCCAGAAGATATCTCATTGCTGATGCAATTCTCTATCTATATAAAAGCCAAGTACGTCCAAGGTTGGAGTACTTCTGCCACATCTTGACAGGAGCTGCCTATTCTGCCTTGACAGAGTACAAAATAGGCTTGGTAGCTTAGTGGGAGATGCCCTTTTCTCTTCCCTGCAATCTCTCTCCCACGAGTCTGTCTTTGTTTTATCGTTACTTCCATGGCAAGTGCTCGTCTGAGCTCCAATCTCTGGTCCCCCTCGCCAATCTTTGACGAAAAACAGCCGTCTAGCTGAAACCACTGCCCAAAATTTCCCCCACTCTTTATGTGTGCCAAAACGAAAACATACATTCCATGAACAAAGCTTCTTTCTTAGAAGTGCACGCTTGTTCTCACCTGACTACAACCTGGATGTCTTCAAGTCAAACATAAACAAATTACTGATGAACCGACCCCTTAAGTAAGACACTTTATCAAATCTCTAATACTAACGTAAAAAAGAAACATTTACCACACGTAAACTGATGAATTCTTTAATTTCGTAAATCACCCATTTGTCTAGCAAAATTCTCGGCGTTTCAAATGAATGAAACGATAAACAGCAAGATATTTTTTTTTTTATTGAATTCTAACAGTTAATCTTTAAATCTCTTGTAACAATATTTGAAAAGCTATTCATCTAAAACATTTTTAGAACATGTGTAGAAAGTAATCCTGAGATCAACACAAAACCATTTATAAAACTGTGAACCGTCCACCCTTGCTTGAATCTTGTCTTCGAGAATCGGGCGATTTCATCCTTTAAAAAAGGGATATATATATATATATATATATATATATATATAGCCAGTAGAGTTTAGTTTCCTAGAAGTACATCCAATGAAACAGCATGTGTCTACCAAAGAGTGCTCAATGAGTGAACAGAGCAGGTATATTACATTTATTTATACAAACATTAATGGCTACATATGTGCATACATGTTTCTGTAATCACCCGCGTTGGGAGACTACGTCTTCAGGCCAAGAATTCGATTTTCGACGGTAATTCTTGGCCTGAAGACGTAGTCCCCCAACGCGGGTGATTACAGAAACATGTATGCACATATGTAGCCATTAATGTTTGTATAAATAAATTATATATATATATATATATATATATATATATATATATACACACACACACACACACATATATATATATATATATATATATATATATATATATATATATATATATATATCTATATACTACCAGTTCCGGCCGGCTTTGTTCGGTCCCTGTGTACTGTTCATACCTTTACGTGCATATGTATATATTAAAAAGTGTGAATATGTACGGTAATTCTTCTATATAATAGTCTTCCTTAACAACAATACAGAAAGTTGGTATATATATATATATATATATATATATATATATATATATATATATATATATATATATATATATATATATATATATCAAAGAGAGAGAAAGAGAGGGAGAGGGAGAAATATATGCATAAAATTCTGTGGACTACCCGGTAGTGCTTGCTAAAATCTTGTCTTCGATCATTGGGCGATTTCATCTTTTGAAAAAAGTAGTACAAAACTTTATTAATATTTTAAAACGGGTAAGTGGAGTCGTTATTAGAATTATGAGGCAGATCAATGGGAGGAAAACTAAATAAAAACTAGACGGAAGAAAAAAGTCAAAAGACTATTGGACTAAAAAAAAAACAAACTCGAGAACCTTTCGACCGACCCTTTTCAAGAGATGACATCAGTAGCGATTAAAATAAAATAATTTACACATAATTTAAGGACAAAGAATCAGTTTAGTACAACTCTATACAGGAAACCGACTTTTATAGGCCTGTATATTAGTTAGGATTCTTTTGAACCTATCAATAGAAAACTAAGTTTGATCAAGACTTAGGTTGACCGTGCCCTCATGATTTGCTTGACTAGCAAACTTGATAAAGAATTTAAGAAGATAACTGCTATCCTTGCGAAAAAGATTTTTTCTCTGAGGGCATAATCTCTAAGCATGTTCGCCAAGCTCTTGCTAAATTTAATAAAACCCCATCCTTTGACCCGGCTAAGTGTCCAGTTTATCTGAAACTCTCTTATATTGGCTTTATCAGTAAAGGGTTTGTCAATAAAAATACTTCGGTTGTATTCCACTGTTTCTGTGCAGTGCAGCCTCGTGCGATGTTTAGCACTAAAACTGCCTTCCTAGCTTTTAACGAACATGCACTTTCCACACTACAAAAAAGTTTAGTTGTATATCAATTTAAATGTCAGTGTGAGGCTGACTACGTGGGTTGTACGTTTCAACGTCTGGGAGTCAGATTGGCACAGCTTGTTTTCGAAAGTCCCGGGGCTCTAGAATAAACACATTGTTAAACACATCCGTGCATTAACTGAACACATCCGGGTATTTACAAGGCACATACGAGCGCTCATGAATTTACGAGGCATCAGTTAGTCCGCACTTGTATTACAATAAAGCATGTGGTGAAGCGTATTCGGATGGTTGTTTTCGCATTGTACACAAAGCCCGTTGCCAACAACATCTCACTATTTTGGAGGCCGTAACTGCCCTAATGCGCAGACCATCGCTATGTAGGCAAAAGTACCTGCCGACTAACTTCTTATAGAGCTCTGATTAACAACAACAAAAATGGATAAATTGCGTCAATATTCCTTGTTTCTGCTCTTATTTGCAGACAAGTTAATTTTTTCCCCGTCCCGAGTTCTGAAATATGGATGATACATCACGGCCGATTCAATCATTTAATTATCCCCGTGTAGTTTGATGTTTTTGTTTCACCCCTCCCCTCATCTCTATTTTCAATTATGTGTTAATTGTTGTATTTTAATCGCTACCGACGTCATCTCTTGATAATGATTCGTCGAAAGTTTCCTCGAGATTTTTTTTCTTTTTACTATTTTTAAATTTTTTTTCCTCCATTGATCTTCCTCATAATTCTAATAATGACTCCACTTATCGTTTTAAAAACTTTATTATATATATATATATATATATATATATACATATATATATATATATATATATATATATATATATATATATATATATATATATATATATACTAGCATTTCAGCCCGGCGTTGCCCGGGTGTTTGTAGGTGTATGCTGAGCAAAAAAAAAAAAAAAAGAGTAAATTTTTTTTTTTATTTGACCCCTATTATGACCCCTTAAAATTTATAGTTTCGGGCTCAAATCACTTTATTAAGTTAGATCCAGGTTCAAGGAATCTATATCTAAAATTTCAAGTGTCTAGACCCAAAATTGTCGGAGGAGTTTGGTAGAGTTCTTAAAGGTCAAATCGTTGAAACTTGACCCCTTAACAGCAAAATTTCTGGCTGACACCCGTCACATCGATTTTCCCAAATCTCAGTATCCGGTATTTCAAATTTCGAGTCTATAGACTAAAAATTGACAGAGTTATTGCGTAGGGAAATGTACACAGACAGACAGACACACAGACACACAGACAGACAGACAGACACGTTCACTTTTATAGATATATATAGATATGTATATATATATATATATATATATATATAATAAAGTTTTTTAAACGATAAGTGGAGTCATTATTAGAATTATGAGGAAGATCAATGGAGGAAAAAAATCAAAACTAAATCCATATATATATATATATAATATATATATAATATATATATATATATATATATATATATATATATATATATGGATTTAGTTTTGATTTCACTATTATATATTAGGTTCAATATATTAATCGATAAAGAATTATTATTATTATAATAATAAATACGAGGCGCCTTAAATAAATTTCAGATTAAAAATTGAAAATATAGTATGTTATGAACATACCTCTTTTGAGAAGACAGGCCAATTTTTATGATTTGAAATTCAACTGAACAGCTACAGCAGGAATTGGAATACATCCGTCTAAAGCCTGATTATCGCAGCTGATGAATTAAAAAATGCAATCCGAACTCGAAGTCGCGTTAAAGCAATAATATGCAATATAATTCTGCTTTAAACTTAAGAATAATGCCACAGAAACCTATTGGATAATTCTGACTGTTTTTGACCATCTTGCATGAATCGAGCATCAGCTTTCGTGTGTCAAAAAGATTCAAATAAGGCGGAGATTCTGTGAGAAATGATGTTTGGGAGGAGTAAAGAATACAGAACACCAGAGTATATTGCCTAAATAAATAATTTCATGGGGATGGACCGTCGTGTGTCTATAAAGACAGCAATTGCACAGTTTGATGTCAGTGTGGAAACTGTACACTCAATTATTCGCGAGGAACTGAAAATGCAGAAGATTTATGCAAAAGGTCTTAAGAGAAAATCAGAAAGAAAAACGTTGTCATCACAGTAGGGAGATGGTCGATCTGATCAATTCAGATTCGGCAGTTTTTAATGCTCTAATGACCTGCAATGGAATCTGAATTTTCTGCTATGACCCAGAGACTAAAAGTTCCCAGTGGAAGCATGCTGACTCTCCCAGAACCAAGAAGGCCAGACAGAGCAAATCCAACCAGGAATTTGTGATGATTTCTTTTTTGACAGGCAGTCAAGAAAGAATACTATGTTGAGACGCCCACATTCTTCAAATCAGGTCAATGGCATTTCCACCAGGACAATGCACTAGTTTACTATGCCATCCTTGTCACAGATTTCACCAAGATGGGCATCAAGACTGTTCCTAAACGTCTCTATCGTCAAGACCTTGTCCTCTGTGACTTTTGGTTATTCCCTGAGCTCAAGAAAAACATTAGAGGTTGTCGTTATGAGACAATTGACGAGATAAAAGAGGCTGTGACGAGCGTCATTGAAACGTTCACATGAAAAGACCTCCGTTGGGCCTTTCTAGTAGTTGTTGGAACGGTACGATAAGTGTATTGCAGCGGGAGGAGATTACTTCGAAATGGACTAGAGTTTCATGTGGGTGCTATCAATAAAAATGCAAATCCGGAAAAAAAAGTATTGAAACTTATTGAAGACAACCCGTAAGTAATCTGCATGGATTAGAATATCATATATCATTAAACGTATCTTACAACCGGGCAACGCCGGGCGACCTGCTAGTTGTTATATAAAATATGCTCTTACTATTGTGTATTCCGATTTATATTTGTTTCGTTATCCATTGAAGGGTAGTGCTCTTACAAACTGACATTTACTGCCCCTGAAGAGAGTGACACGTTGAAGCCAGATTGATTCAGATTTTGACACAACAAGACTGATAATTTGGCTTGCCATTTGTTTAGAACCTTAACCTTGTCGACAGCGAACACTATCTCAGCGAAGTTGGCATTTGGTCCACCTTATTACGGGTCTAATCTAATATCAGCTTTGTTATCGATTGGTAACGTTGGCGCGGCGCTCCTTGCTTGTCAGGGCAGTGAGGCACGCGCGTAGCGCATTCCTATCCGCTTGTCTACTGTTCGTGCGTATATAAAGACTTAAATCCTTTAATGAGACAGAAATGGCAAATAAAATATCCATACACGTAAACACTCACACACATATATATACACACAAAAATACACATACGTATATATTTGTACATATTTATAACATAATATATAAAATATGTGGTTTATCTATCTATCTGTCAACCTATCTGTCTATCTGTCTGTCTCTCTCTCTTTCTTTCTCTCTCTTTCTCTCTCTCTATATATATGTATATATATATATATATATATATATATATATAAACCTAGCGAAATTCGAACTACACTCTACCATTAAGTCATAAACCTTGCTATGCGTGAGAAAATGTAGCTGCCACATATTTCATTAATATTTCTACTTTATTAGCGAATCTGATAATTGAACGTATTCAACTTATTTTGAAGAAAATAAATCTGTTTAATGCTAGGCTGGAATCCCGTACGCTTCATCAGTTGGATGCTTAAATCTTAGGGCCTATGGAAGCAGATATGTTTATAAAATATAGTAAACCACACGTATTTCCACATCAACGACTCATCGGTGTGGCTAGACCAAATAAGATTTGTTACAATTTACTTATTTGTATGTTATATTTATATTTATATACCTGCGTTTTTTACGGACCCCCCCACATATATATATATATATATATATATATATATATATATATATATATATTGTATTAATAAATTTAGTTTACGCATGTTTGACATTGCAATATCACCTATTTACTTAGCAACAGCCAAATATAATTTCAGAATTGCTGATAGTCAGTCGAATTTCGATCTAAGCTTGCGGCAGTCACTGGTCTTGCAAGACTGGGGCTGTGGTGCAGAGGATATATATATATAGTCATCCACTCCACAAACAGTACTATTTCGCTGGTTCACAGCTCATCAGTGCTATATATATATATATATATATATATATATATATATATATATATATATATATATATATATATATATATATATATAATTGCAATAATAACTTCTGAATACCTACTATATATATATATATATATATATATATACATATATATATATATATATATATATATATATATATATATATAGAGAGAGAGAGAGAGAGAGAGAGAGAGAGAGAGAGCGTGTGTGTGTGAGAGAGAAGGAGAGTGAGAGGAGGAAGAGGATGTATAAAATGTTACTTTATGCGGCGATTTTTCATCTTATATTTTTCGAAATGAATTATGTTGACTACTAATTCTAATACGGACGAATCGTTTATGGATTTTCTAACATAAAGAATTATTAATACTGAATTCATATGATGATTAGATAAATAGTAATGAAGTAATTATTTAAATATTTTCAGTAGCTATTGTTCCTATTTACAATGCCTCCCCACGGGACAGAGTTAGACACTAAGTTCGTTTTTTAATGTGGAGAAAAGGAACAAAAATAAAAATTGTCTCAGTCGTGAAGGATTCCTCCTTCACTGACACAGAAGAAATTGAAGTGTAGATCTGAAGAACAGATACTACACTTTGGTCTTGACCCGAATGCCAAGGTAATTGTTATGTAATCTCTCCCCCTTTGAGTTATGTCAACGACCATAATTCACATTGAGGTAGGGATTTGCACGGACATTATTAGATAGGTATTTTGTTTCAAAAAACATCATTTTTGACCAACTTCTCGCAAATAAATCATCATTAATCATAGTTTTTGGAATAACTTTAAAAAAAAAACTATTAAAACAAATGCACATAGCTGCGGACTATTTGTTAGCGATTTTTAAGACGTTTTAGGCAATCCAGAATTTACATTTCAAATCTTTTTTTTTTTTTTCTGTTTAGTTTCATGGAAACTTTCCTGGAAAATCTAATAAAGCAATGCTGTATGAATGAGAAGGTTAAAGGAATTATGAAAACAAACGAACTAAGAGAATACCAGAATAACTGTCCAAACTTTACAATAAATGCCTTAACGAATCTTGTTTTCCCGACTGCTGGAAAACCGCCTCTGTGGTACCAGTCTTCAAGAATTCTGGTGAAAGAACTGACCCACTTAATTATCGCCCCATTAGCCTCCTCCCGCTTTTCGCCGAAATATTTGAGTCCTTAGTTAATCAAGTCCTTGTCCAGCACCTAACAGCTGCTAAACTCCTGACTGACAAACAATATGGATTCAGGCAAGCCCGTTCCACAGCAGATATCTTAACTGTAGTTTCTGAACGTATATACCGTTCATTGGATAAAAACAGGGGAGGGTAGAGCGGTGGCCCTTGATATATCTAAGGCTTTTGACAGGGTATGGCACGATGGTCTTCTAAGGAAAATTAGATCATATGGAATCACTGGAAGAATTCATAACGTAATTAAATCCTTCTTAAGTAATAGAAAAATCAAATTTGTCCTCGACGGACGTACATCCAAACAATATGACATAAATGCGGGAGTGCCTCAGGGGTCTATCCTTGGACCTCTATTGTTCCTGATATTCATAAACGACCTCCCTGATAATATTGTTTCGGAGATGGGTATATTTGCCGATGACACCACTCTCTATAACAGATATGAGGGGAAAACAAATGAACACATATCCAAGAAAATGGCAGAAACACTAGAGGATGACCTCCAATCCGTAGTGGAATGGGGACAAAAATGGTTGGTCTCATTCAATGCTGCTAAGACTAAGCTTGTTTCCTTCAATAACTACAAGAAACCTTCTCTACCACGAATAGCAATGGCCAAGAACACATTGCCTGAAAGTACTCCTCGGCCTAACGTTTACAGGGAATATGAACTGGAATAGATACATTGAGAGCATTGCCAAGGCTGCTGCAAGGAAGGTTGGCTCCCTCTACCGTGCTAGAAAACTACTTACGCCTGCCAGTATCCTATACCTCTATAAGGCAACCATTCGCCCATGTATGAGGTACTATTGTCACATCTGGGCTGGTGCATCTGCTGCTTGTCTCTCGCTCCTGGACAGGGTTAAAAAAAGAGTCGCCAACCTGGTAGGTCCTGAACTGTCATCTAGGCTTCAACCTCTGTCCCATCGACGAGATGTTGCATCCCTCTGCCTGTTCTACAAATACTTTAATGGTGAATGCTCTGACGAACTGCAAACACTTGTACCTCCCCGACGTAACTACCCCCGACAAACCCGACAAGCTACTAAGTCTCATCCCTTTACAGTGGAGATCCCTAGGTGCAAGAAAGCCTTTTACTCCAATAGTTTCTTCCCCAGAACTGCGGGTCTTTGGAACTCCCTTCCGGGATTCTGCTTTCCCAACTGCAATGATATGCAGAAGTTCAAGTGTAATGTTAACAAGCATCTTTCTACTCTTCTCCCTTCATAATGACCCCGCTAATTAATTCCCTAATAGTAGCCCCCTGCTTCAAAGTGGCACTGTGCCTTGTTTGGGGTGAAAATTGAATAATAAAAAAAAAACAGTTCCACAGGCGTGCACTTCTAAGAAAGAAGCTTTGTTCATGGAATCCGCGTTTTGATTTAGGCACAGATATAGAGTGGGGGAAATTTTTCACATTGGATTCAGCTAGACGGGTGTTTTTCGTGAAAGATTTGCGAGGGGAGACCAGAGATTGGAGTTCAGACGAGCACCTGCCATGGAAATAACGATAAAACAAGGATAGGCTCGCAACGTCTCTTCTGTGGGAGAGATGTTGCAGGGTAGAGAAAAGGGCACCCCCCACTAAGCCACGAAGTCTATTTTGTACTCTGTCAAGGCAGGATAGGCTGTTTTTAGCAGATGCTACCCAGATATGGAACCAGTACTCCATCCTTGGACGTACTTGGCTTTTATATAGATAGAGAATTGCATCAGTAGTGAGATATCTTCTGGAGCGGTTGAAGGATCCCACCATCTTTCCAGCGACCTTGGCAACAGACTTGATGTACGTGTTAAAGAGTAAAGGTCAAACCCAGAAGCTTGTCAAAACACGGGGCCTCACCCAGACGAGAGCCATCCATCACAATTGATGCCAGATGGGGATCAGAGCGTTGATGATGTAAGGATACTTGAATAGCGGACTAAAAGGAAAAAATACTTCCTAAGGGAATAACGGAGTGATAAACTAAGGGCATTGCCAAAAAAAAAAAAAAAAAACGAATTAAGAGAATAACATAATAAAATACAAAGCAAATTACGAACTAAGGTAATGGCTTAATAATGTACCACGGACGTAATAAACTAAGAGAATTATAGATTAAGAATAACAGAATAACAGAATAATAGAAGAAGTGAATGACAGAATAATTGACTAATGGCATGACTGAATAACTATGTGAATAAAACGACCTAAAAATATAACGGCTCATGGGAATAACACAATAATAAACTTTGTTCGTTTCGTATAAAAGAGCTATAAATGCTTATGTCAAACGGGTCGAAGCTGTACATTGAAGATAATGAATGAATGTTTCTAAGATAAGTAAGGGAGACCATGTATTTTTCATATACTTAAAAAAATTCAACTATTACATGATAAACAGGGGGAAAACGACACTCTGCTCGTGGTGACAAAAGTACGACTAATTGAGCTACTAGCGTATGTGAACAAAACACGGCTATTAACAAATTAAGCAAGCCATTTGCTGCGGACGGAAAGACAAACTTTACGTAAATTGTCAATCATACTTAATTAATCTAAAGTATAATATCAATAGTAACCCTCTATTATTAAGTGCTTGTAAGTTATTACTTAACTATTATTCTTACAAGAAATGAATATGATAAGAAATTGTATAGCATGAGATGTTATTTCGAATTTAATACAAGTGCCATAATTCGACACTAGGTTTTCAATATGCCTGGGAAACGCGTCAATTCATTTCACAAAAAAATTTTCTTGTTTTCTTTTTAAACTAATCAGTCAACGCCTTTCAAAGCTATTAACTAAAGGATAAAATAAAGATGTAGTCGCAGAACTTTTTCCTCGCTCGTTTTTTGTAACAAATATATTTCAGTCACAAATATCAGTTCTAGGGAGTTACGTTCTAGGCACCTTGCATATACTTATAAAAGTATTTAGAAATAAACAAGAGTGATCCTTTCAACAGAAAGAACTATTTAATAGTGCTCATGATTTCATGTAAATATGCATAACGAAAACAAACAGCTATACCAGAACATATTGGCAAATCGTATCCATAATTGACCTAAAAAGCAATATGCTCCGAACTAATAGAACACTGGTTTCGAATACAATATGCTTCTTTTCTGTCGACGTATTCTTAAGAGTTAAAGATCCTGTTTCAACAATTTCCCCTTTTTATTAAAAAAGTTGAAAGTCAAGGCCATTCTGTTTAATGTTTGCTGGATTTTGTGGCCGAAAATAAGTAAAATGGAAGGATATCTTGGAACGACATGAGTCGATTGGATCGATTGTTATTCGACCGGGTTTCGATTTCTGAAAATAACCCGTGTATTAAAATTGATTCCACATAAAATTCCAAGGTTCCTATAGCGTGAGAAGAAGAAGAAGAAGAAGAAGAAGAAGAAGAAGAAGAAGAAGAAGAAGAAGAAAAAGATCCTAGCGATATATGAGCCCAGCAGGTTGCACGACGTATTTGTCAGTAACACGACGCCGGAAGTTGTGTTCCTGGCTCACTACACTGGAAAATAAATAATACGCTAATACAGATATTTTTAGCTGTACATTTAAATCTATATATGCAACGTTTTCAATTACATGTCTGAGACAACGGGTTCATGATTTTTGCATATTATTTATGCAAATTCTTTCTTTATTTTAGATTTGAGATGGACAAGAATTGAGTAAAGGTCAGTTCTGAACTGTCAGTGTATCTTTGATTTGTATCTTTGAAATTGTCACTTGTTTTAGCAATTACCAATAGAGCAAATTTGTATCGATTTTGAGGTAAAATATACTTTAATTTAGAATGCGTTCAACGTGAAAATAAAATGATTATCTAATAATTCGGTCTCGTTAAAAATAACTTTAAATATGTATCTTATAAATGGTTCTAAGCACGGACTAAGGGCCCGGTGTACCAGGTTCAATTTCGATCAGAGCATTCTGCATTAATTTAACTAATAACTTTGCGAAAGCTGTAAATCCTTATACCATTCCTCCTATGGATTACTATTAGAGTTATTCAGTTGGTTTTGATAACGATTGCAATCAGAACTCAAGACAAATAATTTAGTATTATGAGCGGTATGTCTTGATCTTAATTTTCGAAAGTCAATTTAGTTTAGTATAAGTTAAAATTAATGGAAGTGACGGTATTCAAGTTGATAATGGCACGAATTTACAGCCTGGGTAATCCAAGTTTGAATACAATTGGTTTCATAATATCAGTTTCAAGTAAGATGCTGGAAGCCTTTATGAGGCCAATGCTTCAAGGATACTAAGAAGATAATCAAACTGGTCAAAGAACAGTTGTACTCTGATACATACGAATTTATTTTACTAATTACTAACTAGAATTTTAATGAAACCCACGATGAAGTGATTTTTCCAGCGCAATATCGGCTATCCTTGTTCGTTTTTAATATAATAACACGCAGTGTCGGTTTCAACATTTCTATGTATAAATACCTATTTAATTACTTATGATACTAAAAGAGGGGGGGTAATTCTGTATATATTAAAGTTAACATAAATATTAGAAAAAAATGATTAAAGTTTCTACTTTTGTTTCTAATATAATCGAGAAATCAACCGTATTTTCAACTATATGTAATGCTGACAAATGTCGTCAAATTAACAAAATCATTTGTAAAAAAAAACACCCCAAAACCCGGTGTTGCAATATTTTTGACTCCTAATGGGGGTAGGGATTTATTTGCTGCCGGAAAATGGGGAACCAGCAGGCTCCCCTAAAAGAGGGGCACTCCAGCAATTGTAAAAATTGCCTGAGTAACCCCGTCGGCATTCCCCGGTCGGGGCGCCTCAGGCAGCAAGCAATAAACTTGCCCCACCGGAAAGCCCGGTGGCAAGGCCTGGGAGGGTGGACCTCCTAGGTATTACCCAGGCGGTGTACTTCAGTCCAACAGGTGCTGGGCCGGTTCCCAGCCCCTCACCTGTTGGACTGAGTGTCAAGTGACGAATCCTTGACGTGTACTACCCTGTCTCCCTGCAGCCGAAGCCGCTAGGAGACACATCCCATCATCCCAGAGGTATAATGGGGTAGTTATTTAAATGCTGCCCACCTCAGCATTATTTGGCACAAGGCCTGGAAAGTGAGAACCCCGCAGGTTCCCCTAAAGGAGGGGCACTCCTGCAATTTTAAAAATTGCCTGAGTAACCCCGTCGGCATTCCCCGGTCGGGGCGCCTCAGGCAGCAAGCAATAAACTTGCCCCACCGGAAAGCCCGGTGGCAAGGCCTGGGAGGGTGGACCTCCTAGGTATTACCCAGGCGGTGTACTTCAGTCCAACAGGTGCTGGGCCGGTTCCCAGCCCCTCACCTGTTGGACTGAGTGTCAAGTGACGAATCCTTGACGTGTACTACCCTGTCTCCCTGCAGCCGAAGCCGCTAGGAGACACATCCCATCATCCCAGAGGTATAATGGGGTATTTATTTAAATGCTGCTCACATCAGCATTATTTGGCACAAGGCCTGGAAAGTGGGATACCCGCAGGCTCCCCTAAAGGAAGGGACTCCTGCAATTTTAAAAATTGCCCGAGTAACCCCGTCGGCATTCCCCGGTCGGGGCGCCTCAGGCAGCAAGCAATAAACTTGCCCCACCGGAAAGCCCGGTGGCAAGGCCTGGGAGGGTGGACCTCCTAGGTATTACCCAGGCTGTGTACCTCAGCCCAACAGGTGCTGAGCCGGTTCCCGGCCCCTCACCTGTTGGGCTGAGTGTCAAGTGACGAATCCTTGACGTGTACTAGCCGCTAGGAGACACATCCCATCATCCCAGAGGTATAATGGGGTAGATATTTATTTGCTGCCCACCTCAGCAAAATGTGGCACAAGGCCGGAAAGTGGGAACCCCGCAGGCTCCCCTAAAGGAGGGGCACTCCTGCAATTTTAAAAATTGCCTGAGTAACCCCGTCGGCATTCCCCGGTCGGGGCGCCTCAGGCAGCAAGCAATAAACTTGCCCCACCGGAAAGCCCGGTGGCATGGCCTGGGAGGGTGGACCTCCTAGGTATTACCCAGGCGGTGTACCTCAGTCAAACAGGTGCTGGGCCGGTTCCCGGCCCCTCACCTGTTGGGCTGAGTGTCAAGTGACGAATCCTTGACTTGTACTACCCTGTCTCCCTGCAGCCGAAGCCGCTAGGAGACATCCCATCATAAGAGGTTGATAATGGGGTATGATCCCACACAGTCGGGCGATTCTATTTATAAACGATGCTGCTAGGAACTGACGAATCGAATTAATTCACGTTCTGCTACCAACCAATCAGAGACCAGAATTACTCCATAAATATCAAACCTTTTCTGTAGCAATTTCGCATATTTTTTCCGTCTCGACACGGTAAGAATATTTTGCTCTGTGGAACTGTGTACTGCAAACCAGTCACCTCTCAGGACCTGTGTGTAACAACGAACCATCGGAAACTGTTCTGTCTACTGCAAACCAGTCACCTCTCAAGACTTGTTTAGAACAACGAACCATCGGAAACTGTTTTGAAACTAAACATGGCTTACACTTCTAGACCCGGAAATTTCGTTTTTCTTTTACAATGTCTACAAAATATTTATTTGTTTACATAGATTCAATTCCCTATTGTTATGCCCGTGTCGTGTACCTTTGTCGTGATAAACTATATTTGTTAATACACGTGCAATTTTTAATGGTAGAAATTGTAAGTTAATGTTGCAATATATATATATATATATATATATATATATATATATATATATATATTAATTAGCCATGCAAAAGCATTCAAAAATCCTCAGCGTCTAACTCATGAGATTAATAGTGTTTACAAAGAAGACGATAGTTGTTTTTTTTTAAATGTATTTAATTATAAATTCTAAATTTCGTAGCAATTAAAAATATATATTCGTCCATTTTTCGTAGCATGATAATTGCAGTATAATATTTTAGATCTTTTATATTCTGCGTCGCCGGTCTCATCGTAGTCATAATTACCATCGGCGTTGTCAACTCAAAATAAGGGGGTGTCTGTTTATACATTCACAGTGACGTTTCTTAGTTTATAAAATGTTTATTCAATGTACAAAATAGGTAAGGTTCGCATATTGTGTGGGTGTGAGAGAAAGAGAGACAGGTTTCACTGCATCAGGTGCTAGTCATGTGCTCTTCCCAAAGGTTAGCACGCAAACAGTTCTTACATCTTTCAATTCTCGCCAGCTAAAAGGGAAAAATAGAGAATCATTAAGAAAACCACATAGCTTTCAAACTGTTCTCTTTTTTTTTTCAATCTAACACGACTAATGCTATTACACGGGTGCAATACTTTATAATGGTGTGCTTTGTAGTATTTTGTAATACTTAATGAATTTTTCGATTTTAATTGAGAACTCGGATATAAATGGACTCCATGAAAGAATCAAGTGTTCTAACGAGGGCTACATTTTCTTGATTTTAAAGAACTTAATCAAAATAAAACTATATTGACACAACATATTTGAAGAATATCTGTATTTTGCTTTTCATTTAGCACATGCTTAAATTAGTCCATTTATACGTTCTTTTCTGTAAACGTCTAAACTTGTCAGAACTTGAAAATAAATGATTTGAAGATTGCGTATTCACATTCCATTAATGTAGTACGTTATAGAAAAGAAATGCCGGGGAGCGGCGAACGGCGAACGGCGAAATGATGGATAGGAGTGAACTCACAGAATTGGTCATTGCTATTTTCTTTGTTGCTCATCGAGTGAGTTTTTTTATTATTGTATTTTTCTGCGCAATGGTGAATACGTGTTTGGCGTCTGCGAGAATGCCCTCAAGAGGATTAGTGTTTGTCAGATGCGATTCGTTTAGACAAAGCGGTTTTTACATTCGCCATAGCGGATTAAGTTCATTGAAAACATTGTGAAAAGACATTAAATAAATAAAAGAACAGAGGTCAACATTTGGAAAAAAATGTGCGCACATTATATATATATATATATATATATATATATATATATATATATATGTGTGTGTGTGTGTGTGTGTGTGTGTGTGTGTTTGTGTTTGTGTATGTGTGTGTGTGTGTTTGTGTGTGTGTCTGTGTGTGCGTGTGTATAATATTATTTTGCTCAAATTAGGTAAACAAAATTACCTTAGATCACTACAATAAATTTACTGTTTCAGTCTTATAAGACATCACCAGGCGACTATAAAACTCTGGTTTTATTCACGGCCAGTCATTTAATGAAAATGAAAACCGAATAGAAAAAATAGAAAGAAGAAAAAGAAAAAGAAAGAAACAAGTTTTGTAGAAACCACTGGAACGATTTCTTCGACATTTTGGTATAGTATTTTCAACGCACACATGCGTGTTTTTGTATATCTCATGTTTAATTATAGCATAAAACTTCATTTTTATTTAATAAATTAGGTGTTTTTATTATAACTATGTGGCTATTTTTTATTTGAGGAAATATCACTATCACAGCCCACCGTCACGTGACATCACTAAAAGTTTATTAGTAGGCCTGTGTCTCGCTTCATGTAAACAGAATGTGTTTACAATATGGGTAAATTTTAAATGGGTATAATTTAATAACGTGATTATTGAAAATGTAATTATGTGATTGAAATTTCATTTAAATTAACCATATGTGGTCGTTTTCTTTCAAATATTCATTGAAAGTGGATATTAGCAGCAAATCGACCACTGTGGATCACTATTCAGAGAAATTAAAGATTCAATGAGATTCCTATTTCAGTCACTTACATTATTTAGAGTGAAATGAATTTATGAATTTATATCCAAACCTAAATATTACTTTTTACTAAAAGAATAAAATTAATATGTTAAGTTAGGTAAAAGTTGTGGAGAATACTCTGTTTTACTGTTGTAAAAATGGAATGGAAATTTAAATTTCAGTACATTTTTCCATTACGTTCCACTCATCGTTCACATTAGACATGCCAACTTTTATGGGTTTTCGGGTATGTTGACAAGATGAGGGGCTGTCTATTCCGAAAGCCGTTTTTAACATGGGGAGGTCGGGGTGTTTATTCATTGTAAACGTACCCGGTGAGTTGGACTCATGTAAAAAAAAAAAAAATAAATACTAAAATGTTATAGCAAATTGACTTTTTCATTTAGAAATTAAATTATTTCGTTTTTGTAAATAAAAAATTATTTTTATTTACAAAAAAAAATCTTTTTTTTTTTTTATTATGAAAAGTACGGTAATTCCTTCAATTACATGTGTTTCTTTTGGGGGGTACAATATAAAAAACGACCAAAACGGGACGAACTTTTAATTGCTGTTCCTTTTTTTACAACAACCATAAAATAGGACATACTCCGCAAGTTTTATCCCAAGATATAAACATCTAGATCTACTTACATTATATTAGAAACTGAGCGACCCCAAAAAATCTGGTAGCTGAGTGTCAAATCAATAATAATCTGCTTAAAATATAGAAAAAAAGGCGAACAATGGCGAAATTGTCCCCCCCTCTGAATTCCACAATTTTCTCTTTTTTTAAAACGTTTTTCCTGCTAATATTATCGATTACATACTTAAGTTTCAGACTATTAAAAAGAATTGAAAAAACATTTTTATAACTTTTCACCTGGGGGGGGGTCATTTTTTAATTATAACGTTGTAGTAAACTGAATACGAAATTTGTGTAAAACTGAACACCACCTGAAGTTATAAACATTTTTTTTTTTCAAATTTTTTCATAATCTATAACTTAAGTCTGTAATCGACGATATTAACAGGAAAAAAAGTTTTAAAAAAAGTAAAAATTGTGAAATTTGGAGAAGGGGCAATCTAGTCAACGCCACATAAAAAAACAAAAAAAAAAACAAAAAAACCCCAAAAAACAAAACAAAAACACAAAGCAAACAAAAAACCCCGAAAAGAACTCTCTCCTTAACATACTAGTAATAATTTGATGTCGTATTTCCCTTGAGTGTTTCTAATAAACGGGATCAATTTACTATGTCTTTGTATTAGAAACTGAGTACCCCTTAAAATCTTTAATAATTTAATTTTTTTTATTTCGGTTAAATTTCTTAGTTTGCAATCCTGATAATCTACTAAAAAAATTGAAAAAAAAAAACGAAATTAAAAAGAATGGTACTCTTGCAGAATTTGACCCGAGTCGTCGGGATCAATTGTGGTTAGTATTCGACCGGCAATCACCGGATTAAGCCGAGCGTTCTTCAAATATTGAAACACTTAATCGACATTTTTTTTGCATAATTAATTAATGATGGTGGTATTTTTTCTGTTTATTTTATAACATCTGTTGACAAAAATAATTTGTACATTCTCTTGAAAAATAAACCTTTTCTGTACTTTCACATAACAATTTATAGTTTTAATAAAATATAGTTATAATAAAAAATCTTTTTGCAAAGAGAAACGTTTATTGACAATTTTTAAAAAAAATGTAAGTTTCTTAGAAAACTCTAATTTTTTCGATTTGTTTGATTTGAAATTTGTTCGTATTTTTTACTTTGTTCGGCTTCTCCGGTTACTGGCACTTGAGCCAAAACCATAAGAAAAATCCCGAGGATTTGGGTGACAATATATATATATATATATATATATATATATATATATATATATATATATATATATATATATATATATATATATATATATATATACAGGGTGTTCATTGTACAAGTCCGCGGATAAAAAGGGTGCTTCTTCATTACTGTAGTGAAATTGGCCAGCCGAAAAGTTGATATTTAATTAAAATAAAACAAAACATGATAACTCCTTACATTTTATAAATTACAACTATAAGCAACGTTATTTACCTAATTGTCATGTTAATTATTTTGATCTGCAATGGTTACACGAAAACATGATTTCGGCTACCTTTGTTTGGTCACGTGACATGTGACGTAAAGACAAGGGAAATAGTTAAAATTTCTAATTTCTTTGAAAACTATTTTGTCTATCATAATTCTTTCCCCTCATCATTTTTCGTAAGTTTTGGATATTTTCATTACTGTGACATGACAATTCAGTAGATACTATTGGTTTCACCTGAAAACTAATATTTCCATTTCCGAATTAACAACAATACGGAAGAAGCACCAAAATGTTTACGAATATTCTCAATAATTGTATTCGAAAGCAAATATTTTTACATTCTTTTTCTCTTTCTTTCTTCATGCTGATTTATCATTGGTCTCCCACTTACTTTCTTGGTTCATTCTTTGATGCAATCCTCGACATGTATAAAACAAAGTATGTCCTAGGATGGAGTTCTGTAGCAACATCTGGACAGAAGCTACTCATATCAGCCTATCCTGCCTTAACAGAGTTCAAAACTGTCATAGTACCTACTCAGATGTAAAAGCAGTACTCACTGACTCTTATACAGGTAGAGGATAACAATTTTTCAAGCGATATTGGAAACAGATATGATGTATGTGTTCCATTTAAGATCAGGAGTGAAGGTCAGTCCCAACAGTTTTAAAATGAAGAATACTTCGAAATTTCCAAGAACATAACACCACAATACCATACTAGTTCACAAGATTACGTTGCTATTAAATAGTAATAGAAAATTATGCGAATATTCCCATGTTTATTCTGTTCACTTTGTCTCGTATCAAACGGTATTTCCCTATAAGACTGCATTAGCATAGATTTTACACACAACTCCGTAAATCAGATCACTCCCGGAGATATAAAATGGTCGGTTGTCTATGAATGGAACTGATGTTTTTTTATTGGGGGGGGGGGGCTACTTTTTGTGGGAAGTACATAAAAAATGTTGATGATGCTTTGTACTTGGAAACTTCTTTTCGGATTGGAAGTAATCTGATAGTTTTCTGACAAAAGGTTTGACCGAAATGTCCTGGCAATTAAATGTTTGTTCCCAGTTGTTCATTTCTGAGTTACATTCAACCTATTTTGAAATTCAGCAAAATATATGAATAAAGACGTATTCACTATTATTAGTAATAAAAGAGCAGTATTACTGACTTGCAGAACATGAAAATCCACTAATCTAATACAATAAATAGCATATAAGCCATGACGTATGTCTACTTTGAGTTCATCTTGTATAGTAGAACTACATAAAACCACAATTATTTCCAGATTATTTGTTTCTATATAATTAGTAACACGCTAATTATCATATGCCAAGTACGCTTAAGATATCTATAATTTCGTCAGTAGGTAGGTTTTCATAGAAGCACGTTGACGTATATAAAAATGTTATTTCAAAATCATAAAAGAATTAATAAAATTCGATTTCAGATTTTAGATTTATCATCGAATTGAAATAGATTTTTATAAATACACATTAACGTAACTATAAGTTCTGTCCAAGAGTTAAGCCTGATCAACGTATGGGATTAGTTTGAAACACCTAAAAATTCTATTTAAGATTACACTTAACTGAAGTATGACAAAAAGGCAACAAAGGGTTTTTCTAGAATTTTATCGATGCAGAAATAAATTCTATGTCAAGTTTAATATGACGTAACGGGGAAAGAACATTTTTGAGAGTCTTGTGGATGCAGAAATAAATTCCATATCAGTGTTGTCTTACAAACGAAACGAAAATATCCTTTTATATTACTCTGTGGATGCAGATAAACATTCTATGTCAGTCTTAATTAAGTAATGAGAATATTCTTTTAGAGGGTTTTGTCGACACAGGAATTACTACTTTGCTGGTCTTAATTCTGACGTAAGAAACGGTTATAGTCTTTTATAGAGTATTTTTGGATGTTGGGTTAAATTCTATGTTAGTTTTAGACTTATAAAAAGAATGAAATAGCCTTTTGTAAATATATATATATATATATAATATATATATATAATATATATATATATATATAAATATATATATCAAATATATATATAATATAATATATATAAAATATATATATATAAATATATATATAATATATATATAATATATATATATATATTATATATAAAATATATGTTAGTCTAAAATTCTGATATACAGAACTGAAATAATGTTTTACAGTTTTGTTGACACACCCTAAATTCTTTTTAAGGGTGGACTTAAATAGCTTCTAATTAAGTTTTATAGACATATATAAAATATTTCACACTTAAGCCTTACTAGTAGACGTAAATAGACCTTTGGATGTTGTCTAGACGTACTTACCTATCTTTATCCGAACATAAGCCGCAAGGTGATTCATTTGCACACTTTAAATGCAATTACAAACGGTCTTCATATAATCACTGCCTTGTGCCTGTCTATACCTACCCCGCACATTACACTAGCAGAAACAATACGGAAATAATTACTATCCAAAGCCATATCGTTCAGGGAAACAACCGTGTCTTTGAATAAATCATATTTCTTTCGCCGTTCACTTCTATAGCGAATCTTGCATCGACCAAAATAATTATTGTTTCTAAAGAAGTATAAAGACACAGAAAATATAGTACAGTTCCAGCAGGAAAAAACAAAAACTAGAAGTAAAAACTTACAAACACAAACCTTTGATGCATACCAAAAATACAAAGATATTATAGCGGCTATTAAGACATAAAAATAAAATAAAGAAGGCAATAACTAAAGCTATTAGCTTAACCTAAGCTAAAATCCATATTGCTACTAATAATACTAATATTTGTAAGATAATAATACTAATACTTGTAAGATAATAATACTAATATTTTTAAGATAATAAGAGTCGTACGAATGAATAAAATGTGGGGAGGATCTTGAAGCACTTCTTTCAAACGAACAAACCGATTTATCATTTTTTATGTTTCTTCATTTATGCTTTGTATATTTCAATGAAGATGTCGATTTCTTTGTCCTTGTCGAAAGAGTTATTTTTCTCTTGTTAATGTAATGTATATTTTCAGTGAATTTTTATTTCGTGGTTAGACGCCAAGAAACCAGTGCTTATTGGCGTTCGAAAAGGAATAATCTTAACTGCAGGTAAAAAAAAATATATACACACAACGATATACAAAGGAACTATTGTTTTAATGAAAAACAAATGCTACTACTACTACTACTACTACTACTACTACTACTACTACTACTACTACTACTACTACTAGCATTGCTAGTTCTTCTGCTACTAATGAAAATAATAAATATATAAATACATACACTGGAACAGATACGCGAAACTTGACAGAGAACGTGAAAGAATATGAAAGATAAAGAAAAAACAATATAATATCAATAATGGTAGGAGCACTAGAAACCGCCCCTCAAAACCTGGGGGAAAAAAACTAGAAATTGAAATCAAAGAGAAAACTGGCATTATACACCAACAGTCATGCTGAGAAGAAAACCCTAGAATGCAGAAACATAAGCTACAAACGCTAACTGGCCACATAGGAACTACAAAACAAAAAGACAGAAGAAGACCGTATACAACCAAGAAAATTAAAACTGCAAAATTGTATGTTAACTGCTCCCCACCAAAAAATATAATGTCGGCATGGACTACCACCACATCAAATTGTCAAGAAACATCCGGGATAATGGGAGGATCTAGGAGAGAGGACACTGGTCAGACTTACACTGAAAAAATGCAGAGAGTGCTAGGACCATGAGAATGTTTATTACCATCCAAATTCTAGTGAATACCAATTGTCATTGGCAGAAGTTAATGGCAAGTGACTGTTGTAATAGCAAAAATTCATTTTATCGAAAGAAAAGCGAAATAAAAAAGTGGCGAGTACTGGGGAGACTTTCGTTACCCAGTTTCCAGGGAACTGTTGTGAGGAAGCAACATCTGCTTAAAATCTGTGTGAAAACTCCAAGTGAGTACAAATAACAATGCAAGGAATAATGCAAAGTTGCATTTACAGAGAATTTATTCGAACATATTTCTGATGAATTTGTAGTAAGCAGTTGCTTCCTTCCCACCGCCGGAAATGTTTTTTGAGTTGGGAAGGTAGAGGAAGGGCAAATCAGCACCCTTATAAAAGAGCACTCGGACTTTTTAAAATTGCCTGAGTAGCTCCGTCGACATTCTCCGGTTTAGGCCTCTAGATCGGTAAGCATTGCTCAACACTAAAAAAAGTAGGTAACAACCTGAAAGGCTGAACCTCCGAGGACTACCAAACACACACCTCTAATCGATAGGTGCAAGGCCATTCCTTACTCAAAAGTGGTCAAAACGCAGTATAGTGATAAGTAAATACGCACACCCTTTCCTATATATATATATATATATATATATATATATATATATATATATATATATATATATATATATATTATTATTATTAATGTTATTATTATTAATTTATGCTTACAGCCACTGGTGCTCCATGCTTACGCAATCATCAATGTATGGTGACAACTCTTGCCGGTCAGGAGATTCGCACCCAGCCTATGAAGCAGCATTTAACTCTATTTAGTTTACATCCAGGCCATTAAAACATTGCTAGGAAAATGGCTGGAATTAATATCTAATAAACGCCCAATTAATATCTCATAAACACCCAATTATTTACTAATTAACGGCCAATTAATAACTAATAAATATCCAATTAATAACTAATAAACGGCAAATTAATAACTAATAAACGCCTAATTAATATCTAATACACGCCCAAATATATAACTAATAAACGTCCAATTATTAACTAATAAATACCCAATTAATAACTTATAAACGACCAATTAATAACTAATAAACACACAATTAATAACAAATGAACGCCCAATGAATAACAAATAAACGCCCAATTAATAACTAGTTAACACTCCATTAATAACTATTAAAAGCCCAATTAATAACTAATAAACGGCCAATTAATAAATAATAAACGAACAATTAATAACTAATATACGCAAAATTAATAACTAATCAATGCCCAATTAATAACTAATAAATGCCTAATTAATAACTAATAAACACCCAATTAATAAGTAATAAGAAATTTATAACTAATAAACGCTCAATTAATATCTAATAAATTCCCAATTATAAACTAATTAACGCCCAATTAATAACTACTAAACGTTCAATTAATAACTACTAAACGTTCCATTAATAACTACTAAACGTTCCATTAATAACTACTAAACGTCAAATTAATGACTAATAAACGGCCAATTAATAACTAATAAACGCACAATTAATAACTAATAAACGCCCAATTAATATCTAATAAACGCCCAAATTAATAACAAATTAACACCCAGTTAATAACAAATAAACGCCCAATTACTAACTTATAAACGGCAAATTAATTACTAATAAACGAACAATTAATAACTAATATACGTACGATTAATAACTAATGAATGCCCGATTAATAACTAATAAATGCCCAATTAATAACTAATAAACGCACAATTAATAATAAATAAACACCGAATTAATAACTAATAAACACACAATTAATAACTAATAAATATCCATTAATAACTAATAAACACACAATTCCAGACATTAGAAAATCCACAGTGTCCGAACAACGGAAGTCGTTAACGTTACATAAACGCTAGTTGAATGCCTCTTAGTACAAATTTTCAGACAGTAACCATTTTACATATTCTTAAAGTAGCTTGATAATTATGGTTAAATAATGCTTATTCTTTTATATTTCAGGCAGGAGTGTTTCATGCTTACGCAATCATCATTGTAGAGGTGATGATTCTACCTGTCAGAAGATTCAAATCCACACACGAAGCCATCTTTAATCTATTTGCTAACACACATGCACACCCTCACTCACACACACACACCACTAACATACACACACACACACATTTATATATAAAATTATTTTTATTTGTTGTATATTCCTCTCTCAATCTCTCCCTCTCTCTCTCTTTCTCTCTCTCTCTATATATATATGCATATATATATATATAAGTTAATGATATCAATATTGATTAATACAGTAATGATGACAGCAATAATAATAATAACAATAAAAACATTAATATTTATAACCCGCCTCATTTTAATCAAAACTCGTATTTAAAAAAAATCATTGAAAATTTTATATCTATATCATTAATTGCTAGATGAAAGATAATGTCTTTAAATTGCAACAAAATGTACATTACACAAAATAAATCTAAGGTAATTTTTGATTCAATTTAAATTAAATTTTTATACCTTACTTAAAATTTATACAAGTGCACTTTGAAGATAAATAAATTTCAAATTGAATCTTGTACCTTTATTTTTAAAGCCTATAGTAAAAACGTTTTGTTTAACAATTTTCATGCCTTGGATGAAATGCTTTTCTAACTGGTATCTTATCTTTTTAAGATTATATTTTAAAACTCTCCTCTCTATTTCAGTTTATATTTCTCCTTACACCATAACTCATTTTTGCAACCCCTCTTTGTATTATTACAGGACTGAATATTATCTCTGTTTCAGTATGTATTTCTCCTCATACCACAACTCATTTTTTGCAAACCCCCTTTTTGTAATACAGACAAAAATGTTAAAATAACATTTTTAGATTAAATTTTTAAAAACTTCTTTCAGAATAGAAAATCTTTAAAATGTAATAAGGAACATGTGTCATCGCAAATAAAAAATGATATACCTAAAACATAATTTTCATTGGTGTAAGAGATTTATAGATGATATCATGTATAAACGATAATGATGAATTTGAAAAATAGAAACATCGTATATATATCCAAGGATTTAGAATTGAATTGTGAACACAGAGGACAACAGGCTACATTTCTGGATTTAGATATAAAAATTGAGGATGTGATTTTTCTTTATAAAATAATTGATTGAAGGAACCTTTTTCCTTTCCAAATAGTTCGTATGCCGCATAAAGATAGTGCCAGCCCTGTTTTTATGTTTTATGGAACCATTATGTCAGTTGGTTTAAAATATTGGGTTTTATACCTTTTTATAGTTTCTAGCTTAGTAATAAGGATGATAAAACAAGATGGTGATAAAACTAAAATATTTAAACAGTTAAATAAAGCATTTGTTCGTTATCCTGATGCTTTTGAATCGTTTAAAATAAACCAGATTATATTAATAAAGGAAATTCAGAACTAAATTAGTAATGTATAAAATATATTATACAAAAATAAATGTATATATATATATATATATATATATATATATATATATATAAATATTTTAAACTTTATTATATTTTTAATTTTAAATAAGTAAGAATGTAAATATATTAAGTAGGGTGAGAGTAGTAAAAATGTATTAATCCTAATCTTATAAATACAACACTGGTAAGTTAAAAATGATATCCATTTTGAATTTGGAAACATACGAATCTCACAGGTAAGGAAGACAATTTTATAGCATGAATAGGCTAGTCAAATTAATCAAGAGTAGGAAACTAGATCTAATATCTGTCACATTTTTTAGTTCTTGTGATTAAGGAAGGTGGTGGTGGATCAACCCTGCTGGGGAGCGATTATTTAATATATTGGTCCGTTTTTAAATCCCCGAAGCAGTGTTTCCTGGTAAAAACTGATGCTCCTGATTAATATTAGGTCTATTGTGAATTCGAAAGAGCAAGTTACGCATTGATTGCAGGTGATTTTATGATTTACTAAGTAGTTTTCTAACGGATGATAAAATATACAAATTAAATTAGTTTTTTTATATAGTTGTAAAGGTTAAAAAACTTCAAAGACTATATATATATATATATATATATATATATATATATATATATATATATATATATGTAAAATAAAAATTACAATTAAATTTACCAAAATGATCCAAGATGGTAAAACTAAAGTATATTATAAATACTAAAGAATTAATATTTATAAAGTTATCTCAGCCAGATATAAAAGCTCGATAAAACCAAATAGGAGATAGAGCTTATAATACGAGCAAACAGTTAATAAAACATCTTAAAAAACACTTTAAAAAGAGTTAAACACATATTTAATATGAAAAGGAAACCCTTGATAAGTGGATAGTCCTTAATCCGCGGAGTTTCGAAGAAATATTTTCCTTCTTATCAGAGGGTAGGATTTTGCAAAATGCGGGATCGGATTTTGCATACAAAAGTATTTGATGAAACAACAAGTAAGTCAAAGATATTACTTGATAACCAAAAAGTGAAGCAGAGAGAATATGGTGAATAAAAAGGTGATTACACGTGAATGGATAGTCTGGTGAAAGATAAATAATCCAATGACGGTAAAATCCAAAAATATAACTTCAAGAAAGTTAATTGAATTTCTATTTGCATAAGTAAAATCCAAGGAAATCCGGTAATTGGAAGATGGTCCAAAATAATCCAAAGGCCGAAATCCATGGAATAATTCACAAATATGTACAAGTGAAAAGGGGAAAATTCCAATAATATTAATAAAAGAAAAATAAGATATGCTTTTCACACTGCTGCCGATATATAAATATAAATAAGAAAGATCAGGAAAGAAGAAGAAAAAAACAATTAAATGGTGATAGAATTAAATATAAAATAGAAAAACAAATATCAAAATGACCCAGACAGGAAATGTTAATGAAAATGTAAGTAAGAGCTGTTAAAAGACACTAAATGGAAAATAAATAAATACATAGATAAATAAATTAATAGAAAAATAGAAAATAAAAAATAAATTAGCAATAAATAATAAATAAATAAAATATAAAATAAAAAAATAATTTTTTTCCATTTTTGATTAAATATGTTTTAAACTCTTTTTAAAGTGTTTTTAACATGTTTTATTAACTGTTTGCTTGTATGTATATATATATATATATATATATGTGTGTGTGTGTGTGTGTGTGTGCGTTTGTGTGTGTGAGTGTGTGTCTCCGTGTGTGTATGCATTTATACATCAATATATGTATATATGTCTATGCATACATTTATAATTATAATTTATAAATTAATCAACCCAAATTATTTTCATTTCTGGGTCAAATTGACCCTTTCTAGCCTATATATATCCGTTTAAAAAAATTTTAGAATTAAAAAGATTAATCTCTCCTTGCCCGATTTCCATTTATTCTCTCTCGCCACACACTCAACTACGTCTATATCTCTTTCACCCCTCACCTCTTAGATTTTTAATATCATTTTTCCTCTCATTTGCTCCTGTTTCCCTTTCACATTTTTCTCTCTTTTTCTCTCGTCACGCCTTTTCATGATTTCATTTGGTATCTTTATTTCAACGCCCACTTTTTTCTTGATCCGTTATTTAAAAAAGAGAACGTTGCATATATTGACTTCTCCACAACCTGATAATTTTTCTTGAATTTCTATTTTACCCTGGACATTTATATTTATAGTTACGTTTTCTCATGGATTACTAATGGATTACTAATGCATTTAAAAAGAAACGCTTCGGAATTTTCCTGTTCTGGATTTTATCATCTTCACCATTTGATTTTTATCATATCGTTTTCCCTCTCTTTGTTCAGTTTCTTGCTTCCTCAATCCCCTTGAATCCCTTCAATATGTCTCAAACTGTTAAATGACTTTTTTATGCAATATGATAAACTTCATATTATCTATTTCCTGCGATGCATTAACTTGAAAAATATAATATATATTTTTCAAACCTCTTCCCTCTAATGAGAAGAATTGCATCCTTCAAAACTCCATGGAATAAGGGTTTTCTTGTTTATATTTGTATTTCTTGTTGAATAATAAATATTTTCTATACTTTCCTTATAAGTTTATAATTTTAAAAAATTTGAATAAATCTTCAATATCAATATCATACTTCCTGTAATGACAAAAATTTATATATGAAAGTATAAATTTATGCGTAAACCTTTAGTATATACTTAAACAGTGCTCAAGAAAGGTACAGCTAGGTAGTAAGTTATAAGATATATATGGTAATTAATCTATACAGAATATTCCGTGCTTCATCCACGCTAGCATTCATCAGGCTTATGCATATGCCTATGGAATCCCAGCGTAGATGAAACCCGGAATACTCTGTGTAGCTTAATTGCAATATATATTTTATAACTTACGATATATATATATATATTGATGAGCTATCCTCTTAATTTATCCAACTTATCACATTTTCACTACTAACGATTACTACGACATTTCTTATTGACTACTGTAAACCCATTAACCTTTATCTTCGAGCCTTGATAAGTGTAATATATATATATATATATATATATATATATATATATATATATATATATATATATATATATACAATTATTTACTATAATGATTATTGGATACTTACAGACACTAGTGTTTCATCCTTTCGAGAATCATTTGGGTGCAGGATTTAACGATCAACACCAGTCGGATGATTCGAACCCGGCAACAGAATTTATGTCTGACTTCATTAGAAAGGACCCAATCCATTCGGCTACCGTCAACCCCGAGACATGCTGTTGAGATGTTAACATTTAATTATTTAAATGCTTTTAACGTCAGTCAGAGTGATCTAATCATGGTTTCTATTTGAGTTGTCATCCTTTTTACTCGCTTTTTTGCATAACTTCATAAACGTGTTTTGTCATGATCCTAACATTAATTTTCTTTCAGTTATTTTACTTGATTATCCATTGCAATAAATAGTACATGTAGCCGTCACGGCAGGTTGAATGGGACTGAAAATTAAGTAAATATATTGCGAAAGGGCTTCAGAAAATATGTACCTTAAGGAATACGATTGTAATATCACCGCTGGTGCGATAATGCAAAGTAAATTCAATGATAGTCTAGAGATATAGAAGAATACAAAAATTTGGAAAAATGTTTTTATCATTTTACACCGTCTCTTTTTACCAGTAAGTGATCGGTGAAATATTATCATGGCCAACAGAGTCACTTGGAATCGTTTTCTGTGTAATTGGACAACATAATGGTAAAAGGTTGGCGCGAGAAGGCAAAGTCAGTAACTATAACGAGAAAAAAGAAGCGAAGAGTACTGGAATTCTGGTTTGACTTTTTGTCACTCAGACTCCAGGGAATATCACAAGTTCTTACCATCATCGATAAAAAACTTATTTAAAATATTTTAATAATAATAATAATAATAATAATAATAATAATAATAATAATAATAATAATAAGAAGAAGAAGAAGAAGAAGAAGAAGAAGACGAAGAAGAAGAAGAAGAAGAACAGAAGATTAAAAAAGAATGTGAATGTTATTGAAAGAGTGTTGAAAGGCCAATTGGGTGCGAAGAAGACACAGAAAGTCGAGCAACTTTATGAAAAGCATAGAGTAGAAAGAAAGGGAATAAAAACTGGCTAGAGGACAGCAAACAGAAAATTGTAAAACAAAACAAAAAACAAAAAATCAAAAATGCAACCGTGAAGAGATACGAAAAGAGCATTGGACAGTTTAGACAAAATACTCTGTTCGAACCAGAAATAGTTCGACGAAAAACGTTATAAAAGGTCAAATTTCTTAAAGATTATACCAAATTTAGAAGATTGCACAAAGTTTAGGAATAATATTTCTGAGTGTCAAAAACAAACATTATAGAAATTCCTTGTGACTGAAAGATTTGAAGAAAGAAAAAAGAAAATAAGTTTAAGCAAACCCAGGTGAAAGTGAACACAGAAAATGTTAAAAAATTACGTAGGAAAATTCTAAATTCAAACTCTAAATATTGTTCAGGGATATTGGATGAAAAAACAAAACTCTTTATCAGCTTGTATGAAAGAATTGCATTTCAAATTGACGGAATTCTGAGAGATGTAATCACTGAATGGAGCACGCATGTACGAAAAGAAATAAACATCAAAGAGCGCTGCGATTGATAACTATCGACCCATCACCTGCTTTCCATTGATGTGGAAACTTCTGACAGGCATTTTGGCAGATGAGATTTACCAATATCTGGAACCGAAAACGATCTCACCTGAAGAACAGTAGGGAGAGTGATGTGGTTGGAGAGGGACCTAAGATCAATTGCTTTCTGATTGGAAAATATTTCATATTATAAGAAAAGACTCACAAATATATTCATGTAGTGTATCAACTGGAACCACACTAACAAGTCGAGAGGGGCCAAGTAGGAAAGAAGAAACTAAAAGAGTAAACACTGCGAAATAAGCGCTGGTGATCCTGAACAATATACCGAGAAAGTGCCAAACCGGATACAAGTTCTCTAATACATAGGAAAAAATGAACCACCTGATGTACATGGACGATCTGAAACGTTTTACATGAACCGAAAAGGAACTAGAGACAATAAACACTACCAGGATTTTCAGCTATGTTATCCAAATGGATTTTGTTATGGAGAAGTGCACACTACTAGTTATAAAAAAGGCAAAACTAGAGACGACAGAAGGCATGGAACTACCCAACCAAACGGAGATGAGGGCACTAGAGGAACAAGACGCCTATAAATACTTGAAAATTTTGGAAGCAAAGCATAGAAATGAAAGAGAGAATTGGGGAAGAATACATCAGAAGAACAATAAAACTTCTGGTAAGTACATTAAATAGCAGAAACAATAAAATGGTATAAATGCATGGGCAGTATCACTAGTAAGATATTCTGGACCGTTCATATGGTGGACTAAAGAAGAACTGAGACAGCTTGATCAGAGGATCAGGAAACTCATGACCATGCACAATGCACTACACCCAAAAGATTATATTGACCAACTCTACGTGAAAAGGAAAGATGGCGGGAGAGAACTAGCTTGTATAGAAGACTGTGTGAATGACACAAAAAAGAACTAGAAAAATACATAATGCAAAACGCTGGAAGGACAATCAAGGCAGCGAGAACCGCTAAAAAATCGACAAAAGACTACAGAGAGACAATGGATAAGACGAAAAAAGAAAAATGGAAAGAAAATATACATGGAAGATTCATTAGAATGACAAAAGATGAAAATAACGAAAACACTTAGGCATAGATTCGAAAAGGACACGTAAACCGAGAAACTGAATCACTAATAACTGCAGCACAAGATAACTCGATAAGAACAACTACATCAAAGTAAAAACAAATAAAACTCAAGAAAACAGCAAATGCAGACTCTGTGGACAAAGAGAATAAACGATAAGCCATATAGTAAGCGAATGCAGCAAATTGGTCCAAAATGAATACAAGAACAGGCACGACCAAGTGGGGAGGACATTACACTGCGAATTATGCAAACAACTGCATCTCGAACGCACAAATAAATGGTACAAGCATAAGCCGGCAACAGTACTTGAAAACGAGAATCACAAAATTCAATGGGACATGGACATACAAACAGATAAATCCATCCAAGCAAGAAGACCGGATGTCATAATAATTAACAAGAAAAAAAATCCTGTCAAATCGTAGACTTTGCTGTCCCAGCTGATCACAGAGTGAATATCAAAGAAAAGAAGAAACGGAGGAAATACACAGAGCTAGTCAGAAAGCTGAAAGGGATATGAACGATGAAGAAAATCAAGATATTAGCTATAATAGTAGCAGTGCTAGGAACAATTCCGAAAGGCTTTGAAAAAAAATGGGAGAAATTGGAATCAGAGGAATGGCTGGAAAGATACAACGAATAACAATAGTGAAAACAGCTGGAATATTAAGGAAAACTTTGCATGCAGAGACTAACGCACATGAGTCACATGCGCAGGCCAGATAAACTACTGCAGAGGCAAAATTTGAAGAAAAGTTACATTGAATCAAGGACATTGAATCTGCATATCTCCAAATTCTCTATCCCCTCACCACCCGTCTCCACTGCCCTATCATCATCTTCATCCCCCAAGGAGTGATGCCAAATAGTAGAGAAGGGTCAAGGAGGATGGAAAGACCGAGAAGAGAGCGCTGACCAGACATCCACTGGACAATTGCGAAGAGAACTGGGACTTATTGCCACTCAAATTGTAGTGGATACTAATATCCGCTTTCGGCGAGTAATCAATATGGGAAGACTTGTTGTCCAACAACCTCCGTGGAACGCCACAGGTTGTTTTCAAGAAGAAATATTTGATGATCTGCGTGAAAGCTTCTTGTGAGCCAATAATAATAATAATAATAATAATAATAATAATAATAATAATAATAATAATAATAAAGACCAGATGTCGTAATAAGTAACAAGAAAGAAAAATCCTGTCAAATCGTAGACTTTGCAGTCCCAGCTGACCACAGGGTGAGTATGAAAGAAAAGGAGAAACGAAGCAAATACACAGAGCTGGCCAAAGAGTTAAAAGGGATTTGGATGATGAGGAAAATCAAAATAGTACCGATAATAGTACCGATAATAGTAGGAGCACTAGGAGCAATTCCGAAAAACTTCGAAAAAAGAATATCAGAGATTAGAATCAGAGGAATAACTGCAAAAGTACAATGCCTAACGATAATGAAAACGACTGAAATATTAAGGAAAACCCTTGAATGCGGAGAATAATACAAAAATACAATATAACGAAGAAGTGTTACAGGGAATGAAGAAGCTGCATATCTACAAGTTCTACATCCTCATCATGCATCCCCTCATAGTTTCACCACCGCTCCTCCCAATAAAAAAGTGACACCAAAGAGCTGAGAGGGGTCAAGAAGGACTGAAAGACCGAGGAGAGAGCGCCAGCCAGATCTCGGTTGGACAAGCGCAAAGAGAACTGGGACTTTGGAGAGGCTTAGTGCCACTCAAATTCCAGTATAAACCGATGGCCACTAACGGCGAGAAATCAATGGTAAGAGGCTGTTGTAAGAGGCAAATTCATTTGCAAATGCTATCGAAGGAGGTGGAAAGAACTGGGGACACTTGTTTTCACTCAGCCTCCAGAGAACACCACAGGTTTCCAATCAGATCGTTTGTTGACTTGTGTGAAAGCTCCATGTGAGCCAATGATAATAATAATAATAATAATAATAATAATAATAATACAGCATAAACTGACTTCCACAAAAACATACACACAACCTCAACTATTTCGTGACACAAAATGAACACGAAATATCAAGAAGTATCGAAAAACTGAGGAAGGAAAGCACCAACCAGACCTCAACATGATGAGTGTGGAGTGCATTGGAACCTTGCGAAGTTTATCACCATTTAAATTGCAGAGTCGACGGTCGGCGTCAACGAGAAATCAGTGATAAGTGGCCATTCAAATGAGGCAATATGACTTGTAACATTTATTGAAAGAAGTGAATAGTGTTGAAAATCTTGGGAGACTTATTGCCACTCAAAAGCATACCACTAATTTTTGTCTGTAAGTAATCACTGATAACAACTTCTATGGAAACTTCTAGTAATTATAGTAACACGGCTGCTGTTGTTGCTGCTGCTGTTGATGATTATGATGAACAACGGCACTAATAAAAACAGTCTAAATATTAATAAAAATCATAAACACCTGAAACCAACTCACATTATCGGATAACTGCGATCTACTAAAGCAAAATTGAAATAGAAAACGCATTTTCAAAACAGAATTAAAATATAAATACAACATAAAAAACGAAACTTGGAAAACAAAAACTACACGGATCTTATACCTCTAGCTCCGAGTACCACCCGGTGGAACCAACCTTATTTGGCGTCACAAATATTAATAAAGTGTCTATGTAGGGGGAAGTACAGAGAATAGAGAGTTTAATTTTGATCTCTACTTGAAGGGCACGGAGAGTGCTGTAATCATGCGGGAGTTTATTTTATCTCGAATTCCACAGAAAACAAACGGCCATTATCAGTTGTAACTCAATGGCAAATGACTGACACAGTGATTTTGTCACAGGGATCAAATAAAAGAAGAGAGGGATACGGTTGGTGAACAATTTCCATGACTAATTACAAGTAAGAACCCGTACGAAAACTCCAAGTAAATGCATAATAATACTAGAAATATAGATAGGAAAGGGTATGACAAATTCCACATTCAACCGCGATCTTTCTTTTAGGCCGCCTACACGGTTTGGTAGCCAGTCTGTGATTGGTTTAAATTTGAATGTGTCAGGTGATTTGACTTGGCGCTTTTTTATATTCATGCGTTTATTTTTCAGTCTGAGAAAGAACACGGAACGATACAGACTCAAACCAGCGGTTTCCTCACTAGGGAGCTAGGTCAATTCCTTCATGGACACCAAACAGTCGGTGAACGAAGGACATATCTCTACAAGCAGAGACAACTTATTTTGCTCAACCTATTCAAATCAAGGAAGACATTCTACAACTGTTCGGCATGTTACTATCCGATCATTGGTTCTTATCTTATTTATTCTAGAGTCCCAAGGAGCTCACATTATGCCTGATTATAGGCGCCATCATTCCCACCGTGTTCTCCATGATTTTCATGGATCCTTCCAAAGGAACAACGAACTAACATTCCAACAATAGGAATCCATACTAAAGGCTCCATGCGTATGGGGGCAAATCAGGCCACCGTTTTGCAAAGGACTATACCAGAACAGAAGGATTTCATTGCTGTTACTTGTGAATAAAATTTGAATTTAAAAGTATGGCTTTTTGTTTGTGGAATTCATTTGCTTCTGCAGGGAAGAAACTGAGTGTATAGGAAATAAATTTCTTACAAAGGCGAGGCAGGGTCAAGCGAACTTACGCTTCCAATATAAATATGTGAAAACGATTCTATACACGGTGCCCATTCACCGCCTTACACACAATTAGTAGAGGCGCTAGCCTCATTTGGTACCAGAGCAAATGTCTATTAATGGCCCGAGAGGATGAAAAAGGTTAGGAAAAATCACTGTGCGGACTTTGACTACATGTGCACCGACTGTAATCAAATCTTGAGGAGATAATCGTCACTCATAGTTATCTCCCTCCCACGGCGGGATGATGTGACAAGAATGCGAAATTAGGATTGAAGAACTCTTTGACCTGCAAAAAAGCATTTCCCTGTAGAGGCACCTCAGGCGATTAGAAATAAACTAATTGCTACCTTCTCAAAGGAAGTAAGTAAACCCTGTGAGCCTAGCTGCACAGAACCAACGTCAAATTTTAGACAACATGTAAAACCCATCTTAACAATGGCCCATACGCTGTTTGTATTGGTGCTGAAAAATCACACAGATTCCAGAGTAAAACAGATTTTAATAGTAAACAGCTGGTGTGATTAGAAAAAATTGAGCTGTACTTGAAATTTTGAGGGACTTGTGACTAGTACTTCAGGACCACGAAATGTTCTTACAAGTGAACGATCACTATTAAAGACCGTGATTAGAATTTCTACTAAGAAATAATAATACTACCCAATATTTTCCTCCACCAACAATTGGGATGAAAATGTTTGACTGTAGCTGTTAGCCAATCAGCCAACTATTGAAGGAACGCCGAACTAACTTGGTAGTTTGACTGAATACAAAAGAGTCCGTTTATTTGTGTGTGAAAGGAGAAAATGATGTGTGCGTGAGGGGAAGAGAGAACTAAGCTAATGTCAGTTTACGGGATGCTCGTCCTGTCTGCAACTATAATTTGATAATGTCTAAACGAATGAGAATCCATAACTTATATGGAAAAGAAATTCAAGTCGAGTAAGAGGATTCGTATTTAACGAACTGGTTGACATTAAATAGATGCGTGTATTGATTTGAAAATTGGGGGAAACGCAGGAGGGATAAATCATTGATTTTTGCACGCAGACTGAAAAACGATGGAATTCAGTAGCTATGAAAAGATGGTGCAGATGTTTCTTTAACCGGAATTCATCTCTACAACATAATGAATTATCGAAAGATTATGTAGCGTCAAACATATACTTGTAATAAGATGAAAAACTTGAGATGAACTCAAAGAATAACTTCTAAATATCATTATTATTACTACTACTATTATTGTTATTATTATTATCAATAATAATAATAATAATAATAATAATAATAATAATAATAATAATAATAATAATAAAGAGAAACTTTTATAGATTTTGCTCTAGTAGTGTAATGTCACTTCTATCTTAATCCAAATTAAAGCTGTTAATTTATAAGTGTGATTTGGATAGAATATATATATATATATATATATATATATATATATATATATATATATATATATATATATATATAGCGAATACAAATGGACAATCGTAGAAGAAGGCGATCAGAAAGCTCCTATTTTGTTAGCTACTACACCGTGATATAACAGAAGTTGTCACGTCTTCACGACATCTAATAATCCACAGCGCAAAATGCTGAGTATTTAATTAAAGGAGCATTAATTATTATTAGTATTGAACCACTAGTCCCCAGGTCAATTAGCGAATGCATTAACCATTATACAAAATTGGTTAATTTTAAATATGTGTGTGTGTGGCACCCGTTAGTCGAAACGACTATGGATCAGCGCCGTATTAAGATGTTGCCCGTATGCATCCTTTTGTGTGACTGTAGAGACCAATTCTTGATTTGCATAGTCTGCCACAGCCTTGACATACGAAGGTTGTTATGCAATTTGCCGCTTCGTCCGGCTGTTCCGCCTGTACACTCGCTCTTCTCCTAGCTCTCTTTGCAGCGTTTTCAACATGGATAATTCCCTGGCGTATCATTTTCCTCCAGACAGTTCTGTCAGCTGCAGAGGCTCCCCATGTATATGTATATATATATATTTATAGGACACTCCACAACCCAACCTCCCGCCTCACAGTAACTTAGCAAATCCCACTCTGCCACTAAATTGTAAATCTCGGCAGAGAGAGAGAGAGAGAGAGAAGGAGAGAATGGAAGCTAAACATTACGGATTAAAATCAACCTAATTCCCTAAAGCTAATGAACACTTAGAAAAATTAGAAAACGTCCTAATTAATCTAATAAAAAAATAAAATGTAAAAAACCTAATAAACATCCCAACCCGATAGTTAAAAAAATAAACGGCTTCGCACGTAAGAATAAAAACGGGATAGAACTCTTTGTACCCGCGGATAAAACTAAAAACTATTATAAATTGAACTACCAAGCTTATGAAGGCATGATATATAGAGAGCTAAGAAAATCGTATAAAAAGTACCGCAAAACTGAGTACAAACTATTAATTACCAAGCTAAGAATCTCCTCACTAGCATGAACCTAAACACCTACACGGAAATCCTCACCCCAGCTACCCCAAGATTCTCTTTAAAGGACCATAAACAAAACTTCATTAGAAACTCATCCATCAGGCTCATTTGCCCTTCTAAATCAGATCTAGGAAAAATAAGCAAAAACATACTAGAAATATAAAAATACCAAATATAAAAAAGAAAATAAGTTTCTCCCTCTGGCAATCTTCAGACAATGTTATAAATTGGTTCCTAAACCTTAAAGACAAATCAAGGTTAAACTTTATAACATTTGACGTTGACAACTATTACCAATCTATCTCTCCTATCCTATTAAACAAGGCACCCAGCCTTGCAAAAAATAACTCAGACCTCTCCGATTTAGAAAGTAGACTAATTCTACTAGCAAGAAAGACTTTAATATAATTTGATAATAAACTGTGGACCAGAAAAACACTCCTGATCACTTCGATATAGTGATGGGTTTCAGACTCTACCCAAGTGACAGATTTGGTCGGAATCTTCCTATTAAATGAACTTAAACACAGTTTAAACAATAGCGACATGCAAGGAGACCTGTACAAGGACGACGCCCTATTAGTAACTGGAGCTATACTCAGGGTGTATAACAACACCATAATTAAACTAAGACAATTCTTTAGCAGCTATGGCCTTAGTATTACGATAGAGAAAAAAACACCTCAAATTTCTCAGGCGTTACCTTAAATCTAAAGGAAGGATCATATTGCCCGTACCATAAACCAAATTTGTCGCTGTACTATGTCCACCTTTTATAACAACGCAAACTCAGGATACAAAGACACAATTAAGTATGATACGAATAATGGTAAGAAGCACTCCAGCACCTTAGGCTTCGTTACCCACAGCATGACTAAACGCAAAGCCAAGCAAAATAATAAGGCAAAATCGAATCATAAGAATCATCTGCGTGATAATCCAAACAGTGTAACACTCATACAAAAAGAGCACGAACCCCCAAAAAACGAATTAAAAGAAAGAATAATATTTGGTTCACTCCCCCATACAACAATAACGTCCAAACTAATATCCCAAAAGAATTCTTTAAAATAGTAGAAAATTCATTCAAGCATCCTCACAAATACAACTCTATCCTAAATAAAAACTCTATTAAATTATCCTTCTCAACTATGCCTAATATAGCACAAACTATTATAAGCACTAATAATAAGAAAATAGAATCGGCGCAGAAAATAGTAACTGTAATGACCCAAATAGCTGCCCACTGGCGAATGACTGTGCAAACTCAGACGTCGTATATTCTTGCACAGTAACCGAACTTCCATCTAACACGACAGCAAATAACCAGATAACCACATCGCATAGAACTAGTTATTCCAGCGTGGATCCACATATCCCAACAAATTATAGTACACTGCCTGTACAACCGATCACACAACCGATAGGAATAGGCGATAGTAAGCCTGAACATAGAAACTCAATTTACCCCAGATAAATCAAGAAATACACCACACACAAACCCCAAAATACACACTTACATAGGATTATCTTCCTTCCCGATGAAGACCAGAATTGCGAACCATTTACAACCATTCCCTAGAGAGACACCGAAAACAAAAACTACCCTATCTAACCTAGTAAGAAATCTGAAAATAAACAAAATAAAATTCTCATTAAAATGGAAGATATTAAGAAAATCCAAATCTTACAGCCCAGGCTCTAAATACTGCCTACTATGTAATGCAGAGGAGACTGAGATTATAACGGCACCTAATAAATTAAACATTCTCAACTCAAAACCAGAGATAATTTCCAGTTGCAGGCATAAGAGAAAGTTCAAGTACGGAAATACAAATATCCCCGTTGAAAATATGCCACCAGAAACCAACTAATATTTAGAACATCTTACAATAACAATGAAAAAAACATAACACCCTCTCTTGCTGCCGCTCTCCCCTAGCTAACGGCTAACACCCCAAATTTTAAATCTTTTTTTTCTGCAATCGACACTAAGACTTGGTTATCAGCTGCGCTCGCCATTAAAACTTTAACTTTTTAATATAAACTATTAGCACACTCTCTGAATATATAACGATTATGTAACGTTAATTAAAAAATCCCACCTTGAACCACGGCAAGATCATACTAATGCTACAACTACTTTACTCATAGCTTCTCAGACAATTATCCCTAACCAAATCTCATCCACGCTTGACATCACCTATTAAGCTGCAACAAAACTAGCAATCAAATCCAGTTACACCAAAAATATATCCTCACCGATTTAAAGGCCATAGCATAATGAAAAGTAACTTAGAAATCCCCTCCTACCTTTTATTCACCCTTCACGCTCTATTCCTTAAATATATTTCATGTATCTTTTTTGGACCTTGCCTTTATCTGCACCCCTTAATTTTACTCAACTTCTAGTTATTATTATTATTATTATTATTATTATTATTATTATTATTATTATTACTATTCTTCATCTTCTTCTTCTTCTTCTTCTTCTTATTATTATTATTATTACTATTCTTCTTCTTTTTCTTCTTCTTATTATTATTATCGTCGCCATTGCTATTATTATCGTTACTATCATCATCATTTTTATTGTCATCACCATCGTCGTTATTACTGTTGTTATTATTAATATTATTATGGTTAATAGTACATTTCCCCCTTTTCTACACTACGCCAATCATCCATATCCAAAAATCTTTTTTGTCCTGTTAGACACCTCCAAAGAACTTGTTACTATATCTCTCTACCTTCGCCTTATAAAAAAGAAAACAGAAATATTGCTACATATTACCTAGCATATAGTATACTTTGAAATCCAGTATTATAGCCTTATAACTACCCACCCGGACCCCCCCCTTTCGCCTTAAATCACCACCATGATATCCCTCCCAAAAGTATACACTAATTCATAGTGCCGTTGTCTTGCATCTGTAAAAATGTCCCTCCATAAATAATAGACACCTTGCATGCCATTAAAATAGAACCAGAACACATCCAATTAAGCCCTAACTTTAACCCTAAAATATATACTACATACACTTAAGACTATGATAAAGACTCTATACACCTTTCTGCATTACACTATATATAATACACTCCTCCTTTATTTAGAATTCGACCCCCCAACATCATCTATAATTTTAATTTGTTTTGATTTATTTCGTTCCTAATGAATCCAACGCTAAATGCCGCATCCCTAATATGTTACCTAGCATCTTCTCTGATGAGAAGCATTAGGCATAAAGAGCCCCTTCTATCCCCCAAATAATCGATTGTATTCCCTTATTGAATTAATAAACCAATCTATATCTATCAGTATATAGTTCTGTGACTTAATTTCCCACTCCTATTGTTTTCATATATACATCCATATGTATATATATATATATATATATATATATATATATATATATATATATATATATATATATATATATATATATATATAGTGATGATCATATTTATTGGCACGGTAAAATAAAAGTTAAATTTTGTCTAATAAATTCTAAAAAAGGGATTAAATTAAAGAAAATAACAAAGTATATTATGTATTTTTAACTGGCCTTTCCGATGCAGCAATCGGATTTTAGAAAAAATAAATAACAAAAGAACAACAAACATAATTGCAAAAAACCCTTGTTCAAAATTATTGGCACGATTTATTTAATAATCAATTGTATAGCCTTTGGCCTTGATTACCTTCCTCAGTCGCTTTTCATAGTTTACAACCAAGTTGTTGCACTCTTAAGTAGTAATTTTAGCCCACTCTTCCTGACAATAATCCTCCAATTGAATAAGATTCTTAGGCTTCCTTTGCATAACCTTCAATTTTAATGTTCTCCATAAATTTTCAATTGGATTAAGGTCTGGGCTTTGTGATGGCCACTCCAAAACATTAATATGATTGTCCTCAAGCCATTTCTTAGTCAGTTTAGCCGAATGCTTTGGGTCATTATCTTTCATGAACCACCAACGACGACCAAGTGAGAGCTCTTTAGCAGAGTCTTTCAGGTTTTCATCCAATATTTTAACATAATCTTCCTTTTTTATGCTACCTGTGACCTTAACAAGTCGCCCTGGTCCAGAGGCAGAAAAGGATCCCCAAAACATCAAACTGTCTCCACCGTGCTTCACTGTGGGTATGGTGTTCTTAGGCAGGAAAGCTTCGCCAGATTTTCTGTAAATATAAGACACTTTATTATGGCCAAATAACTCTATTTTCGTTTCGTCAGTCCATAGAACACGTTTCCAGAATGCAACATCTTTATCAATATGACGTTTTGCAAAGGCTAGCCTTGCTTTCAGGTGCATAGGCTTCAATAAGGGAGTCTTTCTCGGACGACATGCTTTTAAACCAGCTCTCTTCAAAACTCTACCAACTGTATGTCGAGATACATTCACTCCAGAGGTGCTCTGTTCATCAACAATCTCCCCAACAGAGATCCTTGGGTTTTGTTTTACTTGTCGAACAATTTTCCGTTCATCTCTTGGGGAAAGAATCCTTTTTCTCCCTCTACCCTCTAAACTCATAACGTGGCCTTGCGATTTGAACTTGTTTATTATGGCTCTAACAGTGGATTTGGGAAGGTTTAGCTTCTTTGAAATCTTATCATAGCCCTCCCCATTGGTATGGCATGCTACAACAAGCTTCCTGACGTCTTCGCTGTGTTCCTTAGTTTTAACCATGGCGATTGAAAATTATAATTTAGTCACTTATAATAGTTTAAATAAATCGCTATCTACAAATTATCTGAAAAAAATTATTCACTGAATTAGCGTTAAACAAGCATAATATGGCTATAAAAAAGTTCAGAAAGCACGTAAACCGGAAATTGATTGATATTATACTGATACTAAAAGAAAAACAGAGCCGTGCCAATAATTTTGAACAAGGTTTTTTGCAATTATGTTTGTTGTTCCTTTGTTATTTATTTTTTCTAAAATCCGATTGCTGCATCGGAAAGGCCAGTTAAAAATACATAATATACTTTGTTATTTTCTTTAATTTAATCCCTTTTTTAGAATTTATTAGACAAAATTTAACTTTTATTTTACCGTGCCAATAAATATGATCATCACTGTATATATATTTATATATATTTGTATATATGTATATATTTGTATATATATATTTATATATATATTTATATATATATTTATATATATATATATTTATAAATATATATTTTCATTAAAACTCATGATATTTCTTTTTTATTTAGTATAGAAAAACGGCATGGTATTTCTGTTTTATTAAGTATAGAAAAAACTGCATTTTTTTTCTTTTTTATTAAGTATAAAAACAGCATCGTGTTTCTTTTTTATTAATATGAAAAAAACGGCATGGTATTTCTGTTTTATTAAGTATAAAAAACAGCATCGTGTTTCTTTTTTATTAAGTATGAAAAAAAACGACATGGTATTTCTTATTCATTAAGTATAAAAAACGCTATGATATTTCTGTTGTATAAAGTATAAACGGCATGGTATTACTACAATTTTCATCGACTTTATTCAATCTCGAAGGACAAGCTCGTGTGAGTGTAGTTGCGCGTGTAATTATGATGCAAAGGTTGTGCAATCTCTAACCACAGCCCCCGATGCTCGGTAGTGCTTTATTCCAGTGGCAAAAGGAAATCCATGAACGGATAAGCGGTGTATTCCCAAATTTTCATCCATTCTAGATCTCTAACGTGATTATGCTGTATATATTTACACTATTAACCGCCAATGTGTTCATCATCTGTAGAGCAGCAAACAAAGCCAAATTGGAATTATATAATCGTACTTTTTATTTTTTAGGGAAATTATTGATTATTATTATTATTATTATTATTATTATTATTATTATTATCATTATTTCATGATAAAATTCGGATAAAGATTTTTTCGTGATAATCCCTCATAGTGTGGGTTTACCAGTTCGTCTCTGCTATATTCGTTTGATGTCTATCTACAAAGTCTTGAGCCGACGGCAAGCGTATTACGTATTCGTTGATATAAAGGACACGGGATTTCTTTCGTTGTATTAAGATCCATTGGCCAATGGCTTTTATGTACTTGAAAGGGTTACGTAACAAGTTGCAACCAATGCACTTCTGAAACTTTATTGTCCTTTTATCTGAAAATTCAATAACGGAAAAGATAGAGTTCGTAGGGACACATAGACAATTGCTTTACACATTCGTCATACGTGCGTGGTATCATAAGTCTCTCTCTCTCACACACACATACACCCCCCCCATATATATATATATATATATATATGTATATGTAAGGAAGATACTTAACGACAAAAATACAAATAACATTAACAATAATAATTGTAATTGCACCAGTAAATCGGAATGCCCACTTAATCAACAATGATTACTAGAAGAAGTAGTGTATAAAGCTACACTTGCCCCACAGAAAACCCAAACGACAAAAGATATTATATTGGTTTGGCCGGCATCTCTTTTAAAGCCATATTTATAGTACATAATTGCTCTTTTACAAACCCAAACCACCCTAACAAAACCTCACTAACAACACACTATCTAATCCAAAATAACCTTACATCAACGATTACTTGGAAAATCCTTAAAAAATCTAGCATATGTAAATCCTTAAATTCGCCATGCTTCCTCTGCCTTAACTTAAAACTCTTTATCTCCAATTTTCAAGATAAAGATAATTTACTAAATAGAAAAGTTTAAATTTAACTGTTACTAATGTCGAATTGAAAACTTTTTCCTTTTTTTTGTGCTTTTTCTAATTTCTTTTCTCCGTAATCATAATACATATTCTATAATATCTGATGTAGTTATCAGATCTTGATACGATTCGATAATCAAAACATGTGTAACTAAGCAGTTAAAACGGTAATATATATATATATATATATATATATATATATACACTATTAATTATAGACAAGTTTGTGTGTGAGTTCCTTTTTCACAAGTTCCGAAACTATATATATATATATATATATATATATATATATATATATATATATATATATATATATATATATATATATATATATATATATATATACAATCTCTCACATTCTGAAAATCCTATCATAAGTTGCACGCTTGGTTAGCATTACTGGATGGCATCGCCCTTTCAAGTTAAAACTCCTACTTGTGAGACATCAGCTTGGGGTTATAAGCTGGTTGGATGACCGCGTCCCTTGTTGAGACGAAGTAGGTTCATTTCACAGTCGGATTTCGGCGCGGCTTGCTTGATATGTGTTGGTTAATAGAAATTCTTGTGTGCAGGGCGTTTGCTTAGTTGGTAGAGTGCTTGCCTTGCATGCAAGAGGCTCGGGTTTCGAATCCTGAGTTCGGATGTGTCTAACTGATGTGCCAAAATGAGGGCGAAACTCGAGTCTTGGTCTTCCGGTTCTTTGACTGCCATGGCTCTTGTGAGCTGCGACGTTGTGGAATTTATTATATATATATATATATATATAGATAGATAGAAAGATAGATAGAAATGTTTATATTGATATAGTTTCCTAGATACGAATAAAAGTGCTTAATAACAAAAAAGCGGAAACTAGTATAACGTATGCGGGAGGTCAACTAGTGTTTAATTAGGTCACAGCTAGAAGGATAGTAAGATGATGTAGTATGGACCAAGTCGAGTTCAATTTATGCAGCTGTCAAACAAAATAAGTTTCTTATTAAAAGAGTCACTTAAGTTAAATATAGAATCAATATAAGAAAATAAAAGCAGTAGTTCCTCGGAAGAATAAGAAGTATTTCTCCCGCTCTTCTTATATCGCTAGTCTTTCTTGTTTTTTCTTTTCAGCCTCCATTGTTTCATTAGTGTTCTTTGCTTTTTAATAGGTACAAAAGACAAAGTAAACTTAATTATTTGTATTTGAAAAATTTTTTAAAAGATTTGTCCTGAAGCTATTGCCTTTGATAAGGAATCGCAACTCTAACATGTATGGACAGATGTATTCAAGTATATATATATATATACATATATATATATATATATATATATATATATATATATATATATATATATATATATATATTGTTGAATACACACACACACACACACACACACATATATATATATATATATATATATATATATATATTAGTAGTAGTAGAGAAATCCTACCTGGGATTAACTGAGGATCAACAAATGTGCCATTCTTCTAAAAATTTTTGTTTATTTTTCAATCAAATCGAATAATTGCATGCTATAGTCGGAAACCCACAACGATACCACTCAGAAGAATCTTCACATGCCTCCCTGCGGAGTCCAAAATAGATTGTAGTCTACACCCACTATAGAAAACCTACTGTTGATTGATAAAATCATGTTTTATATGATGGCGTGAATTAAAGTTTAAAATGCAAGAGTCAAGTATCATGGTTCAATTGCGCTCTAAACAGAAACATTTATTTTGAACGCGCCTCTTTCTCTAAAAAAAAACAAAAACAACTAACTGTTAATATTATACGCCGGGTGCTTCTCCGTGTGCGGTAATAAAATTTCTAAAATGTATGTAAGGCTGTATCAGAGTGTTTACTTTTGTTAAAATCGGATTGTTTTTGCTATAATCGAAGTTTTTTGATTATCCATATTTAATATCTATCGAGTGAATTCTTTTAGAAAAATTAATCTGATAACACTGCCAGACACATAAGGTAAAAGTGTATGAAATGTCAAAAACATTGGCCAGGCCGTTTCTAAGTCCATAGGTAGAGAACTCTCTCTCTCTCACCCACTCACACACAGTGCCCTATATATATATATATATATATATATATATATATATATATATATATATATATAAAAGTGAACGTGTCTGTTTGTGTGTCTGTGTGGTTGTGTGTCTGTGTGTGTACATTTTCCTACGCAATAACTCAGTGAATTTTAAGTCTACCGACTCAAAATTTGATATACAGGGTACTGAGATTCGAGCAAGCTTTTTAATCGGTTTGGGTCGAAAATTTTTAGTTACCAATACATAAATGTATATATGTTGGCATGTTTGCCTAAAACTTTCGACAGAGGGAACGGATTTTACCAAGATCAGTATTGTTTTGAAGTTCGACCTCTCAGACGACAAATATCGAAGAATTGGCCAAATATATTAATATCTTTCCCTTCAACTGGACCATTTTCTATAGGGGGTGTCGCTTTTTCGCCGATATTTTTGAAAGTCATTCTCTCCTTTCGATTGTCTAGCCTTAATTTAAAGATAAGTCACTTCCGGTTTGGCGGTGGTCGTAACAGCAATAACGTCAGGTTTTTCCCGTTCTTTTCCTCCTTTGCGGCACGGGTTCGAGCCTGTCTTCCTACTACCACACTTTTTTTTTTATTTGCTCAACAGACACATCCAAACACCCGGGCAACGCCGGGCTGAAATGTTAGTATATATATATATATATATATATATATATATATATATATATATATATATATATAATGATGAGACTTTAAAGTTACATAGAAAATATTATATTATCAGAACAAAAAGGAAAGAACAGAAGGAAACGAAGGCAAAACATTTTTAGACCAAGAGAATTTTCATTCTTTTCCCTCATCTTATTTCCTTGTCTATTTAATTATAGAAAGTTCTATGCAACTTTTATTAATCATCTTTTATTTAATATATGCAATTGGCCCTCTTAATTGTGTCGAGGTTTTACTATTTTGATAGGTTTACTTTATTATGGACACTATCCTTATTTGGTTAATTTATATATTTATAATTTATTTCATTATAGATACTACTGTTATTAGGTTAATTTATATTCATTATATCTCTCTCCCTCTCCCTCACTCTGTATATATATATATATATATATATATATATATGTGTGTGTGTGTGTGTGTGTGTGTGTGTGTGTGTGTGTGTGTGTGTGTGTGCAGCGCGACTCTCCCAAGACTGGGGGCTGATGTTAAAGTCTTTGATGGAGGTTCTCACGACTGCTCGGTCGGCCAGCCAGTTGCCTGCACCCCCTCGCTGCTTCGGTCGAGTGGAGTACGACCAGTTTCTGGGCCGCCTGTGTGCAGGTTTGCAGCTACAGCTCCCAGTGATTTCCACACCTGCTGCTTTACTGCTCGCCCATCGCCACAGGGCTTGGTGTTGACGCAATGTTTGACACCCTGACTTGCGCTTGATTTGGATTATAGTGAGGGGGACTTCCGCTGCATCGGCCTCATTCTCTCGTCCTGGCCCGCCCAATTCCAACGGCAAGACATAGTCGAGACGGCTGGGGACGAACAAGGGTGCAGGAGCTGCCTGAGGAAAGCAAGTATGCCATCCAACCGCCTACGGGGATCCACTCCGTCGTTTCTGTCGGGGTTGCTCCCCTAGCCTTATCCATTTCCATGGCTCTCACAAGGCAGTGAGGCCATTTGACCAATGGCTGGGATAGGGATTGGTAATGTATCAGGGTATGTCCACACGTCGGTGGGCCGTAGTACAGTCCCTTTGGGACTCCATACTCTTCCGAAATCCTCTACTGATTCAGCCTGGTGTCGCATGACAACCAGTTACCATGTGTGACCACGAGGAGGCACATTGGAGCCGACGGGGCAGAGGATCAACGCATGACCCACGACCAGCAGAAGCGTAAGAGGAGGAAGAGAGAGCTGCCGGTTCACAAGCTTGCCGATACCGCCTTCACGTGTCCAGAGTGTGGAAGAGTCTGCCGAGCACGGATTGGCCTCATCAGCCGTCTCAGGACCCACAAACCCCCGACGCCGAACTGATTGATACCTTGGTCATCGTCGACTTCGTGGGACGAGCAAGAAGAAGATGTATATAAGGCATAATCATGTTGACACATCAGTTCCGTCAGATTTTTTTTTTTTTTTTTACAAAGGCATCACCACATTATCAAGGCCCAGAGGCCACTCAAGGATAAGGGTTAAAGGGTGTACAGTAGAAATTGGTCAATATAGTAATCATTAGTAATGAAAATTTGGTAAATTTAATAACTTATATGGAACGGCTCATCAAGAACTTATTTACTTTAGACTTGAACACAACCATATTGTAGTCAGCCGGAAAGCAGGAAAACGGAAGACAATTCCATAGGCGTGCAGTTCTAAGAAAGAAGCTTTGTTCATGGAATCTACGTTTAGGTTTAGGCACAGATAAAGAGTGGGGGAAATTATTGATAGTGTTTACAGCTAGACGAGTGTTTCTTGTGAAAGTTTGGCGAGGGGGGACCATAGATTGAAGCTCAGTTGAACACTTTCCATGAAAATAACGATACATCAGAGACAAACTCGCAACATCTCTTCTGTGAGATAGAGGTTGCAAGGAGGAGAAAAGGACATCTCCTACGAGGCTACGAAGTCTATTTTGAACTCTATCAAGGCAGGACAAGTCCTTTCTAGCAGCTCCTGCCCAGATGTGGCAACAGTATTCCATCCTTGGACGTACCTGGCTCTTATATAGGTAGAGAATAGCATCAGCAGTGAGATATCTACTGGATCGATAGAAAGATCCCACCATTTTTCCAGCGGCCTTGGCAACAGATTTGATATACGTGTTCCATTTAAGATCAGGAGTAATGGTCAAGCCCAGAAGCTTGTCAAAACTTGAGGCCTCCTGAAGACGAGAGCCATTCATTTCAATTGATGACAAATGTGAATTAGAATGTTGATGATGTAAAGAGAGAAGCTTGGTTTTAGATGCATTAAAAGTAACCAGCCACTCCTTTCCCCATTGTACTACGTGCTCAAGATCAGAGGAGAGAGAATTGGAGAGAACTTGGTCGTTTACTGTCTTAGATGTGGTACCATAAATGGTAGTGTCGTCAGCATAAATGTCTACAAATGATGTAAGGATATGATTTGGAAGATCATTAATGTAGATCAGGAAAAGAGTTGGGCCCAGGATGGATCCCTGAGGGACACCGGCATTAATACTGTGAGCTTCTGATTTTTGCCCCTCAACTACTACTCTTATGAACCTATCAGAAAGAAATGACTTAATAATTGAGAAGACTTTTCCAGCTATACCATAGCTAGCGATCTTATGAAGTAAACCTTTATGCCATACCCTATCAAAGGCTTTAGATATGTCAAGAGCAATTGCCCTAGAAAGATTACCGACGTTAAGTAACGTTGAGCTAGGCAAGTACCAGATGGGTGACCATTTAAGAATAGCAGGCGCTGTCTGTGGTTTCTGCTTATCTCAACAGTGTTTCCAGTTGTCCTGAACCTCTACTCGCCACTGGTATTTAATAAGGTCAGCTCATAAGATGTGGTGTTAGAGATTGCGCAACTCTTGCCACAAAAATTTTAACGTGCAGGCACTCATACAGTGAGTATCCGTAGGTTGTCAAGACTAAAAGAAGAAGCTACCATGCATGTATATATTATATATGCAATGGTCTTGTCGATATTAGCAATGCATGATCAAACTGATTACAATATGAATAACGGAATAAAACACTTTCTTAAATTAAAGCTAAAAGATTTCACAGTCAAACGCTTCTTTGTGCAATTTTGAGGGCATAACTTTCAACAAGTTACATTTTTCGAAATTGTAAGTTATTTTTAAAAGATAAATTTTCAATATATATATGTATATATATATATATATATATATATATATATATATATATATATATATATATATATATGGTTTCAAACGAGAAGTAGTAGTGGGAATAAACTCCCTCTCCCTCTGACAACCAACTCCAGCTCCTGGCATTCTCCTGCAGTTTAGCTTACTAAGCCCGGCGAAACGCTTCATACTCATTGCTAAAAAGGGACAAAGGCGGTTCAAACCAGTCACTTCGAGCAGGTAGGGCTCATCACCTTTGGACGGTTTCTCGGATGAATAAGGCATCTTTGATTCCAAACATCCGCTGCTATGCGGGATTAGCACATCAGGGGAAAGGCTAAGGGAGTAGACCCCAACAGAAAATCCTGACTTTATATTGTCATCATCGGCGATCCTGCAGCGATGTTAGAACCAAGCTGTATCGACCCTGTCTTTCTTTTGGATCCTCTGACTTTGCGAAGAGGGAAAATTACTGCATAGGCAACAGTTATCCTTCCATATAACTCTGCATGAGCTTATATAGCTCCATTGTTGACCATCGTCTCCCGAAACGGACGGTTACCAATAACACAATATATATATATATATATTCCTAATGAACCGCCCCCTTATATAAACACTTCATCAAATCTCCTCACTAACGTAATGTACTTGCCATAACCCTTATCCCTGAGTGGCTTCCGGGCCTTGATAAGTGGTGATCACTGTGTAAATATATATATATATATATATATATATATATATATATATATATATATATATATATATGAGGATATGTATTTTGGTGCAATTTTAATAGAAAGAACAAATAAATCAAACAAAACGAATAAAATGTTCTATTTTATTATTTACAGGAAAATATTTAACATTTTAGGCTAAAAAGAAAAAAATATCATTTTAAAAACTATATAAATTGACATCTTTATTATTAAATTAAAAAAAAGTCATGTTAGTTTTATTTATCTGAAGACAATTTTATTTACGAAACAGAAAGTTTGTGCATAATATGTAAATAAAATACATTAATGTACTATTAAAATGAAATCTCCGTAAACACTTGCAATAAGATGAATACAGCAGGCGTGAAAAATATATAATGCATTTGCTAAATAATTTTACATTTACTTACAATCTTGTTTCGCTTTTTAAAGGCTTACCAGCGTGGCTTTACAAATTATCTACAATCTATACGGTTCCAATCTCACATCTAAACTCTTGTAACTCGACATCTATAACTGTGGGGCCAACTGAATAACTTACAGGCGTAAATACTGATTTTAAATCCGTATTATTCAATTATGTGAAGAGGATTAAACAAATAAGGGGAACCATTACTAACTGTATTATCGACGATATTCGTGTGTCTTTAACTATGCCTCTTCTCACCAATCAGGCCATACTTTCATAATGTGATAATATAGTTCAAAGACTGAAAGAATATGGGAATGTAAACGCCATGTAAATTTTACAGTTTGAGTTCAATCCCCGTAAAAGACGATATATTTTCTTGTAACTGTTTAATCACACTCCAAAATTATGTCGTGAAATGTACATTTTTTGTATCTAAATCCACAGTCTTGTCATATGAAAATGTAAGCCATGTTTTTATAATCTTGATCGATTTGCTCACATAAATATATAACAGTAATTTTTTGCCGTTCGTGTTTTCTATTAAACTGAACAACTTCTAAACAACTGTCAAGTAACGCCATTCCATTAGACAGCAAGTCGATCATCAGTTTAATCTACATGACATGGTCAAATGTCTCGGGAGACAGAAAGAAGCCAGAAGTTTAAATCGCCGCACAATGCCTACAATAGATATATGATGCAAAAATACACACAAGTGTACTAAAAATAAATAAATAAAAACAATCAACTTTGGGCTAAACTTTATAAAAACCTAGTCACTCATTATTTTATGGGTGTTTTTCGTTTTTACTGAAAATCGCTTCAGGCAATGGCACTAAGCCACTTGAAGAATGAATCTAGAATAATAATACTTCAAGATTAAAAACTAGCTTACATTATTATATCAATACATTCCAATCCAGAAAACGACTTTTGTTACCTTTTTGAATGAATTTCATAGAATGTGATGACTATAGAATAACTAGGAGAAGCTAGTGTATTCTACATGTTGACCACAACTTATTAGGGTATAAGTAACAGATAATTTATTTTTTACTTTAATTTATATTTAATTTATTTTATTTTATAATTATCCGACACGAATTGCTTTAAAAATGGAAGTAAGTTTTTTTTATTAAGGTTATTAGAGTTATTCCCCGTTTAATTTTCATTGACGAATGTGGATGTGTTTCCATAAATCGAACAAATCGTCATCTTTCATAAAAATCGTAAAAAGTTGGGATATTCCATGTTTCCTTAAATATTAAGTTGGTGGAAAAATAATGTCGTTTTTTTGACGTTTAACTTCAAAAGGTCATAACTCTTTCATAATAAACTCTATTAATCCAAATGAGAACCATTAGAATAACTACATTTTGCCAACGGGAAACATTCATTTATCCCATTAGCAAAGAAATCCGGATTTCTGGAAGCGATGAAGCGGTAAATATGGTGGATGAGGCAGTCTCGCGGCCCAATTCGTTCATCTTCTGTAGTGCCAGTTGAGCAACAAGAGGGCGAGCGTTGTCATGAAGGGGAATTGGTCCCTTCATATTGACCAATCTTGGGCACATACGATGAAGCTTCTGGTGCATTTCGTCAATTTGTCGGCAGTTCTTCTCCGCCGTAATCGTTTCGACCGGATTCAAGGAGATGGAATGGATGAGACCGGCTGCAGACCACCAAACAGTTACCATAACCTTTCTTTGGTGCAATTTCGGCTTGGGGAAATGTTGTGGAGCTTATCCGGCATCGAACCATTGTGCCGAACGTCGCTGGTTGTCGACTTGTTAAATATGCAGTTTACCATCAAACTCTTATAAAATATGCGGTGAACTATCAAATTTCGTCTTAGCTACACAGTCTAACAAATAGCTGTTTGTTAAATATGTCGTTAACCAACAATTTTTTGTTAAATATGGGGTTCAAAAATTAACGTCTTCATAAATATGCAGTTTAACAACAAATTTTATTTAAATGTGCAGTTTACTAAAAGTTTTCTGGTCACATATTTGGTTTACTGATACCTTTCATTGATATGGTATACTTATTTTGGCCAAAAAGTGGGTGCTCATTTTACGTTATATTTATATAGAACAGTTATCCCCCACGCTAAAATGTTTTTTTTTTCAAAATTTCTTCATCCATGTTATTTATAAAGACTGCTTAAACGTATTAGGCCACAAAAAACGATGTTTTAATTATTTTTTTTAGGGGTTAAACGACTTAAACGACCATTTTTAATTTAAGATATTAAATCAAATATAAATAAAATCTGTTTCGCAGGCAATTAAACACACTTGCTATGGTATAATTATAATAAATCCTGGGCAACACCGATTTAATTTTATAAACAAAAAAAAAAGGATGAATGTATTTTGCTCATATCGAAAATTGGCCCTGTGTCTGACTAACTCTGCCCTCGTGGGGATTCAAGTAAATGAGGACATTAGTTTTAATTATTTTTCTCGGTTAATATGAAGAATCACTCCACCCTCGAAAATTCCTTTAATATTACCAATTTTTAAAAAGTTTCGGAGACGCTAAACACGAAAATAACGTTTAAAATTACGGCAAATGAGTAGTATCCAAGATATAAAGAAATGTTAGTTTTAAAAAAGTGGGGGATCACTTTTCTATAATAATTTAACGTAAAATGAGCACCCACATTGTGATTACAATTTTTTGCGGGGGGGGGGGCTGCCGGTTTATATTTTTTTCTTTTCTTTTTTTCGAGGGGGATATTCGATATAGAACTTGTATAGTTTTTCAACAGGTGCTTCTTCTGTGTAATTAACCGTTTTAACGTAAGTAACGCACCAACATCAACCGAGAAAAAGGGCCGTTTCATATTTCACAAAAATTCTGTTTGCATTTGGTGGGAGTCGATATAGGGGCAGTGGCGATATAGGGGCGGGGGTGTTGTGGAGGTCACAGCCGGTGGCCATAAAATGGGTGCATATCTTCATATCCTATAAACTACTTGTTTCCTGGAATTTGCCCCCATACTTACAAAACTGGAACTTGCCCCAATACTTACAAAACTGTTTAAGCATTGCCTTAAGGGGAAGTGCTTTCCAACATCCTGGAAAACCTCGTCAGTATGCCCTGTATTTAAGAACTCAGGTGATTAATCATCCCCCTCTCAGTAAAGACCAATAAGTCTCCTGTGTGTCATGAGTAAGTTACTGGACTCCATATTAAATAAAGAAGTAGTCAACGACCTCAGCAGAAATAACCTCTTTAGTGACATGCAATATGGTTTCCGTTCTGCTAGATCTACAGCTGATGTGCTAACAGTTATATCCCATAGGATTAGTGAATCTCTCGACAAAGGCTTCCTTTCTAGGGCAATTGCTCTTGACATATCAAAAGCCTTCGATAAGGTTTGGCATAAGGGCCTACTTCACAAGATGTCCAGCTACGGTATTACTGGAAATGTTTTCTCAATAATTAAATCATTTCTCTCTGATAGGTTCATAAGAGTAGTAGTTGATGGGCAGAAATCCCACAGTATTAATGCTGGAGTCCCACAGCATTAATGCTGGAGTCCCCCAGGGGTCCATCCTGGGCCCAACTCTCTTCCTGATCTACATCAATGATCTCCCAAAACACATACTTAAATCATTCGTTGACATCAATGCTGGTGACACGTCCATCTACCGCAACACATCAAAGGCCGTAAATGACAAAGCTCTCTGATTCTCTCTCCTCTGATCTTGAGCGCCTGGTTCAGTGGGGGAAGAGATGGCTGTTTACTTTTAATGCATCTAAAGCCAAGCTCCTAACTTTACATCATCAACGCTCTGTTCCTCATCTAGCATCAATTGAAATGGATGGCTCTCGTCTTGGGGAGGTTTCATGTTTTGACAAGCTCCTGGGTTTGACCTTTACTCCTGATCTGAAATGGAACACGTATATAAAGTCTGTCGCCCGGGCCGCTGGGAAAATGGTAGGATCCTTCTACCGCCCCAGAAGATATCTCACTACTGATACAATTTTCTATCTGTATAAAAGCCACGTACGTCCAAAAATGGAGTACTGCTGCCACATCTGGGCTGGAGCTTCAAAAAACAGCCTATCCTGCCTTGACAGAGTACAAAATAGACTTCGTGGCTTAGTGGGGGATGCTCTCTTCTCTTCCCTGCAACCTCTCTCCCACAGAAGAGACGTTGCAAGCCTGTCTTTGTTTTATCGTTATTTCCATGTCAAGCGGTCGTCCGAGCTCCACTCTCTGGTCCCCCTCGCCAATTCTTCATGATAAACACCCGTCTAGCTAAAACTACTATCAGTAATTTCCCCTACTCTTTATCTGTGCCTAAATCAAAACGTAGATTCTATGAACATAGCTTTTTTCTGAGAAGTGCACGCCTGTGGAATTCTCTTCTGTTTGCCCGTTTCTCGCCTGACTACAACTTGGACGTCTTCAAGTCCAACATAAACAAATTCCTGATTAATCGCCGCCTTAAGTAAGACGCTTTATTAAATCTCCAATACCAACTATTACTACGATATTATCCCATTGATTATTGTACACAAAAATAACCCTTATCCCCGAGTGGCTTACGGGCCTTGATAAGTGGTGATCCCCATGTAAAAAAATTTTTTTTAAACGTTTGTGATTATTTTAAAACTTTTTTCCGAGGGTGGAAAGAAAGTCCCCCCTCCCCCCAATAAATGGTGGACACAAAGTGGGTGCTCATTTTACGTTCAATTATTATAGAAAAGTGATCTCCCACTTTTTGAAACTAACATTTTTTTTCATATCTTGGGAACTACTCGTTTGCCGTAATTTTAAACGTTCTTTTCGTTCGCAGCGCCCTCGGAAACCTTTAAAAGTGATAATTCTAAAGGAACTTCGAGCGTGGAGTGATTCTTCATATTTACCTTTTTTTTATAAAGGTTACTTAAAAATTAAGAATAAGCGAAAAAAAATTCCTCCGGATTAAAAATCCAAATAATAATTCAGCTTAGAAGAATATTTCGAAATGAAAACAAATCTATTACAGAAAATATTTAATAACGTGCTCCGTTTAAAACAATTTTTCAATTAAACTATCACAGTTATTTCCCCTTTGGTTTTCTGGTTTAAAAATTAAACGATTTCAGATTTCAGATAAAATAAGTTTCATCAAATATAAATTGAAATTTAAATAAACTAAATAATTAAAAAAATAATAATACAGTTAAAACAAAGGTATTATGTAGAATAAGTAATATCATCGAGCTAATTATTTAAATAGATTTAATTTAATGTGATATGATAATGACCGAAACTCAATCAATGTAGATGTGGTTTGAAGAATGCTATATATAGAACTTACGTATGAAATGTGATATCTCAGTTGACAGAAGTATCCTATCATGGCCCTTAATATTTCTTGATCAGGAGAGGCGAACACACATGGTTTTATATTTCTTTGGTCATTGGGAGTTGTACACACACACACACACACACACACACACGAATGCTACTACTTTATATATATAGATTCTAATCCCATGAAGAGGAAATCTACAGCACAATCACGTTGATAGACCGATTCTCGCCAGATCACTGGTTAAGCAACGTTAAATCTCACCAGTATCAGATGGGTGACCATTTGGGAAGGCTAGGCGTTGTACGTACCTTCTGGGAAGGTCGGGCGTAGGGCCAGCACCCCCCCCCCCCGCCAAAAAAAAAAACTCCCCGCTAAAAAAGCGTCTTCAAAGTTGTGATGGCCTGTGCCTCTCCAGGGGATCCACGCTATAGATGGATGGATGAAGAGGAAATACATTTTTCGCAACAGAATGTTTTAAATACGGTAATTATCCTTACAGAAGACAGAATGGTAAAAACGGATTGGATATAAATTCTATGAAAATTATTTATATTTTAACTGGGACAACGATGTTATGCGCTTGGTCGAGCTTATGACTTTGATCGCGTATATCCCAGTGTTCAAACTGTCTTACTCATTGCCATAAATCGCAAGCCAATTGCGGCCATAGTCAAGTTGAAACTGATTTAATTGTGGGATATATACATAAAAAGTCACAGAAAGGCGAATGTTATAATTTGGGTGATAACTTAGTTTCTGTTTATAAACACACATACGGCATAATCGCGTTGACACAACGTTTCTCGTAAGATCACCGAAGTTAAGCAATGTTGAGCCTGGTTGGTACCAGATGGGTGACCATTTGGGCATTCTAGGTGCTGTATGTGCTCTCCGATTATCTCGGCATTTGTTTCCAGTCGCCTTGTACATACACTTCACTTGCCACTGGTATTTAACAATATCGACTCAGGAGAGGTGTGGTTAGAGATTGCGCAGCTCTTGCCAAAAATAATTCACGCACAGGCACTCCTTCGTGAGTATCCATAGTCTGTCAAAAAGTGAAAGAGCCCCCCCTATTTATAAACACTCACTTAGCCATATGATAGACAATCATGTGTCGCATCATAGAACGGATTTACCTTAATCCTTATCTTCAAAAATTAGATAATAATTGAAGACTTTACAGATTTTAACTTTCAAATTTTCTCAAATTTGGTGCACAAATCTGGTGCCCTTTTAAAACAGAAACAATCGTGAAATATTTCAGCCTGATCAGATAAACAGCTTTGAGTTATTTATGTTCTTATTACATCAATTCGAGGATATTGTATGAAATGTGAAGAATTAAGGGTCATATAAAGTACTAGCTCATTCTTACGTTGTCAGGCGGGGATATTCGGTGTCGTAGCTGACTTTTGTTCTTTTCTGTTCTTTTGTAATTATAGTTTTTTAAAGATAGAACTTTAAAATATTTTCTTACAGTTGTGAAAACAGCGTTATTATAATCTCGTTTCAGTACCAGTGAGTCCTTTCTTAATAAAGTTACTCTATTTTGCGAAGCTCAAGAATCTTGACAAAAATTTTACAAAATGTGTCAATGGCAAGGCTCAAAGGTTACGGTCGAAGTTTAAAGTTGTATACATAAAAGATAGCATTCGCTTGCTAAAATAAACTTTCTGTAGATTCCAGTTACAAATAGACAAGGTTGAAATAAATAGAAAATAAATCAGTTCTGTTATAATTACTAAGTATCGGAGTGTAATTGTCAAGTGTTAGTTTTGTTAAAGTGAGGTTTTAGTTGAAGTAACTTGCGCTGATGACAATAACACCACTTATCTATCAAACTACATCCTCCAAAAAGTTTAAGCAGAGATATTATAAGAATAAATGCTCGTTTTCATAGCTTATCAAATAGTTTTAACTAACTTAAGTAGTCGCTAAAAGAGACAACTAACCTTAAGTAGTTGCTAAAAGAGACAATTAACCTTAAGTAGTCGCTAAAAGAGATAACTAAACTTAAGTAGACGTTAAAGAGACATCTAACCTTAAGTAGACGTTAAAGAGACAACTAACCTTAAATAGTCGCTTAAGGAGACAACTAACCTTAAGTAGTCGCTTAAAGAGACAACTAACCTTAAGTAGTCGCTAAAAGAGACAACTAACCTTAAGTAGTCGCTTAAAGTGACAACTAACCTTAAGTAGTCGCTTAAAGAGACAACTAACCTTAAGTGTTCGCTAAAAGAGACAATTAACCTTAAGTAGTCGCTAAAAGAGACAACTAACCTTAAGTAGTCGCTTAAAGAGACAACTAACATTAAGTAGTCGCTTAAAGAGACAACTAACCTTAAGTGTTCGCTAAAAGAGACAATTAACCTTAAGTAGTCGCTAAAAGAGACAACTAACCTTAAGTAGTCGCTTAAAGAGACAACTAACATTAAGTAGTCGCTTAAAGAGACAACTAACCTTAAGTAGTCGCTTAAAGAGACAACTAACCTTAAGTAGTCGCTAAAAGAGACAACTAACCTTAAGTAGACGTAAAAGTGACAACTAACATTAAGTAGTCGCTTAAAGAGACAACTAACCTTAAATAGTCGCTTAAAGAGACAACTAACCTTAAGTAGTCGCTTAAAGAGACAACTAACCTTAAGTAGTCGCTTAAAGAGACAACTAACCTTAAGTGTTCGCTAAGAGACAATTAACCTTAAGTAGTCGCTAAAAGAGACAACTAACCTTAAGTAGTCGCTTAAAGAGACAACTAACCTTTAGTAGTCGCTAAAAGAGACAACTAACCTTAAGTAGTCGCTTAAAGAGAGGGGTAAGTACTTGAATACCTAGACATTATCTACGAGTATCTAAGATCGATCTATACAGGTGGTTTGTAAGGACAGCTTGATATGAGGATACTTTTCCATAGAAGTAAACCCTGACCAAATTTTCAAAATCACAGTATTCGCAGCCTAAATAAGATCTCCTCATTATGGCTAACCTAATCAGACTTTTACGAGGAATGGTGCATCTTCTCCAAGTTATGTTACGTCAATTAGCGACACGAAGATGGATACTCCACCAGATAAATTCTTGTTCAAGAATCCAGTAGAACAAAGAGACCAAACAGAAAGATATACTATATAAAAATACTCAATTGGGGAGAAAAACATAAAGTTCTAACTTATTAAGTAACACTATTTGGAGAGATAAAGAACTTTAATGGAACATTCGAACAGCTATGTATCTCAAGAGTTTTCGAGTGTTAGCTTCATAAAGGAGGATTTCTGAGAAGTTTGATTAGATTTAAATGAAACAAAGACATGCCAACAATATGCTTGTCCAACTGAATTTATATTAAAAAAAAGCAATAAAATACTCTTTAAGCAAAAGCCCTACATTCTAAGGATTCTGGACAAAATGGTTTAGTTGCATTATGCCATTATCTTCGCTTTTTGTAAGAGACAATGAAAATGGCGCAAAAATGACTGTTTGTACACACACACACACACACACACACACACACACACACACACATATATATATATGTGTGACTACTCCATTTAATCACATAAATTAATATACAAAGATGTAATTTTATACGTAAATTTTCGGTATTTACTTCAACAGTGCTCAATATATAGGTAGAGCTAGGTAGTAAGTTATGAAATATATATAGCAATTAAGCTACACAGAATATTCCGCTAGAATCCTGACGAATTCTCACGAACATGAAACACGGAATATCCTGTGTAGCTTAGTTGCCATATGTATATTTTCATAAGTAACTATATATATATATATATATATATATATATGTTTGTGTGTGTGTATGTGTGTGCATATATTGCTTGCTGTATTGACATAAAACGTTATGAAGAGCTATAATATTTATTTATCGTTCTTTAGTATTTAGTCAACAGTGTTTAATACATGTGGTAACCTAGGTAGTAAGTTATATATATATATATATATATATATATATATATATATATATATATATATATTAACTTTACCCATATATATAATAGTAATTATAATATATATATATATATATACATATATATATAATATATAATATATATTTGTAATATTGTTGCGAGTTGTTTACCTAAATTATATAAAATCAGATCTTTTTATTGAGCACGATCAACAACCTCATTGAAAATCAATGGTTTTTATTTTTCTCTTTTACGCATTTGTATTTTTTCTTATTTTTACCATCGCAGTTTTGTTTGAAGATTTCTGTCTCTATCTGTACATATGTGTTCATATATGCCTACGTCTTTATTCGTTTCTAATGGCTGTTTACGTCAATGATGTAAGTAAGTCAATCAGAGCAGACAAAGAAAAAACACGGAAACAAATATATACGAAGATTTTTCTCTAAAAAGAAAAGTACAGAACTTAGTAAAACAATTAGCAACGGAGGGGGGTACTTCAAAAGATGAAAATGACAAACGCTGCTTCGATGTGCGCTTATAACGAGGTTTCTACTATTTCAATCATACAAGTGGCCGACATTAAAGACTTCATCATAACAACGTAAGCCTAAAAAACTGATATGAATATGGCTTTACGTATTATTTGGACTATTCGCTCAACTGTTCACATCTTGAGCCTTATTTCCACAATTTTTTTCGGCCGATGTAACCTCTGATCTTTTTCATGTGTATCTCGTCCAACCCGAGACTCTTTCAGTCGAAATTTGGAATTTGCACTGAATTCCGACCGGAACAGATTATTTAATCGATGGCGACAGCATAGTCGCGTTCAAAACCGACAGAAAGAGTCACAGGTGTAGCAAGGTACACCTGAAAACGATTAAACATTACATCGGTCAAAAGTTTGCATAAAAACAATAATCTACATTATCCAAATAATACGACGTCACTCGAGATTTTATGAAAATAAACGAATGTTTCAAACTTCCAATATTTTTGTTGCCATTTAAATCTGTAAAATTGCTCATTTTTTAATAAAATCTATTCAGTGTCTGCTTTATTCAATGACACTCCGCGGTACATCGCGAGGAAGCTTCACAAGCTTTTCGCAACGACGTAATCTACAATATATTATAGTATACAATGCATTATAGAGAACCTACTGTTGATTTTATAAATTATTTTTACATAATGGTCGAATTAAATTTTAAATCCAAAAGTCAAGTATCAATTCTGTTCAAAACAGAAACATTTATTTTTCTACGAGACAATGTCTCATCAAAGAACCTACTGTTGATTTTATATGTCGGCCCCCGTTGCTTGCGCGGTGATAAAACTTCTCGAATGCACTTGTGATGTTAGTTTGTATAATAGTGTTACCTCTGGTCGATTATCGGTTTTCGATTCATACCCGACGCACTCCGATACAATACCATTCTAAGAACACTCCCAAATACGTCGAAAAAAAGTGGCTAGCCATTTTGGAGCCGGTAGGGACGGAACTCACATGGACACACTCCCACTCACAGATACTCACGCAAAGTGCCTTTTATATTTGCAAGTAGAGGTCATAATTCTTCATCCAAAGTAACCACGTTTTTATTTCCAAAAGTTCTGTTTTTATTTTACATAAGAGTCAACACTTATCAAAACCGGAAGACCACTCGAGGATAAGAGTAAATTAAGGGTTACTTGCAAGTAAAGTAAGACAGGCGAATATTTTATTTAATACTTAAGCGTGACAGACAATCGAACGTTTTATTGGAGACTTACGGACAGATGACTTTATAGCGATGCTTAGACACATCTTAAAAGAACCAAAAAATAGAGAAAGAGAAAAAATCGAACACAACGAACAAAATAAAGGTTTGCATTAAAATGACAGGATAAGAGAAACCAGTTTTAAAAGGGAACACTTTTACTAAAAAAGAATAAAAATAAATCTTCAAAAGGAAAATTATTAAGAACTGAACAAACAAAAAACAAAAGAAAAAGAAGGGAAAGAAAAGGCAAAAAAATATCCGTTCTTAAAAGTCAGATGTAAGCTAGAATTTCTTGCCGAGCGGGAATAAAAACCTCTTAAGTAAAATAACACCCGATGAAAAGAATTCTCTTGAATCAAAGAATGCGTGATCAAGTTGCGTAATCTAAGAACGATTTCTGACATTGAATTCTGAAACTTCTTTTGAAATATGCCTAGCTATAGAGAGACGATTCCTGCTCAATAACACCCTCGCGTGCTATGACGACACCATCTATATCTTTAGTGGCGTACACGCAGAGTGGCACGATGTCGTAAATCAACAATACTTCGTTTAGCTTGCGTGTGGCCGGAGGTTTCTGGGAAAATATAAAAGGGCGCTATCAGTAGAACCAGTTGATATAGGCGCATGATAAATCATGGGCCTCTACATACCTGCCAGTAGGTAAGATATGTTCGTGTATCTAGCTTCAGATGAAATGTCGATACACACATTTTTGTTCCAAGCACCTTGCATTTGTAGAGCACGTTACCCCGGAAATGCTTCCAGACTACAGCAGACCGTCTTCAATTCCAAAATGCATAAATACTTGTTATAAACCGTCCCCATAATTAATTGAATTTTGTTTATTCCGTTTCTGGATTTTTTTAGATGGTTTTTGATTATTTGCATTATTTGGATTATTTAAACGACTGTTCTCATCTTGTGCAAAGATTTGTAGCGTAACGGATAAAATACTCGGCAAAATTCAGTTATGGGTGAAACTTTTCTGGAGGTTAAAGGTGTAGTCCTCAATGCCAGCGATACTAAGAATATAATTGCGAATTATTTAAGGCTTTTATCCGTTTATGGCTGACGTGAAATGCGACCCAATAGATCGAATAACTGTTTCCTTCGAAAGTTCGCGCAGATTCTCAAATTCAACGGAAAGATTCCTGAGTTTTACAATATACATCTAAAGAATTTCGGCCGAAACATTGTAAGAATAACACTTAATATAAGAATCGAAATCAGATTACTCCAAATAATCCAAACTTATTTATTCCATTACGCATTTTCAGCGATCACATAATTAGTCTTTGCGTTGTTGTCCAAAAGTGGTAACTCATTAGTTAAAAATACACTTTTTAAAATGTAATCGATGCTAATAAAGACAACGGCATACATCACGTTCGGACACATCTCGCCTCTACGTCAGTTCTGGTTTGTATGTGGCTTCGCAAACAGATGCGAATACGAAGTGTCTTCAATTTGTAAATGAAACCGACCAATTATACATACAGTCCCAAAAGGGATCAATGCAAAATTGTTGAAAATTAGACTGAAACATTAATTTGACTATTAATTATTGAAAATTACACTGAAACATTCATTTGACTATTCATTGTTGAAAATTACACTGAAACATTCATTTGAATATTCATTGTTGAAAATTATACTGAAACATTCATTTGAATATTAATTGTTGAAAATTACACTAAAACATTCATTTGAATATTAATTGTTAAAAATTACACAAAAACATTCATTTGAATATTAATTGTTGAAAATTACACTAAAACATTCATTTGAATATTCATTGTTGAAAATTACATTGAAACATTCATTTGAATATTAATTGTTGAAAATTACACTGAAACATTCATTTGACTATTGATTATTGAAAATTACACTGAAAAATTCATTTGAATATTAATTGTTGAAAATTACACTGAAACATTCATTTGAATATTAATTGTTGCAAATTACACTAAAACATTCATTTGAATATTAATTGTTGAAAATTACACCGAAAAATTCATTTGATATTAATTGTTGAAAATTATACTGAAAAATTCGTTTGAATATTAATTGTTGAAAATTACACTGAAACATTCATTTTAATTCTAATTGTTGAAACTTACACTGAAACATTCATTTGAATTCTAATTGTTGAAAATTACACAAAAACATTCATTTGAATATTAATTGTTGAAAATTAAACCGAAAAATTCATTTGAATATTAATTGTTGAAAATTACACTAAAACATTCATTTGAATATTAATTGTTGAAAATTACACCGAAACATTCGTTTGAATATTAATTGTTAAAAATTTCACTGAAAAATTCATTTGAATATTAATTGTTGAACCTTACACTGAAACATTCATTTGAATATTAATTGTTGAAAATTACACTGAAACATTCATTTGAATATAAATTGTTGAAAATTACACTGAAAAATTCATTTGAATATTAATTGTTGAAACTTATACTGAAACATTCATTTGAATATTAATTGTTATAAATTACACTGAAAAATTCGTTTGAATATTAATTATTGAAAATTACACTGAAACATTCATTTGAATATTCATTGTTGAAAATTACACTGAAACATTCATTTGAATAATAATTGTTGAAACTTACACTAAAACATTCATTTGACTAATGATTATTGAAAATTACACTGAAACATTCATTTGAATATTAATTGTTGACAATTACACTGAAAAATTCATTGTAATATTGATTGTTGAAAATTCCATTGAAACATTCATTTAAATATTCATTGTTGAAACTTACACTGAAACATTCATTTGAATATTAATTGTTGAAAATCACACCGAAACATTCATTTGAATATTAATTATTGAAAATTACACTGAAACATTCATTTGAATATTAATTATTGAAAATTATATCGAGAAATTCATTTGAATATTAATTGTTGAAAATTAAACTGAAACATTCATTTGAATATTAATTGTTGAAAATTACACTGAAACATTTGAATATTAACTATTGAAAATTACACTGAAATATTTATTTGAATATTAATTGTTGACAATTACATCGAAAATTCATTTGAATATTAATTGTTGAAAATTACACTGTAACATTCATTTGAATATTCATTGTTGAAAATTACACTGAACCATTCATTTAAATATTCATTGTTTAAACTTACACTGAAACATTCATTGAATATTAATTATTGAAAATTATACCGACAAATTATTTGAATATTAATTGTTGAAAAGTACACTGAAAAATTCATTTTAATATTAATTATTGAAAATTTCACTGAAACAATCGTTTTAATATTAATTATTGAAAATTATACCGAAAAATTCATTTGAATATTAATTGTTGAAAATTACAATGAAACATTTATTTGAATATTAATGGTTGAAAATTACACCGAAAGATTCATTTTAATATTCAACGTTGAAAATTACACTGAAACATTCATTTGAATATTAATTGTTGAAAATTACACCGGAAAATTTATTTGAATATTAATTGTTGAAAATTACACTGAAACATTCATTTGAATATTAATTATTGAAAATCATACTGAAAAATTCATTTGAATATTTATTGTTGAAAATTATACCGAAAAATTAATTTGAATATTAATTGTTGAAAATTACACTGAAAAATTCATTTGAATATTAATTATTTAAAATTTCACTGAAACAATCGTTTTAACATCAATTATTGAAAATTATACCGAAAAATTCATTTGAATATTAATTGTGTAAAATTACAATGAAACATTCATTTGAATATTAATTGTTGAAAATTACACCGAAAAATTCATTTGAATATTCAACGTTGAAAACTACACTGAAACATTCATTTGAATATTAATTGTTGAAAATTACACCGGAAAATTTATTTGAATATTAATTGTTGAAAATTACACTGAAACATTCATTTGAATATTAATGGTTGAAAATCATACTGAAAAATTCATTTGAATATTTATTGTTGAAAATTATACCGAAAAATTCATTTGAATATTAATTGTTGAAAATTACACTGAAACATTCCTATGTAATATTCATTGTATAAAATAATACCGAAAAATTCATTTGAATATTCATTGTTGAAAATTACACTGAAACATTCATTTGAATATTAATTGTGGAAAATCACACCGAAAATTTTATTTGAATTTAATGCATCCAAAACCAAACTCCTATCTTTACATCATCAACGCTCTGATCCCCATCTGGCATCAATTGTGATGGATGGCTCTCGTCTGGGTGAGGCCCAGTGTTTTGACAAGCTTCTGGGTTTGACCTTTACTCCTGATCTGAAATGGAACACGTACATCAAGTCTGTTGCCATGGTCGCTGGAAAGATGGTGGGATCCTTCTACCGCTCCAGAAGATATCTCACTACTGATGCAATTATCTATCTATATAAAAGCCAAGTACATCCAAGGATGGAATTCTGTTTCCATATCTGGGCAGGAGCTGCTAAAAACAGCCTATCCTGCCTTGACAGAGTACAAAATAGACTTCGTGGCTTAGTGGGGGATGCCCTTTTCTCTACCCTGCAACCTCTCCTACAGAAGAGACGTTGCGAGCCTATACTTGTTTTATCGTTATTTCCATGGCAGGTGGTCATCTGAACTCCAATCTCTGGTCCCCCCTCGCCAATCTGTCACGAAAAACACCCGTCTAGCTGAATCCACTGTGAAAAATTTCCCCCACTCTATATCTGTGCCTAAATCAAAACGCGAATTCCATGAACAAAGCTTTTTTCTTAGAACTGCACGCCTGCGGAACTCCGTCTGCCTGCTTCCCACCGGACTACAACTTGGATGTCTTCAAGTCCAATGTTAACAAATTCCTAAAACACCGCCCCCTTAAGTAAACACTTCATCAAATCTCAACTCTAACGTAATGTACTTGCAATAACCCTTATCCCTGAGTGGCTTCCGGGCCTTGATAAGTGGTGATCACCGTGTAAAAAAAAAATTAATTGTTGAAAATTACACTGAAACATTCATTTGAATATTCATTGTCAAAATTACAACGAATCATTCAGTTGAACATTCATTGCGGAAACTTACACTGAAAAATTCACTTTAAACACGCTTATGTCTTATTAAAGAACCCACTGTTTATTTTATCCTCTGGACGCTCTTGTTTGCGCGATTATAAAACTAATTAAAGGCACTGATGATGTTAACTCGTATAATGGTGTCAACTTTTGTATTTAGGCACAACACCTGCTTAAGAGCACTCTATACATGAAAAGTACATTTGTATGAAATAAAAAAATGACTAGCCGTTTTTGAAGCTTTAGGAATAGGCACCATTATTATACTTAATAATGAAAACTACTGTGGAAGAATCCTGATTGACCTTGGTGAAATAATATCGGTTATATTGACTGTGTTCCCTTTATAAATAATTAGACAATCACTTAATTAACAATAGGAAGTAGTATCCCAAGATTCCCGACAACTTAGCGCTGGTATACTTCACTTCAGAATAACATATCATATGACACATTTGAAAATCCAATAATCCTAATATATTTTCGGTCGTCACACTTAAATAGTATACATGATTGATATATTAATATTTAAAACACAAAACGCCTTGTTTTGTATAGATTATTAATGTTTCCAAATTTTGTTGCATTTTTACGACTTTATCGCGGTCAATGAAGGGACAGCAACTTTAAACGTGCATAAACTATTTTATGGGCTGTCTATATAGATCGCTTATGTATGGGTTCATTGTTATATATAACCCACATTACCGACTTGCACGCTTAACGTCACAATGATCTGTTAACGATTTAACACGAATACGGAAGAAATAAATAAAAATTAGCAACAGACACTTTTGTTTCAGAAATACAGGCAAGTGTCTATTTTATTTTATTTTTTTGTATATGGAGGACGTCGCGCATTCATAACTTTCCTAACGTTATTTGTACGGATTTAAATGAATATAGCTTAAACTATTTGAAATCGCCAAAGCCTATTCCATAACCGGCGACGGTATTTATTATCTCGATCACGCACCTATTCCAGCGTTTAATAAACATATACCACCAACCACTCACACTAATTAGCCTTAAATAGCGTATTCAAATTCCGATCGCTTAATGTTGCTATACATAACGAAACTATTTTCCTTGATTTCTTGAGTTTCAAAATTCCACTTTATTGATTAATTTTTCTAATGTTTCGATTTTGCGAATTAGGTGTCTTTACTTGCCGTTGCCCGGCAGTTTATTTACTTGTAATTGTTTTAATTTTCTTTCTTTATTTAAATGTTTTCGACTTATTTAAAAAAATGTGTTTCTTGTCGTAAAAGGGCATAACTCTGCATGTATGAATAAAGAGTTATGTCCCCCTTTTTATATGGCGACCCTTTGAAAGCGTTTCAACTCCTGATAAAGTATTTTCTGGTAAGGATGAAATCGAATTACCTTTTAATCTTGTCGCCAACATAATGATCCACAAGATAAATGATTAGTAAGAATCAAATATTGAATTCGAAGAAAGAAAGCTATCGATTTCAAAGAAATGATAAAGAGACTAAGTTTATTTATATACTAGATTATATAATTGTTTAATTATATCAGAAAAAAAGCTATTTTATTGTAAAATATTAAGAACGCTAGTTAATATAACATAACGCTCTTATTGTTCTTTTCGGTTAATACCGATTAATTGCTGGGTTCTAATGATGGATTTCTCTTTCCACTTGGCAGAATCACAAACTTGGTTCGTTCGAATGCCAGTTTTAAGGAGACCATTTTTTCAGGGCGTCTGTCAATATCATCATCGATCCTCATCTTGTTTTTTTCCCGGCAACATTACACTCCTATTACAATAGTATGTCTCGACAAGTTTTTATTCCTTTAATTAACAACTTAGAAGCAGCAAAATCTTTATCAATATGACTAGATTCAGCAATAAATGACTTGGAAAAAGATCGATATGTCACAATACAAAACAAACAAATTGAATTTAACATTTGATCCATCAATTAAATTAAGTAATTGAACAATTTATGAATGTCTAGGGTCCTCAATATCACGCCTCCCCACACAAGCAACTTTCGTTTTTTAACGACAACATCAGTCCTCTCAAAACCGATACTCTGCATTAGGGGAAAAAAACGTCCGTCAGCCTTGAGGTATTTCTCCGCCTTTGGCTACAATGAAGATGGATAAAATTAATTTTATTCAGCACAGCTTAAAACATTAAATGTTTCGCCATGTTTGCAATGTTTGTTATCAGTCAAAATTAGGTGGACCCTCAATCTTCGGCGTTCCAGCGAGAAAAAGTCCAGTCACTGCAAACGGGTCTCGTAAGAAAGGTTACGAAAACCTCACACCGATAGGGTCGCCAACATTTGACTTTGCTTTAGATGCTGAATGTCACGAACCAGATATAAAGATAAATAATACACTTTGATCACAGTTGATCAAAATTTCGTGCATCGATTGTACAGAACAAAGTTTTACTTATTTTGTGTGCTATTGTCCGTTGTCTACAAGGGGCGTGCAATAAGTAATGCCCCTGACCCACTTCCAGTTGTCTGATCTAGCTGAAATTTTGCGTGTGCAATGATTTATATCTTTACGGATTATATGGCAAATTACAGCTCTGAACTAATTGTGGTGCCTATTTTACGGGTGTTTGAACTGAGTAAGGTGTGAAATGGAGCCTGTTGAATGTCGAGCAGTGATCCGGTTTTTGTATTTGAAAGGACGCACACCACAGGAGACTTTTGATGGAATGAAAGAAACTCATGGTGATAATACACCATCATATGAACTTGTAAAACGCTGCCATCGTGAATAAGGTGTCTGCCAGATGGATTCCCAGGTTGCTCACACCATTCCAGAAGCGAGAACGCGTCGAGTGCTCGAGGATGAATTTGGAGATGTGCCAAGAAGATGAGTCGATGTTTTTCAAAAGACTGATTACAGAGGATGAAACCTGGGTCCATCACTATGATCCAGAGACTAAATCCCACTCAATGCAATGGAAGCACTTGGACTCACCACCTCCAAAGACGGCTAGGGTGCAGCCCTCCGCTGGCAAGGTCATGCTCACAGTCTTCTGGGACCAAGACGGAGTAGTGATGACAGATTTCCTGGCAAAGGGTACCACAATTACAGGAGCCTATTATGCTTCACTTTTGAGTAAATTAAGGGAAGCTATCAAAATCAAGAGGCGGGGTAAGATCAGCAAAGGTACCCTCCTTCTGAAGGACAACGCTCTGGTCCACAACTCGCATGTCGCCAGATCAGAAGCACGGGCGTGTGGTTATGAAATCATACCCCATCCTCCATACTCTCCTAACCTTGCACCCCCTGAGTTTCACCTCTTCCCAGCCATGAAGTTGTTTTTGAAAGAAAAGCGTTTCCCAGATGATGGAGCTTTGATTTCTGAAGTCACGTCGTCGTTTGAGGACCAACCTGGGGTGTTCTACAAAAACGGTTTCCAGAGCTGCATCAAACGATGGGAGAAACGCATAACTCGGGGTAGTTCTTATGTAAAGAAAGACTAATAACTGTGCCAAGTTTCGTTGCTCTACTGCTAGGGGAATTACTTATTGCACGCCCCCCGTACTCCGTTTCAAAATACGTATCCCCAGATCACGATGAACCGTTCTTTTCAAAATGAATATTTGTTTTGTATTAGCAACTCTTTGTTTTTGAGATATAAGTTGCAAAAGAATAAGAATAGCGGACAGCTATGCAAATGTTGAGCATCCCATATATCTATATGCATCTCTCTCTCTCTATATATATATATATATATATATGTATATATATATATATATATATATATATAAGTGAAAGTGTCTGTGTGTGTTTGTGTGTCTGTGTACATTTCCCTACGCAATAACTCTGTCAATTTTAAGCCTACATATTCGGAATTTTATATAAAGTGTACTGAGAGTTGGGAAAATCGATAAGGGGTTAAAGTTCAACGATTTGACCTATGAGAACTCTAACAAACTTCTCCTACAATTTTGGGTCTGAACGCGTGAAATTTTATATATATATTCCTTGGACATGGATCTAACTTAATAACTTCGTTTGAACCCTAAACAATAAATTTTAAGGGGTCATAATAGGGGTCAAAGTTAAAAAAATGGACCGATTTTTTGTTTTGCTCAGAATACACCTCAGAACACCCGGATAACACCGGACACCCATGCTAGTATATATATATATATGATGGACACTCCCGTCGATTCTGACGTATGAGCTCCGTCATAACCCTTAAGTTGTTCGAAAATCTATACATATGATTTATCTATAGTGGTAAAGGCTTTGTGCAGAACCAACCACACTTTTGGATAGAACTGCTAATCCTCATCGGCGCAATGATTGTCACAAGACAGAGCATACAGTAGACCTTAAATTGTCTATGAGTGTTTTCTTTCTCTTAGACACATGTCTTAACGACAGTGAATTAAACGCCTCCCAGATACCAACCTGTAAATTCCATGGTCTCGACGCGGTACATATAGCGTCTAGTCTTCTCAAATGGTCAGCCATCTTGTGTTTGTTAAACCCAATGTTGCTTAACTCCAGTAATCTGAGAGGAACCGGTCTGGCAACACGATTGATCCGTATATATTTAATGATATATAGATATAGATATACACACACATTTACACACACAAGAGCGTATACACACATAGACACACACACACATACACACATATATATATACATCTTCCGTTTTCCATGTATATATCAATATATGTAAGATCTTTTACTTATATATATAAGTAAGTATATATATGTACACATATACGCATATATAAAATGATTAATGGGCTTACATATTTTTAATATTTAAGGAACGAGTGAATAAAAATCCATGAAACTTTAAGAAAGTGCTTACAATACAATTCAGCTACTCCAGTCAGAAAATTAAAGTATTTAAAGCAGTATTAGCGAAACTATGACAGAAGATCGGAATGTCTGTTGATTTCAGTGTATCAAGTTATTAACGAAATTGAGAAAAAAAAACACAATATACCCATAACTTGTTTATTGAAATAATTTTCAAGCATAAATAGGAAAAATCTTTAGAACACAATAACTTCATAGCAATTTTTATGTTGACATAATTAGTAGAGGATATGCGATCCTTTTTTATGAATGATTTGTAAAAACGTTGGTCCACAGAATTAGTAAAATTTGTGATTTCGTCAAAGTTATTCCTCGTGATACCTCTTGGAGAACATCCCACAACTCATCTTTGCTCTTAAATTGGTGTCCACTCCATCTTCCGTAGCCCAGTCTTTTTTTTTTTGGGGGGGGCTCTCCATTGGCTAACTCCGATAATCTCAGCCCAAATCATTTTCCCACCACAACCCTATTGGTGCCTTAAACGCTGATGACGATGTCGTCCATCTAGGACCCATCCCTTGCTCCAGCCACCTGGGCCATCAAGAGTGATACGCACTTCATCTGTGAACAAAACTTTGGAAAAATCCGTTTTCATGTTGTCCTCTGCCTATTTCAATCAGTTTTGTATGTAATGCTGCTTTAATGGAGGCTTTGTTACAGGTTTAACAGACGTTGACACTTCTTTCAGACGGCGACATCGAGTACTTTTTGAGATAATCTTCAATTCGGCTTGGTCAAAAACTTCTCGACTTGTCTGCCCAGGGTTCTTAACAACTTCACGTTTAATTTGGAGTAGAGAAGGGCGTGAAACAACTCCAGATTTACCTTTATCAGTTCTATTACGTACCTTTGTAGTAGTTCTCTCTTGAAGTACCAAGTTGTAAGATATGCTTAACTATGATATTTTAATTAATGCAGATTTCGTATTTTTTTATTATAGAGTCATTACTCTTGATTATCATATTGTACTCAATGTATTGGTAATTTAAAAATTTAGTTTTATATTTTTTGGGTGCTATCAGGTAATTTAAAGCAACATATATAGCTCTCCAGCAATATTTATCACGGTCTAAGCTAAATATATACGCATAAAAAAGTTAAAAACATAACGTTGTAGAAGGTATAACTGTATATTCGCTCATAAGTACAGTGGGCACTTTAAGTCAATTATATCTTGCCAAGTTTCATTTAAAAAAAATTACTCTTAGGATGTTTTTTTTTACCGGCTAAACACAAAATCGAAGTTGTTCCCTATTGATGTTTGAGATTTGAGTGCCATAAGCTAGAATCGAAACTAAAACATTTAGCGCTTCAGCCAAAGCTGTTATTGTTTGAATTATCGTCAGATGGATTAAAAAAAACATATGACAGACTGTAATGTATAAATGTATATTTGCGCATGCGTACAAAGGAAATTTAAGCCGACTTACATATGCCGAGTTCCAATTTTTTTCAATGTTTACTTCTTAGCAGTTATTTTCACCGGCTTAAGACCGAATCGAATTTGCTCCACAAGCCCCCACCTATATCAAGTTTCAAGTCTGTAGACTAACGCAGAATTCCAATTAGGTAAGAAAAGAATGAATTGATGGATGCAAATAGACAATAGAAGGAAATTACCTGGAACAAAGGAAGTAGGGAATCGATCAAACAATTGTGATGAATATATGTTGTAATAATATTTGTAGAAAATTATGAGTATAAAATCTAGCAGCATCCCATCTTTTGAGAAAAAAGGCTGCAGAAAGGAAAAATATTGAGGCCAATTAAATTACAGATACATTTCTGCACGTTTACAAGAACAAACAAATAAGACAAAATTTTACCAGCACAAATATGACAGCAGTACTCAATCCATTTTCAGAAAGTACATTCGTAGGCTATGTAACAGATTTAATCACTATATTAAACTCGGAATAGTGAATACACACACACACATATATATATATATATATACATATATATATATATATATGTATGTATGTATGTATGTATGTATGTATGTATGTGTGTTTGTGCAAATTACCATTTACAAACTCAAAAGCTCAAGGAGATAATTCACTCTATCTTGTATTCTTTTGCTTAAACAATAACTTTGCAAATATTAATCTGCAGTAGTTGATTTCTCTCATATAGTGATGATCTATCAGCTACATTAAGCATTCTTCAGGAAAAACGAAACTATAAATATTCATTATTATATCATTATTTATAGTTTTGCTTTCAAATTTGGAATATATATATGCATATATATATATATATATATATATATCAACATATGTATTTCTCTTAAACTTCACAGTAGTTTATGGCTCATTTGCACTTATACATAAATGCAAAAAATTCAGTTGCGTTTCGAATCATAGTTGTCCGTTTCAAGACACGTTAAAATTTAGTAAGTAATATCTATGAAGGTACATGTTATATATATATATATATATATATATATATATATATATATATATATATATATTCATGTGAACACGTCTGTCTTCAGAAATAATTATAGACAAATAACATTCATAGCATGCAAGTAAAATGTACTATATATATGCATATATATATATGTATATATGCATATGTATGTGTGTGTAAGCGTGTCTCTGCATATGAGCGTATATAGCTCTCGGAAATTACGTGTTGATGTCTGTGACAATATATGCAGGGAATTCCAAGGTCTAGCTGTCCTGCAGAAGAAACTACTGGAGTAGAAGGCTCTCTTACATCTACGGATCTCTACTGTGAAGGGGTGGGATTAAGCTGCTTGTCGAGTTTGTCGGGGGTATTTACGTCCAGAGAGCACAAGTGCTTGCAGTCTGTCAGAGCATTCACCGTTAAAGTACTTGTAGAAAACGCAGAGGGATGCAATATTTCGTCGATGGGATAGGGATGAAGCTTAGATGACAGTTCATGACCTATCAGATTGGCGACTCTCTTTTGAACCTTGTCTAGACGCGAGATACTAGTAGCAGATGCACTAGCCCAAATATGACAACAATACTCAATACATGGGCGAATGGTGGCCTTATAGAGGTATAGGATACTTTCGGGCGTTAGTATCTTTCTAGCACGGTAGAGAGAACCTACTTTCTTCGCAGCGGTCCTGGCGATACTCTCGATGTAATTGTTCCAACTCATGTTTCCTGAGAGCGTTAGGCCGAGGAGTTTAAAGGATGTACTTTCAGATAAAGTGTCATTGGCCATTGCTATTGGTGGTAGAGAAGGTTTATTGTAATTATTGAAGTTTAGTCTTGACAGCATTGAATGTGACCATCCAGTTATGCCCCTATTCCACTACAGATCGGAAGTCATCCTATTGTTTAGATGTACGACCGTCGAGGACAACCTGGATTTTTCTCTTATCTAAGAAGGACTTAATTATGTCCTGTATTCTTCCAGTGATACCATATGATCTGATTTTCCTGAGAATATATATATATATATATATATATATATATATATATATAATGTTCGTGTGAAATTGTAAAAAATATCGGCTTAACCGTTTCCGAGTCCATAAGGAACTCACTCTTCCTAAAACACGCAAACTAAGTTTATTATAATATATGTATCATACATATTAACACCCACATATATATATACACACATATATACATTATACTTTTGAATATATATATATATATATATATATATATATATATATATAAAGAGAGAGAGAGACAGAGATTATATTTATTTCAAATTATATATGTATATACAGTGATGATCATATTTATTGGCACGGTAAAATGAAAGTTAAATTTTGTCTAATAAATTCTAAAAAAGGGATTAAATTAAAGAAAATAACAAAGTATATTATGTATTTTTAACTGGCCTTTCCGATGCAGCAATCGGATTTTAGAAAAAATAAATAACAAAGGAACAACAAACATAATTGCAAAAAACCCTTGTTCAAAATCATTGGCACGATTTATTTAATAATCAATTGTATAGCCTTTGGCCTTGATTACCTTCCTCAGTCGCTTTTCATAGTTTACAACCAAGTTGTTGCACTCTTCAGTAGTAATTTTAGCCCACTCTTCCTGACAATAATCCTCCAATTGAATAAGATTCTTAGGCTTCCTTTGCATTACCCTCAATTTTAATGTTCTCCATAAATTTTCAATTGGATTAAGGTCTGGGCTTTGTGATGGCCACTCCAAAACATTAATATGATTGTCCTCAAGCCATTTCTTAGTCAGTTTAGCCGAATGCTTTGGGTCATTATCTTGCATGAACCACCAACGACGACCAAGTGAGAGCTCTTTAGCAGAGTCTTTCAGGTTTTCATCCAATATTTTAACATAATCTTCCTTTTTTATGCTACCTGTGACCTTAACAAGTCGCCCTGGTCCAGAGGCAGCAAAGGATCCCCAAAACATCAAACTGCCTCCACCGTGCTTCACTGTGGGTATGGTGTTCTTAGGCAGGAAAGCTTCGCCAGATTTTCTGTAAATATAAGACACTTTATTATGGCCAAATAACTCTATTTTCGTTTCGTCAGTCCATAGAACACGTTTCCAGAATGCAACATCTTTATCAATATGACGTTTTGCAAAGGCTAGCCTTGCTTTCAGGTGCATAGGCTTCAATAAGGTTGTCTTTCTCGGACGACATGCTTTTAAACCAGCTCTCTTCAAAACTCTACCAACTGTATGTCGAGATACATTCACTCCAGAGGTGCTCTGTCCATCAACAATTTCCCCAACAGAGATCCTTGGGTTTTGTTTTACTTGTCGAACAATTTTCCGTTCATCTCTTGGGGAAAGAATCCTTTTTCTCCCTCTACCCTCTAAACTCATAACGTGGCCTTGCGATTTGAACTTGTTTATTATGGCTCTAACAGTGGATTTGGGAAGGTTTAGCTTCTTTGAAATCTTATCATAGCCCTCCCCATTGGTATGGCATGCTACAACAAGCTTCCTGACGTCTTCGCTGTGTTCCTTAGTTTTAACCATGGCGATTGAAAATTATAATTTAGTCACTTATAATAGTTTAAATAAATCGCTATCTAAAAATTATCTTAAAAAAATTATTCACTGACTTAGCGTTAAACAAGCATAATATGGCTATAAAAAAGTTCAGAAAGCACGTAAACCGGAAATTGATTGATATTATACTGATACTAAAAGAAAAACAAAGCCGTGCCAATAATTTTGAACAAGGGTTTTTTGCAATTATGTTTGTTGTTCCTTTGTTATTTATTTTTTCTAAAATCCGATTGCTGCATCGGAAAGGCCAGTTAAAAATACATAATATACTTTGTTATTTTCTTTAATTTAATCCCTTTTTTAGAATTTATTAGACAAAATTTAACTTTTATTTTACCGTGCCAATAAATATGATCATCACTGTACGTACGTCTCTCTCTCTCTAAATATATATATATATATATATATATATATATATATATATATATATATATATATATATATAGAGATATATAGATATATAGATATATAGATATATATGTGCAGGTCTCTTTCTCTCTCTCTCTCATATATATATATATATATATATATATATATATGTGTGTGTGTGTGTGTGTGTGCCGATAAAGAAGGAAAGAGCGTGATAAATATATATATATATATATACATATACATTTCACTCTTTTCTGTATATATATATATATATATATATATATATATAATATGTTATATATGTGTGTATATATGTGTGTGTCTAGATAGAGGAGGAAAGAGCGTTATATATATATATATTTCTCACGCTCTTTCTTTCTCTATCTAGACACACACACATACACACACACACACACACACATATATATATATATATATATATATATATATATATATATATATATTTATATTAGGGAAATTATTTACCGCTTCAGTTAATGTCAACAAAGGAAATCTTTTACGTAAGATAATTCACACGAAACTAATTCTGGCCGCGCATTGGAATAACGCACATCAGAATGTACGTGCAGCATTTATTGTTTGATAAGTCAAAATGAACAAAGAAAAACTTATAAATGCTGATTTTCAAAGTACATCGATGACTTTAAAGTCTATCTTTTCCCGTGACATCTTATGCTCACCTCTTTCGTTTTCACTCTCTTTAAACTCGCGACTTAACAATAGAGAAACGTATGTACAACTAGGGCTAACTCGTGACGCATAATAATTTATATTCTTGCAAGGCTGTCGGTCGCCTTGAGAAAAAAAATAGCGGTGTGGGCAACACAAATATTTTCCTGACATAAATTCCTCATGGTTAGTGCTACTGAATCCGTTACGTATACTATTCTATTTCTCTAATAAAATGTCTCTTACACACACACGCACATACGCACACAAAATATGTATATATATGTAATATATATACAATATATATACATATATATATATATACATACATATATATATATATATATATATATATATATATATATATATAATCTGGATAAAGGAATAAGTATATAGAACCGAACGAATATAGTGCAGAATATACTAATATATTTACCCATATAATATCATACAAGTGTGTGTTGATAAGCCATTAATACCGGGGGGGGGAGGTCTGCAACTATATTATTTAGATACTTTTCTTGCATCGGCGGCTAGATTAAGCCAAGGATGAAGGAGTAGTAGAAATTACGAACTGGATTCTTTGTTAATAGTACATTGGATTACGATGTGCATTTAATAAGTTTTGACACATTTTTCACGCAGGCATTTAAATTGTCGTAGACTCTTGAAAATTCAGCATGTTATTTCTATGTCTTACGAGATTACTGACGAATTTTTATGATTTCAAGTTCAAATTAAGAGCCACACTATGAATTGGAATACACCATACTAAAGTCTCATTGTCACAGCTAGTGAATTTCAGCAATGAAATATGAACGTCAGGACACTTTAAAAGGACGATGTGCAATAAAATCTTGTTTTAGACTTGAAAAACTGCCTCAGAAATGTATGGGATGCTCCAGACTGCTTTTGGACCATCTTGCGTGAATCGATCATCAGTTTTTGAGTGGCATAAAAGATTCAAAGTCTGTGGGGGATGATGAGAAGTATGATAGGAGTGAGAAAGTCAAAACACCAGAGTTGGTTTACCACATAAACAAGTTCATGATAAGGACCGCCGTGTGTCTATAGAGACAAAAGGTGCAGAATTTGATTTCAGTGTGAGAACTGTGCGCACACTTACTCGCGAGGAAAGGAAGACGCGGAAAGTTTGGACGAATACAGCAGTCCACAACTTTATCCCTGACACAGACAATGTGACCAATATTGGCATAAAGACAGTTCCGTACCCTCCGTATAGTTTAAACTTTGTTACCTGTGACTTTTGTTTATCCCTTAAATGCAAGGAAAATCTTAGAGACTATCGTTATGAGACTATTGAAGAGATAAACAATTCTGTGACGAGACTCATTGACACGCTCACATAAGAGGACTTTCACGGGGCCTTCCAGAAGTTGTTGAAACGGTACAACAAGTGCATTGCAGCCGGAGGAGATTACTTCGAAATGGACTAGAGTTTCACGTGTGTACTATCAATAAACGTGCCCATAAACAAAAATGTATGGAAACTCGTACATCAAATGTATAAAAGAAACAAATATTAACTCCAACATTGGGTTAGATACACATCTGTACAATGTGCACATAGCTAGAAGGACATTAAGTCCTTCTTTATTTCAAGAAACACTTGCGTCAATCTTTATTATTATAAGGTGAAAAACGTTACTAAATACATAAATAAATAGACTGATATTCTTATGCCCATTTAATTTGTGCGTTTATAGATGAAAAGGTGATTTCAAAATTAAGCCTCACAAACCGACGAACAATCTATTTCATACTTAAGACTAACGGGCAAGAAATTTATATTTCAATTTCAAGCGTGAATAGCCGCCGATAAAGCTAATTCAATTTCGAACGTGGCAAGCCGACGATAATGCTAATTCAATTTCAAACGTGAAAAGCCGATGATAATGCTAATTAAAGTTTAAACGTGACAAGCCAACGATAATGCTAATTCAATGTCAAGCGTTATAAGCCGACAATAATGCTTATTCAATTTCAAACGTGACAAGCCGACGATAATGCTAATTCAAGTTCAAACGTGACAAGCTCACAATAATGCTAATTCAATTTCAAACGTGGCAGCCTAAATAAAATGCCATTCCAAACTTTAGTATGACATACCGACGAAAATACTATTCCAAAATGAAGTGTAACAACCGTTAACAATTGTCCCCATTCGCTACCTGTGTCTAAAACTAAACGAACATTCTATGAGCAGAGTTTCCTTCCTAAAATTGTTCGTCAGTGTTACACAATACCGTTGGGCTGCTTCTCACTTAACTATCAATTGATGTTTTTTTAACTCTAATGTAAATAAGTTCCTGTTTAATCTTCCCCCTAAATAATCTATCCCTAAAGTTCCACCATTACTGATCATTTTGTTTCACCACATCTCACATTTATTGCCCCTTATCCTTGAGTAGCTCTCGGGCCTTTATGAGCAGTAATCCTCAAGTAAAAATAAAAGTAACAAAACTGCTATTTTCAAGTTGAAGACTATTTACAAAATTCAGCGTAACAAAACAATAAAATGCTATTTTCAAGCTAAATGCGGCAGATTAAAAAAAAAAAAAATTCAAACACACCGACGCTATTTTAATTTTAAACGAAACAGACTGCTGAAAATAATATTTCAAACTTAAGCGTGATATATTGGTGGAAATTCCTTTTTAAACATGAACCTTGCGGACCGACCAACATATAAATTTCAAACGTACTCGTGACAAGACAATCAAACTTATATTGTATTTCAAACCTGAGTTTAAAATTGTTATTTCTTACTGAAGTGTGGCTGACAGACGATATTGCTATTTCAAACATAAGCAAGACAGACTACTGAAAGAGAGAAGAAAAAACTATTGTATAAAATTCTACAAATGCCATTTCAAATTTGTAGGTGTTTCGTTGACCTCTATATAAACTGTGCTTTCCTTTTACCATTCAGCTGAATCGTTCCTTTGTGAGGGAGGAAAATGATGCTACTAAACAGTGATCCGCATATTTTTCCGAGTTGGGCTGATAATAGGAAGATTCATGTTTGTCTTTCTTCGTTCTTCGTTAGGACTAAGATTATATAAACGCAAGCGTATGTATAATGGCGCCTAAATAGTTTGTCCATTTGGCGAATGAGGGGTGGACTTTTTTTTATTTAATTCTGTTATTTATTATTATTAGTTATTTATTTATCGATTGTTTGTACTGCTACAACAGCAGAAGAAACGTAATGGATTGTGTGTGCATCGATCGGAATTCTTTAACTTAAAAAAAAACTCCTTTCCACACTCTATCATTATCAGTTTGCTTTCGAAATTTTTGTATTTTCTGTCCTTTTTCTTTCTGTTTTTATCTTAATCTTTTTCTTTTTTTCTTTTTTATCTTAACATTTTTCTTTCTTTCTTTTTTTATCTTAACCTTTTCTTTCTTTTTTTTATATCTTAACCTTTTTCTTTCTTTCTTTTTTATCTTAATCTTTTTCTTTCTTTCTTTTTTATCTTAATCTTTTTCTTTCTTTCTTTTTTATCTTAATCTTTTTTTCTTTCTTTTTCGAAATTTTTGTATTTTCTGTCCTTTTTCTTTCTGTTTTTATCTTAATCTTTTTCTTTCTTTCTTTTTTATCTTAGTCTTTTTTTCTTTCTTTCTTTTTTATCTTAACATTTTTCTTTCTTTCTTTTTTATCTTAACCTTTTCTTTCTTTCTTTTATATCTTAACCTTTTTCTTTCTTTCTTTTTATCTTAACCTTTTTCTTTCTTTCTTTTATATCTTAACCTTTTTCTTCCTTTCTTTTTTATCTTAACCTTTTTCTTTCTTTCTTTTTTATCTTAACCTTTTCTTTCTTTCTTTTTATCTTAACCTTTTCTTTCTTTCTTTTTTATCTTAACCTTTTTCTTTCTTTCTTTTTTATCTTAACCTTTTTCTTTCTTTCTTTTTATCTTAACCTTTTCTTTCTTTCTTTTTTATCTTAACCTTTTTCTTTCTTTCTTTTTTATCTTAACCTTTTTCTTTCTTTCTTTTTATCTTAACACTTTTCTTTCTTTCTTTTTTATCTTAACCTTTTTCTTTCTTTCTTTCTTTTCTTATTACCTACTTCTCGTCATTATTTTTCGTCTTTTATTTATTCGCATTTATTTTCCACCTTTTACTACTTTTCCCATTCCAATTCTTTTACTTTTCCTACTCCCGCTTCTTCTTCTTCTTCTTCTTCTTCTTCTTTTTCTTCTTCTTTTCTTCTTCTTCTTCTTCTTCTTCTTCTTCTTTGTCTTCCTCTTCTTTATCTTCTTTATATAAGTTAACAAATTCACCAAATTTCCATTACTAGCAATTACTATATTCTCCAATTTCTACTGTACACTCTTTTACCCTTATCCTCGAGTGCCCTGAAGGCCTTGATCAGTGGTGATGCCCATATAAAAAATCTTCGTCTTTTTCTTTATCTTCTTCTTCTTCTTCTTCTTCTTTATCTTCTTTTTCTTTATCTTCTTCATTTTCTTTAAGCATTTCTTCATCTTCTTTATCTCTTTCTTCATCTTCTGATCTTCTCCCCTCCTCCATTTCCTTCTTTCTTTCATCCGCTACTTCTAGTGCTACTACCGATTTGGTTTTTCTTCTTCTTCTGCTACTATATCTATGTATTGTTCATGTTATTATAATTGTTGTTGCTGTTTTGATTATCATTAGGATTATACTTCTACTAAATTAAAAGCCAACATGCAATTAGGAAACAAAAAACTTATCCAAATATATATGTAAATACAGCAGCCACACATGTTTCAGAAAATAGGTGTACGGACATGCATGCCCATTTGCTTTGTGGCAAAAAAAAAAAAATCAAAATAAATTGACATGAATGGACAATACATACATATATATATATATATATATATATATATACATATATATATATCTGTGTGTGTGCGTGTGTGTGTATGTGTGTATGCGTGTGTATGTGTGTATGCGTGTGTTTGTGTGTGTATGTGTGTGTGTGAGAGTATACGCGGGTATATATGCAAGTATATGTGTGTGCCTCATCACGTGTCGTTAGGTATGTATTTGCATCCAACTATCACTATATGTGCAGAGAAATAATTATACTTGCATCTATACTCCCATCTACATGCAGAGATAATCTCTTAGAGGGTGTAAATGTTTTCTCAAATGAATAAGGACAATTATATATATATATATATATATATATATATATATAAAGCTGAATGTCTGTGCTGTGTGTGTGTGTATGTGTGTGTGTGGTCACGAATAGGCTCCTATATGGTTGGCTATTAAAAAAAAACTGATTACATATAATGATAGAAGATGTATCGAGACACAGGAATGGGTATGTTTGATCTGGCAGAAGGTGGTTTATTAAAATTGTGGGGTCTGCGTTCGCGCCCGGTCCACAAAGTATGGAAATAAAAAAAATTTAAAAAAAAAAAACGTTTACATGTGTTTTTGATATAGATGTACATAAGAATACTTTGATAAGTATGTTTTAACTTAAATAGGGATGGTATAATAAAATTGTGGGGTCTGCGTTCGCGCCTGGCCTCCATAGAATGAAAATAGGCACTAAATTTAATAAAGACTTTTAATATCTATCTGCTAAGTATACTTTGATAATTATGTTTCAGTTTGAAGAAATATGGTATAATAAAATTATGGGGTGTTCGTTCGCACCTGACCTCCATAGAATGGAAATATGTCACAAAGTTTAACAAGCTTTTGTTACTATAGATCAGCAGAATATTGTGATACGTTTTTCAGTATAAACAGGTATGGTATAATAAATTATGGGGTTTATCTATTTTATTTTTACCTTCATCATGTTTTGCTTTGGTTTTGACACCCCCAAATTCGAAGCTATCTCTTGACAACCCTTCCTTTTTATAACCTATCATACTTTAATAAATCAGTGTCCATTTTCTGTAGGCTGTTTTTGAATCCAGTCAACGACGGGTACTTTTGCTAGTATATATATATATATATATATATATATATATATATATAGATCCGTATGCATAACAAGGAAAATAATATTAAAATTATTTTGCAAGAGTATATTACGGTATTCAACACGTACTGAAAGTTCTCTAAGATTCTTTCTCCTCTGATCTTGAGCACGTGGTACAACGTGGAAAGATGTGTCTGGTTACTTTAATGCATCTAAAACCAAGCGTATATCTTTACATCATTTTTACATCATCAAACCTATGATCCCCATCTGGCATCAAGTGAAATGAATTGCTCTCGTCTTGGGGAGGCCTTAAGTTTTTACAAGCTTCTGGGCTTGACTTTTACTCCTGATCTGAAATGGAGCACATACATAAAATCCGTTGCCAAGGCGGCTGGAAAAATGGTGGGATCCTTCTATCGATCCAGTAGATATCTCACTGCTGATGCAATTCTCTATCTATATAAGAGTCAGGTACGTCCAAGAATGGAATACTGTTGCCACATCTGGGCAGGAGCTGTTAGAAAGAACTTATCCTGCTTTGATACACTTCAAAATAGACTTAACAGCCTCGTAGGGGGTGTTTTTTCTCTTCCCTGCATTCTCTATCACAGGAGATGTTACTAGTTTGTCTCTGCTTTATCGTTATTTTCATGGCAAGTGCTCGACTGAGCTCTAATTCATGTTCCCTCGTCGCCAAACTCTCACAAGGAACACTCGCCTAGTTGAAAACACTATCAATAGTTCCCCCCCACTCTTTATCTGTGCCTAAACCTAAACGTAGATTCCATGAACAAAGCCTCTTTATTACAAATGCACGCCTGTGAAAATGTCTTCCGTTTTCCTGCTTTCCAGCAGACTACAATATGGTTGTCTTCAAGTCCAACGTAAACAAGTTCCTGATGAGACATTCCACTTAAGCTAACAAATTTACCGAATTTTCATTACTAACGATTACTATATTGTCCAATTGACTACTGTACACTTATCCTCGAGTGGCCTCTGGACCTTGATAGATGGTGATGCCTATGGAAAAACATCTCACTCTCCCTCCCTCTCTCTCTCTCTCTCGATATATATATATATATATGTGTGTGTGTGTGTGTGTGTGTGTGTGTATAGAGAGAAAGAGAGAGCGGCGACAAAATGATTTTGGTCATCAATGCTCTACAATGTGCCGCCATAGATAATTGTCTCATCTGCGTAAATATCAACGATTGATCTCAGGATACTTTTCGAAGATTATTTATGAAGATCAGGGAAGGCATACGTTTAAGAATGAACTTCTGGGGTACGGCAGCGTTGCTATGTGGAAGTTAGGACTCTCAAGTACGAATTTAATAGGTTAATTTACCTATTTAATGGTAGCAATTTAATTGACTTATGGTAAGGAAAAGACGGTTCTGATGACATTTCCAGATATTTACTGGCTAACAAGTTTTTAGAGCAAATATCCCTACCAAACCTATGAGAGGATTTTAATGTTTTAGACGGACAAAATACATCTCTATAATTCTAGGAACGCATACACACACAGACGCCAACACACATATACATACATATATATATATATATATATATATATATATATATATATATATATATATATATCATTTTAAAACTCAAATGACCTATTAACGATGTATGTAACCCACTTTCCGGTTGACGACATCCGGTTCCGCATGCGCGCATGACCTGCGCACTGAAATGTTAACGTTATTATTTCGAAATTATTATTTAACATGGGAAGAGTGGGGTTTAAAATAACTTAAACGTAATACAGAAATGAACGATGTAAAAAAAAGCAGACAGTATTAACAATTGTTTATTTGGATAATTTAAACGCGAAAAAAAAAAAAAAAAAAAAGAACAATTGGGACGTTGAAATATTAACGTTATTATTTCGAAATTATTATTTAACATGGGAAGAGTGGGGTTTAAAATAAACAATAAACAAAAGAACAATTGGGACGCTAAAATATTTACGTTATCATTTCGAAATTATTATTTTACATGGGAAGAGTGCGGTTTAAAATAACTTAAACGTAATACAGAAATGAACGATGCAAAAAAAAAAGCAGATATATCAAAATTTGAATTTAAGTATAATAAGTATTATGGTATCTGTTCATTGCACATTTACCTATAAGTATGGCCAACCACTTATAATTCAGTAACTGTGAATATTTTTTGTTAAATAATCAATTATAATGAACAGAACGACTCAGAAATCTATCTATATTCTTTTTTCATTTTAATGTACTTTCATAGAAATGTTTCTGTTATGTCAAAAAAAAAACAAAAAAAAACCAAACAACTATTTTCTTTACGTCACAAGTGTCACGCTCATACATCATGAATTCAATAGCTAATATAACATACGGACCCAACGGGCCACGGGTAGTCTAATATATATATATATATATATATATATATATATATATATATATATATATATATATATATATATATATATAGATATATATATATATATGTATATATATATATATATATACTCTATTCTACTATTATACAAAAAAAAATGTTTCTGCCTGTGTCAGTTCGTTCCCTATGGACTCCTAAATGGTTGAACCAATTTCTACGAAATTTCAAAAAATACTTATTAGTATTAAGCAGTGTTCTTAGATAGGTTTTTATCGGAATGTCTTCGATAAGTATCGGTACTCGAAAAATTCCGATGAAAGAATAACACAGGCGATTTTGATCAAAGTCAACAGTTTATTCAGCCTAACATCACAAATGTTATGAGAAGTTTTATTCACACACAAGCAGAAAGGCCAGGCATATAAAATTAACAATAAGTTCTTTAATATGAGAGGTGCACCTACAAAATGAATTATTCTGTTTAGAGCAGAACTGACCCATGATACATGACTTTTGCATTTTGAATTTTAATTTAAGCAATTATACAAGGTGACCCAAAAATACGGGCCCCAACTCTAATTAGGCCCCGTATCTTAGTTTTTTGTCCGAATGAAATGAAACTTTGGTCATAACTAGTTTGTTATATTCAAAAGATCACATCAAAACACTAGGGTCTTTGGCCTTTTTTCTGCGTTGACTGTAAAATGCTCAGAAAAACGATTGATGTCTTCTTTTTGGGGTCACCCCGTATATAAAAATAAGTATAAAAGCAACAATAGGTTTTCCACAGTGCAATGTAAACAACCATGACTTAGTCAATGCGGGGAGGCAGGTGAAGCCTCTTTCCGTCTTCAACCGGTTTCGATGACAATAACAATATAAGAGGGTGAAACATACGTTAATCTTCATTTCTATTCCACGCAATTACGTGTCTTCCTACTAGTATATATATATATATATATATATATATATATATATATATATATATATATATATATATATATATATATAGTAACATACGTGTTTTAAGGTCACTGCGACTAATATGCAGTGTTTGATGTCTTAATTTCGAATCCTACGATATTAATAGAAGCTGATGAGTCGCAATAACGGCGAAAACTGTTACCATCGATGAAAAGGTGATTTCAAATTTAAGTCTCTCTCTCCCTCTATCACACACACACACACACAAACACACAAACACATATATATATATATACACATATATATGTATTACATGTATGTATATATATACATATATACACACACAAATACATGTATGTATAACATGTATGTATATATATACATATATGTATACACGCAAGTATATATATTTATATGAAATGCATGCATGTACACACACACACACGCACCCGCATATATATATATATATATATATATATATATATATATATAGAGAGAGAGAGAGAGAGAGAGAGAGATAAAAAGGAACAAACCGAGTTATGTGTTCATTAACGTTTCTTCTTTATTTCGAGACTTCCTCTGGATGAATATATATATATATATATATATATATATATATATATATATATATATATATATATATATATATATATATATATACACCCGTATATACGTCCACAAAAATACTCGGAGACATAAGATGTTAGAAGGTTCTACTTCTCTCCTCTTTTTCATTCAAGAATCTAAGACTCACGATTACTATTAGATAAATTTAATCAATAAATATAAGATAAAATTAGGAAAATAAAATACAAACCTAATCGCCTTCTGCTCGCTCCTTGTTTCCTCAATTGTCTACATCTTCGTATGCCATTTGCATTTCAATTACCGCTCAAGTTTTATTACTATCATGCTGAATGTCTCTTTTCAGAATCGTGGTCATTTTCTATCATTATATCCAAAACCATATACTTAGTACTATTACATTTTAATGGACATAAACGTAGAGGAAGACAGAGATATAGAAAAAGAGAGAGACGGCGAAGGAGAATGTGACGAGAAAGAACGTGATATATGTTGAATAAAAACTATATACATTGAGAGTGGGTGAGGTTTATAGACAGGACATTAATATAACTTAACTTACTTCGTGAAGGGATTATACATGACGCCTTATTATAACCATGATCTTTTTAACAGAACTCAATCCTGGAATTAAAATATATTTTTTGCATATTCTTCGCATATTAAAAATCTATATATAAAACAAGCTTAAAACATACAACTGTAAAGCAGCACATGTAGGGGTGTGTTGGATATTATAAGGTAAACTTTATTATCACCACAAATGAATATTATTAGATTTTAAATTGTTCATATTTCATAATCATCAACAGCAACACATTAATTTCTAAATAAATTAGATTCCTGGATATTACCTTAAATTATATCCGATGTTGAGGCCCCAGCTTGTGGGTTTTGGGAAGTATGGAGCTACCCTTTAATTTACATTGCTCCCAGGTCTACTCTGACTCGGAGTGCTAGTACCTGTTACCTATGGGTTAAATAGAGACTGACTTGAAAAAAAAAAGCAAAAAACAAATATATTCTATTAAAAAAAAATTTCTTCAAAATCACTGGATTCGGCATTAAATAATCTGAAAAGGGTTGATATGCCGTAAAAAATAATCAACAACCAAACGAAACAAATTAAAACGTACAAAGTTGTGACAAATGACTGAATAATAGCGATTAATGAGGTGCCTTCAATAAGTTTCCAGACTTTTTTGTACAGGTATTTAAAATTGTCGTAAACTCTTAGAAAATTTAGTATGATTTTGCTATGCGTCTTATGAAATGGCTGACCAATTTTTATGATTTCAGGTACAGCAGGAATTGGAATACACCCGACTAAAACCTGATTGTCACAGTTGGTGAATTTTCAAAAGTAAAATTTGGACTCGAGGACACTTTAGAAGAACGATCTGCAATAAAATCCTGTTTTCAACTTGGACAAATGCAACAGAGCCGTATTGAATGCTTCAAACTGCTTTTGAACTATCTTGCATGAACCGAGCATCAGTTTTAAAGTTGCATACGAGAGTAAAGGGCACAGTGAGTGTGTGAAGGATGATGAGAGTCGTGGGAGGAATAAGGGAGGCAGAACACTAGAGTTGATTGGCCAAATAAAGACTTTCATCAATAAGGACCCTCGTGTGTCTATGGAAACAATAAGTGCACCCTTTGATGTCAGTGTGGGAATTTTACATACAATTATTCACCAGGAACTGAAGATGCAGAAGATTTGCGGTAAGTTTGTCCCAAGGTTGCTAGAGAAGATAAAAAGAAAGAGACTATTTTACCATTGTGGGCATCAAGACTTTTCCCCATCTTCCCAATAGACCAGATATTCCTCCCTGTGACTTTTGGTTATTCTCTAAACTAAAAAAAAAAAAATCTTAGAATCTGTCGTTCTGAGACAATTGAGGAGATGAAAGAGGCTGTGATGAAGGTCATTGGCACGCTCGCGCAAGAAGACTTCTATGGGACTTTCTAGAAGTTGTTGAGACGGTAGAACAAGTACATTGCCTCTGGATGAGATTAATTTGAATGGGACTAGAGTTTAGTGTATGCACTATTAATAAAAGTGAATAGAAACATTTTTTAGTGTTGTCTGATATGCCGTTTTCAAATGTCTTAGAAAAGTTAAGGTCTCAGATAGAAGGTATCACCACAATCCAGACGCAAGATACATTCTAGATAAACATAGGACGCCTGAGTATTTTCAGCAAGAAGAGCTCATAAATCATAGTAATCTAAGAGGATATATGACGTTGTCGATGAAGAATAAGGTCGTGTGTCAGGCGGAATAATTGGAAACGCTGTTCACGAAAACTACAGGGGACAATTTTATATGGCGAGGTATGGTATTTTGATTTGAATTGTAACTGTCTTATTTGTTAATAAATTTCGGAACAAATTGTAAAATATTCATCATAAGATGTGAAATATGTAAGGAGCATAATTGGGGGAAAAGCTTTATAAGCATGTTTATGATACGAAATAATTATCATATGTCTCCAATGACAACATAATCATCGCATGTAAAAGTGCCAAAAGTGTCTTTAATAAATAAAATTAAAATAAGCAAACAAAAATGTACTTATTTGTTTTCCTCAGAAAATCTATATAAATAAAACCGTAGACATATGTATGTGTGTCTGTGTAAAAATATTTAACTGATAAATTCTTAAACTACTAGTCACATAACACTTGAATTAACAGAAAATACTAATCATACACCAAGGATGATTTATAGCAAGTAAAATATTTGGTTGGATGGATGAATAACACGCACAGAAACATGTCGCAAAGTTGAAAAGCAAAATGTTGATTTAAACTTGCAGATATATTTCTATTACTTTTGAGCCCGCGAAAATTAATTCATAGCTGGAAGTGGTGTAACTTTAAACCTTTCTTATCTATCTGCCAATAGCTCAAACGATAGGGAACGCATCTGATACGTTAAATATTTATGTTATGATTATAGCTAATGCCACCCAAGTCATATTTTGAACTTTTGGAATTAGAACTATTTATATCATATTCAATAGACCATTGATTCTATAGTAATACATACGAAATCTGCAACGTATTTTACGACCGGGCAATGCCAGGCACCCCGCTTGTCTTTCCATAAAAATACATTAGTATTGTGTTTCCATGAAACTTTTGTGTATGTATATAAATCTGTATGTTTAATTTGGATTATTCGCACGACTGTTTACTTCTGGGTATTATTTCCACAATGATTCGGCTGATGTAATATATCAATATCTGTATCTATCTATACACACACACACACACACACACACACACACACACAGACACACACACACAGACACACACACACACACACACATATATATATATATATATAATAAAAAATAAAATTCAATTAACTTTCTTAAAGTTATATATTTGGATTTTACCGTCACTGGATTATTTATCTTCCACCAGACTAACCATTCACGTGTAATCACCTTTTTCTTCACCATATTCCCTCTGCTCCACTTTTTTATTATCAAGTAATATCTTTGACTTACTTGTTGTTTCATCAAATACTTTTGCATGCAAAATCCGATCCCGTATTTTGCTAATTCCTATCCACTGATGAGAAGGAAAGTATTTCTTCGAAACTCCGCCGATTAAGGACTATCCACTCTAGTGTTTCCTTTTACGATTAAATATGTTTTTAACTCATTTCAAAGTATTTTAACATGTTTTTATTAACTGTTTGCTCGTATATATATATATATATATATATATATATATATATATATATATATATATAAATATATATATTAATCAGTTAAGATCTAGTGATAGGTAATAAGCTTGTATAACCAACAAAGCATGTGTGAGTTAAATGTTACTAAAATCCATACTGGAAATCGTAGCAAAGCGGATAAAGTACTAGGTTATTTCACTTCTGAAAAATTTGAGGATCCAAACTATTTTGTATTACTTTAAGATTTTTTTCCGGTCATGGTTAAGGAATTTGGAGCATGCTACCCCCTTGGATTAAATAAACGGTTCATTCAAAATGTAGACCCGATTCCCGAGTTTGACAGAAAGATTCCCGAATTCGACAAAATACACATAGAGAATGTCGAAGGTAACTTAGTTGACAGGTTTAACCATCAAAGCAAGAGGCGATCGTTTTTGCTTTCCTACCTCCCCTCACCTCTTTCCCTAACTACATTTCACTCTTCGTCTCTATCTGTCGCTCTCTCCCTCTTTTATATATATATATATATATACTTGTTTATTGTTATATAAACATGCTCACATCCCGCTGCTACAAATAGCCACTTGTTTCAATCAAACAACAGATATCATCAGGCAGCGACTTGCATTGAACTTTTGAATAGTCAAGTCGCTACCTGATGATATCTGTTGTTTGATTGAAACAAGTGGCTATTTGTAGCAGCGGGATGTGAGCATGTTTATATAACAATAAACAAGTATTATCAGCTCTTTTTATTGAGCACTATCTAACAACCTCGTTGAATTCATTAGTCCATTACTTTTGAATATAAAAAACCCCGAGTATATATATATATATATATATATATATATATATTTGTAGTCCTCGACACACAGTCCTGTTTCGTTGCATCACAACTCATCAGTGCCGCTAGACCAGCATCTCTCCCAAGACAAGGATTGAACCTACAACCGTCGTCTTGACAGTCGGCAGTTCTCCCACTCGACCATGGAATTGACGCCCGTAAATAATTCGTCGGAACGTCTATTTAAATAGACACCCGCCACCACTTTTATAGTGCTCAATACGCCTGTTCGTAAACAAACAAAAAACGAGCATCGCATTTTCAGCCAATTAAGTAGCGGATGAGATTATTTACGACAGTTCTCTACCCAAAGAGGGGGGCTTAAAATATATTTGTAGTCTTGTGTGGGAGTGCGTGTGTGCATGTATTTTTTAAAGTTCAATTCACAATTTTTGAAAACATGTTCTTTTTTTTCTTATAATAGTACAATAGATTTTACAGATCTGTTTCGTTAACAATCTTTAACAAACATTAAACATTTTTTATCACTGTATTTTTTAATGTGCAAACCTCTTCAGACAATTTTACTGGGTAAAAAAACATGTTAAAAAAATCTTTACCTCGCAAACTGTCAAAAATCATACCTCTGTGTTTTTCAAAAATTACGAATTGAATTTATATATATATATATATATATATATATATATATGTTTCTGTAAGTGTGTGTGTATGCATATTTATAGATAGATAAAGAGAGAGTGAGAGAGAGAGAGAAAGAGTGAGAGAGAGAAAGAAGGGGAGTCAATATAAGACATAGAGGGTGGGAAAGAGTAAGAGTGAGATACAAAGACAGATACAGAGAGTGCCAAACAGCAGGAGACAAAAAAGATAGATCGATAGATACATAGATACAGAGAAAAAAAAAGAGAGAGAAGGGGGAGAGAAAGAGGGCGGATAGACGTATCAAATAGGAAATTACCATTAGCGCAACAGCGACTGTCATGAATATAATAATCTTGCTGTTGAAATAAACGAATGCATTCATTTTTGTTCTGCTCCATTTTGTTTAGTTTGCGAATGGCAGCGGTTGATAATATGACATTTGCATAAAGCGTTCATTACTCGCTGCGGAGAGATTCTTCACCCCCCACACACTCCTACATTCGTGTTTCCTCAACAGCTCCACTATCAACACTAAACGAGATCCTCTATTGTTTATGTGGCGACATTAGCGTATAAAATGAATACACGTATAGTCACACATTAGCATATACACAAGCGCACACACATCCCCCTCTCTCTCTCTCTCTCTCTCACACACACACACACACACACACACACACACACACACACACACAAACTCCTATTATATAAAATTGAGTCATTCAACGTTTATTTCTCTAACTTTTTATTTACTTTATAATGTAGTAAGATATACTATAGTTCTGGGATTGAGTTTTGGAAAACAGACGTCTTAATGTTTCTTTTAAAGAATAATTCATAATTACCTGAACAAATCACTAATCGCTCCCTTATCTACACTCGTGAGCAAAAAAATAAAAAATGGGCCAAACAAATTTTATACATTTTATTGCATTAAAAACTATATTGAACAAAGAACATTTGAACAAGGAAACTTAAACGAGACTACTAACACAGAACAAGATATTTACATAAATCAGTGCTTAGGATGGAATCGCATTCCCTTTTGATTCCTTAAAAAGATCAATCCTTTTAGACATGCTCTCAACCAAAGTGGAACACTGTGAAGAGGAGATGCTATTCCATTCGCTTTGCACAGCTTCCCACAGTTTGTCATTGTTTGACAAAGATCTTCGATCCAATGCACGAGATATTATGGACCAAATATTCTCGATTGGGTTGAAATCGGGGCTTTGACCTGGCCAAAATATCACATTAATTGAATTATCAAGAAAATCATTTTTTATGACTTTAGCAGTGTGTGCAGGGGCAATATCATGTTGAAAAATTATGTTCCCAGCTTCTGGATACTTGCTAACAGTCCTGTTTCTAATATTCGAATGTATTCCTTTGCATTGATTGACTTCACACATCTAATAAGTTCACCAACTCCTGTTACAGTAAAAGTTCCCAATGTAATTATCCCTCCATTCCGGTGTTTAACTGTCGTTTTTATGCAACTGCGTGAAAATCTTTTTTCCAGTTTGTTTGATTTCACCATTCGGGAGCATCGGCGGCATCAATAACAAGACAAAATCTTAATTAATCTACTAGAAAACATCCCTGAACCAGTCTGTATCTTTCTAGCCATGATACGAGAAAAATCTCTATCATTGATGTTCTTCGTAGATAAAAATGTTTTTTGCACACCTTTTAGAAACAAATCTCATTTCTTTCATTCGTTTAGATATTTTATTGCTTAGAAATAGAATTTCCAGTCCCTGTTTTGAATTCTATGCTATGATCAACATAAGTTTTCTTTCAATCCTTCAAAACACTTAATTTAAGCCTGTGGTCGCCCTTCAAAGTGAATGCTCTAGGGCGACCAGATCCAGATTTCCCTTTTACCAAGCGTTCGACTTTGAACCTTTGACCAATTCACTTCACTACAGAAAGAAATGTTTTCACTTTTTCTTTTCTTCAAATATCAAAAATCTGCTTGTAAGTCATTTTGGACTTCGTTAATCCTGCAATTCGGTTTTTTATATCCTTATCAAGATGCCGTTTTACCATTTTTAGGATTAATTTTTCCACTAATTATTATATGCTATAATAATAATGATCTGTAAATAGAAATTTTCAGTTAAAATTAACAAAAATTAATGGAAAAATATTGAAAACTCGATTTCTTCCTTCTTTCACTCTTGGCCCATTTTTTTTTTTTTTTTGCTCATGAGTATAAATATTGCCTTCACACTTCTACCTGACATTACCACTTTGGAATATTTATTTCTATCTCCATGAACATTTAAGGACAGAATGACATGCTCCAACTTTTCCTGCCTCTAAACTCATTCTCTCTCGCTCCCTTTCTCTCTCTCTCTCTCTCTCAATCTATCTATCCATAATATAAAGCTGAACATCTGTGTGTGTGTGTGTGTCTGGTCACGAATAGGCTTCTATATGGTTGACTATTATAGAAAACTGATCACATATAATGATAGAAGATGTATCGAGACACAGGAATGGCTATGTTTGATCTGGCATAATGATGATTCATTAAAATTTGGGGTCTGCATACGTGGCTGGTCCACAAAGTATAGAAATAAAAAAAATTACAAATTAAAAAAAAAACGTTTACAAGTGTTTTTGATACAGATGTACATAAGAATACTTTGATAAGTATGTTTTAACTTAAATAGGGATGGTATAATAAAATTGTGCGGTCTGCGTTCGCGCCTGGCCTCCATAGAATGAAAATAGGCACAAACTTTAATAAAGACTTTTCATATCTACCTGCGTAAGTATACTTTGATAATTATGTTTCAGTTTGAAGAAATATGGTATAATAAAATTATGTGATGTTCGTTCGGGCCTGACCTCCATAGAATGGAAATATGTCACAAAGTTTAACAAGCTTTTTTAATATAGATCCATCGAATATTGTGATAAGTGTTTCAGTATGAACAGGTATGTTATAATTAATTATGGGGTTTATCTATTTTATTTTTATTTTCATCATATTTTGCTTTGGTTTATATACCATCAAATTCGAAGCTATCTCTTTACAACCCTTTCTTTTCATATCCTATCATACTTTCATAAATAGGAGTCCATTTTCTGTAGACTGTTTTTGAACCCAGTCAACGACGGGCACTTTTGCTAGTATATATATATATATATATATATATATATATATATATATATATATATATATATATATATATATACTTCCAAACACCCGCGCAACGCCGAGCTGAAATGCTAGTATATATATATATATATATATGTATATATATATATATATATATATATATATATATTATAGGTGTATGCTGAGCAAAAACAAAAAACAAACAAACTGCCAATTTTTTTAACTTTGACCCCTATTATAATCCCTTAACATTTATTGTTTTGGGTTCAGATCGAGTTATTAAGTTAGATCCATGTCCAAGGAGCCTATATCTTTAATTTCAAGTATTAAGACCCAAAAGTGTGGGAGGAGTTTGATAGAGTTCTGAAAGGTCAAATCGTTGAATTTTGACCCCTGAACAGGCAAATTTCTGACCGAAAACCGATCACATCGATTTTTCCAAGTCTCAGTACCCTGTACATCAAATTTCGAGTCTATAGACTTAAAATTAACAAAGTTATTGCGAAGGAAAATGTACACAGACACACAGACAGACAGACAGACAGACAGACACACAGACACGTTCACTTTTATAGATATACTATCGTGGGTGCCCGGCGTTGCCCGGGTGTTCAGAGGTGTATGCTGAGCAAAAAAATAACAAAAAACAAAAACAAAGTATTATTTTTTAGATTTGATCCCTATTATGACTCCTTAACATTTATTGTTTTGGGGTCAAATCAAGTTATTAAGTTAGATCCATGTCCAAGGAACCTATATCAAAAATTTCAAGTGTGTAGACCCAAAATTGTCGGAGGAGTTTGGTAGAGTTCTCAAAAGTTCAAATGGTTGAACTTTGACCCCTAAATCGCTGAATGTCTGGCCAAAAACCGATCACATCAATTTTCTCAAATCTAAGTACCCTGTATATCAAATTTCGAGTTTGTCGACTAAAAATTGACAGAGTTATTGCGTAGGGAATGTACACACACATACAGACACACACACAGACACTTTCACTTATATATATATATATATATATATATATATATATATATATATGTGTGTGTGTGTGTGTGTGCCTATGCGTGTACGTATGTATAAAGTAAACTTGTCTGCCTGTCTGTGTAAGGAAAGGCATCTACCAATCTACTCCATCAGTTTTTAATCTACATATTTGAAACTTGATATCCAGGATATTCGGATAAGTAGAACAAATTTGAATTAGTTTGAAGCTAATAAAAAGTGCTACTAAGAAGTCAACATTGAAAAAAGTAGAATTTATTATTATAGATCTAACTTTCTATAGATTACGATATTGTACCCAATATACTGTAGTGATTTTAAAAGTTAAACAAAAAGTATAAGTTGTGTGCCATTCGAAATCAAATCATTTAGCTTTTTATCGAAATTCGCTTCCTACAATCTGACCAAAATATACATGCGTATACAAAATTTACAAATTAACATATTTAAACCTATTAATATTTGGGCATGCGTAGAGGATATATATTGAGTCCATTAAGTCGGCTTACGCCTGCCAAGTCCAATCGTTTAATTTTTACCTCTTAATAGCTATTTTTCGGGTTAAAAACCAAATGGAATTTTTTCCACAGGCTTCAAGTTTAAAATTTGTAGATAAAAATGACAGAGTAATATGGTAGAGAACGTTCTGCACTTTTGAAGGTGAGTTCACTTTTCATAATATATACACATTACAACTTCAAAGACACAAAATTATGGTATATTAATCCTAAAGAATACAAATCAGAAAAATTTGACATCAACAGCACCTTACAGATGCTAAACTTCTGACCGACCATCAATATGGATTTAGACAAGCCCGTTCCACGGCAGACATCCTCACTGTAATCTCTGAACGCATATACCATTCACTGGACAAAGCGGGAGAGGGCAGAGCGGCAGCTCTAGATATATCTAAGGCTTTTGACAGGGTATGGCATGAGGGTCTCCTCAGGAAGATTAGATCTTACGGTATCACTCGTAGAATACTTAACATAATTAAATCCTTCTTAGATAAGAGAAAAATCCAGGTTGTCCTCGACGGTCGTACGTCTAAACAATATAATATAAATGCCGGAGTGCCCCAGGGTTCTATCCTTGGTCCTCTGCTGTTCCTGATATTCATAAATGGCCTCCCTGACAAAATTGCCTCTGAGATGGGTATATATGCTGATGACACCACACTCTATAGCAGGCACGACAGGAAAACAAATGAACATATATCTAAAGTAATGGCAGAAACACTAGAGGATGACCTCAAATCAGTAGTGGAATGGGGACAAAAATGGATGGTAACGTTCAATGCCACCAAGACAAAACTGGTTTCATTCAATAATTACAAGAAACCTTCTCTACCACCTATAGCAATGCCCAACAACTCTTTAGCTGAGAGTACGTCTTTCAAGCTCCTTGGCCTAACGTTCACAGGAAACATGAGCTGGAACAATTACATCGAGGGCATTGCCAGGGCCGCTGCGAGGAAGGTGGGCTCTCTCTACCGTGCTAGAAAACTTCTAACTCCCGAAAGTATCCTCTACCTCTATAAGGCCACTATTCGCCCATGTATGGAGTATTGCTGTCATATTTGGGCCGGTGCATCGGCTACTAGTCTCTCGCTCCTTGACAGGGTTCAAAAGAGAGTCGCAAATCTGATAGGCCCTAAACTGGCATCTAAACTTCAGCCTCTGTCCCATCGTCGAAACGTTGCATCCCTCTGCCTGTTCTACAAGTATTATAATGGTGAATGCTCTGAAGAACTGCAAGCACTTGTGCCCCCACGACGTGAACACCCTCGACAGACCCGACAAGCTGACAAAATCCCACCCCCACACTGTAGAGATCCCTAGATGTAAAAGATCTTTCTACTCCAGTAGTTTCTTCCCCAGAACTGCTAGACTTTGGAATTCCATTCCAGGTCACTGCTTCCCCAACTGTACTGACATGCATAAGTTCAAGTGCAACGTGAACCAACATCTCGCTGCCCTAATCCCTACATAGTACCCAAGTAGATGTTTCCCCTGATAGTAGCCCCCTACACCAAAGTGGCAATGTGCCTTGTTTGGGGTGAAAATATAAAAAAAAAAAAACAAAACTTTAGAGCATGTTTTCGAAGCAATTTTTATGATATTAAATTTTGAAAATTTATACTTAATAATGGATGTGTCATAACTTTGTATTTTTCGAAGTTGTTATATATAATGTCTGTTTGATCTCAAGTTTCAACCACACTATTGGTAAATCTATAGTATCTATGATACTAACTTTATAGGGGTTTGTTGACTATTTTTCTAGCTTTAGCGAGACGTCTATTTGATTTAATACTAAGAGAATTCATTCTCATATCTAACTGAATTGATTTACTTATTTTTTGCATTTATTGAATTTTTGTGCTTACGGGAGCCCTCTCCACCCCATTACACACACACACACACACACACACACACACACACACACACACATACAAATATACACTGTGCTAGTTGGCCGTTGACCCAGAAAAAGAGTTCATTCGCCCTTTGGTAGACATACATACATACATACATACATACATACATACATTTAAACAGATAGGGGAGAAAAAAGATTTATATTATAGATAACATATTACGACACAGAAATATATTCAAAAACGAAAAATCCCGAATGTAAAAAAGCATTAGCCAAACACTACTTTCAAAGGAAAGTGGCCGATCGTCGATAGAAGAGTGAAAAGTAGTACGACATCAGTGCTTGTATCAACTTAGAAGACTAGGATGGATTATTTGTGAATGAGAAATAAGCTATCCTTTTTTTTACATAGGCATCACCATTTATCAAGGCCAAGAGGCCACTCGAGGATAAGGGTTAAATACTCTTTAAGTAGAAATTTGAATTTAACTATAATAAGTATTATGGTATCTGTTCAGTGCACATTTACCTATAAGTATGGCTAACCACTTATAATTCAGTAACTGTAATTTTTTTTCTCAAAAATAACCAATTATAATAAACAGAACGACTCATAGAAATCTATCTATATTCTTTTTTTATTTTAATATACTTTCATAGAAATGTTTCTGTTATGTCAAAAAAAAAACTTATTTTCTTTACGTCACAAGTGTCACGCTCATACATTTTTTTACATAGGAAACACCACTTTCAAGGCCAAGAGGCCACTCAAGGATAAGGGTTAAATAGTGTACAGCAGAAATTGGACAATATAGTAATCGTTGGTAATGGAAATTCGGTAAATTGTTAACAAGTGGAACGGTTCATCAAGAACTTATTTACGTTAGACTTGTAGTCGGCTGGAAAGTAGGAAAACGGAAGACAATTCCACAGGCGTGCAGTTCTAAGAAGAAGCTTTGCTCATGGAATCTACGTTTAGGTTAAGGCACAAAGAGTGGGAGGAATTATTGATAGTGTTTTCAGATAGACGAGTGTTTCTTGTGAAAGTTTGGCGAGGAGGGGCGTAGACTGAAACTCACTCGAACACTTTCCATGAAAATAACGATACAGCAGAGACAAACTTTACCCTAAACTTTAAAGAATTCCAAAAATTATTAACGTGCAAAAGTTAAATACTAAACGTATGTATACACAAAATAAACTTTACCTTAGCATAACAGCACACACTATAGCATAACTCTGAATGAATAATAATAAAAAACAACAATATTAAAAATGATATCCATAATTATAATAATCAATAAACAAGTACATGAGCAAAATAAATAGTATAAAATAAAAAAAATGGAAATCCAGATTAAAACTAGATAAGTTCCCAAAACCTAACACCTGTAAAAAAAAAAAAGAAGTGGTCAAATTTACTTTGGTAAATGCGCACCCATTGGCTACGATAAATGCGTGTGTGTATAGCAAAAAATCTTATTGACCTTGTGCCACGGGAACATATAGTAACATATAGCAACATCAATCCCATGCGATAGCCTGAAGAATCCTCATGAGGGTGAAACGCGGAGAATTCTGTGTAGCTTATTGAGATTCTCATTGAGGGGCCTGAGTTTACGTCAGAGATCAATGTAAATAGAATATGGTGTTTTACTCTATATTTTATTTATAATTTGAATATTATATATATTAAAAAAATAATGTCCAAGGCTTAGAGCAGAAGTCCAGGAATTATTTATTGGATCATAGAAAAGCATATAGTGTGATTCAAGGTGTTAAAGATTATACAATAACCAAGAAATTACTTCCAGGTATTTCTACTTAATCAATCCTGGGTGCAGGGTGATCCGAAAAAAGACAGAACCCATCAACTTTTTTATTACTTCTACAAAAATAAAGCTAAAGAATCTATTCTGTCTGAGTATGACTAAAAGTTTTAGTAATCTAGGATACTTTGCACAAAAGTTATGGTCTCTCCAAAATATTTTCGAAATGCCTTCCTCGGCATTGGTGACAGGGTAGCAACCTTTTCGCAAAATTGTCAATCAATTGCATGCTGTCCTCTCTGGGGATTCCTCTGACTTTTGCTGCAATGCAGCTTTGAGCTCACCAATTCCGTAAGAATTGTTTTGATACATATGGTCATTCAAATATCCTCACAGATAAAAATCGGTGTGAGAGGGGGGTCAAGTTCGTTGAGTAAGACTTCCACTCGACGTCACACTTCCTGCTGATCAAGCATGTGATTTGATGTCTAGAGGGTCGCCCCGCCTTGCCCGATATAATGGTCATCTCGATCAGTTCCGGTGCGACGTTTAACTGATGCCCAGAACTTTCTCAACACTTTCATATAACATTTCTAATTCACCATTTTTCATCTTCAAACCAAAACAGACCGATTATGCAATGTTGGGAAATGGCTATCCATGCTCTGTACTTTATTGAATGTAACGATCTCTGTAAAACTTTCTTCGGATGTGATGTACACAAGTAAACAGTATTTTTTGCTATTGGCATGTCCTAACAGCAGTAAGTGTGCTTTTTAAGAGTAAAAAATTTGATACAAAAAGTCTGGGTTGTCTTAGATTGTGCCACAAAAATCATTCACACATTGCAATACGTTTTATCATGTCAGTTTCTGTACGATTTAGCTTTATTTGGATCTTGTAAGGATACAAATGAAGATCTGATTTGAAAACACACCTCGAAACCTCTCGAGAGATCCCCAGTTCTTTACTACGCCGTCAAAGCGATTTCTTTGGACTCCGTTCGACTGAGTTCGTTACTTAATTGATGCTTCGTTATCACCTAGCACACACCCTCAGAGCGGAATGAGTGTTCGTGATGACTTGAGAATAAAATCTTTGCACAGTAACATGCTCTCGAATCTTCTTAACCAATTCAAAATTTCTGCTTCTTGATGGAGCATTTCGACACAGAAATTCTTTCCTAAAATGTGCTTGGACGACAGTGTATAATTTGTTGGCAAAATAGGTTTCACCACAAAATATATTTTCCTTGGTAGACCAGGACATGGTGATGAAGACTTTTCCTATTTTGATACACATGATCTACTACATATCCTGAAAAAAATAAGATGGTTAGAAATAAATTTATAAATTTCCGTCCAAAAATAGATGGGTTGTTTTTTTTTTTTGCTTACCCTACATATTATTGACTCCTACTCCTTACATTGGATAGGTGTCAAATACGCATATTAAAAAAAAGGAATATTGTTGAATGGATCGTGCAAATAGGACATTATATTCATCATTTAATTCCGGTAATTTTTAAAATTTTTTTATATAAAGTTGTGTTTATATTTAATAACTCTCTGCCCAGTTATATATTACAGATAAAAATCTCTCTACTTAAGAGACTGGTAAGAATTATGAAATATCAGATACATAAGTCACAAAAGAACATCAAAAATAGTTCTTGATACATCATACCCAAATCAGACGCGTAATATATACGTCTTATCACGATAATTTTCAGGTTAATTATTTCCCCAAAAACACTTGCGCAAAAATGACGTAACGTAGGTCTTGAAGTCAGAGAAACCATGCCCAGCACGCCACAAGTTCTGTAATTGATATTAATGCGCATTATTCCACGGCGATAAAACGCTATCAATTTTGAGTGCATTATTGTTTCCAACGTGTGTTATTCGGGAATTGGCCCAAGAACGATCTTGCTGAGTCTAATTATATATTAATAACATTTCTTAAGGCGTATAAAGCGTTTTCTATTCACTTAATATCAGAGGGAGTTAATGTAGTAAATGTGTTTATCGTTCAAGTTCTGAATATATTCAAATGATTATTCATGAAATACATTTTTAATATCAACATCTCGCCATTTATAAAGGCCTAAAGCTATTAGAAGATAGTGGTAAATGGAAGATTTTCAGTTGAATGATGAAGAATAGTATGGGAAGATAAGGATGATGTATAAACTGTGTTAATCGCTTTATTGAATCAATATTTCACTTAATATACGTCACAAAAAATGAAAACTGATAATTGCGAAGCTTAAATGATTGAGCTAATATAATTTGATTGCGATTTTGTTAGTATATGGATATTACCGGAATTTTAATGCATTAACATTTTGGTTAAAAGTATAAGTTATATATATATATATATATATATATATATATATATATATATATATATATATATATATATATATATATATATACATATAAGTTTTATTTTTTATTACCGTATCTTTCTGTTAAGTCTGTAAAAGTCTGAGGACGCTACAGACGGCCAGAAAAACGGCCGTGTAGCCGAAACAATAATGCAACTTAACAGAAGAATACGGTAATAAAAGATAAAACGCATATTTGCTCTACAACAGTATTGAGCACTTTCTTCAGTTTTTATTAATTACCATCTCCACTATATATATATATATATATATATATATATATATATATATATATATAACTACATATATATATACAAACATGTATATATCAATATATATATATACAACTACATATATATACAACTATACGTATAATAAATATATATATATATTTATTTATTATACGTATAGTTGTATATATATGTAGTTGTATATATATATATATATATATATATATATATATATATATATTGATATATACATGTTTGTATATATATATATATGTAGAGCACTATCGTAAATTATCTTACTCGCTACTTAATTTAGCTGAAAAAATGCGAAGCTCGCGGTTTGTTTACAAACAAACGTTTGAGCCCTCTACGAGTGGCGGACGGATGTTTATTTAAATAGACATTCGGACAGTTTAATTTCGGCCACCGATTCCGTAGTCAGGGGGTAGGACTGCCGACTGTCATCACGACGGTTCTAGGTTCGATCCTCGGCTTGGGAGAGGTGTTAGTCTAGCGGCACTGATGAGTTGTGAAACAACGAAACAGGTCTGTATGTCGATGACTAAAATATATTTTATATTTTATATATATATATATATATATATATATATACAACTACATATATACACAGACATATATATAACTACATATACATATATAAATAATATATATATATATATATGTGTGTGTGTGTATAAACTGTCTCAATCACTTTATTCCAGATGAATAAAATATCAATAGTTCACTAAATATACGTCACAAAAATAACAACTGAAAATTGTATCATCAACGGACTGCTTTTAGGTTAGTTATTTCCCAAATCTTTATTCAAGTACATGCGATATTCACATGACATTTTATCCTTTATCAAAGAATTTCCAATTTCCATCGCTTTATTGCAATCCCCTTAAAACCTTATTTTAGGGCAAAAATACAACGTTTAATCATGAAAACTTTACTGTTTTATGTATTTTTCTGTTAAAAAATAATAAATAAAAATACATTCTAGGTGCAATATTTAAAAAATATGACTTATTTATCGACATATCCACCACTTTTTTTAATAACTTTAAACAAAAACTTGTCAATTGTTTGATTTCATAAACCACTCTTTTCAATATTGACCAGAGACATTCAATGGGGTAAAGGTTCGGAGAACACGGTGGTCAAGTTATGAGGATTTCTTCAATGAAACCCTAAATGCCACAATTTCGTGAATATCGCATGGATTTGAATAAAATTTTGAGAAATAAAAAACTTTACAGCAGTCTTTTCATAATACAATTTTACTTTTTGTGACGTATATTTAGTGAAATATTGATATTTTGCTAATATGCAATAAAGCGATTGACACAGTGTATATATATATATATATATATATATATATATATATATATATATAATTTAAAGGAGATTAGAACAATAGTCTAAAGAGCTGAGTGTATTTTAATGTAACAGTGAAATTACTAGTTTAATTAAAATACAGGAAATAGAAGTGCTCGTTGTAATTAAGATATATAATAAGCTCGATAGTTAAATGTCCTAGAGCTAATTCAATATTAAGTAATGTGATTTATAATTTAAAATTTAAAAATCAAATTTTAATTAAATTAAAAATCCGTTTCATAAGAAGGAACAACAACAAAATCAATTATCTGTACGATCGTTTCGGAAAACAATGCTTTTTATTGTGGTATACATCAAGTTATGTAGAATAATTATATATAGTTTTTTGGTAAGCAAGGTCTCCTCATTAGCAAATTTTGCTTTTTATTGAATTTAAAAGACACCATAAATAAACCTAGCATTAAAAGTAAGGCAGATGAATCTTTTAATTTTTCTTTTTTGAAATCAGGAATTGTGGTTAAAGTAGTCATTTAGATGTTTGCTATAGCTTTTTATTTTATTGAATAAGATAAAAAGCTATTGCAAACATCTAAATGACTACTTTAACCACAATTCCTGATTTCAATTTTAATTTAATTAAAATTTGATTTTTAAATTTTAAATTATAAATCACATTACTTAATATATATATATATATATATATATATATATATATATATATATATATATATATATATGTAGTGTGTGTCTTCGTTTACTATTGAGTTCGAAACAGCTGCGTTGATTTCATGAAATTTTCCCCAAATATACTTTATGTGTCTAGGAGAGTTCTTAGATACATTTTTTATCTGAGTATCGGAAATCGGTATTTGATAATCGAAAAATCAAATTAAAGAAAGAGTCCGACCTTGAACAAAGTAAACACCTTATAAAGGCTAATATCATAAATGCGTTTGAGGACTTTTATTACTGTGAGAAATTCCATGTTCAACCGCCATGTTTCTTTTAAACCGCCTACACGGAGACAACCTATTTGCTGAACCTATTCAAACCAAGGAAGACATTCTACTATCGTTCGGCATGTTATTATCTGATCATAAGAACTTATCTTATTTCTTCATGAGTCCTACAGGACTCACGTTATACCTGAATATAGGCGCCATCATTCCCGCCGTGTTCTCCCTGAACAACATGGATCCTTCCAAAGGAACAATGAACTAACATTCCAACAAAAGGAATTCTAACTAAAGGCTCCATGCGGATGGAAGCAAATTCGGCCACCGTTTTTGCAAAGGACTTACCAGAACCAAAGAATTTTCATTGCTGTTACTTGTGAATAAAATTTGAGTTTAAAGGTATGGCTTTGTTTGTGGAATTCATGTGTTTCTGCAGGGAAGAAAATTGAGCGGGTAGGAAAGACATTTCTCGCACACTCATTCGGTAGTGGAATATCCTCCTTGGTTTGAATAGGTTCAGCAAATAGGTTGTCTCTGTTTGTAGAGTTGGGTCCTTCGTTCACCGACTGTTTGGTGCCCATGAAGGAATTATCTTGACTCCCGCGACAGAGGAGCCGCTGCGTTGAGTCTATCCCATCCCGTGTTTTTTCTTAGACTGAAAAATAAGCATGAATGCAAAAAAAGCGCCAAGTCCAAATCACCTGACACATTCAAATTTAAACCAATAATTGACCGGCTAGCAAACCATGTCAGCGGCCTAAAAGAAACATGGCGGTTGAATATGGAATTTCTCACACACTGCCAAGGAGGAGAGGAAAAATAATGGATAATCATTACTTTTTTCCTAATACAAGTTAATTAATAAAACAGTCGGATAATGACGAATCGCAAGTTAATCCAATAAACGTAAGTCTTAACTTAGACAATTTTATAATTTCAATATGTTTTCAGTTAAATTTATTAACTTTAATATGGTTATTTGTTGACAATTCAAATTGAGAGTCAATAATTATAACTTAATTCAGTTAACTTTCTTAATATTAGTGCACAGGCTGAAGGAACCTGTGTATAAAATAATCAGTAGGTTCTTTGATAAAAAAGGGTAGCGTTCGAAATATTTCTGTTCAGTAGACAATTGAACCGCAACTTTACTCTTGCATTTTAAACGTCAATTGCAGCCATTATATAAAATAGTTTTTAAAAAATCAGCATTAAGTTCTTGGGTAAGATTGAGGCGCGTTCGAAATTCGCGTATATTTAAGCCACACTTGAATCAATATACTTGATTTTGAAATTTAAAACATATTTCAAACCATTACATAAAAATCAAAATTACATAAAATGAATTCATGACATTAAAAGTATTTCTTCTATGAACTAAGTTATTGCGTTCAAGCATGCGGAGCTTCCCGCCAGTGTCCGGTGTTGGTTTCTGTCTAGAGCAGACAATCAATCAATTTAATTGAAAAATGGGCAATTCCCAGGTTAGTATCGCGAGCTTGTTTAAATCCACTCTGAGAGATGCAACCGGAGTCTTCGTAAGACCATAATCTAGAAGAAGAAAAACTTTACTGTAATACGTAAGGTCTACTGTAACAGCCAGTAAACCGACTGAGATTAGCAGTTGGACCAGAAAGTGTGGTTGGTTTTGCACAAAGCCTTCACCACCATAAACAAATCATCTGTGTGGATTTCCGAACAACTTAGTTGATATGGTGGGACCTCATATGTCGAAATCGATGGGAGTATTAAACACACACATACACACACACATACTCACACATGGATGTACTAATAAAGCATTACACCAATATATATCTTAATTGGCTTTAAATGGTGTCTAGCCATTATACTTCTGCATTATATATTACCAGTATATCTTTCCTTTTTACTAAAACGTCACAACTTATAAAGGTTTAAAGGTCAATTGAGGATAAGGTCAATGAGTTTGTCAGGTGTGGTTGTGAGACAACACTTTGATGATTTGTAACGTTAATTGAAACTGATTGATGCCACTCCCGCCTTCGTTGCTCTTCAACTTTCGAAGTAAAAAAGTTAGAAGTCTTTACTTTTGAAACTACTCTTGTAAATAACGAAAAAAAAATTATTGAAGATTCCCTAAAATAGAGATTAGTTTTCGGCTTGCTTCACACTATTATTAGTGCGGTAATTGATGCAAAAGCAAAAGAAAGAACAATTACGTCACAATTTCATTTTCTTGGAGAATTCTTTTGTCACCGTGTGGCGAAAGGCCCTAAATAAGTCACCGTGGTGAAAGGCCCTAAATAAGTCACCGTGGTGAAAGGCCCTAAATAAGTCACCGTGGTGAAAGGCCCTAAATAAGTCACCGTGGTGAAAGGCCCTAAATAAGTCACCGTGGTGAAAGGCCCTAAATAAGTCACCGTGGCGAAAGAGAAGTCACCGTGGCGAAAGGCGCTAAAGAAGTTGCTAATGGCGGTTGGAGTTGAGAACAACGTCACAAACATTTTTATAACATGCTATTCCGAACACTGCTCTCATATTAAAGGCTGCGTGTATTTTTACGTTATAAAAAAAAAATAGAGACAACAATGCGTACGTGACCATGGAATTATATTATTAAGTAAATATCCAGCTGAAAACCAGAAAACAAAAGGTTAATCATTAAGAGCTATCAGACTTGTCAAGAAAATCGTGATGAAAAAGAATAGAATTTGCTATGTTTTAGAATAACCCTGCAATAAAAATACGGTTTCTTATTCTTCTTCTCTTCTTCTTTATCATCATCATCATCATCATCATCATCATCATCATCATCATCATCATCATCATCTAGTCATGGTAGAGTCATGGATCTTCCTAACTCTCTCACATCCTCTCATTCTATTACACAAGGTGTTACACACGCCATGTGTATTGTGAGTCATCTATTAGTTGCTTTGCGTTAGTTTTGTGTGGTCTCCACACTTAACTGCATCGTTGTTTTGACATCTATACTAGAATATAACTGACTTTTATTTATTTCTCTAGCAGTGGCCAACCATTCTGTTGTTTTTTTTATTGTTCAATGCTGAGATCCCAAAGTGATGTATTTAGAGCTGTTCTTTTATGGAGTGTTGCCGAGTAGAGACATTTAAGGCGGCTTTAAGTATTCTGATGTACAAACCCTCAGTTTTATTTCTCCAATACTTTTTAAACGTCCAAAGTGTGGCTTTTCATATACACCAACTGATGTAACAATGACTTCAATGTGCCATGTTTCATCTTGAATAAAAATATTTTTTAAATAGTCAAATTCAGGGAAGTGTGTCCACACTGTTGCATGGTAGCAAGACTTAACATCTCAAAATTAGCCAAGAGAAGAAGTTTGATACGTTTGATTCTAAATGCTTTCGAACGATTCTGCGGTGCGAATAGAGCGATTGAATTATCAGCAATCAAGTCAGAGCCTGCACAAACCATCGTTGCATCATCTATAATCTACAAACGACGTTTAAGCTGGTTCAAATATACGATAAGATTGGTTTAAGACAGAATTGCTAACCAATATTAAGGGACGCTCTCGATCTGGCTGCAGAACTAATCAGATGGAATATAACTGAGCTGTTTACGTCGCAAATAGGCAAAGAAAGAAACAAACGAAACAGGAATAGAAATAAATAAATATTTAGGACAGCATTTCTTCTTTCTTAACAAAGTTTTATTACCGTACTCTCTCGTCCGGACACCACTTAAAAGCCTATCGCTGTCACCTGTTTATTTTAGCCTGGAGAGAGTTTATCCTTCCTCCGACCGCACGCCTCGGTTTCGCATTTACATGTCAGTTTCACTTCGGTGTCGACGATCTTTCTCTCCGAGTACGTGTTGCATGTTTCTTCTTTTTCCCCACTGCTTCTCGCGCACACTCCTCAATTTATATAGCCAGTTTTTCGACTACTGCTGCCACCGACACTTTCCACGCGCACTACACACACTGTGTTACAGGAACACCTTAATTACCTCAAGATGCGGGGTTTACTAAATTTAAGGCAAAGTAGGTTATTTGGGGCGTGGTTAATCCAATACGAATAAACTCTTACGAATACATATTGATTATCAATATGAACTCATATTGATAAGCAATATGTATTCGTATGTTATAGATTCTTCGCACTAATATTCTTATCTTGAGAGTCATTTTAATAGCGTAAATGTAGGAATAGCGCCATGCTAGAATTTGAAACCAATTGTGACAGCAATAAGTTATTAGGTGAGCAGATGAGAAAAGATCTTAAAGTCAGGAGTTTCTGAATCCTCCTAATTCATTTCTAGATTTGCTTGGTTCATTCGATTCTCTGTCAGCTATAACTTTGTATTTAAGCATCGGATTATATTAAAATGTTTTTTACCGGACATTCAACTCGGGAACATTTGAAGCAGGTTTATTTTGACAGCACAAACGGATAGTCCAGTTGTTTATCGCATAGTAAAACCCAAATTGTTCAATTAACAACTAGAAGGTCAATCGTCCCATGCTTACATTTTTGCTTTGAGTAGAGGCTCTATTTTATCTAATATCATGAAGTACTTTTGTCTTGAAATGTCGACGGGTGTGCGAATGCATTTCTATCACCGCCTTCCGATCTTGTGTTACACCTACCCCTGATAGGAAAGGTAAATTCAATACAAACGAAATTCATGTATAGGAGAACGACCTAAGATGTGCCTGTGGATACAGCTTTTCCATGTATATACAAATGCTATTATTACATAGAAAAATGCGAGCATGAAAAGTAATATGGTTAAAATGAAACTTAGAAAAATAAAAGGACTAGTTGTTTAAACTGGAAAAAGAGAATATATTCTAGTAAAAAAAAAATTAATTTATAACTTAAAATATTGCAACATGAAGACTTTTCTTAAAACATTTGATTAAACATTATATATAAATTCTTAATGTTGCAATATTTTAAGTTATAAATTTGTTATATTTTTTACTAGGATATCTTGTCCTTTTTTCAGTTTTAACAACCAGCTATTTTACATTTCTAAGTTTAACCTTAACCATATTGCTTTTCATGCTCGCATTTTTCTATGTAATCCATGATTTTTTTCGTGCTTTTCTTTGAAATAATATGTTCTTTTGTGTTCAATATCATATGTATTGTCAACAGTGCATAAAAATATTTCTAACTTCTTAAATGGAATAAATATAAAAAATCTAAAAAAGACGTAATTAAGTAAATGAACAGAAAGAAGTGACGAAAAAGAGAGAAATAGAATTAACGGGTGACGTCGTAAACGAAATATTATCAGCCCTCGCACAGCAAAGGGCATCACTTTTGTTAACTCTCTCTATATAACCCAAATAAGATGGCATGCGAGCGATATTCCCGTTATGATTTATGAAGGTGTCGAAGACGAAAAAGTTGCTATGGTAACCAACAGCCAATTAGAAGAAATCGTCTCTAAAACATTAATGTTGAAAAATTTGCTGTAGTAATCAACAGCCAATGAGAAAAAAACCGTCCCTCACGTTTCCTACTAATTCTGAGGACTATTGAACACCAGTAATTTTATTATAACTTATGTTTTAATGAACGAAAATTGAATTTCCTTTTTAAATATAGCTGAGAAGGTGACCTCTGAACAATAAAAAATATTTGAAATTTGGTCGTAAAAGGAGTGAGCAGTGAAGCTTTAAAGCAGTTCTACATGAGTAAAACTTACACTTAACCATATATTCAAGCACTACCCTGTTCGGATTATAATATGTTAAATATAATATTGATATTTTTTCTATATTTGCTTGAATATTTCACAGCATGTGAGCAGAGCTTGGTAATAGTATTTTTTGTTATTATCATTATTACTAATAGCAATATTAGCTGTTATAGCAAGAATATAAGTAGAAATCGTAGCATGTAAGTGTATTTATCTTTACTATTATATAAAATTAACTTTGTCTGTGTATGTATGCTAGAGAGAATAAAGTTCCCTATATACACATAAAACGGCGGCCGATTTTTTTTTGACATTCCATACGAACATACCAGGTATGTCTGGGAGTGTTCTAACGTGTGTTTTCTATCAGAATAGGTCATATGAGTATCGAAAATCGATAATCGAAACAAATCCGATCTTGGCGAAAGTTAAAATGATTTTAGAAAATCCACAATTTGTTCTTTGATAAGACAGATGCGCGACCAAATGAATGTTTCGGTTTAGAGTACAATTAAACCATGGTTAAAGACATTTTTTTTACACATAATTTAATTAAATAAACAGTAGATTCACTACAGTGCAATATGGGCTACAAATTATTGTTGACTAAGTCACTGCTAGGAGGAATTTGAAGCTTCCTCCCTGTACAGTTCGATAGGGAGGTCCCTAACTAGGGCAGGCAATCAATAAATTTGATTGATATAGGTGAGTTCACCGATTCGAATGATAATAAATGTGCGGAAAGGTGGGAAATATGTTGATTCTTATCTAATCCCGGACAACGTCGAGTCTCCATGCTACTAACTTTACAAAATCAACAATAGGTTCTATACAGTGCAATGTAGATCATGATATTATGGAGTAAGTCGTCGCGCGAACCAGGTGAAGTTTCCTTACGGTGCAGTCATTAAATTTGATAGAAAAATGGGCAATTTCTACAAATTTCGATAACAGTAAAATAATGGCGAGGAACATTCATTGATCCTCATTCAACCCTGATCAACTTTGCGCCTTACTGCCAGTTGCAAAGCAGTTAGAAAAAAATACAACATCGATGCATCTCTGTAACCTTCACTTACCATTGGTTCAACAAATGTGCGCATGCAGTATATATTAAAATATCATTTATAAAGAATTTAATCAAATATATTAATTTAAAATGAAGCATAGCTATCAATATTGCATTAATAAATAGACATTTTCGTTTCGTTCAAGATAAGGTTTAGTTTCATGCGTTGACATTTATAAAACTGAGAAAAAGAAACAGGTTTTACATTTCTGAAATAATAAATGATGAACATCGTTTGTAGGCAGATCTGTTTCATGTTTAAAACAAAAACAAGAAAAACTTATTAAATCGGGTTTATTCAATTTGCGCGTTTAGAAATGGGAATGCTATTTATGACTTATATGAAAAATTCACATATTGACGGACATAGTTTACCATATATTTACACGAACGGACATAGCTTATTATATGGTTGTACGGATAGACAGTGTGTCATATACGTATACTTACAGACGGATATAGCTGATTATGTACTTGCACGGACGTTTTTTTAAAACAAACACACATTTTAAGATGAAACCTGATAAAAAAAGCATCATAGTTCAAAGTATAAACATCGCAGACAAACAAACTACGCTAACTTCTGCTTAAGAGAGAAAACAAAGTAAATAGTGCTTACCAACTTAATCGTAGCAGAGCAAAGGAATGGAGAGGTATTTAAATAGATAAAATGCAACTTTAATTCGAAGCGCGACAGACCTAGAGACATCCTGTTTCAAACCAAAGTTTGTTATACTGACAAATATTGGCATTATTTGGATTCATTTTGTTCTCATTTTGAGTTCCACTTACACAACGTTTTGGCCGATGTTACATTTCATTTTCTTTAGATGTATCCTGTCGAACTCGGGAATTTGGACAGAATTTCGACTGAACTTATTTATTAACTACATGGGGGTGGAATGCTCTTGTTCTGTCAGCCATGACTGGATAAAGGTCCTAAGTAATTCGCAATTGTATATTTCAGTCGCGTACACTCAGAATTGAACCTTCAGGAGAATATCACATTTATAATTTGTTTTTCAAGGACTCTAACCACTGCCCCACAAGTCATTGCGGACAGTTTTCGTACGAGTTTTGAAAGCCTTTAACCTATTTAATTTTCTAGTTGTAAATATTACTATTTATTAAAAATTATTATTACTACATAAAAAAACATAACAGAACATTATCGTTCTTAGATGTGCTGCTTACCGGTGCTCCCAGAGTTTATGTTATCTGTATACCGAAAGCTAATTTTCACTGGACAGAACATAAACTTCAACGGTGTATTTAAACGGATAGAGTTCACATGATCTCTTAATATTTGAACATCTTTGAACATCTTCCTGATGGGACCAAAGTATGAATGTGTAAGCCACATATCGAAATCACATTGTTGGCTTTAGTAGTTTTGATCTTAACGCCATTTCATTAAAGTACTCCATGTATGCATTGGCCTGTACTGGAGACAATGGTAATCACATCGCCAGACATTTCTGCCAATATATATCAGATCCCACCAGGAATTGTGTAGTTTCTACAAAGAATGTCAACATCTCAACTATATTGTATTGGAAATTGGAAGTGCGTTCCTTTAGTGAGGAATCAGAAGTCAGCTTATCCTGTAACACCGTCAGGGTCTCCTCAGTGAGTACTTTCGTGAACAGACCCACTCCATCTAGACTCACCATATTGTTGGAATGAATGGGAGCATGGTTTATTATTTTCCGACATTATACACCTAAAGAAGGTCTTATGTTACATCGAACGAAACGTTGTGAAAATGACACTCTAGATGAGAACAATAGTCCGATGGATCCAAATAATACAATAACCAATCACCATCTCATTAATTCGGAAACGCGACAAATATTGACAGAACAACAAAACCTCTATTTGAAACCAAATTGTGAGAGACCGACCGAGTAACTGTTCTAGAAACCTGTGTGACTGAAACTAGACCGATCGAAAAGTGCTTTCATGGAGTGGAAAAACGTATCTCCAAAACAATCGAATAATTAATGTGTTGGTAGTTAAGCAAAAGTTTATCCTTTATTTGATATTTAAGCCGTTACGGTATAATATCGATAATAATCATATTCTACCATCGATAAACAGTGTGAGTCTTTTTCTGTACAAATCCTCTGACCTACTCGAGTTCGGGGGAAATCTCGGGTATAAAAGAATCTAATATAAGCTTGTTTGATTAAATATAGACGAAAGTACACACGTACACACATATATGCATATATACAAACGGACATCCACACACGCACACATGCACACACACACACACACACACACACACACACACACACACACACACACACACACACACACATATATATATATAATTAGTTACTGTAATAAATATTAAATACCTACAGACACTAGCTTTTCATCCTTTCGGGAATCATCAGTGCAGGGATAGGCAACAGAAGCCATCTCCTTTGACAAGAACCAAATCCTTTCGGCCACCGTTAACGGCGAGAAATATCGGTCAAATTTAAACGTTTATTTTTAAATTGTTTTAACGTCTCTCAGAGTGATCTAATCATTATATGATGATCTGCGTGTATATATATATATATGTATATATGTATATATATATATATATATATATATATTAAGTTATAAAATGTATATGGCGATTAAGCTACACTGAATATTCCGCGTTTCATCCACTCTAGGATTCTTCAGGCATAATCCTGAAGAATCCTAGAGTGGATGAAACGCGGAATATTCAGTGTAGCTTAATCGCCATATACATTTTATAACTTACTAACTAGCTCTACCTAGGTATTGAGCACTTTTGAAGTAAATACTTAAAGTTTACGCATAAATCTATACTTTCGTATATTAATTTTATGTGAGAAAATTAAGTAGTTATATATATATATATGTGTGTGTATATGCATATATATATAATAAACGAAGGTTATAAAAAGAAAACGTGAGTCTTTGAATTTTTAACAAAATTTTGCACTATATATATATATATATATATATATATATATATATATATATATATATATATTACAATAGAAAAATGCGAGCATGAAAAGTAATATGGTTAAGCTGAAACATGGCAAAGTAAAGAACTAGTTGTTAAAACTGGAAAAGAAAAGGACAAGATATTCTCATAAAAAATATCATAAATTCATAAAAATATTGTAGCAATAAGAAATGAACTCATATAATGTTATAAATTTAATTAAAGATAAGATTCTTAATGCTGCAATATTTTAAGTTACAAATTTATTGCACTTTTTACTAGAATATCTCGTCTTTTTCTTTTCCATGTTTAAGCTTAAACTTATTACTTTTCATGTTCGCATTTTTTCTATTGTAATCCATGATTTTTCCAGGCTTCCAATAAATTTACTTGTTCTTTGTTAGATTTCAGTCCTTTTATTTTTTTTACCCCTATAATCATATATGTAATGAAAATGTACGGCTCCCGTCTGCTCTAAATAAATTCCCCCAATTTTATGCTTCAATTCTCTCTGTTGCACTTGTTACTTCTCTTTTTCGCCACAGCAGTGAATTGGTAGCAACAGTGGTCGCGGAAGCGACGTTGCTGCAATGGAAACCAGTAATAAAAACCGTCGCTCACCTCCTTACATATTTGACGATTTCGAACACCAGAAAATACTTCATAACTTTTGTTTTACTGAAAGAAGAACGGATTTTGTTTTCAGAATATAGCTGAGAAGGTGATCAATAAACTGCAATAATTGTTTGAAATTTGGTCGAAAAAGTGAGAGAGGGGTAGGACCCCGAAACACGCGTGTACGTAGATTACTATTTAAAAAAAATAATAATAAATAAAAATTACGTCCAAATAAAAAATGGGTGACTTTCTAAAAAAAAACACCCGATCTCCAAGGTGGAGATTCTAAGCGTAATATCGTTTAAGAAATCAATAACAAAAACTAGGTATATATATATATATATATATATATATATATATATATATATATATATATATATATATACTAGCAAAAGTACCCGTCGTTGACTGGGCTCAAAAATAGCCTACAGAAAATGGACTCTTATTTATGAAAGTATGATAGGTTATGAAAAGGAAGGGTTGTAAAGAGATAGCTTCGAATTTGGGGGAATCAAACTAAAAGCAAAATATGATGAAAGTAGAAATAAAATGGATAAAGCCCATAATTTATTACACCATACCGGTTCACACTGAAACACTTATCACAATATTCTGTGGATCTATATTAAAAATCCTTGATAAACTTCGTGTCATAATTCCATTCTATGGAGGTCAGGTTTATTATACCATATTTCCTCAAACTGAAACATAATTATCAAAGTATACTTACGCAGATAGATATGAAAAGTCTTTATTAAAGTTTGTGCCTATTTCCATTCTATGGAGGCCTGTCGCGAAAGCAGACCCCACAATTTTATTATACCATCCCTATTTAAGTTAAGACATACATAAGTACATCTATATCAAAAACACTTGTAAACGTTTTTTTTTAATTTTTTTAATTTTTTATATCCATAATTTGTGGGCCAGGCGCGAACGCAGATCCCACAATTTTAATGAACCACCGTTCTGCCAGATTAAACATACCCATTCCTGTGTCTCGATACATCTTCTATCATTATATCTAATTAGTTGTCTATAATAGTCAACCATATAGGAGCCTATTCGTGACCAGACACATATACACACGCGAGCGCACACACACACACACATACACATTCAGCTTTCTATTATATATATATATATATATATATAGAGAGAGAGAGAGAGAGAGAGAAAGGGGTAGAAAGATATAGATAGATAGGTAGGTAGAGAGAGAAAGATAAAAAGCAAGAAGAAGATACAACAGATAAATTGTCTTTGATGTGTTATCATTATTAAAACATCTTTCCTCCTCTATTAACTGAACGAAACAAACTTCTGTGCAAACATAAATATGTTTGCTGTTTATTTAATGTAAGTAAACTTTGCTATGTCGGACATGAATTTCATGCATAAACATTTATTTTTTGAATTTCTATTCAATAAATATTTATCTAAATAAAAACCTTACAGAAAAGAGAAAACTAGAAGGAATTAAAAAAAAATCTCAACGTTGTACAATATTTAAAGAAAACACGAAGTGTATAAAAACGTCCAAAAGCACATACACAAAGATATATATATATATATATATATATATATATATATATATATATATATATATATATATATATATATATATATATATATATATTGTGCGGTCTGCGTTCGCGCCTGGCTTCCATGGAATGGAATTAGGCACACACTTTAATAAAGACTTTTCATATCTACCTGCGTAAGTATACTTTGATAATGACAAAATAATATATATATATATATATATATATATATATATATATATATATATATATATATATATCGCCATTTCCTTTCTTTATTGGTTTCTATACAAGCTCCATTACAATTTGTTGAGCTTTGCATTATTCCGATAAATTTCTTTTTTAAAGAATTTAGCTTATTCTCTTCCGTTAACTTTCTAATATATATATATATATATATATATATATATATATATATATATATATATATATATATATATATGAAAGTGAAAGTATCTGGGTGTCTGTCTGTTTGTCTGTGTACATTTCCCTACACGATAGCTCTGTCAATTTTAAATCAACAGACTCGAAATTAAATATACAGGGTACTGAGATTGGGAAAATCTTTGTGTTTTCGGCCATAAATTTGGCTGTAAGGGCGTCAAAGTTCAACGAGTTGACCTTTGAGAACTCTACGAAACTCCTCCGCCAATTTTGGGTATAAACAATTGAAATTTTAGATATAGGTCCCTTTGACATGGATCCAACTTAATAACTTGAATTGAACCCAAAACAATAAATCTACCAAATTACTCAGACAATTTCTGGTCTACACATTTGAAATTTTACATAAAGGGTATTCAGAGATAGGACAAGCGTTTTAGTCGGTTTGGATCGTAAATTTGAGCTACCAATATATAAATGTATGTATGTATATATGTTTGTATGTCTGCCAAAAACTTTTGACAGAGGCGACAGGTTTTCACAAGATCAGTGTTATTTTGAAGCCTGTACCTTTCAAACAACAAATACTGAAAAAATGGCTAAAATCACTAATTTCTTCACCCTCAACTGGATACTTTTCTACAGGGAGTGGTCGATTTTTTTACCGATATTTTTGAAAGTCATTTCCTCTTTACGATTGTCTAATCTTAATTTAAACATACGTCATTTCCGGTTTGGCGGTTGTCGTAACAACAAAGACGTCACGTTTTTTTCACGTTCTTTTCCTCCTTCGTGGTACGGGTTCGAGCCTGCCTTCCTACTACCACTTTTTTTTTTGCTAAACACACACCTCCAAACACCTTGCTAACGCCGCCGAGCTTAAATGCTAGTGTATATATATATATATATATATATATATTCCAGGTAGAAAGATATTACAAAATTAAGAATAAATGAATTTCAACAAGGGTTGGTGATAGTGCTCAATAAAAAATAGCAAATTATCTTTTTCTCCTACTTTTTTCCGACTCTCATTATTAAAATATTACCCGCTCCTTCTAACAATTTTTTCTAACTTTTCCTTAATGTTACTCTTTTAACCTTTCCTCCTTCCTTTAACAGAAACTTGATTTTTGTAATTAATTTAAACCCATAAGAACGTTAATTTTTGTTTATTGCCAGTCATGGCATTATTTATCTCCTCAATATTTGAAAAGGTCTGGAACCTTTTTAATTTTTGTATTTTAATCTTTCTTGCCTGATGGTTGAAACGGTCTGCACATCATTGGAAGATATGACTGTAATATATATATATATATATATATATATATATATACATATACATATATATATGTATATAGATATATACACACACACACACACACACATATATATATATATATATATATATATACTTTCCAAATTATTAATTGTAAACTTTTCTTTAATACAAATCTAAATATAGATATTAATCAATCTAGTAACCAATTTTATAAAAGAACAAATGCAAGATTTATTAAAAAGGGAAAAAGTTATAGACTGTTTATCTAGAAACAGTTCTTTATATCAACATGATAGATTAATATTGTGATAGTTATTGTTTTTTGCATCATATAATAATATTTGTTCACCTTTATTAATCCTTAACTCTACATCGAACGGATACCATAATAGTTTTCTGCACTGTATCAAAACAAAGATCCATACAAAACTTCAGCCAGATCGTTCAGTAGTTTTCAAGAACATTTCTACATTAAATGTGATATTTGTTGCGACTAATATTTATCAATCATTATCTAATCTCTAACTAGAAGGCATAGTTCGCTGCATCTAATCATAGCAAAGTATATACAAAATTTAAGTAAGATCGCACTAGCAATTTCTGAGAAAACCTGGAGTCTAAAGACAGATAAACATATAAATATAAAAACCTACCAAGGGGATAAAAAGAGGGGGTGACTGAAGGAGAGAAAGAAGAGAGATAGCCAAAGATAGATACAGATATAAAGCTGTTAGCATCACTGTGAAAATAAAGTATTTGTGAACCTCACGGCTCAACACAGTCGTAATGTTTGCTCATTTTTATATTAATAGTAATGTATTAGTAGTATCAGTCAACGAGTCGTATTACATGGTTATTATTATTGACTCGAGCTCAAATCTCGGGATCAAATATCGAGATCAAATCTCGGAACCTTAAGAAATTTATTTGATCTATTTTTACTTCGGTTTTTCTTTTGTTTTTGTTGTACAATATTTCGGTTGAATCAATAAGTTTGAATTTTGAACCAGTAAAAACTAGCAAGTTTGTAATCTCCTTCTCGCGCTCTAGAAATCTTACATTCACTCATGTATGAACTATTGTTAACATATTTTGGCAAGTATACCGGCTAAGTTTCTAACTCTTTCACAGGGTACATGATCTATATATTAGTACAATAGCTTGTCTGTTATTTAGTGTGTCATGTTTACATCTTTTGCCTTCCGAGTGACTGTCGAATTGTTATGATCTTCCATTACTTGTAATAAATAATTTTATCAAGAATTCTTTATAAGTCTTGGTTTCGGTTTTGATTATAACTTAAGGAACTCAAGTTATATATATATATATATATATATATATATATATATGTGTGTGTGTGGGTGTGTGTGTGTGTTTTATAATTTTTGGTTTCGGTTTCGATTCAAGCAGATGCACCCAAGTTATATGGATATATACTATTTAATTTTGAAATTAAACTTTTATAATATATAAGAATCGCTAGAAAATTGACTCTATGATAATATATACGAAATCTGCATCAATTAAAATATCATATTTAAGCGTATTTTACGACTCTCCTAACTTAGATAATACTTTTTCAGTTTTAACTAAAGAACTACAATCATATTAAGGCATCTTCATTTACGCTGAACATTTACAGAATGCCAATATTAATATATTACATATGAAAAAGTCTGCTGTGGAATTTGTACATGTCCAGCTAGAAGAATCTTTAACCTAACAGGTTACGCACTGTGTACGAAGTTCTGGTGTCTTTTCCATCGCCACAAGTTGAATCCCTATACCCGTTTTACAAGTACTTCTACAAAATATGATTCGATAGTTTATAAGTCACTTATGCCTACATAACATAAATACCATCGGCAAACTCGAATAGCAACACTCTAAAGGGCCCCAAATTCCGGAAAACATTGGACTTTAGTTGTTTCTTCTTGAAATCATTTTCATTTGAAATTCCTTTCTAACTTTTTGTTTTCTTGACTGTATAAACATACATAACTTTAAATGTAAAATGAAAAAATATCTTGTTGCACACAGCCCTACTTAATATGCTCTCTATAAATATGGTCCCTAACAACGGTAGACATATACGTCTCGGTAGCAATAGCTACTTTTTTTATTTTTTTATTTTTTGCAGTGAATACAAGTTGAAAAAAATCGAATCATGTTACAAAAGAGATGCTTTGCTTTAAAATGTATACACTTGACTATTGATTTTCTCGGGCTAAGACCGACAAGCCCGACCACGGAGTCGCTATGAATATGTATATCAAGTTTTAAAAATCTTTATTGACCCTAAACAAGGCACAGTGCCTTGTTTGGGTAGTAAGGGGCTACTATTTGAGACCAGATTTGGCGGCATACTATGTAGAGCGTTGGGCATGGAGTTATATGTTCAGATTACACTTGAACTTCTGCATGACAGTACAGTCAGAGAAGCAAGGGTCTAGGAAGGAATTCTAAAGACTAACAGTTCCACTAAAGAAGCTATTTGAATGAAAGGATTTACGGCATCTAGGGATATCTACTTATGTTTTTAATGCTTTGTGCTCTGTTTTCCATAGAAAATACACAAACCAAAAACCGAAATACACAGATACATATACACAGACACATAACCGCGTATCTATCTATCTATCTATCTATCTATCTATCTATGTGTGTGTGTGCATATATCTAGATATAGATGTGTATGTGTCCATACGCATATCTTACCTAGCCAGCATTTTACTACAAACTATTTCTAACTGAATTCAAATACATCACAAGATGTGTAATAGAAATTTTTAATAGTAAAATATGTACTAAGAAAATCTATTTTGAAAACATCTTTAATTTACAATAAAGAAAAAAAAAACGGTAAAATTTTAAAATAGGTCGAAACTATGAAAAGTGTGTTTGCAAACAAAATTGAAAATTATTGAAATATTTATATAAATATACTAGCTAGCCGCCCGCATAAATATTATATTTTGCTTACTGGAAATTCTTTATTTATTATAAGCGAAAATTATAAACGGACATACTGTAGGCATTAAACGTAATAATAAATTCCTTTAAAAATATATATTAAAAAAAAAAAACAGAAAAAAAAACTGAGACATATGCATGCGAGTATAATGTTTTTTTTTCTGAACATTTCACTTTCCGTAAGGAGAAAAATATTCGAGCTGAGATCGAAACTGATGCCTAAAGACAGTGAGTTTACATTAGGCCAGCGTTACCTGACTTTAAAAGGTGTTTTCAAACTTACTTATTCTTAACATAAGGAAATTGTCATATGAACGAATCACGCATGCGCATTCGTGAAACAGTTGACAAACACATAAAAATTCGAGGAGCCTCATATACTAAGTTTTCAATGTACACCTCATTATTAGACTTTTTCCGGATGAAAACGGGTACAAACCTTTTTCACTTGTCTGAACACCCTATATACTAAATTTCAAGTCTGTAGATTAAACATTCGTTGAGTATATAGGTTGAGAAGTGTCCTCTCACACACATATCCTCACTTATATATATATATATATATATATATATATATATATGGATATATATATATATAGTAAGTTATAAAATATATATGACGAGTAAGCTACACTGAATATTTCGCGTTTCATCCAGTCTAGGATTCTTCAGGCTGAAGAATCATAGAATGGATTAAACGCGGAATATTCAATGTAGCTTAATCGCCATATTTATTTTATATATATATATATATATATATATATATATATATATATATATATATATATATATATATATACTAGAAGTTGCCCGGTATTAAACGTAATGTTAAATTCCTTTAAAAAAGCGAAGTAAAAAATACGGAAATAAACAGAAACGTGCGTTTTAAACAATTCACTTCTTGAAAGTAAAAAAAAAAAATACTCGAACTGAGATCGAAACCAAAACCTAAGCACAGTCAGTAAAATACGACAATCATTAGACCAACTTGCAGCGACCTTTAGAATGGGTTTCGAACATGCTTATCCTTAACATAAAGAATCTGTCATGTTTCATGGCCGCACATGCGTATTCGTGAAACGCTTGACAAATAGAGCAAACTCCGATCACCTCCCCCTTAAAAATTTTGTTGAGTATATAGGTTAATAAGTGTCCTCACACACATACACACATTCTCTACCTCTCCCTCCCTCACACACACGCGCATATATATATATATATATATATATATATATATATATATATATATATATATATATTCTTTTTTGGGTAATAAATATTAAAAAGTTAACCTAGTTGATCTGGAGAAAGAAAAGACAGGATCAATATCCGGAAATTTTTTTTTGTGCTTTTGTTTAAATGAAGTGGTGTTTGATCAAAATTGCTGGGGAGCAATGCTTTAATGCAGTGTTTCGTTTTTTAGTTCCGAAACAGTGTTTCCTGGTAAACAGCCGATGGTCTCTGAAAACTTAGGACTATTGTGAGTTTGAAAAGCAAGTTGATTACAAAAGATTAAATGACTTACTGAGAAAGTTATTTTCGACAAAGGACTAAAAATTGAACAATTATTTTTATATAGTTCCAAGGTTAAAAAAGTTCCAAGATAATATATATATATATATATATATATATATATATATATATATATATATATATATATATATATATATATATATATATATGACGATGTTTTTCCACAGATTAGAGTTAGAACATTTTCCAGCGATCAGAGTTTAACGGAACCGATGACGCTTGTAATCAGCAGATTATTACGGTTCGTGTTAATCGTGTCTTCTAAAATTAAAGATTCTATATACTGCATCTAAGAATTAATGAGAATGGTAAGGTACATATAATGTGCACTGGATGTTCCAAATGTCTACCGGGTGTCGTAAATTAAAATAGGTACAATTTGCATAAAATCTGAACGAGAGATATGACAAAATAAAACATGTCTATTTTATTTGGGGGAGACCAAAAAGGCTGAAAAAAGAAAAAAAAAATAACCCTATACGATTAAAGGATAAGCCGGTTGAATTTCGAAATATGACACATATGTTTTGAAAATATTTCTGATTTGCATTAAATTATTACATTATATCATTCGTTATAACAAATATTTTTTATAAAATGTCAATTCGTTCGAACAGAATATTTTATTTGGGTCAAATGTGCTGAGTGATTTAAAAAAATTCAGTTGCATATATTTTCATTTTTTTTTACTTGTTAAATTAAAACAAAATGGGCTTAAAGAGGAGATAGGGGAGCAGGATCAACAGAGAGACGAAAAGAAGGGGTATAAGAGATGCAAGGTGGAATGAAGAGAAAGAAATAGAGTAGAAAGAGAAAAAATTTTAGAAATACCGTTTTTTTGTTGAAAATATTTCTAATTTGCATTAAAGTATCACATTCTATCATTCTTTATACCATTACGTTTTAATTAATTAATTAATTCTTAATTAATTATCAATTTGTTCTAAAATAATATTTTACTTGCGTTATATTGGCCCTGTCGGTGGGGCATTAGAATACGCCGACTGCCCCCCTGCAGAGGGTAAAAGTCCCTCAATGGGGGTCCTGGATATGACGTTAAACTATATCCAGTGGTGCGGGCCCCAGCTTGTGGGCTTTGGGGAGTGTGGAACCACCCTTTAATTACCATTGCTCCCAGGTCCACTCTGACCCGCAGTGGTAGTATCTGTTGGGGTCCCAACTATGGGTTAAATAGAAACCGACGTGAAAACAAATATATTCTATTAAAAAAAATGTTTCTTCAAAATCTTTGGATTCGGCATTAAATAACCCGAAAAGGGTTGATATGCCGTAAAACAAAAACAACCAACCAACTTGCGTTGTATATGTTAAGTTTTTGACTTCTTAAAAAATAATTTCGTTTACATGTTTTCGTTTCGTTGTTCTTTTTGAAATTAAAGCAAATACAATGTTGATAAAATTAAGAGATCGAGAGGAGCACGATCGATCGATCGAACGAGAGAGAGAGAGAGAGAGAGAGAGAGAGAGAGAGAGAGAGAGAGGGGTGAGAAAGAGAAAGAAGAAAGTAAAAGAGACAGGGTATGTGTTAAAGACAGAGAAGTGGATGGAAATTAAAAGAGCAGAATTGGGGAAAAAGAAAAGTAAGAAGGGTAAAAATGAAAACGAGGGGATGGAAAAGAAGAGAATAGTACGAAAAAAAAGAGAGACAGGAGAAGGAAAAATAAGAAAAAGAGAGAAAGAGACTGATATTCTTTCATTTTTTACAGTTGAGATCGATTTTAAATGTTGGGAAAACCCATTTCCCTAAAATTGCTAAATTGGAATCAAAACAGTTATTCATGTAAACTACTCTCAGAATCTTCTCTCCTTCTGAACGAGCGATTATATATATATATATATATATATATATATATATATATATATATATATATATATATGTATGTGTGTGTGTAGAAATATACTTATATGTATATATATTACATATATATATATATATGTGTGTGTGTGTGTATATATATTACATATATATATATATATATATATATATATATATAAATTATTCAACTATACCTTATGAGTTTTTTGGTGGGCTTCCGTCATTCAACGAAACACATGTAATACGAACTTTATAAAAAATGAATACAATATTATGAGTGTAAATTATATGCATCCTTTGGTTTCGAAAGATAGCTAATGATGGACAAAATATGCCTGTTATGGCTTATCTTCTTTCCAACACATTACCGCGGGACTGGTTCCCAATTATAAGCAAAAACAAAAATACAAAAAAACAAAAAAACAAAAAAACAAAACAAAAGGAGCACGCATTCACCAGACATAAATGATAAATAAACGTATTTACATTAATTAACGTATGTAGATGTTGCAATGAAAGTATTCTTTAGAAACCATTATTTTTATGATTATCATTTAATCACTAGGAGTAGTCACACATGCCATCGTCAAAGATTTCTCTTTGAAAACAACCTGTGGCATTCTCTGGAGTTTGGGTGACAACAAGCTTCCCCCCCCCCGGGAGTATTCACATAGGTCAGTATCTGCGATTGCCAACTGACAAAAACCAATAGTCTTCCCTCGAGTTTGAGAAAAGGGTGTCTTCACTAGATTTCCAGTACCATCAACCTCTGTAATTTGATAACTAATGCAAATCATTTAGCATTATCGCAATATCAGGTTATCATCTCTTCCTAGCCATCAACGACCGTTAGTGATCTTCGTTATCCTTCCTATCCTTCTATTCTTCTTCTTCTTCTTCTTCTTCTTCTTCTTCTTCTTCTTATTATTATTATTATTTTCATCGAATTATTATTATTACTATTATTATTATTATTATTATTACTATTATTATTACTATTATTATTATTATTATTATTATTATTATTATTATTATTATTATTATTTCCATGGAATTATTATTATTATTATTATTATTATTATTATTATCATTATTATTATTATTATTATTTACATGGAATCATCGTAATTATTATTATTATTATTATTATTATTATTATTATTATTATTTACATGAAATCATTATTATTATTATTATCATTATTATTATTATTATTATTATTATTATTTACATGGAATCGCCATTATTATTATTATTATTATTATTATTATTGGTATTATTATTGGTATTATTATTATTATTATTATTATTATTATTATTATTGGTATTATTATTATTATTATTATTATTATTATTATTATTGGTATTATTATTATTATTATTATTATTATTATTATTATTATTATTATTGGTATTATTATTATTATTATTATTATTATTATTATTATTATTATTATTATTATTATTATTATTATTATTATTATTATTGGTATTATTATTATTATTATTATTATTGACATGGAATTCTTTCACAAATCATTACCATTGATCGCCCCTTAGCTCAAACGGATAGTCTTTCCAATATCGGAATATCAGCAACTCTTCTTTTTCCGACAACTGTTGCAAATGATTTTTCGTTCTTTCAGCAGCTGTTTATCATTGATTTCTCGCTAATAGCAACACTTAGCAGCCTCTGCGGTTTGAGAGACTATAAACCTATGAAGAATTTCAGTACTCTTCACGTCTTTCATGTGGAGGTCCGGATGGTGCTCTTCTCCCTCGGCCTTTCCACTCTCTCCGAACCTTAATGATTATTCTGTGTGTTACCAAGCCATACTCGTCCCTACTCATTTAAACTCCTTGTACATAATTGAGCACTGACTGGTAAAAGAGTGTGGTATTCCCTGGCGTATGTGGCAACAAGTCTCCACAAATTTCGAAAATTCTCCAAGTCTTACCATCTCCATTGCAACTTGTTCTCGCACCAGTGGTTTACCATCTATTTCTCGTTTATAACAATTAATGAGTTTCCCTGAGTGTTGAATTGCTAACTCAACTATTCTTGCACTCCGATGTGTATGGTGCTTTCCATTCCTACAGAATCACTCTCTTTATTATCAACGATCTTAGTGTCACTGCGTTTTTTTTCTGTTGGAGGAAACCATCGGTCTATTGTAATTTCCTCATATATCCACCCATCGATTGCACTTGAATTCCATTTATTTATTTATTCACTGCACAGTCATTCCCGGCGTTCGCTCACTTACCAAAAAAAAAAAAAAGAAAAAAAAAAAAAAAGCAGATGCTGTTCCCTGTGGTCAAATTGAGAAAAAAAGTGTCTCCAAATTTTCAGACCTATCCAATGCGTTGATCACTGTTTCCTTGCGGTAGTAATTCAACACTAAAGTATAGGTCATAAAGGCTAGTGGCATTCCCGGGAGGTTGAGTGACACTAATCCTTCTTTTTATTATTATTATTATTATTATTATTATTATTATTATTATTATTATTATTATTATTAAAAATAATAATTATTATTTCTTTTTCAGGTCATTCGATGAATACTGCCCCCCCAACAAAATTATGTGTGCAACAATACTCACTATTGAAGTATGCGGTATGATTGAACAAAGCGTCACTTCGATTTCTAAATATGTATTATTGTTTTAACATTAGACGAATGAAAATATAGGCGTTTTCTTTGGAGACTGCTACACACGCTGCGCACGTCAACGCTATGAAAAGATGAAAAAACATACAGCACATTCGCTTGCGAGATGCATGCAGGCATTTTCCTAATCTCACTGAGGAAGGTGGATCGTAAACAGTCGAAGCGTTGGCCCAGATTTTGTTCATCGTCACACAACTCGACCATTCCTTTACACCCATTTCTTTCGAACTAGCATCACCAGAATTATTCGATCTATTTCGTACTGACGATGTTTATCTGCCTACCCCCACCCACCCCTTCCACGAGGGTAAAGTTAGACACAATGTCGGTTGCTAATGCGATGATATATCCAGCTCCCCTCAAAAAGGTCACTCTGGATTTGAGGAAAAAATGTCTCAGTCTAGAAGGATTTCTTCAATACAGACAATACGAGTTATAGCATTAGAACAGAGACTTCTCTTTGCTCCAAACCTAAAGGCTCAGCTAGTGTCCGTTATTATTATTATTATTATTATTATTATTATTATTATTATTATTATTATTATTATTATTATTCACAAGTCGATGTATGTAATAATTTACAACCATTTAATTAAAAAATGCATACTAAAAGGAAGACGATTATAATATAGATTGCTGATGATAATCATCTATATTACATGTAACATAATAATTTATAAACTGTTAAGTAAAAAGAAAACATCGTTATAACTAGTTGGTACTTACCCCATGACATGCCATAGGTTTTTAAAATCCTAGGTGTAATCCTTTACAGCCAGTATGGTGCACGGCACGGCTAATGTGTCCAGTCGGTGCTTGGAGCAAAGTCCTTGTTCGTAGCGACATCCGTCAAGGTAGAAGATTAGGAGTTATTGCTCCATAATCGTGTCCTTTTGCCGAGCTTAGTTTAAAGACGGTGATTAGCTGGTATAATAATTGAGAGTCGGCATGGTACACGACTCTGGTAGGGCTGGGGAAGACCGAAAACGCGAAGCCGTGGTAAGTCCAAGAATAATAATAGCTAGCAGTAGTAGTATCAGATAAACGGAGGAGTAAAACGAGAGAGAGAGAGAGAGAGAGAGAGAGAGAGAGAGAGAGAGAGAGAGAGAGAGAGAGAGATGTGAATAGAATGATGAGGCGGGGGTGGTGAGGACAGTATAATAGAATAAAATGGGAAGAGGGAGGGAAAGATGAATTTAGAGAGAAATAAAGAACTAGCTAGAGAGAGAAAGAGAAGAGAAAGAGATATGCGAAGTTGGCGCACACAACTTGCCTCAATTGTGTGAATCAACGCAGATAGATTAAGAATGGGGAAGAGGAGGCGAAGAAGGGCGACAAAGAGAAAGAACAAGCTATAAGAGAAAGTAAACGAAATCAAATATATATATATATATATATATATATATATATATATATATATATATATATATATATATACGTGCATAGATGCACGCATGTATAAAGTATACATACATATATACCTTGTAATACTGTTTCGTATAAATACACACGTATAAGATATTGAATTTATACATGCATACATACATACATACATACATACATATAGATATATAGTGTTTTATTTCATTATTTACTTTAACAGTACATTATACACGAGGAGAGTTTATTAGTTTGTATAAAAATATATTGATGGTATATGAGTTATGATATATTATGTATATAGATATATGTATTATGCATATAATGTGTGCATATATCTGTGTATGTGCGTGTGTGTATGTCAGTTTAACACAAAAATGATGTCGTTTTTTGACATGAAGTTGAACGTCAAAAAACGAAATTATTTTTGCGCCAACCTAATATATATATATATATATATATATATATATATATATATATATATATATATATATATATACTGCTTTATTCCGTTATTTACGTAAACGTCGCGCTATGCAAGAGTAAACTTAGTACATATAGTTATGGTAAATGAGTTACACCAACATGTATGTGGTTCATTCCATCAAAGGAATACATCAGGCTAAGAGAATTGTTTGTGTGTAGTTCACACACACACACAAACACACACATATTTATATATATATATTTATATAATAAAGCTCAATGTCTGAGTCTATCTGTACACAAATAGGCTTCTATATGGTCTACTATTCTACTAAACATGATCACATACAATTATTGAAGAGTTATCAAGGATCTGAAATGGGCGTAATAAAGTGGGTTTCCAGGGAGATGGTCACTTATAAGGGGGAACCCTATGTACGCTCCAAATGTTTTACTTAGAGCTACCAAATTGGGCATGGCGAAGAAGGAAATTCTGACGGGTTACACCGTTCACTACCCCCCCCCCCCCTCCAACGGGGGCGGGGCCCTCGGAAGTAACTTATAACTAGAAACCTTGTGCACACTCACTCTGTTTGATGTACACTCGTAGAGTTACTGAATACCGCAGAATAACCCACCATATGCGGTAAAGTTTTGACAGACTACACTGCTCGCACTTACTAATGGGGTTTTTGTAATTCTGTGTCCAAGTCATTCGTTTTTCCCTGCGTTGTTTGATCAATCGAGGGCTTGGAAGAGGTTTGATGCAGTCTCATTCGACACATTGTATCCGGCCTGCCTGGATCTTGGAGCGATTCCAGCTTTTTCAAAAATGAAACACTGGTGCTATTTGTGTTTCGGTTGACTTTCCTACAAATTTGGTGCTCTTTTTTTCTGGATTTTGTGCTTGGGTTGTTCAAGAATGAGGCCAAGGTTCTTGGATCCCTTTCCAGTTCCGTGGCTAAATCTTCGATGAACAATACTTCGTGGAGTCCAGCAAATATCCTTTGCTTTTTGATAACTTTTAATCGCCGGTTTTTTTTAAAACAGATCTGCAATAAACCAGTGGACAGTATACTTTCCTTGATAATAAATAAAATGTCATAAGTTCGTGAATATCGCATGAATTCGAATGAAATTTTTGGAAATAACTACTCTTTAAGCAATTGTTTTGGTGATATAATTTTCATTTTGTTGTAAATTTATTTATGTAAAATATTGATATTTTACTAACCTGCTATAAAGCGATTGACACAGTGTATATATATATATACATATATATATATATATACATATATACATATATACATATATATATATATATATATATATATATATATATATATATATATATAGGAATGTGTGTGTGAGGACCCGGCTCAACCTATATACTCCACGAATTCTTGAGTTGCATACTTAGAATATATATATATATATAAGTTTTATGGTTAAATTTTGTCTTATTAACCGATTATATTGTACTAGCGTGGGGCCGTCAGGATTTGCCCGGTCGTAAAATATGTTTAAATTTGATATTTTAATTTGTCCAGACTTCGTATAAATTAAGGTAAATAATTTCAAAAGTAAAAAAAATAGTATTTCAGTGCTTTCAGTTAGAATCGAAACCGAAAGCAAACCTGTAGCATTCAATGCTGGTGACGTTACTACTGTACCAATGTGACGCGCAATTAACTGATTAAAAATAAAGAAACTAAGATGAACGTAAAAAATGCTTTACAATTTTTTAAATTATTACCCATTTTTGACCCCTTAATAACTATTTTAACCAGTCAAAGTCTCATAAAAGCATGGTCCATAAAAACATCCAATCGTTTGAGGACCCTAGCGCTGCACTGCGACTTTTATTTTCGGAAAAGATAGGGTTTGAAAATATGGAGACAGTAGACATAGCCTTATATATATATATATATATATATATATATATATATATATACATATATATACTTTATTTACTCATATAAAATTAATATACGAAAGTATACATTTATGCGTAAACTTTAAGTATTTACTTCAAAAGTGCTCAATACGTAGTTAGAGCTAGTTAGTAAGTTATAAGATGTATATGGCGATTAAGCTACACTGAATATTCCGCGTTTCATCCACTCTAGGACTCTTCAGGCTTATGCGCGAATTCTGTGGTTGTTTGTCGTTTTTATATGCTTATCTTCTATTGAGATTTTAGTTAGCCAATCGGCTTTCTAGTACCCACCGCGCCCGCCCTATCAGCCAATGAGCATGCACTTATCGGACAAAGGCCTATTTGACCCATAGTTGACCTGTTCCTTTGTGTATGCTCTATTTAGCCTGAATATTCAGTGTAGCTTAATCGCCATATACATTTTATAACTTACTAACTATATATATATATATATATATATATATATATATAGGCTAGAGAGTTTATATTATCAAATAAGCCAGCCATTTTTAAAAAAATTATAATGACATACAAATGATACTTTATGGTAACATTTCAAAGCCATCAATGGCCTGAATCTTTATGAGATTCAACGCTTCTATCCACTACGCCACAGACCCTTTAGGTCCCAGGTGAGCATTTTCTGGAGGTAATGGTTTCAATCCTACCCAAGCAAGCCAGAGGGTTAATTAGCACAACTATGGAAGACAATAATTACTCGACATAAGTTACAAAACTCAGCATTCTTATCTCGTCGTGGTTAATCTCCTGAAGAAGGCCAGAGAGTGCGTTGGTCGAAACGTGATGAAACAACGACAACAATGAAGATGAGGATAATAGTCTGAAAAAAAGCATGAATTCACCAATTTTATACATTAGACTCGAAAATGACCATGTTATATTCCATTGAGAAGTAGCACCGTGGTAATGTTTTCCATTGACAGTCTATTCTAGGAAAGAATATTTGCTCATGGGATTTTCTTTTAGTATTGGGCAAAACAGAACGAAAGTATTGGTAGTGATTACTTTTAGACGAGTGCTTGTTCGGAATTGTTTTCATTGACGCTCATTTGAGCACTTGCCATAAACATATTGATTGAACAGGGATAGACCTGCAACATTTCGTCTGTGAAGTAGTGGTAGTGAAGAGGAAGAAACAAATATTGCTTACTAGATTTCAAATCTGGTTTCCTACTCTGTCAAATCAAGAAGGTATTCCCTGAACACTCCCACCATATATGGCAACTGTGCTCCATCCTAACATTTTTACAGGTTGACGATTGCATTGAGAAATGACCCAACCAATTTTCCGTTAACTTTTACAAAGAATTTGATGTAGGTTTTCCATTTCAAGTCATTAATGAAGGTATCTCTTGCAGGATGGTTCTTCAAGATGAGACTCATTCATTTCGATTTGGGCCAAGTTGGTATTGGAGCTTCAGTGTTTAAAAGAGAAGCTTGTTTTTTGATGCACAATTTCTCCGATTGTACCAAGCGCTTAAGGGCAGAAAGGTTTAGGTCATTGACGGCCTTTGATAGATTGTCGTGTCATCTGCAAAATTGTCAACGAACCATCTTAGAATGTGGTTCGGGAGAAAATCGATGAAGTTTAGTGTGAGAGTTTTAGCAATGGTGATTCTCTGATGCACAGGATTTGATGGCTGAGGGATGGACGTTTCCAACTATTTTATTGCTGGAACTCTTGTATAGTAGACCTTTACGCTAAATCTGATCAACCTCCAGATTAATTAAATCAATTATAATGTATTGCGGTTTCTTAGAAAAATAGTAAGTTATTGAAAAAAAGTTAGTGCAATAAAATTCTACTTTCAATAAATAAATTTAACAAAAAATAATTTACTTATTTAATTATTTGACCATCCGTAATTTTACGGTATCTATCTGTCTTTCTCTGTCTGTCTCTCTCTCCCTTTCTCTTTCAGTCTGTCTGTCGGTCTCTCTCTGCCTGTCTGTCTCTCTCTCTACTATATGTGTGTGTGTGTGTGTGTGTGTGTGTGTGTGTGTGTGTGTGTGTGTGTGTGTTGGAACGATTGGTCGTAATCGGAATCGAGAATCGAGAAAAATGGAATTTTTTGCGGCATCGGAATCGGCAAAAATGTGGTCATTTTAGGATGCCCAAACGATTCTTTTAAAAATTATTTTTTATATTTGCTTTTTTTCTTTTCAAAAAAACCTTCAACTATTGGTACTAATAATAATATAATAAATATATATATACCAGCAAAACTAAAATTTGTAGACATTCCTGCACAAGGGTACGTTTACGTCTGCGAAAGTATATGCTTATTTAAAATGTGTTTGTAGGGTAATCGAGGCAAAAATAACAACTCTAGAGTTAAATATTTAGATATTTATAAGGAATCGGAATCGAAAATTGTATCGGAATTTGGAATTTAGTACGGAATCGGTAATTGTATCGGAATCAGGGAAATATTGGAATCGTCCCATCACTAATATATATATATATATACATATATATATATATATATATATAAATAAAGTCAAGCAACCTGTGTATCTTAATAGGCGTGGTAATAAAGCAACAATTAACATTTTTCTTTCGCTATTAAGACCTGACGAACATAGCATAAATATTATTGCTTATAAATGTACTTTAAATATATTATATTTAAAAAAAGTAATGCGGTTCGTCATTTAATATTTTGTATTGATATCATTAGGAAATGAGAGGGATTATTTCCCTGCTGAGGAAGTTCCTCAGCCGCCACTATTTAACAAAAAGTAAGATTCGGTCTGCAATAAATATGTATGGCAGATTAAAAATAATGTTAAACATTTTTTAATTAAAAAAAAAAAGACATATACATTATTTATTTATGAAAATATTGTTTTTATAATTTTTCGTATTTTAAAGTTGATTTGTGCAATACATGTTGTTTTCTCGTAAAAAGAAGAAGGCCATATTTCACAAGATTACGGCTTGTCACACGGGTTTTAATTTTCTAATCGTTTTGTTTTTATGGGGACGGGGCATTCTATCGGATGGTAGACATTTACCCACTATTCCAGTTACCTCAATCAAGATATATTTTCTTTTTTTAAAATTATAACCGTTCCTTTGAATGCAATTGTTTGTATTTCTTTTGCACTTAGTTCACAGGTTATATTCGAAAGTTAGTTTTTGAAATGCTTTTTTTGAAGTTAAAAGATGAGTAAATCTAGATTCGGATCCACTTAGTAGAAATGAACAGTTTTGTTGTATGTGTTTTTGAAAAAAAAAAAAAATAAAACTGTGTGAGCAGTCAGGAAGTCTATGTCGTATTAATATGTGGTAAGCAGAAGTTTTATGTTTTTATCGAAGCAAATAAGGAGGAAAGTCATATTGGACTTTAGTAAAATCATTCTGAAAATGTTCGAAAATGCGAAAATGTATTCTCTTAAACCGTGAAAGGGATGTGAGCAGCCAATCAAAGTGCTTGAAGCAAAAAACAAAAAAAACAAAAACAAAAAAACAAAACAACAAAAAAAAAACAAACAAAAAAAACAAACAAACAAACAAAACGAAATGAATGGGAGCGTGCATTATTAACATAGTGAATAGGTATTAAAGGACTGTTAATAAAACAAAATGATAAAATGAAATAATCCCGGACGCTTGTAATGATTGAACCCTATGAAATATTTGGTAACGGTGTAAAGGAGAAAAACATAAGTAAGTAGGACTTATTTGGGATAGTTACTCACCTTACATTTATTATAGGAATTTAATATATTAAAGTAAAACGATTTATAATAATCGAAAAAACATATTGGCAGGAAGTGTAACAATATTGAATGTATACGTGGCATCTGGGTTTTATTGTTATAATGATCTTTCTAAAAGGGTAAATAGTGTCTATATATATATATATATATATATATATATATATACATATATGCATCTATCTATCTATCTGTCTATATATATATATATATATGTATATATAGGGAGATAAAGGGAGAGAAGAGAGGGACAGTGATATAATCACCTGCTGCAAGTCTAAATCTTCAGTATACGAATTTATTTAGTAGCCAACTAACTTATTTAACTTCCTTGGAATTCCCATATTTATGTGATGCTAGTATTGTTGTCACTGTGAATAACGAAATGCTCATGCCGCCTATTTACATGGGTTGCGGGTATTGTATGATTTATATGGATAACTGACAGCGTTTGTGATATATATATATATATATATATATATATATATATATATATAGAGAGAGAGAGAGAGAGAGAAGATATACTCGTGGGATATGAATGAATTGTGTAATTTAATCGAAAACATAGACCGAATAGCATATCGATAATAATTATCATATTAATTACAATTTAAACCAGCTGTACCATCATAGAAGCCTACGTTAAACCCTATCTACAACATCTAACAACATTTTCATTTTAGCAGAAGAATTCCAAGAACTGGATAGAATCTATAGTGTTTTTATCACGCAGTATCTATGCTATTGTTTCAGACAAACACCCGAAAAAAATCGCTTGGAGTAATTGTTGACAACTATTAATATAACAACTATGAAGAAAAAAGTTCGCCTACACAACTAAGATTAACTTCAGAAACAATAAAATAACGATCGAATTTTGGCATACGAATACAATACAGAACTATTTATGAAAATAAAAGAATCATATCATCCAAAATAATAAATTTATAAATGTAGCAAAACAATCAAAATAATTAAAGGCTAACAGCAACCTCACACACATCTTAACCCCAGCCAAACTCAATCAACACACCATCGAAGGCGTCAGGTTATATAATATAAATATATTTTGTCTGCGATATAATTCCATAATTCTATAGGAAATTTTGTATATGCTTGAAATCCCCACAACAATATCAACAATAAAGAAATACATTAGCTGCGCTTCCATATATGTAGTCTAGGCACTCAAATGCACTAAAAGGAATACATTTTATATAGGAGACTCAAGCGTTCAAAAAACGAGTCTCATTTCACAAACATACAGTAAATTTCAAGACAATATATTCGCAAATACAGAAAAGTTGAATGAGAAAAATCGTCTATATATCAATCAGAGGATTGGTCATATCACATAATACACAGACAAAAGAAACAGATAAATGTTCACCAGTAGTAAACTAATCAATGTAAATTAATATGTGTGTGTTATGTTGTGGTCTTTTGGTTATGATCACAGCATAATAATAGCTGTAATGTTGTGACGGGCAGTGCCAAGGTCAGAACGGCTATTATGATTAATTGTTCAGTTATTTAGGTTAAAAAGATATTCAAAAAATGTTTTAAAAGAAAAGAATATAGGTTAAAATATTTATGTTTAATATTTAAATGAAGAATTTTGGCCCAGCAATAAATATTATGAAGAAAGTAAAAGCATAAACAAAGCCAGTGTGGGGTTTAGTTTAGCAAACAATGATGTGGTTTACGTGACAAACAAGATCACTCTGGCTGACGTAAAAAAAAAAACGGGAGCCAGAAGAAATCAAAATTGCGAGTTAGTTTGTAACGAGAAGTCGAAAAGACGAGTTTGTAGTTAGCTTACCACTGGGTTAGTTAGCGGACAGGACTTGTGTCTGTTGTCCGATGGAAGCATCTATGGACCAACTAAGGGTAATGTAAGGAAGGTCAAGAGTTGCAAAATCCGCGAACATTTGCAAATACAGATATGGAAATAGTAATTCGGCGTTCTGGGTGTTCCATTCGAAAGAAGATGCTTTTATTCCAGGTGCTTGCTGCCAGAGGAAAGGAAGGCAATGAATAAGCTATGCAACCATCTCGGGTGTCAAGCAGACAAGGATATTATTCGTCATTGTTGAATTAAATATTCTCCGTTTTAGTGTCCCGTACATTATTGTCGTGAATTCCATGAACAAAGCTTCTTTCTTAGAAGTGCACGCCCGTGGAACTCTGTTCCGGTTACCTGTTTCCCACCTGACTACAATCTGGATGTCTTCAAGTCCAATGTAAACAAATTCCTGATGAACCGCCCCCTTAAGTAAGACCCTTTATTAAATCTCCAATACTAACGTACTGTACACGCAGTATTCCTTATCCTCGGATGTTATGTGGTGACTACCTTGTAAAAAAATGTGAAAACACCTATATATATATATATATATATATATATATATATATATATATATATATATATATATATATAACACAAACTTACAAACAACTCACTCCAATTAACAGTCATTAAAAATGCACAAATACACTCTTACATGCAAATGGTAGCAAACTACACACTTCACATAAAAGAAGGCACTAAAGGGGAGATAAATAGCGTCATAAAACGAATGGGTTTACAAATACTTTTCATGAAATGGCTACTAGTTCTAATGAAAGAAATACATCTTATCAGAGTATGACATCTGAAATACGTGTCGCGTTTGTTTTACATCATTTCACATAGAACTTACACATAGCAGTACAATTAAAAACCAGTAGATGTTTCGCTTTTGTATTTAATTTTCATTTGTATATGCATTTATAATGAATTTATTGATATAATTTGATATTTGATTATTGATATACTTCCGCTAGCCGCATTTTCAACAAAACTGAATATATATATATATATATATATATATATATATATATATATATATATATATGGGTGGGTGTGTTTGTGTGCGTGTGTAATTCTCTCCATTGTGCTACATCAATGTTTATATTTCTTTCCAAAAGAAATTGTTACGTTTTTAATGCACTGAACCTAACGAATTATTTAGATATAAGGCAAACGTTTCTATGTAGCATATTTGGTGGTTTCTTTACTACTAGCTAGCTGCACACATGTATTGATAAATACTGAAAAATATTTCTATATTTTTTATCTCTCACCCCTCTCTCTCACTCTCTCTCTCTCTCTCTCTCTCTCTCTATATATATATATATATATATATATATATATATATATATATGTATATATATAAGAACAAGTAGTTAATAAAGCATGTTAAAAAACACTTTGCATAGAGTTAAAAAACATATATAATTTTATAAATAAAGCACAAAATAAGTGGATAGCCCTTAATCCGCGGAGTTTCGAAGAAATACTTTCCTTTTCATCAGAGCGTAGGATTTAGCAAAATGCGGGATCGGATTTTGCTTGCAAAATTATTTGATGAAAGTACAAGTAAATCATAGATCTTACTTGGTAACAAATAGTGAAGGAGAGGGAATATGGTGAAGAAAATGGTGATTTCACGAGAATGGATAGTATGGTGGAGGGTAAAATATCCAATAAAGTAAAATCCAAAAATCAAAATCTAAAAAAGTTAGTTAAGTTTCCATTTCCACAAGGAAAATCTAAGGGAACCGCGTAATTAGAAGTAATCCAAAAGGCAGAAATCCGTGGAATAATTCACAAATGGGTGCAAGGATAAGATGTGCGTAGAAAAAAGAATTTAAAACGACTGTCAAGGCTGGACTAAGTCTGGTATATATATATATATCTAGCCGCACTGATGAGCTGTGAAACAGCGAAACAGTACTGTATGTGGATGACTATATATATATATATATATATATATATATATATATATATATATATATATATATATATATATATGGTAAGCTTGACTGAGTCTTTACCCGCCTCCGTTACTAAAACTAGTTTGCCTCAAATTTGTATATAGAAGCGGAAGTTTATTTAAGGACGAAAGCATATAATCTTTTCCTAAGAAAATGAAACAAAACTTTTACTTAGTTTGAATTATTTTATTTTGTACTTCCGCGTTTCACCGTTTTTTAAGGTAATGCTGTTAAAACAACGCAAAATTTTTGTAGCAAATTCTTTGAACTGTTTGCTTTTTTGTTTTGTTTTTGGAGGGGACCAAAAATAGCGCCATTTATTGGTTTCGGAGTTCCACCAAAATAAAAACAAATAAATCTGTTTCGTTGAATCTCGATAATAATTCACTAAAAATAATAAAAATAAATAAATAAAAAGAGATATTTGCACCTTCAAACAAATACTTTTAAATTACTACTATTTTAGGTTTTCGGGGGCATAGAAAACGAAAATAACGTTTAAAATCCTAGGAAACATGCAGTGTCCAAAATATGAAAAAAAATTATAGTTTCAAAAGCGGGGGATCACTTTTCTATATTATTTAACGTAAAATGAGCAGTTACTTTACGGTCATCTTTTTTTTTTGGTGGGGGGGGGCGGGTCGGGTGTGCTGAAAACGAATATGGTTTTTAAATTTTTTGTAAATAATTAGCTTTCCGGGTATTAAGCAATGTAATTCTTTGTTATAAATGATAGTCATTATTGTACGTGCATGCGTGCGCATATTTTTGCCTGTCAGTTTGTTCGTTTTGTGATGGTTTACCACGCCACAACCCCCAAATCAACATCCCCTTAATAATTACCAGAACCCCATCTAAAAAAAAAAAATGTGGCCATAAAGTAGTTGCTAATTTCTAGTTGAATTAATACAGAAAAGTGATATCCCACTTTTTGAAACTATAATTTCTTCATATCTTAGAAACTATATGTTTCCTGGAATTTTAAACGTTATTTTCGTTTTCAGCGCCTCTGACACCCCTATCATAGTGATAATTTTAAAGGATTTTTGCTGGTGACAAGATACTGCACCTTTACCTAAAAAGAAAACGAATATAAACACATACAAAGAAAACACAAAATAAAAAAAAACAAGAAAAAAGCTGTTTCATTTCGATAATAAATAACTGAGAAAAATGGGGGAAAAATAATACTAAACGTTTCGTTTCGTTTCATATTAACATTTCCGGTTCGGTGTCTTCCAGATAATTGCAATTCGAGGCGAACTATTTCCTCCGGCTGAATTACACCCATAGTAAGGAATCGGTCAACATTACCACACACACACACACACACACACACACACACACACACACACACACACACACACACACACATATATATATATATATATATATATGTGTGTGTGTGTGTGTGTGTGTGTGTGTATAGATATATATATATATATATATATATATATATATATATATATACTAGTAAAGTACCCGTCGTTGACTGGGTTCAAAAACAGCCTACAGAAAATGGACTCTGATTTATGAAAGTATGATAGGTTATGAAAAGGAAGGGTTGTAAATTTGGGTTGAATTTGGGGGTATCAAAACCAAAGCAAAATATGATTAAAGTAAAAAGAAAATAGATAAACCCCATAATTTATTATACCATACCTGTTCACACTGAAAAACTTATCACGATATTCTGTGGATCTATATTAAAAAATCTTGTTAAACTTTATGCCATATTTCCATTCTATGGAGGTCAGGTGCGAACGAACACCCCATAATTTTATTATACCATATTTCTTCAAACTGAAACATAATTATCAAAGTATACTTAGGCAGATACATATGAAAAGTCTTTATTAAAGTGTGTGCCTATTTCCATTCTATGGAGGCCAGGCGCGAACGCAGACCCCACAATTTTATTATGCCATCTCTATGTAAGTTAAAACATACTTATCAAAGTATTCTTATGTACATCTATATCAAAAACACTTGTACACGTTTTTTTTTAATCTTTAAATTTTTTATTTTCATACTTTGTGTACCAGGCGCGAACGCAGACCCCACAATTTTAATGAACCACTGTTCTGCCAGATCAAATATACCCATTCCTGTGTCTCGATACATCTTCTATCATTATATGTAATCAGTTTTTTTAAATAGTCAACCATATAGGAGCCTATTCGTGACCGCACACACACACACACACACACACACACACAGACACACACACACACAAACACACACACCGACATTCAGCTTTATATATTATATATATATGTGTGTGTGTGTGTGTTAGTGTGTGTGTGTGTGTGTGGTAATATTGATCGAGTCCTTACTATATATATATATATATATATATATATATATATATATATATATATGTATATATATATGCATTTATATATACATATATATGTACATATTATATATGTATATATATATATATGTGTGTGTGTGTGTGTGTGTGTGTGTATGCGTTTGCGAATGTGTACCCATTTTAATTTTCAAACGTATTAAGTGGAAATCGAACGACTACGAAATGCAAATAAAATTTCCATGGCTTTTGAGACCAAATTCGCATTTACCCAAATCATTTTGAGGGCGGTTGCCATTTTATATCCTACTATTCTCATTCACAATCATTGATATCGTTTACAACCGCTACTACCGTGAGTAAATAACTGTCACTATTGTAGCTAATAGTTAAACACGTTACCCCCTATCAGCAATAGTCGTGTGCCAAGTACAAACTATTAATACTACAATTGAAATAACCCTGGTGCCTTTAGTTTAGGCTTCGGTGGAGGCAACTTTTGCTGTTGGTTGTTAACCTTTTCTACCAAGGCTCAGTGTTGCTACAACTGTCAACACTACCACCGTTACTACTACTACTACTACTACTACTGCTACTGAAATCGGGGGGTGGCACTGCAATGCTTTTGCGGACGTATAAAACACAATAACCACAACCCAACGCGCACCCGCTAAAACAATCGACTTGGTTACTTCACCGACGTATATAACACGTACACTCCTTACTATAAATTTTTAATTGTTGAGATTTTTTAAGGAAATTTTCAGATTACTATGAAACGCTACATTTGAGCCCATTGCAATTAGTTTTACGTAAAAGGCAAGAGCGCTTTCGGCTGCTGATAATGCTTAATATAATTGTTAATATTTTGCTAATATTGTTGTCTATGGCGTTGGCGTAAGTCTAATTGTACACAAAACAGTCGGTTTTATATCTCAGTTCCGCGTACATGCTTGTCTAAGCAACAGACGGGCTATGATACAGCGATACAGACTCTATGTGACTCTTACTGTTAATCTCTCTCTCTCTCTCTCTCTTTATATATATATATATGTGTGTGTGTATATACATATATATATATATATATATATATATATTAAGTAAGTAAACTGCACGATTGTGTTTCATTTTCGAAATAAATCATCAGACGAAATTCATTTATCATTTTATTTCCCCTTCGGAATAAAACAGAAATGCTTAAATGCCTTAAATACATTATGTAATACTAGGTGTTTTTTAAAAAAGTTTTTATTGACGTTACACCTCAAACAAGGCACAGGCCCACTTATTCGTGAGTGGCTACTATTCGGGACCAAATTTGCAGGGATACTATTTATGGAGTTAGGCAGCGAGATTTCTGTTCAAATTACCCTTGAATTTTTGCACAGTCAGAGAAGCAGCTGCCCTGGAGAGAATTTCGAAATGAAGCAGTCCGAGGAAAAAAAGCTATTCAAATAGAAGGCTTTATGGCATCTAAGGATATCTACAGTGTAGGAGTGTGATTTTGCTGCTGTCAGGGTTTTCGGAGATATTTTCCTCGAGGGGGTACTAATGCTTAGAGTTCGTCAGAGCACTTGCCATTGAAATACTTGTAAAACAGGCACAAGGATTCCACTTTCGGCCATGGGACAGAGGTTGGAGTTTAGTTGATAGTTCAGGACCTATAAAAATGTTGACGCTTTTTTTTTAAAGCCTGTCTAGGAGCAATTAGCCGTGACCTTTTAGAAATACATGATACTCTCAGCTGTGACTAGCCTTATAGCACGTTAGAGAGAGAGAGAGAGAGAGAGAGAGAGAGAGAGAGAGAGAGAGAGCACCTTTCTTGCAGCAACCTTTGCAATTGCCTCAATGTATTTGTTCCAATTCATGTTGTCTGTGAATATTAACCCTACGAGCTAGAGGTAAGTACTTTCATGCAGTGTATCATTAGCCATGGCAATCAGTAGTTCAGAAGGTTTCTTATAATTTTAAAGGGAAGCAAGCTTAGTCTTGGCAGCATTAAACGTTGCCAACCAGTTTCAGCCCCATTCCACTACAGATTGGAGGCCTTCCTCTAGAGTTTTAGCAATTTCCTTAGATATGTGTTATTATCGTGTCTGTTATAGAGCGTGGTGTCATTAGAAAATATCCCCATCTAAGAGAAAATTATATCAGGGCGATCATTTATGAATATCAAGAATAATAAAGGTCCAAGGATTGACTCCTTTGGCACACCCGAATTTATATCATGTTGTTCGATATACGACTATCGAGGAAAACGTGTTATCTAAGAAAGATTTGGTAATGTCCAGTATACGTCCAGCAAAAACATACACTTTGATTTTCATGAGAACACCATCGTGTCAAATCCAGTCAAATGCCTTAGATATGTCTAGGGCTACTAACCTAGTTTCCCCTGCCTTATCCAGTGCTTGGTATACGTTCGGAGATTAGAGTTACGATATCTGCGGTAGAACGGGATTGTCTAAATGGATATTGTCGGTCAGATAAAAGTTTATTGTTTGTGAGATGGCGGACTATTGTTTGGTTGATTAAGGACTTAAATATTTTGGCAACGAGAGGGAGGAGGTTAATGGAGCGATAATTAAATAGGTCAGTTATTTTTATAGAATTCTTGTAAACTGGAACAACAGGAGCGATTTTCCAACAGTTGGGAAAGCAAGATTCGTTAATGTATTTATTGTAGAGCTTGCAGAAATGCTCAGCGGAGCATTTTTCTAAAAGGTTTATATGTAAGTAGAACATTTTTGAAGTAAATACTGAAATAAAAGAATTCATTTTACTAACAAAGAAACCTAGGCTCGTTCAGGATTGAATGAGGATCATCAAATGTCTCACATTTCCTATACTTTTATTCAAATTATAGAATCCCCTTGCCCGCAGTATGGAATGAGGAGCTTTACGCGCAGTGACTTAGTCCATACTACATTTTAGTCTACATTGCACTATAGGGAATCTACTATTGAGTTCATAAAATCATCTATAATTAATGGCTTTATTTAAAGGTTGTAAATGCATTAGTCAAGTATCATGGTTCATTGTACTCTAAAAAGAGAAATTCGTTTCAAAGACGCAACTGTTTGATAAAAAATCTAAAATGTATTTTATAGGCGGCGCATTTCTGCTTCTGCAGTTGTATACAATTTCTCAAACGCACTTATGATAGTAGGGTGTATAAAAGTGTTAACTCGGATCAAAACATGATATTCAGATTATCGATTTTCGATGTGTATCGGACGCATTCCTACGTAAGAACGCTTCCAGATACAGCAGGTATCTTCGAATAAAATTTGCAAAAACGTCGGCCCAGTCGTTTCTGAATTCGTAGAGAATGAACTAAGACACAGTCGTAGACAAAGTCCCTTCATATAATAGTAGAGATAATATATATATATATATATATATATATATATATATATATATATATATGTTTTTTTGAACTACAACAATGTGGTATTTCACCCGTTATGAGGGCAGATAGTATAACCTTGTTGACTGATAAGAATGACATCCTTAACCGCTGGAAGGACCATTTTGAAGGAGTGCTGAATTCATCTTCTGATGTTGACGATGATGTTTTGAGTTCTTTGCCTGCAAGAATCCAAATACCAGAACTAGATGTGATTCCTAATTTTTCTGAAGTTCTCGCAGCTGTAAAACAAATGCTACTGAGAAAGTGTGCAGGTGATGATGGTATACCGGCTGAAATATTCAAGTTTGGAGGGAACACACTTTTGAAAAAAACTTTTGGAGTTATTCATCAGGATCTGGGAAAGCGGTTCTGTACCTCAGGATTTCAGGAACTCGTCAATAATCCATCTCTTCAAGAATAAAGGAAAGCGCATTGATTGTGATAACTACCGTGGAATATCACTGCTCTCTGTGGCTGGAAAAGTACTAGCCAGGGTCATTTTTAACAAGATAATCATTCATCTATTAGACAAAATTTATCCTGAGACGCAGTGTGGTTTTAGATCTGGAAGGGGAACCATCGACATAATCTGCTGTTTACGCCAAGTTGCAGAGAAGGCACGTGAGAAAAATCAGGATCTGTTTGTCGTTTTTATCGCCCTAACCAAGGCGTTTGACTCTGTCAACAGAGTCGCACTTTGGAAGGTTTCACGAGAATATGGAGGTACGTGTAAGAGCAGACGAAAAGTTCTCTGAGTCATTCAAGGTAAAAAGCGGTACGAAACAGGCTTGTGTTATGGCACCTGTGCTCTTTGCCATCTTCTTTTCAATCATGCTCGAGCATGCTTTTAAAGATTACACGCAAAATGTCCATTTTGAGTTTAGAATTACCGGGGGTCTTTTTAATCATCAAAGATTCAAAGCTAAAACACTAACAAGAAGCAAAATGGTTCGTGATTTTCTTTTTGCAGACGATGCTGCACTAATGGCCACTTCATTTGAAGAAGCACAAGAATTAGTTGACAAGTTTTCCAATGCCGCAAAAGAATTTGGTTTGACGATTAGTGTTAAAAAGACAGAAATTATCTACCAACCAAAGCCCACCCCGTTGCAGCAAGGTGGTGTGAATATTCCGAGACCAGAATATGTGGGACCGCCTCAGAAAATCTTAGTGAATAGACAGCCTCTAAAGTATGTTAAATCCTTTGGATATCTCGGAAGTAAGGTGAATTCGTCAGCATCACTTGATGAGATATTGAGCAGAATTTCAAAGGCGACTGATGCCTTCGGCAAACTGCGGTCAAGAGTATGGAATGAAAGATGTTTGACTCTAAAGATGAAAATCTCAGTTTATCGTGAAGTGATTGTTTCGATACTCCTGTATGGATCGGAAGCCTGGACCCCATACCGTAGGCAGATTGAGCAACTGGATACATTCCACAAGCGTTGCCTTCGCAGTATATGTGGATTAACATAGAAAGACAAGGCCTCTAACTCGGGATTGTTTGCTAGGTGCGACATTTTAAGTATTGAGGCCTTTCTGATGAAGTATCAGCTTCGGTGGGCTGGTCACCTTGTTCGCATGGATGAAAACCGTCTTCCTAAGCAACTAGCATACAGTAAACTGAAAGAGGGTAGTCGAAATGTGGGTCGTCCATTTCTGAGGTACAGGGATAAGCTGAAGGACAATCTTAAGCACGCAGGCCTGAACCCAAAAACATTTGAAGAAGATACTGCGGATAGAAATTTGTGGAGGGAAAATTGTTTTGCGGGTATTAACACATACATTGACACACGGCTATCGAATCAAACAAATCTTCGTAGAGCAAGAGTAGATCAGAACCTTCCCAGCCTGTATCCTGTGAGTCGTGCGGCTTGGTTTGTTGGAGCAGAGCTGGCCTCGTGTCACACATGCAGCACAGGCATTGAAAGCAGAGTGAAACAGAGCGAACATTTGACCCTCATGCGTCGAACACGACGAGAGAGTCCATTATACATACATATATATATATATATATATATATATATATATATATATATATATATATATATATATATATATATATATGCCTGGCGTTGTTTCCCAGTATTAAATTTAAAAGGAAAAAAATGAAATAAATAATGGAAAAAAACAAAAAAAACTAAGACATGTGCATGCAAGTCTAGTCTTTCTAAATAGTTTACATTTTGTAAGTAAAATCAAATTACTCGAGTTGAAATCAAAACCTAAACCTAAAGACAGTCATGTTGTTGTCTCTAATAAGGGGGACCGTCGTGTGATATCTAATCAGGGTTAACGTTATGTGATCATCTAGTGCTCAGTCTTTTATGATATGTTCATATGGCGATGTGTGCGTGTGTGTTACATGTATTTTCGTGCATACCTTCTTGCGTGTAAGTGTTGGTCCATCTGGAATCATCTCGTGTCTTGGAGGGTAGACTGGTACCTGTTTTGGATGAAGATTCATTTCACTCCAAGACAAGGAATTGGTTTTATAGTTTATTTCACTTTCCAGATGTCTCGCAGAAAGATGGAAAGTGAATCTCTGGCTTGCGTGGTTTCTCTTGGTCTCATTTCTACACACGTCAGCGTCCCCCCAGTGAAGGGGGGAGACGTCTGTGAAGCCGTCCGTCGTCTTCTAAACCAAATCTCGTCGATTAAACTGACCTGATCACGTGACTCACACGCAATCAGATCAGCTGATCCTGACTTCCGGTCAACGTGTATACAATATAATTTCCCCCCCTCTCTCTCTCTCTATCTCTCTCTCTCGATCAATTCTCTAACATTCCTTCTATCCTTATTTTCAAAAAAATGTACGCATTTTTAAATTCTGGTACATTTTTTCTATATCTACACAAGCACACGGCTAAGAAAGATCAGGTTAAAAAACTCTTTATTCAGCACTTTCTAACTGACTTCACAATTATTATTATTTATTTTTTATTATTAGATCAGACCATCTCTGATCTTCCTGGCATTTACTTTTTGGGTGTAAGGTATTCCTCCCCTAATCCACGTCAGCTGCTTTATCCAGCCACCCTTATGGCGCAAACTAGAGGTCTCATTTTACCTCTTTCGAAATCGACGACTCCTTTCGTCCAAAAATGCCCTGATCGTATCCTTTGCCCGATTGTTCTATTAAGTATGGCTTTGTTTTCATTTTGTAACTATCTTATCTTTTCCAGGACATCTCAAAGCTCATTATTAATCTTCGTGGTTAGCTTCCAAATTTTAAGATATACCTTTCATCACACTGATTCACGTGGATTTCCTTGCTCGGACTCTCGGAATTTTCATGAAGATTTAGAGAATATCACCCTTAACTAATTAACCTCCAACCTTGCGCCAAGATTCCTATTTGCGCCTAATTTCTATCTATGGCCCGATTTTTGTGATTTTTCTTTTCTCTCATCAAAGCTTCCAAGATTCAGCAGAGATATTCCGCATTCATGCATCTCTAAAAAAATATAAGGTTATATCTTCTTACGTATCCACGGTATATTTTATTTTTCTCTCACCTCATTAAGCAATATGTGATTTGCCTATGATACTGACTCTCATAGGCTTTTGGTACCCTTAAGGATTTTTGTATCCTCTCCACGCCTATCTCCAATTTATTGAGCCAAGACTTATCCCTGCTTGGGGTCGTCACGTGCGACCAGCTTTTTTTTCAAGCACTCAATTCACAGGGTCAATTTCCCCGCCCCCGAACGCTTACCCGCAAAGTTGCTCTTCTTGCGAAAAGATGTTTATGGACTTAAAAAACTACAAAAAGCAACAATTAAAAAAGAAAATCTCCACATTGGCTTCATCACATCTGTAAAAACTTTTCAAAAATACACGATTTCGTAATTGCTATTTTTGTCCCACTCCTAAAATTCTAATTATGCTAGGCCAACCATCTTATCAGTATGCTCTTATATTTCCTAAATAATTTCACTTCTAATTTATATACCTAATAATGACTACGCATCCGGAGAAAAATCCCACAAAGAAAAAACCAAACAAAAAGATTCTACAATCATTTCGACAATAGAATAAACATCGACTGAGCCTTTGACTCTTACGAAACTTAAGAACTAGTTGACTCCCTATTCATAACTCAGTAGTGTGTCTTTTTCTATTATTTCTTATACTGCTTAAATCTTATTTATTTCTCTATTTCCTAATTTTATTATTATTATTACTATCATTATTAATTAATTAATTAACAACGTGTTCTTACTTTTAAATTAACCATTATTTCAATAAACTCCACAAGGCAAAGATTCACTTCTACATTCTGCGAAAAAATACATGTCAAAGAACAAGAAAATCCTGTACAATATTGATTCGGGAAAACATCATTTACATAAAAAATAAAAATAAAAATTCTTATAAGCATTCATAAAGTCTCATGTCACCAATAATAAAACTCCAAATAACAAAACACAGTTTTGTGGAAACCCAATTTTTTCAACAAATCCTGAGGTCGGTTGCATCACCTTTATCATTTCATAAAACAGTTTACATCGATTTACATACAATGAATAACATTTTTCAACACACACACACACACAAAAATCCTTAGAAAAAAGCCGTACAATTAGAGAAAAAAAAATCACATTGGCAGAACATGTCTATTGTTTCTTCACAAAAAGTATAGATTGGTTTTCCTAAAAGTACACTGAGTTTTACAGTTTAAATATTGCACACTTTAAGTGTCTGTAATTGTGTAACATTCTAACTCATAACAACCTTTTTGGATGGCGTGTTTCTCTTTTAATTGACAGGCTTATTCTACCACACACTGTAACTAAATTTCATATGTTCTATTCTCTTTTATTTCTTTTTTCTTTCTGTTTTACACATTGGTTGTATTAATATTTTTCTTTTTTTTACGTACAAATGTATCTATATATAATTTTAATGTGTCTATTTTTCAAAAGACCCTTTTTGTTGTGTTTCGTGGCATGATTCCTTTCTTTTGGATCTTCTTTATCTTTCTTCTTTATGTCTAGTGTACAATATTGTTTTCGTTGTGTCTATTTTTCTTTCACTATGGTAACCTCCAGGTTCGATTTTTTTCTTTCCACCCATGTACTGGTGGACTGGTCAACGAGCACCAACATTTATATCTGTTGGGTTGTTGTATGATAAAGGGGATCGTGCATGATCGTCTAGTGTCCAGTCTATTAAATTATATGTTCATATGTCGTTGTGTGCGTAAGTGGTCTGCTACATGTATTATTTGGACATACCTTCCTGCGTTGTCGATGTATATCTATCTGGATTCATCTCGTGTCTTGGAGGGAGACTGGTACTTGTTTAGATGAAGATTCAATCACTCCAAAACGATGAATTGGTTTTATAGTTTATTTCACTTTCAAGATGTCTCGCAGAAGGATGGAAAATGAATTTCTAGCCTGCGTGGTTTCTCTTAGTCTCATTGCTGCACACGTCAGCGTCCCCCAGTGAAGGGGAGGATACGTCTGTGAAGCCGTCCGTCGTCTTCTAAGTCCAAACCAAATCTTGTCGATTAAGCTGACCTGATCACGTGACTCACACGCAATCAGATCAGCTGATCATGACTTCCGGTCAACGTGTCTACAATATAATTTACCACCTCCCTCTCTCTTTCGATCCATTCTCTAACAAGTAAAGTACGATAACAATAATGTCAGCCAAACACGATCTTTAAAAAGTTATTTCACACCTACTTATTTTTAAATAATGTGAACGACTCGCGTATGTACAGTAATGAAACAGTTGACAAAGAGATAAAAAATCTGATAACTCACAAGTACCACTTTTCCAACTTTAACTACTTAGCAGCCCTTTTTCCAAAGGAAAACCGATTAAAAATTTTCCACGCGTCTGAGTACCCTATTAATCAAAATTCAACTCTGTAGATCAAAAATTCATTTGATATATAGATTGAGAAGTGTTCTCGTGCATACACATCTTCACTGTTATGTATATAATAGAATATGTACCCGGCGTTGGCCGCAATTAAACGTAGCGTTACATTCCTTAAAAAGAAGACCGTTTTCTTTTACATAGGAGTCATCACTTATTAAGACACAAGCCGATTTCGATTCTACACCCCGATTTTTAAATAAAGTCAGAGAATACAATTGTCTGTTTTCTTAATATTAATATTGTAAATGAAAAACGTCGGTGTATTTAGTACATAACATATCGGCTCGCTTTCCGTCCACCTCATCTCTCTCCTTCTCTCTATCATTCTCTAGATATCTCTATAAATTCTTTATCAGACACGCACAAACACACATATATATATGTGTGTATGTGTGTATGTGTACGTGTGTGCGATAAAGAATACATGTAGATACCTAAGAGTAACGCAACGTAGCGATTCGGGACCACTTAGATTGTCTTCCCTAGGTAAGGTTACGCATGGAATCTATATTTTATCAAAATAGGATATATTTAAAGTTTAAAGAAAATGCAGCCCTTATAGCTATCTTAGGTTAAAAGTGCATTTAACCATTTGGGACCACTTATATTGTCTCTCTCAGAAAACCTTTTTGCATAGGATTCCAATTTCATTTATAGACGCATTTGAAGTTTTACTAAGGTTTATGCTGTCACAGTCCCTCAGGGTTTCACTTCAAGATTCGAAACACATTGCATTTTTATATAATACACTTTAAGATCTTATGTAGATTCTGTAGTGTTTCTTTTGTATAGTTAACGCACCAATATCACACACAAGCACATACACACAGGCATTGTGTGTTATATATTCCGAATATACGAGTTCAAATACATTATCATTTTTGTCCTAGTATACTTTTGATTTCAGAAAAACCTATACAAGTCCGAAGAACGTATAGGTTATAGTATATATTTTCCTCGCCCTATTCATTTATCTGGAAAGCGTTTCTTTTAGTATTCCCGCAAGATTTGAGTGTAATAGCATATTGCACCATTTTGTTGGAACACGACAGTATCAACAATGCCATCATTCACAAGTTGAACCTATAAAAACATTTGGAGAATGTTTAGATAAAATATGTATGTTTTAACAAAAAGAAACAATTGGCCATAAATGTTTAACTTATGTATTCCTAGACATGAGTTTACTTTTTTGGGAATCTCTTTCTTGTTCCATGAACTCAGATAGCCTTTCATTCACCAAGATAATACAAGTATGCGAATTAACTTTAAAACACGTGATTGACAAACTCTAAGCACATAACAACTCACTTGAGATAGGATTCTTCCTTAAGATAATTAAACACTGGAATGCTGGCTGGTTGGTTGGATTTGTTTTACGGCATCTCAACCATTTTATGGTTATTTAATGCCCAATTAAGTTAGTTTGAAGAAACTTTTTTTTGAATAGAATATATTTGTTTTTTTTTTTGTTTTTTTCACGTCAGTTTCTATTTAACCCATAATTGGGACCCTAACAGGTACTGCCGCTCCGGGTCAGAGTGAACCTGGGAGCAATTAAGGGGTGGCTCCACACTCCTCAAAGCCCGCAAACTGGGGCCTCATCATCTGATATAGTTTAAGGTCATATTCAAGACCACATCGGAATGTGATATGTCGTTTACATAGAAAAAAATACTACGTGAACGTAAAATTTCATGCATTGATGTCTCCAGCATATAAAGAACATAATTGTATTTTCTTAAAGACTAGTGGGGGTACCCGGCGTTGCCCGGGTGTTTGGAGGTGTGTTGGTGGGGGGTAGATTAAAACAACCCTGTTAAAAAAAGTTGGCCGGTTGTTTGGAGGTGTAAAAGAAAAAAAAACAGTTTTAGTAGAAAGGTAGGCTTGAACCCCGAACCTTTGACGCGGAGGTGGAAAGGAAATGAAAAAAAAAAAAAAGTAAACACTGCGATCAAACCATCTCGACCACGGGAACAGATGAATTGATAAGTGTGTTAAGTTAAGGTTTATAAACTGAAATTAGCAGGTGCGACAACGTCAAGTTGCGTGATGTTTGACCTAGTTTTGCGCTGGAAGCCAGTTTCTGTTTTCTCCGCTACGTGGCAATCAAACAATATCTGGAAAATAGCTTGTAAAAGTCGGGCAAATTAAAGCGAAGTAAAAAACAAAACACAGAAAAACTAACGTAAGGCAAACGAACGATGTTAAATGTAAAAATCGAAAAAAACAAAAAAGAAAACAAAAAAACGAACGTTAAAACTAAAAACAAAAACATGTGAAAAATGGCTTAAATAAGCCTGTTTCGATATTAAAATTTAAAAAATCGGTGGATACTGGGCGGATGTTTTTGGGTGTGTGTTTGTACGGTCGGGGGTGGAAGGGGGTGTTAATTAAAACCTAAGAATAAGCGAAGTAAAAAAAAAAACGAACGTTACGTGAAAAATGGCTTAAATAACACTGGCTCAATATTTAAATTTAAACAATCGAAAAAAAGAAGACATCTCACACCACGATTCGAACCTAAAACGTTTAGATAATGAACCAACGTGCTAACCAACTGAGCTAACACGACGTACATAAAATTTAGACAGTTTTTCATCTATTTAAACCAGATAAGGTCATGACGTCATCTGACGCATGCGTAGAACCGGTCGTCGTCATGAGAGGACGGTTTTTGTTGACACCCCTGTAGAAAATTGTCGATTTCAGGGTGAAAAAATTACCGTTTTTGGCCAATTTTTCGATATTTTTCGGGAGAAGGATGGAGCTTCAATATGATACCGAGTTTGTGAATTTCTCTTCTGTCTGTCGAAAATTTTAGCAGACACACAAACATAAATGAACCGCCCCCTTAAGTAAACACTTCAGCAAATCTCACGTAATGTACTTGAAATAACCCTTATCCCTGAGTGGCTTCCGGGCCTTGATAAGTGGTGATCACTTTGTAAAAAAAAAATACACACATACATATATACATACATACATTTTCGCTTTTATATATATATATTTGCACATACTTATCTTTAAAATTCGGGCCAGGATTTGGAATTTTTCAAAAGGTTTTTCCATAGTTCGCTATTTTTTGCTCTTGGAATATTACAACAAATACTCTTTCTCCTGCCTTTATCATTTAGGGGTTCCGATGAAAATGTAATAAGTTAGTTTATATTAAACTTTTTCATAAAAGTAGTGATAAAATTTTATACATAGTATATTTTAACAACGTGATTAGATTAAAAAAATTATTTAATTAAAATATATTGTTTATTTAGGTATATCCTTGCAATCATATAAAAGAAACTTTGTGTGTGTGTGTGTGTGCGAGGCTCTTCCCTATAGACTCGAAAGTGGCTGGTCCAATTTTTATGGAATTTCACACAAACTCATTTTATGTACTTGGCAATGCTCTTAGATAGGTTTTGTATCGGAATGACTTTGATAAGTATCGATAATCGAAAACATTCAATGAAAGAATGAACAGGCGATTTTCACAAAAGTTAACACTTTACACAACCTAAAATCACAAGTGCATTTGAGCAATTTTATTATCGCACAAGCTGAAAGGCCCGACATATAAAATCAAGAGTAGATTCTTTGATATGACAGGGGCGCGAGTACAAAATAATTGTTTCTGCTGAAAAAACAACTGAATCATAATACTTGACTTTTTCACTTTAAACTTAAATTCAATACATTATAACCGCATTAGCAATAAGGCCAGACCTATAAAATCAACAGCAAATTCTTTGATATGACAGGAGAGCATTCGAAATGAATATTTCTGTTTAGAGCACAATTAAAGCATGATACTTGACTTTTGGATTTTAAACTTAAATGCAAGCCATTAGATATGAAAATTAATTTAATAAAATCAACAAAATCAACAGTAGGTTCTCTACAGTGCAATGTAGATTACAATATATTTTGAACTAAGTCACCACGAGAGCCGTGTACAGTTTGCGGACAATAAAATATGGGAGTGAGAAACATTCGTTGATGCTTATATAATCACGGGCAACGTCGGGTCATCTTGCTAAGCCTATATATATATATATACATACATATATATATATATATATACATAGATATAGATAAAACTTTGTTCATGGAAATATACTTTTTGAATAGGATTATATACATTAAGGGTCGGAAACCTACTGCCTGCGGGTTGGATGGCGACTGCGAATGCATTTTAACTGACCTGCGAGCTTGGTTACCAACGACTCTATTTTAAACATGAGAGGCAAGACTTTTGAATTCAAGAAAAGACCTGTTGTTATCTTCCGCTGATCCAACCAATAGCCTAGGAGCATTATCATCGCAAAAACACGACCAAAACTAAATCACCCCCACTTCTGTGTAAAATAGAAAAAATAAACATAAAATACAAACTTAGAGCCAATTTGACCGACCTACTAGCACAGTAGGCAGAGATAACTTCAAAGGGACAATGTTGTCTCTGTCGGGTTTCTATTTTAAGCCTAATGAATGTATGGATGTGCGCTTGAAACGATTTGAACTCGTGTATATGTGTTTCGTTTTAATTTGTGTGTGTGTGCTACAATCTTCAATAACACTTTCAAACTTATATTTTCAATAATGGTATTCGTCAGGCTCGCGACCCGACATTTTAACACACTCCGGCCCACAGGACCGAATTTGTCGCCGCTGTCTGGTATAAATACAATGGCTATGGAATAAATATGTGATACTACTATTATTTGAACACAGTGAGATTCGTAAGATTGTTTTATCCGACTTAAAAGAAACAAAACTTTTACAACTTTATGTGAAGCGTGTCGTTTATATTCGAGGAGAGGATCAAATTACTTCAGCTATTGTTTTTATTAAGATTTGCAGTAAATGTGAACGAAAAAAAACAGAAAGACATTCTAAATAATTCAGATGTCAAAATAGCCGAAAAATGCCGAAATAATTGTATAGTATGTGATAAGTATATTCATCTGTAACTCCCCCAAAATAATTCGAACATTTTATTGCATATGGATGTGCTTGATTTTTGGGAGGGTATTCAGATTGTTATGGACGGTAGTAATTAACTCCACCTGACGTCTCTAATAAAACTAGAGACAAAAATGTAAAAGGAACATTTTAGAGGTGGGATTTGCGAAGAGGTTTGCCCGTGTGAATCCGTCAATAAAAAGCAAAATTCCTTATAATACTGAGTAAAGATTAAATTAAAGGATTTTTATAATGCAATTTTTTTCCTCAACTTACTTCCTTATAAAGTAAGGTCATGATGTTTGCTTTCTTCGGAAAGATCTGGGGAAATTCTAAATAGAGTTGAAGGTTGCTAAAAAACTGAACTGCGCTCTAAGAATTGATCACATAAAAATAATTTGAGTATTTTATATTCTATATATGAATTAAACTGAACTTTTTTTTTTCAAATTAAATATCAATAATTTTCAGTAGAGATGCAGAATACAGGGTGACCCAAAAAACGGGCCCCAACTCTAATAAGGCCCCGTTTCTTAGTGTTTTGTCTGAATGAAATGAAACTTTAGTCAAAACTAGTTTATTATATTCAAAACATCACATCAAAACACTAGGGTCTTTGGGCTTTTTTTCTCCGTTCTACAGCATATGTTCAAGTTGGCCCCCATTTAGCTTTTGTTTTTTTTTTAATCACACTGTATAAATGCTAGGGGTGGATTTATCCTAAATTAAGACAGCAAACTAATACATGCACATAAAAATAGACTATATCGATTATAATCAATCATAAAGACATTAAAAATGAAAATTTGGTGATTAACCGATAATAATCATAAATTTTCTTTTTTTTAAAAAAAGAAAAAAAATACGTAAATAAATGAAAACATGTTTAGAGAGGGACTGGTCGAGTGCAGTATATTTTCAGACGTTAATTTTACGTTTGCCGAAGTTGAATCTTATGTTCGGTATTTTCTCGAAGTAAGCAAGCTGCAACAACGACTACCAAGGTTTGCGTCGTTGCAACCTCGACTATTACTACTGCTACTACTACAATTACTACTACTACTACTACTACTGATGTTGGGAAGGTTCTTTTTTTCAGTGAAAATGACTGTGCGATCGGTTGAATAACGGGGACCGAGTGAAAAGGGAGCTGAGTTATTGGGTTTGGCTTGGGGAAGGGAGAGATAGTTGGAGCTGCTTTCAAAACGGAAAAATGAGACAGCGAAGGCCGCGTGTGTGTCTCTTTGCGCGCGAGTGGCTCGAAGAAAGCGAACTTTTGCTCGCGAGTGGGTCTCGATTAAACCCCCACCACATAGCTATGCACACGCATGTTGGCGCACACACAGATACACGCGGAGTTTACAAGCAAACACAAGCAACACCGTCTTCGTTCATTTTAGTAATACTTCCACAGTAATGCTTCCAAAGTCGCCGTAGAGAGAAAAATATTCAGCCAACACATTCTTCGTAAATTGTAGATAAACTATAATAGATCAATAATGAAATGGAGATAGGTACACACTCACACATTTATACATTCCCATATATATATATATATATATATATATATATATATATATAGAGAGAGAGAGAGAGAGAGAGAGAGAGAGATAGAAGTAAGAACTGTGTGTCATCACTCAATCGATTAGCTGATAAATAGAAAATAAATACATTGATATAAAGTATATTATACTAGAGTGACCTGTGAAAATTCCACAGCTATATGCTTCATCCGTTGTATATTGCTGCTGTGTTGTCAATTCTATCGCCGTACGGTCGAACACAAACTCCATATCATTGAACCATCTCTGTTCAAACTGATACATACTCATCTGATTACTCTGGTTAATCGATTTTTAGAACATATCTGTTCATAGGCGCCGATCTTCTAAACCCTTGTATGCATTTGGACATAGTTTCATTCTATGAATTACCGGCGCAAACTCAACCTTCACGATACATTTTTGTACCATATTTTGAAAAAAACAGATTTGATATTTTAGTTCGAGTTTAACGTTCGAGATAAGAGCGACATAAAAAATATATCATTTTTTCATCTTGGACGATTGGGCGCGCCCATCTTAAAAAATTGGTGTAAGCTGACAACGTATATACGAACATAGAATTACTCTAGCCCATTGTTAGATAACTATTTATATTATTTATTTATGTGTATAGTTTTTGTATTTATTGTAACGTGGATCAATACAGGCGGAGAGCATGGATTTTGTACGAGAATATGTTTATAGCAAAAGATTTTGGACGAAATGTGGAACTATATGCTAGCAAGAAAATTTATAGCAGGCATTTTGTCAGCATTGCAACGGAACTGCCATAAAGCTACGCAACAGATATGTAGAAAGGTTCAGCAAAAGCAATGCGGGGTTTGGCGGAATTAATGAACGCCAAAGCAACGACTACGAAGGAAGCGCTCAACGAATTCTATATTCAATAATCGCAAACTACTCTAAGTCGGAACAGAATGAAACCGTCGCACGAAAGTGAAAATACTTCTCAACAAACTCACACCCAATCTAAGTAGGAATGCGCGACATCTTAAAACTTGTTTCACAATGCAGAGAACAGCACGTGAATAGCCTGCAGTCGAAGAGGAATTCTTAAACTGTCGTGACATATCAAAATCTTCCGAACTACTCGTATAATTGGTATTTTCGTCTGTTTTAGCGAAGGCTAAATCATGCTGTCTGACGCCTTTTGAAAAGAAACACTTATTCAATTTAGACGGCTAAATTAAGTTACAGTCTACTAATTTCAATTGCGGGATATATAAGCTTTCTGCAATAAGGCCATAGTTTAGTAGACGAAACGCTGGGAAAACACAAATATCTGGCCGAGACCTCTCTTAGCTGCGCTAGTTTTAGCATCTGACCTCCTGCTATGCCTTCTTCAAATCAAATATAGACGCTTACTTCTCTTTTGGAAGAATGCAACTCCAATATTATTAATAAAGTTAATAGCTACATTGGTTTTACAAACACTACTCTTGTCCATCGACACACAATGCACCTTGTAAACTCTACAATTACTAAAAAATAATTAGTACCATCTGATTTAAGATAAATTTGAGTTGATGAAAATAGTACATGTTAAAATCAATTGAAAAATATCACCTATAATCGATTATAAAACTCCAAAAGCCTAAAATAAATAGCATTACGTATGAAATAAGTAACAATGTTTTAAAAATGTAATACATTTGGTCATGTGACGCTAATTCTGGTGTATCGGAATTTACAATGTTGAAGTTCTCATGGAAATCTAATCGACTTTATACGTGCGTTCCTTGCTGCTTTATGATATCTTTTTGTTTTATTCAACAGTTGTAAACATTAACCCTTTGTCTTCCTAGCACCAATGGTTATAGTTTCACTAAAGTGAAACGCTCTAATAAAACCCTTTAAAATTGTTAACTTCAATCTTGACACATCTTTTATATACCACAATCACTAAGTGTGACTGAAATCTAAGCGATTAATAATGCACGGCACCATATCATATAGACGTTGAAAATAACTCTAGATAACAACTGTATACATCTACCCCGGGTGGTTATGTAACATATTAGTATACGGATACGCGTGTATAATAGTCTTCTACGTGTACAAGATCCGTGGGTACTACTATTTACAAATAATTGATATAACCCCCAGTAAAGTTATATCATTGCTAATTAGTAGCAAATAACTGGGAGGAATTTCTAATCACCCTTCTTTTTAAATAATCATCATCGCTGCCATAAAAATGACTGAATTTAACCATCATATTATTATCCCAAATGATTTCCATCCAAAACACGATGTCTCAACCTCCTTATTGGCGATAAACTCTGTAATGGGTCGGTGTTCTGTTCGGGTTTTACACTTTGGCACATCCATCCGAACCGGCACGAGTAGTATGGACCTCATCCGTAAATAGATCACGTTGGAAACCCATTTTTTGTCCTATGTTGTTAGCTGAATAGAAGACTTAGGGTTGATGTTTCTTGTCAGCTTATTAACACATTGCATCGGGGATAGCTGGATCTTGACGTGGCTAAATCTTTGATGGATAATACCTTTGCGAGTTCCGCAACAATCCTTTTCTTTTCTCTAACTTCAATCGCCAGTTTTTTGACATTGTATTCGATTTGATATAAAACGATGATCAGCATAAATTCTTTGATAATAAAAATGCCATAATTTCGCATGGATTTGAATAAAATGTTGGGAAATAACTAATCTTGAAGCAATCCTTTGTTGATACAATTGAAATTCTTTGTGACGTATATTTCGTTAAATATTAAAATTTTACTAATCTGCGCCAAAAGGCATCGAGAGGTTCTGGATCGCCCGAGGAAGTGTCTTTGACTGAAACAGATGGCTATTTGTAGCGACCATATGTAACTGTTTACACTCAGATAATAAAAAAAAATAGTTTGCTTCTTTTATTGAGCACTATCTAACAACATCGTTGTCTTCACTTGTCTCGACTTTTGAACACCTCAAACCTGAATATATATATATATATATATATATATATATATATATATATATATACTTGTCAACCGCGGTTTCTATTGCTTTATTGTATGGTATTTCTATCGAAAAAGACGACCCCCCCCAATTATTTTAAAGCTGTGCCGATTATATTTGCACGTTTTGCGATACAAGTTGATATCGTTTGTAAGTCTGAATGTGACACACGCATAACCAATCACTAAAATGCTGTTTTAAAATATGCGTTGCAAACAAACATGTGGACGCTGTCTCTTATGAAGATGATTGTTGTTTGCCCTTGTACTGAGAAAGCAAGGTATAGAATCCTATGCAAAGAGTCTACGTTGCCGCACAGGTTATGCCCTTCCCCAGCAAAACATTTACAACAAATACTCGTCTATCTTCAACAACTCTAAGCGATTTTCCTAACTCTTTATCTTTAAAGTAAATGAAAATTCAATGAGCAAGGATTTTTTTCTAGAACTGTCTATCGTTGGAACAATATCGTTGGGCTTTTTTCGAAAAAAAAATAAATATGATCATTTTCAAGTAAATAAGTAAACAAGTCCTTGTTGAGCCGGCCTCCTTAAGTAATTAAAGCCTACCCAAGTTTCACCATCACCGATCACCATGATGTTTATTTACCGTCTCCTGGTACTCATTAAGCCTTATCCTTTAGTGTCCTTTGTAACGTGCATCCAGGAGATTAGCGCCCGCGTGTTTGCGTGTTGTGTGGGTACGTGGGAGAGACGGATGAGGGGAAAAAGACTTACCTTGAGACCAGCTCAGCGTTACCGACCAAAAATAGAAAAGAAAGTCCAAGATGGCAGCCGCCGTCTTTTGTAAAGTATGATGTCTCGCAAAGTCACACGAATTCTCGGAATATGCAAATTTAGCCGGCCTAGAACGACGATAAAAGCGGGTGAGGGGAAAGACGTCGGTGAGTGACGATTGAGTTGGCTGGGGAATCGTGTGGCTGTTGCTTCTTGTGCCGTGTGAGGATATTTTACCGTTGTTGGAATCCGTGCAGAACCGGTGTAAAAAGATTATTGAATTGCTGCAACATTTATAACATCTTTTCCTGAACTTACCGTGTTAAAGAGAGAGAGTCGGGCGCCATCTTGAATTTTTCCTTACACATTTCTGTTACAAGCTATTTCGGCCATTTGGCCTCTAGGACTATGACCGAGTCGAAATTTGACTTAAAGCTCATACCCGAGTTTGACGGGTCCACATCCATCGTCGACTGGGTTGAAAGGGTCGAGCTGACGTGCGACCTTTGTGAGGTGAAAAGGGTACACACTGTGATTCCCCTGAGATTGGCTGGGGGTGCCTTGAGTGTATATCAGCAACTCAGTGCTGCCGAAAAGGGAGATGTCACCGCAATTAAAGCTGCGCTGTACAAGGCATTTGCCATGGATCCTTGTACGGCCTATGAAAAATTTGCTTCCCGAAAACTTCTACCGGAGGAAAGCGTGGACGTTTTCTTCGCTGAGTTAAAGAAACTCGCAGTTCTGTTCGGTGGAGGGGTGTCGGAGCAGACGCTCGCGTACGCGTTTGTGGCGGGCCTTCCCACTCGGGTGAAGCAGCTACTGAGAGCCTCAACCAGCGTTTCAACAACGACCATGGAACACTTGATGGAACGTGCTCGAGCCATCATCAAAGATGAGGAGGACCTGGGGGAACCAGTTGTGATGGCGACACAGACAGGCCAGATTGGCGCTTGGGAGATTCCGAATCAGAACCCTGCAAGCAATGGGAAATGTTTTCGCTGCGGCCGACGCGGACATTTTGCAAGGAATTGCACCAACAGGGGGCGTGTGCGCTGTTTTAAGTGTGGCGGTTTGGGGCATCTAGCCCAAAACTGTGCGGGAAACGTATCAGGGGAGAGGACGTCAGCGCCGCCCTGCTCCCCGAGCAAAATTTGAACAAGGCGCAACCAGTGATGACCGTCTACGTAAACAGGATACCCTGCTCAGCACTTCTCGACTCAGGCTGTTCGCATACTATAGTGAGCGCCAGGCTGTGTCCAAGTTGGACTAAGAGGAAGATCAAAGTCACCACGATAGGAGGCAAGACACAGACATGCTGTGGAGCTGGAACTGTCAAGATCTACACGGACACCGGTGCAGCCACTAAGATCTCGTGACCCAAGGAAATCTCCTGGGGTTTGACCTGTTGCTCGGATATGATGCCATCAAGGCGCTGGGGGGAGTCGCAATTCATCGGGATGGAAAGGTGCGATTCTTAGAGGCCCCAGTGTGTGCAGCGCTCCATATCGATCGGCCGGATTTTACAGTGGACTACGACTCGCGCAAGAGGGCCTGGATTGCATCTTGGAAGTGGACCGAGGGAATGGCACCGACTAAACTCAAGAATGGGGTTGCAGAGTACCCTATACCCAGTGAGGCCCGAGCAGAATACGAAAGGGAACTAAAGGCGTGGATCCAAGATGGCTGGTTAATCCCCTACCCTGAGGACAAGCTTGGGACTCCCAAGGGTCTAATACCCTTGATGGCAGTAGTCCAGCATAACAAGTTGAAAGTACGGCCCGTGCTGGACTATAGGGAGCTTAACAAGCATATTGAAGCCTACACTGCCGATGCTGACGTATGCGCCAGTAAGTTGAGGGAATGGCGTCAGAAAGGAACTAATGTCTCGATATTGGATTTGCGAAAAGCCTATTTACAGGTGCGAGTTGATGAGACGTTGTGGCCGTTCCAGACAGTTTGGTTCCAGGGGCAGAGGTACTGCCTTACACGCCTTGGCTTTGGCCTAAATGTGGCACCACAGATCATGAAGACTATTGTCAACACAGTATTGTCCCAAGAAAAGCCCATGAGGGACTCAACGTCAGCTTACATTGATGACGTGTACGTCAATGAAGATGTACAGTCTGCGTCGTGTGTCAAAGAAAAGTTGGCTCAGTTTGGTCTGGAATGCAAGAATCCCGAACGTTTAAGGGAAGGAGCACGTGTATTGGGATTGGATGTTTATGAAGAAAATGGCACCCTACAATGGAGGCGTGGCAGTGAAATTCCAAGCATCCCCAACCTCGTTACAAGGCGGATCGTTTTTTCTTGGCGTGGAAAACTTGTTGGTCACTTACCGGTCTGTGGCTGGCACCGCGCAGCTGTTGGTGTGATTAAACGCAGAACAAATTTAACAACCATGGGTTGGGATGACATATCCGATGATGTCCTACTAACTCTGATGATTAAAGAGACACTGGAGAGAGTGAACAAGAAGGACCCTGCCTGTGGGCGGTGGTGTGTAAACGGAGACAACGTAGGTGTGTGGGTTGATGCCAGTTCTTTGGCGTTGGGAGTATCGTTGGAGCAAGGAGGAAACGTGTTCGAGGATGCGTGTTGGCTACGGCCCGTAACAGATTCTCAGCATATCAACCTGGCAGAGCTGGACGCTGTTGTAAAGGGGGTAAATCTGGCCCTGCAGTGGCAGTCTAAGAAATTGACCTTGTACACAGATTCTCTCTGTGTCTACCACTGGGTGTCTGACACACTTTCAGGACGGACACGAATCCGTACCAAGGCAGCAAGCGAAATGTTAATACGGAGAAGGCTAGACACGCTAAAAAACCTGGTATCTGAGTATGGGCTATCACTGAGCGTCACTCTGGTGCCATCACATTGTAATCGTGCTGACCAACTGACCCGTGTACCTCACAAATGGTATGAAGCCGCGAAGATGGGAATGGAGATTACTGCTCGATCTTGTGCAGTTGCAATCGACCCATGTCAAATACAAAAAATTGATGCACAGAGCGGACATCCGGGTATCAAGAGGACCCTTTATTTTGTGAGGCGCGCATACCCAACAGTGACCAAGATTGATGTCAGACAGATCGTCAGAAATTGTGAGGCTTGCCAGTCTATTGATCCTGCACCAGAGCGATGGCAGAAGGGTCGCTTGGAAGTTGAGAGTGTGTGGCAGCGGCTGGCCATGGATATTACCCATTACAGTGGCAAGCCCTTTCTAACTCTCATTGATTGCGGGCCTACAAGATTTGCGGTGTGGCGGCAGATGACCAGACAGGATTCAGCAAATGTTGTTCGCCACCTATCATCCATTTTTTTTTGAGCGAGATGCACCGGAAGAGCTCCTGACTGACAATGATGCAGCGTTTTGTAGCCAGCAAGTTCGGCAGTTGTTAGATGAGTGGGGCGTCCGACTACGGTTGCGATGTGCGCATGTGCCGTCAGGAAATGGCATTGCTGAAAGAAGTCATCGCAGCATCAAGAGAATTGCTGCCAGGAAGCGATGTACTATTGCGGAAGCCACATATTGGTACAACATTACGCCAAAGGACGGGACGTCGCCTTCAACCGCACCTGCAAATGCTATTTACACGTACCGAGTCGGAGTGAAGGGAATCAACACTACGCAGCCAACCGACAAGGGAACATATAACAGATATGTAGTGGGAGATCCAGTGTGGGTGCGGCCCCCAGGAAATCGGTGCACCGACAAGTTTAAGCGAGGACAAATATCTGGAGTGATTAGCCAGCAGTCTGTTTTGGTCGATGGAACCCCACGACATGTGCGAGATCTTCGCCCAGCTACCGAGGTGCGTCACACAACTACAGAAGAAAGCAGTGAAGCGTCTAGCGATGAGCTGCCGATGCACGGATTCAGTGAGCCCCCTCCAGAGACTGATAGCGATACTTCATCTGATGAGGCGGAACCAGATCCAGAGCCCGAATCTGAAACAGTGAATGTACCTCTTCGCAGAAGCACACGCACTAAAAGACCCCCTCCCCAGTGCTCTCTATGTGATCATCAGATCAGGGGGGAGTGTAACGTGCATCCAGGAGATAAGCGCCCGCGTGTTTGCGTGTTGTGTGGGTACGTGGGAGAGACGGATGAGAGGAAAAAGACTTACCTCGAGACCAGCTCAGTGTTACCGACCAAAAATAGAAAAGAAAGACCAAGATGGCGGCCGCCGTCTTTTGCAAAGTAGCGGGTGAGGGGAAAGACGTCGGTGAGTGACGATTGAGTTGGCTGGGGAATCGTGTGGTAGTTGCTTCTTGTGCCGTGTGAGGATATTTTACCGTTGTTGGAATCCGTGCAGAACCGGTGTAAAAAGATTATTGAATTGCTGCAACATTTATAACATCTTTTCCTGAACTTACCGTGTTAAAGACAGAGTCGGGCGCCATCTTGAATTTTTCCTTACACATTTCTGTTACATCCTTTTCACATTAATAAGAGGTGATTCCCTTAATATAAAAAATAACCAACAACAACATTTCTGAGTCAGAATTGTTGTAAACAAGTGAAAAAGGAAGTAAAGGATTGCCATAATAAGCAGAATCTTAAAAATATAAGTGTTTTTTTTATTCTCTTAAACTAGCTGCGCAACCAAATTTAAAAAGTCTCGTTTACTCTGCTACTTCCATCGTAGTTTAATTCATAGATAAGTTCATAATTTCCCAAGTATTAAAATGGTAGAATTACAACGATACTAGTTCGTGCAAAATAATAAACACATTTAATGATAATTATGTTTAGAATAAGTGTAACGGAGAGATGGAGTGTGGCAGATAACAATGAAACAACTTTTTTTTAATCGAAATCCGTGGATTTATCTGAACACAGTTTCCTTAATTCCATTCAGCCTTGTTGAAAGTACGTTCGATCACATTTTGCTGAAAAAACGAATCAAGCAAATAACCCCTTCTCGAAGTAAAAATAAAAGAAGTCTTTGGAACAATTGTTTTTTTTTTCGTATTTAATTACCTAAGATGTCAATTTTGCACACTAGATTTCTGTGAAACGTGCTTAATTTATGCGCTTTCGGCATTTCTTGCGGTAAAAATACTTACTAATTACAATAAATACGATTCAAAAAATAAAATCGTTGTTATTATATACGATGTTCAAGTTTTTAATCCTTTGGAACAATATGTAGTTGTCATTTAAAAAGTTTACATGGAACGATGAACTATGTAAGCCATAATTAGCATAATTTTTAGGTTTAAAATAGTGCATGTAGCCATAGCGAAGTATTAGAGAAAAGATTATCCAACAACAGATCTGAGATATGCATAATCTAATTAAGGACAAAATCTACTCAAGGATAAAACCACTAAGATTAATACATCGTCACTCGCGCTATGAAAGATAACACTGTGCCACAATAGTTTTTACTGCAGGATATCTGTGGTTATTTTTATACGCACAATGGCACGGAGAATCCATTTCCGGCCTTCTTTTTGTCGAATAAGATACAGTTGTTTGGAAAATTGTAACTTTCCAGATTTTTATTGAGAATCTTAGTGATGTCAATGATGAACATGGCGAGAGATTGCATCAGGATATTTCAGTGATGGAGAAACGTTTTAAAGGAGAGTGGAGCCGTTATGTTGTCAGACTGCCGCAAGAATATAAATAGAAAGGATGACCCTTAGCTTAATAGGGTTAAAATAATAAATGTTGTTTAGAACTGACAATTCTGTGTTTTTCATTTATAACAAATAATAATAAACTATGATTTATAGTTCCTGAAAACGGTGCATAATCTAAATAAATCAAGATCAGAATTAGTATCATGATACTTTTCTTGCACCGAAACGGGTCTTATGTGGCATGTCATGTTTTTTAACCTTATAACTTTATAAGCACAGTGTTATCAGAAACTTGGAAATTATGAATGAAATAAGTGAAATTTGGAAATATATGAAGATAGTTTAAGAAAAGTATTTGTTGATCTTTGTTTTGAAGACTCATTTTTTATTTTACAGGAAATATGTCTAGCAGTGATGTTCTATATGTGCGTCTATATGTGTGTATATAAGTGTGTGTATGTATGTCTATTTGTGTATACGTATGGATATGTATGTGTGTATTCATGTGTGTCTGTGTGTGGGGACGTGTGCATGTGTGTGTATGTCGATGTGTGTGCATTAGTGCATTATGTGTGTATGCATGTGTGTATGTGTGTATATATGTGTATATGTGTGTATGTATGAGTGTAGATGTGTCCAACCCCTGCAATAGGAAGAAATCGACTCGAAATGCCGTTATCTCACACTTTTCTTTTTATAGAACTGGCGTGTTGGTCAATGAGTTGTTTTTTTTTCATCAGCCTGGAGGCTCCCTTTGTTTATAGCGCTGGTAGCGTTCTTATAAGTTAATGGACATCAGAAGATTTTTTTTATTTTTGGATCGGTTAAGTTACCTGGTTTGGGGAACGTAGTTGTAGCAACTGACTTTACCTAATTTCTATGTCAGTTTTATAACACTTAGGTCAAATAGAGAAGTGAATGAAAGAAAATATTAGGAAAAAAAGAAAATAGCGAAGTCAAACGGTTTGAGAATGAACGGCAATTTTTTAACACATTGCTTATCTGTTTGCCGTAGTTCGTCGAGACGAATATGCTTGAATAAGAAAAATAATAAGGACCCAATAAATTATCGTGTGATGTTCACAGATGGTCGTTCGATATCATCGCTTCAAAAGATGACAGAATTTGAAACTGTAAAAAATATGATAATAATTGAATCATTATTAAAATTGACAATCTTTTTGTCGCAGTCGAAGCATAATTAGTACTAATAAGCTTCAGCAGATAACAAATTCATTCAGGAAGTTCTAATCAGGAATGTATACAAGCCTTTGTTTTATCGCTGTTTAATAATATAAAAAGGCATTTTGGTGATCGTCGCATCAGTAGGCATAGTTCTGAATAAGATTTATTTTTCCTTAAACTTAACCATATCAGATTGTTCTCGCTTAGGTAATTTCAAAGACAATATATATCCAAATTATCTCCTGACTATTTATGGATTGAAGAAGGCAATCATAGCCCAAATCAGGGCAATGCCAATTAAGACATTCTTATAAAATAACGCAGAAAAACAAATAATATTAAATATTTATTGTTGTAGAAAGCAACGATGACTCACAATTTAAAATCAATTAAAATACATAAACGTTCATAACAGGCCTTGCTGGCTGTTTGTTGCGACACACGTGTCATATTGGTAAAGGAAACAAACACGTTTGTACCCTAGATAAAAGAGCAGGGAGAGACAACGATTGGCGACACGATGGGTTTTATTTGCCTGGAATCCTTTGTTTTCACGTGGGACGCAGAGAAAAGTCGATAATTACTGGTTTATCACATTTTAATAGGAAAGTTTTCATTGCAACTGTTCGCATTAAAAACCGGGCGACCGAACTGAAATTCCTCTCCGACCAACTCTCTTCGGTTCATGTGAAGTCACACTCGCTTCTAGCAATTGAAACATTTGATCAGGCTTAATTGTAAGCACACAAAGCTGAACTCATCTATATATTATTTAGCGGCATCATCAACTAACAAAGATTCGTCCAATATAAAACCCTATTACTGAAGGTTGTAAGAAAAGTGAAACATAGACTGGAATTATTTCTATCGGATATGATTCGAGTGTTGATAGAACGGAAATATCTATTACCCATTCGGCCAATACGATTTTTAGATTGGAAGTTTATTTTTTTTCGCTAAAACGTTGTATATTTCTTTACCAAGCAATAACATGGCTGCTTAAAATTCGAAATGTTTTGTTGGTACGAATGATTGATATCTGGAGATGATCTTTGCTTTATTTCAATTTTATTTGATACAGTTAATTGTATGAAGACAGTCCATTAGATCTGGTATCGTTGCGTCGGATAAGCGTAACAAATGACGAAAAAGAAACGGGATGGTTGTTTGGTTGGTTGTGTTTGCTTTACGGTATATCAGCCCTTTTCAGGTTATTTAATGCCGAATCCAATGATTTTGATTTTCGGAAAAAAACATTTTTAAATAGAATATATTTTTTTTTCAAGACAGAGTCTATTTAACCCATAGTTTGGACCCTAATAGATACTACTACTCCGGATCAGAGTGGACCAGCGAGCAATGACAATTAAAAGGTGTCCCCACACTCCCCAAAGCCCGCAGGCTGGGACCTCACAATCGGATATAGTTTAAGGTCATATCCAGGACCGAAACGGGATGAGATCAAGAATAACATATAAATCAGAGAGTACACGAGCAAAATAATGAACTATTAAATGGACGACAAAGTGTGAACACAGCTACAAAACAATTACAACAACTTATTAAAAAGTGCTCAACTACGTATTACAAGTAATGCCCCTGACCCACTTCTCGTTGTCTGATCTAGCTGAAATTTTGCATGTGCAATGATTTATATCTCTATGGGTGATATGGCAAATTACAGCTCTGAAATAATTGTGGTTTCTGTTTTACAGGTGTTTGAACCGAGTCAGGTGTGAAATGGAGCCTGATGAATGTTGAGCCGTGATACGGTTTTTGTATTTGAAAGGACGCACACCACAGGAGACTTTTGATGAAATGAAAGAAACTTATGGTGATAATGCCCCATCATGTGACCTTGTAAAACGCTGGCATCGTGAATTGAAACATGGCCGGAAGTTTGTGGAAACAGCTCCCAGACATGGTCACCCTCTTCTGCCATTGATGAGGCATCAGTCCGTTAAGTTTAGGCTGCCATTTTGGAAGATCGGCGCATTACTATTCGCCAAATAGCCCAAGATGTCAAGATTAGTACAGGGTCTGTGGAAACTATCATTCATGACCATTTGCATATGCATAAGGTGTCTGCCAGATGGATTCCTAGGTTGTTCACACCACTCCAGAAATGAGAACACGTCGAGTGCTCGAGGATGAATTTGGAGATGTGCCAACGTTTTTCAAAAGACTGATTACACAGGATGAAACCGGGGTCCATCAGCAGAGGGCAATCCCAGTCAATGCAGTGGAAGCATTTGGACTCATCACCTCCAAAGAAGGCAAGGGCGCACCCTCCTCTGACAAGGTCATGCTCACAGTCTTCTGAGACCAGGACGTATTGATGTAGTGAGTAGTGATGACAGATTATCTGGCAAAGGGTACCACAATTACAGGAGCCTATTATGCTTCACTTTTGAGGTAAATTAAGGGAAGCTATCAAAATCAAGAAGCGGGGCAAGATCAGCAAAGGTATCATCCTCCTGCAGGACAACGCTCCGGTCTACAACTCGCATGTCGCCAGATCAGAAGCACGGGGGTGTGGTTATGATCACCCCATCCTCTCTACTCTCCTGATCTTGCATCCTCTGACTTTTACCTCTTTCCAGCCATGAAGGTGTTTTTGAAAGGAAAGCATTTCCCAGATGATGCAGCCTTGGTTTCTGAAGTCACGTCGTGATTGGAGGGACAACCTGGGGTGTTCTACAAAAACGGTCTCCAGAGCTGCATCAAACGATGCAAGAAAGGCATAACTCTTGGTGGTTCCTATGTAGCGAACGACTAATAATTGCGCCAGGTTTCGTTTCTTTACTGCTAAGGGAAGTGGATCAGGGGCATTACTTATTGCACGCCCCTCGTATATATATATATATATATATATATATATATATATATATATATATATATATATATATATAAAATTTTCGCAAAACTAACATTATTTTCAAAAGCGATAAATACACCATGTTAATAAAATTGTCTATGTGATCTGCATATTTGCTGATGACGTTCTATAACAGACACAAGGGGAAACTAGATGGTCACACATCTAAGGAAATGGCAGAAACACTAAACCTCCAAATGAGAAAAATGGATAATCACATTCAATGCTGCTATAACTAAGTTTTCTCTTTCAATGATTACAAGAAACCTTCTCAACCATCAATAGATATGGCTAAAGATACATTACCTGAAAGTATTTCTTGAAAACTATTCAGCTTAACGTTCACAGGGGGATATGCGTTAGAACTTATACATTGAGAGTATTGCCAGGGCCGCTGTGAGGAAGGTGGGTTCTCATTACCGTGCTAGAAAGTTACTTATGCAGAATCCAAATAGGAGACATAACGTTTGGAACTCGTATATATATATATATATATATATATATATATATATATATATATATATATATATATATATGCATATAGTGAGAGAGCTAGAGTGAGAGAGATAATAACTGATTGGAATTTATCATTTTGTTATCTATTATATTATAAAACTCTAATCGTCTTGCTTGGGCGTTGAAAACATCCACCCAGTTTACAGTTTCCGATTTGAAAAATACTGCGCATGCGTGAATTAATAAAAACAAAGCCATGAAAGCTATTTTTACTCGACAATTGTTTTGTGTTAAATATGCAAATAAAAAAAAAACTAAATCGATTCTGCTTTTTTTTATCATCGGCATTTTACGAATGTTATTTGTATTTTTCATTGCAAGTTGGAACCGTTTTTAAAAAGAAAACTAATGTTTACTATCTAATCTATTTTAAAGTCTTTTGAAGAATGAATAAAAAATATATAAAAGCGCCTTTCGTCTTGGGTTCATGTCTTGCATGCGTCTTTGTTGACGAACTAACGGAGAAGTGACGGACATAACATCTTATAGAAATGTTTAAATGCATGCAAAACTGACATTTCAATTTTTAGAGTGTCAGACCAACGAAAATGTTATTGCAAATATAAACGTGACAGACCAATGAAAAATTTGATTCTAAACATACACGCAGCAGTTTAAGAAATATTTTTTCAACTTTAAGTGGAAGTGACCAAATATGTTATTTAAAACTGTTGTATACCCTTTACCGTCGAAATTACATAAACATTATATGTTTCGTGCGTCTTCTGTTGCAATTCAGACTGTTGGTGCTGCGAAACTGGGATGTTCCTCAGCTGTTGATTGAAAACTACATTGAAGCTTATTTTTCTTGAATAGATTTCTTTAGCAGAACAAAAACACAAAACTGAAATTCGTTTTTCAATATATATATATATATATATATATATATATATATATATATATATATATATATATATATATATATAACGGCTAAATACAGACCAAAAAGCATAATGAATTTAAAAAATAAAAAAAATGAAAATAAAGGTTAGCTAACAAGGTTTCTTTTCTCACTTATCAAAGCTAAATCGAGGAAAATACGATTAAAAAAAAAAAAGTCATGGATCATTATTTAGCCGTTATAAAATTCTGTACCTATCCGGAAAATTGTGTGTGTGTGTGTGTGTGTGTGTGTGTGTGTGTGTGTGTGTGTGTGGCTGTGTGTGGCTGTGTGTCTCTGTGTGCGTGAAGATATAAAGTGAAAGAAATATAGATTTAAAATGAATGAATTGGATAATGAGATACCAGTTACATATATTTAAACCGTTCTGTAGCCACTTGTGTCCACCGCCCTTACCCCTCTGTTGGGCTGGCCGAAACAAGCGTGTCCGGCGTCAGTTATAGTCGATGTCAGCAAGCTGAATATGGTAGAACTGATCTCCGATTGAAGTGACATAATGTCAGGCTTCCTCCATCTTTAAAGCACTCTCTATCCATCCCCCTTCTCTATCTAAAAAAAAATTAAATGCTATGTTACAGCGGTTTTTGTAATACTCTGAAGACTCTTTAACACATAAAAGTGGATTTAAAATGCGAGGCCGTTTTCTCTAGTGGCTGAAGTAGTGTTAGAGGTTTGTCGTCAGAAACTAATGTTTCTCGGGCAGTGTTGGTGATTATTCAGCCACACAGTGGTATAAATGCCATAGTTCGAATAATGAAGCGTTGATGCAATCTCAAAATATCTGCACCGGAATCCGCCAGCTTTTACATTTTCTAGCATATATGTCTGTCTACTGTAAGTAAGTACCTTAAGTCATTTACCATATTGCAGAGTAACGATAAGAACGCTACGTTGGTGGAAATTAAGCTGCCACGCAATGTCTCGTTGTCCGCTTGTTCTCGTGACTTCACTCTCGGTAGAACATAAAATCCTTTATGAGCATGCAGTTCTACAGATCTACATGGATCTTGAACAAAAGAAAGCAATATCAACATCTACAGTTTCGATGTTACATTCGGATACAACCGGTTTCAGCACAATTAAAATAACCGATATTCCCACAGAAATCATCATCATCATCATCATCATCATCATCATCATTGTCAAGAAGGTAACGGTGGCTAAGTTCTTAACCACACCATCTGACAACCTGAGTTTGGCAATGTTCGAATCCAATTAATTCCACAGAAATAGGGACGTTGGCAGACTCCACGTGCCCCCTCATGTAAGTACGCGATATCTTTCGAGAAAGAATTATAACTAGAGAGATGTCAGAGAAACGAATGCCGGCAACAATTATCTCATTTCCACAAAATTGAAAATGATGTTAAAAATCATCATCATCAGCAGCAGCAGCAGCAGCAGCAGCTCTACTCCTAACAACTCACTGTGTCATGAAGCAAAGAGACGTATTTATTTTTCCGAGATGAAATAGGTTTGTAACAATTGTTTTTACGCATGAGCTTGCCTTCGTTGTCGTCACGTTCATCTAATACTTTTATGTTTATTACTTAGCAAGAGCCATGATACACTCGACAATAGTGATGCGTCTATCGCATATGGGCCAGCGCCGCCGCTACATACACGAAGTACGCACATTCTTTACCAAAATGACTGGATTAAGCCTTAAATGACAACAGAAGCTACAGATGTGTTGTAATGAAAAATATATTTAAGAAAAACAACTTAATTTGACGTCCTTAAATTGAACTTATTTCGTAGCGTTGTCTTTGTTAAATATGATGGCCTTTTAAAGGTCAACAGCTTTACATATCAATGTAACATATTTTGAAATATTTAATACACTCTCTTAGAAGTCTGTTATCTCTCTTTGTTAGGAGGGGTGATATATTTTTCTTTCCTTGGAATTTTGTCCAGTTTTATATCATTGCGGATTCGCTTGTATGTATTATGATTTTAGCACACACGAGCAAGGAGACCCGATGTTAACCGGGATTGAAGGAGGATCAACGAACGTTTCACACTCCCATATTTTATTGTCACCGAAACCGAAAAATTCGACAATTTTTATAATCAAATCGATTACATGCCTACTCTAGTCGGGGACCCACCGCGATGAACTGGAAAGACGCTTCACATGACTCCCCGCAGTGACTTAGTCCACAATACGTTGTAATCTACATTGCACTGTTGAGAATCCACTGTTAAATGTATTAAATTATTTTTATATAATTGCTTGCACTAAAGTTTCAAAATGAAAAGTCAAGTATCATAGCTTAATTGTGCTCTAATCACAAACATTTATCTAACACGCACCTTCTTCATATCAAACCCCCCTACTGTTCATTTTATATGCTGGGCCTTTCTACTTGAGCGATGATAATGGCTTTAAATACATTTAAAATGCAAACGTCAAGTATCAGGGTTCAATTGTGCTTAAAAATAAGCATTCATTTCGAACGTGTCTCTGTCATACCAAAGAACTTATTGTTGATTTTATATGCCGAGTCTTTTTGCTGGTGTAGGAAGAAAACTTCTAAAATGGACTGTAATGTTAGGCTGTATAAGGCGTTAAATTTGGTGAAAAACGCCTGTTACTTTTTTCATCAGATTTTATCGCTTATCGCTTATCGATTCTTCTCGAATACATTCCGATTCAAAACTTTTCTAAGAACACTGTTATGCACATAAAGCACATTTTTCCGACGTTTCAAGAAAATCGTTCCATCCGTTTAGGAGTCCATAGAAAACGAACTCATACACACTAAGACACAGTTTCTTTTGTATAATGGCAGATAAGAGATAGATAATTAAATACATGGTCAAGCTTTAGGGATATATTGGTTGTCTTTAAGCTATTATAATTATAGTTAGGCACATTCGTTGATGCATTCCTTCTCACAATACCATTTTTCATCATTATTTTTCGTCTTACTTACACTTCCCCCAGCATGAGGGTTTATGAAGATCCTTTCCCCTTTTCTATTCTTTAGATCGAAGTATGTGATAACATGTCAGTCTATAGAGCAGGCTTGTACAATCGATTCCACTTTTAAACTGCTGTTGCTGCTGTTAATACTACTACCTCTACTACTACTACTACTACTACTACTACTACTACACAGATAAGTGCAACACTGTCAACAACCTACTAGCCATAGCAAGTTTATCTAAACCGGGATTCGAAATCCGAACAACTGGCCACATTTGCGTGCGAGCAACCGCCAAACAGGGTAGTCGTTGGCATGTGACACTTTCGAAACAGTTCCATGTGCTTCCTTTACCAATACGCGACACTATCAAGAATCATCCCAAGAGGCCTAGAAATAACGGATTCCTACACGCAAAAGTAATATTGTACATTTACAGGAAATTTACATGAAAATTGTGAACGAAAACTGCTTGACAGCTGAATGAAATGTGAATTCTTTGAAATTTTGGATATAAAGCGATTTTATTTGTTTTTTTTTCTAGAATCTGCCATATCATACAATGAAATATTGATTATTTTATCGATTTTTCATCGAATAATGCACTGCCATTTAATTTGCCTGCTTTGCAAGGAGGATGAATTATCCGCATAATTGGTTGACAATGATCAAGTTGGTAGCGTAATGAATGACAGATCTGGCAAGTCTTGTGTTTTATATCCACTTCTATGTCTCTATATATAAATTATTTTCATTGCTTATCTATCGATATTTGAAAATCACCCTCTACTCTCTATCAACATGTCCAGATTACTTGCTTCTCGATGAAAGCAGAGGTAGCTACAAGATCGGTTTTAAATGTGGGTAAAAATCAGCGCCCCAAACATTGGCATTCTAGATTAGAACAAACAATTAAAATAACCATAATCTAGAATAAAGGATTCCAGTGTATTTTAAGTTCGTATATTTATCAATCGATTCCGTGCCAATATATAACTATTATATTTATGCCTGTTTGAATCTGAAACTATACTATAAATTCTATTAGGTGAACTTTATTTTACTGCTCAATTCAGCGAGAGAGATACTGCAACACCCCTTCACTCATGAGGCATTATGTACTACGTGGATGGTGCTGACAAATATATATATATATATATATATATATATATATATATATATATATATATATATACACACACTTGTCAGCACACACACACGGATATATATATAGTAAGTTATAAAATATATATGGCGATTAAGCTACACTGAATATTCCGCGTTTCATCCACTCTATGTTTTTATTTAATAATAATCTTTAATTTAATAAAAAAAACACCGTATAAAAACAGCACTAGCGAATAAATACTGGGAACCCAAAGAAAGCGGACATTCGCTGGTAGTCGAATGGAAAATAATAAGACAAGCTACGACATGCAGACATTTAGACGACCCATATAAATTACGCCTCCATGAAAAATTTGCTATCCTGTACTTTAAAGAACCCCAAAATCTATTAAACTGTAGACGAGAAATAGAAACAACTGTGTTCACAAAATAAAACTTACTCTAGGATAGCGATACAAAATAGCTTTAAAACTAGCAAAAACAATAGAAAACAAACAAATAAATAAATTAAATTAACATCAATATACATAAACGATCACACATATATGTATATATATATGTATGTATGTGTGCATGTATGTGTGTACACATATGTATATTTATATATATATATATATATATATATATATATATATATATATATATATAAAGGGAGGAAAACGTCTACCTTAAACCACCAACCTAGTTCTAAAAAAAATCCTTTGTTCGATAAAATGCATGCCCATTGGCTGATAGGAAGGGGCGCGGTGGATACTAGAAAGCTGATTGGCTAACTAAAATCCTCAACATATATAAAAACAAGAAACAACCACAAAATTCGCGCATAAGCCTGACGAATCCTATAGTGGATGAAACGCAGAATATTCAGTGTAGCTTAATCGCCATATATATTTTATATATATATATATATATATATATATATATATATATATATATATTTGTCAGCACCTCCCATGAAGGAAATTATTCTGGGGAAGATTTTCCACAATAACATCTATGTCTAATGTCCCTAAATTCCTATTGACCCGTCCTTTTAGATAATCTAGCCCTAGCCATGTTCTACATGAGTTATTTTTTCTCACCATCTAATTAAAACTTAACCCTGATCATAGAGTGACCTCCGGGAATTAGTAAATGTAACAGAACTTATGTAACAGAATGTAAATGTAACTGAACTTATGTAACAGAAATGAAAAATGCTGTCCAAAACACACTCACGCCATATATATCGGTAATAAACTGTAGTAAAAAACTGTGTATATACATAGGAATATATATATATATATATATATATATATATATATATATATATATATACGAGCTGTACCCTGCCACGCGTTGCTTTGGCTTAATTTCGTATAATGGAAAATTCTAATAAAAAGAGAAAAGCCATGTTTCTTATATTCTTAGTACAGCAATCCACTCCAAAAAGTAAAAAAAAAAAGCGAAAATGAAAAAAAAAAAAAAAATGATACTCTTGCAGAATTGGATCCGAATCCTTGGGAGTTACCATCAATCATGGCTTGTGCTCGACCAACATTCAGTGGATTAAGCCGAAAGTTGCTAAAACGTTGAAACGCTAAATAGTTTTCTTTTTTTATTGTATTAAAAAATGTGAGTTTTTAAATAATATTTGGGTAAGGGGGTTACTATACACATATTCGAAAAAGTTATCCAAAAACGAATAAATGAAAGCAAAGGTAAGGTAAATTACGTTTCTATCTAACTGGCTAATTTTTTAGTGTTTAATTTTAATGTAAAATGTTAAATTGGCTCAAAACATTCAGTGTTTATCTATGTATTTGAAAAAGACGAATGGTCGCGGACTCTGTTGAATACGTTAAGTTTGGGAAAACCAGTTAAAAACTATACAAAACAGTGTCAGACACCTACTGATTATATGTTATTGTGACATGTTCGGTGGGTTTCTGATAGTATTTTGTATCGTTTTTTAGTTTTAAATCATTTTCTCAAACTTAACATCATCAACAGTGTCCGTCATTGTTTGTATTTTTCAAATACACTGATAAACACTGTTTTTCGAGCCGACTAAATGTTATAGTAAATACACTACTATTACTAAACACAGAAACGAAAAAGTTGTTAAAAACTAAATATAACAAATAAATGTTATCAAAGGCAAGATAAGTTACTTTTCTACCAAACTGGATAAGATTTTAGTGTTTTTATTTAGTGTAAAATGTTTAATCGGTTCGAAAACATGTAGTGTTTATCTGTATATTTGAAAAATACAAATGACGGCAAACTGTTGACCACGTTAAGTTTGGGAAAATGAGTTAAAATTAAAAAAACTATACAAAATACTGTCAGGAACTCACTCAATATATGTTACCGTGACATAGGCAGACATGTATTCGGTGGTTTTTAACAGTATTTTGTATAGTATTTTAGTTTTAACTCATTTTCCTAAACCTACTGTGTTTAACACAGTCTGCCGCCATTTGTAATTTTCAAATATAGCAGTAAACGCTGTGTTTTTTGAGCCGAATAAACATTTTACATTAAAAAACAAAGAAATTATCCATTTTGGTAATAAAGTAACATATCTTGCCTTTGATAATATGTTATACATTTATTTTTGACAACTTTTTAGAACCTATATGTATAGTAGTACAAACCCAATAAAAACACTAAAAATTATCTAATTAGGTAGAAAAGTAACTTATGTTGCCTTTGAAAATATTTACTTGTTATATATTTGTTCTTGTTGACAACTTTTTCAAGTTTTTGTGCAAGTACAAACCCAAAGGTGTATTTTTCTGTCTAATTTTATTTTTAGTACCACGCTTAAATTTAAATTTCACGATGTCTTTTTTTTTGGGGGGAGAGGGTATTTTTTTTACATTAGGTTCACCTCCACAATTTTCGACTATGCTGAATAAGAAAATCTCATTTAAAATTTGCAGAGGCAATTAGTTTTCGAGATATAAAGACCTATACTATGCACTATAATTCACTGACGGCCATGAATAAACACTCCCAACCTCCCCATATTAAGAACGGCTTTCGGAATAAACAACACCCATGCCTAATCACATGTTTTAACCTTTTACCTGTCTTTCGTCTTTTAAAAACGGCTTTTGGAATAAATACCACCATTCTCCCCATGTTAAGAACGGCTTTCAGAATAAACATCCCCAACCTACCCATGTTAAAAATTGTGGAGGTGGACCTAATGTGAAAATTTACCTTTTGTTTTTTTTAATAAATTGTTAGCTGAAAGCACAGAATAGTGACAAAACACATCCCCTCCCCTTGGTAAGAATAGCCAAAAAAAAAAAAAAAAAAAAAAAATAATAATGGTTTTCTTGGTAGAAACTTTTCTTTATTTCACCTAACAATTTATGGTGCTAATGAACTTACTGATCCACGCTATTTTTTAAATCGTGTTTCCAAGTTTAATTAAAGTTTTATGATATGTTTTTTTTTTATTTAATTGTAAGATTAAAGTACAGAATATATACAAAACACCCTCCCCTCCTCATGTTAAGAATGGCTTTTTAAATAATAACGTTATTATTTCAGCGCGGATCACTCTCTACATGAGTACCTAATATTTTTTTCAGCCATTCTTACCATAGAGAGGGGATGGTGTTTTGTAACTATTCTGTGCTTTTTTAACTAAATTATTAAAAGAAAAAGATAGTGTGAAATCATAAAAAAAAAATAAAAAGATATTGTGCATATCATACAACTTTAATTAAATGTGGAAATACGATTTAAAAAATAGCGCGGATCACTCTCTGCATTAGCACCGAAAGTACAGAATAGTTAGAAAACATCCTCCCTCCCATGTTCAGAATGGCTTTCTAAATAATGTTAATGCTTTAGTACTGTCTCTTGTTTGCTTTAGTTTAACTTTTGTTTATTAAATTGTTAGGTGAAAGTCCAGAATAATTACAAAACACCCCTATTCCCATGTTAAATAATAGCGTTATTATTTCAGCAGGGTAGCTTCTCTGCATAAGTACCATGTTTTGTTTTTAAATTGTTAGGTGAAAGTCCAGAATAGTTACAAAATACCATCCCATGTTAAGAATGTTTTTCTAAATAACATTATTTCAGCACGGTATTTTCTATGCATACGTACTATCTATTTTTGTTTATTAAATTGTTAGGTGAAAGTATAGAATAGATGCAAAACTCTCTCCCCATGTTAAGAATAGCTTTCTAAATAACGGTATTATTTCAGCACGGTAGCTTCTCTGCATAAGTACTATCTTTTGTTTATTAAATTGTTAGGTGAAAGTATAAAATAGTTACAGAACACTATCCCTTTCCCATGTTAAAAATGGCTTTCTTAATAGCATTATTTCAGCACGAGTCCTTCTCTGCATAAGTACCATGTTTTGTTTATTTAATTGTTAGGTGAAAGTATAGAATAGTTACAAAACGTCCTCCCCATGTTAAGAATGTCTTTCTAAATTACGTTATTATTTTAGCACGGTACTTTCTCTGCATACGTACCATGCTTTGTTTATTAAATTGTTAGGTGAAAGTCCAGAATAGTTACAAAACACCCCAATTTCAATATTAAGAATGGCTTTCTAAATAATAAAGTCATTATTTCAGCAGGGTAGCTTCTCTGCATAAGTACCATGTTTTGTTTTTAAATCTTTAGGTGAAAGGACAGAATAGTTACAAAATACCATCCCCATGTTAAGAATGCCTTTCTAAATAACATTATTTCAACACGGTATTTTCTATGCATACGTACTATCTATTTTTGTTTATTAAATTGTTAGGTGAAAGTATAGAATAGATGCAAAACTCCCTCCCCATGTTAAGAATAGCTTTCTAAATAACGGTAGTACTATCTTTTGTTTATTAAATTGTTAGGTGAAAGTATAAAATAGTTACAGAACACTCTCCCTTTCCCATGTTAAGAATGGCTTTCTTAATAGCATTATTTCAGCACGGTACCTTCTCTGCATAAGTAACATCTTTTGTTTATTAAATTGTTAGGTGAATAGTTACAAAACGTCCTCCCCATGTTAAGAATGGCTTTACAAATAACGTTATTATTTTAGCACGGTACTTTCTCTGCATAAGTACCATGGTTTGTTTATTAAATTGTTAGGTGAAAGCACGATACTCATGCAGAGAGCGATCTGTGCTGAAATAATAACGTTATTATTTAAAATGCCATTCTTAACATGGGGAGGGGAGGGTGTTTTGTACCTAATCTGTATTTTAACCTTATAATTGAATAAAAAAACATATAATAAAACTTTAATTAAACCTGGAAATACAATTTAAAAAATAGCGCGGCCCACTTTCTGCATTAGCACCAAATATTATTTAAGCTAGTTACATAGTGTTAATAATTAAAAAAAAGTTCATATTTTCTTATATCGAAAAAATAAAAAAAAAACAAAAACAAAAAACAAAAAACAAAAAAAACGACTCGGACTCAAAAAGCAAGCGACAAACTTTATTTTTGATATAATAAAGAAAAAAATGTTCAAATAAAAAAATTTGGAAGATAAACAAATGAATTGTTTTTTTTTGTTTTTTTTTACTTATCGAGTAAACAGAAAATGAAATCTTCTAATTCGTTTCATCAATTCGTGGGTATGAAATGAATCGAACCAGAAATTCAGTTCTATCAACAAAACAGGTTCGCACTGACGGCTTACGAAGATATATTTATTTTATTTAATATTTTAATAATTGGCGATGTACATTTATTTTAATAACATAAAAACATCCCTGGACTCTAAAGATGGGTTGTCTGAAAATTTCAAATAAATTGGTAATGTAGAAATATGGTTGTATAAGCTTTGAACGAACCAAGAATTACATTTATATATATATATATATATATATATATATATATATATATATATATATATATATATATATAGGGGACCAATAGGAATGGTAAATGACGTCACAAAAACTATATATTGGTAAATATAGATTTGATCATTTATCCAATAAGGGAATGCAAACAATTATTTGGGGGATAGAAAGGACTCTTTATGCCAAGGCATTTTGAAGCCTAATGCCTCTCATCAGAAGAGTAGAGAAGATGCTAGGTAACATACTAGAAATGCGTCGTCTAGCATGGGATCCATTAGGAACGGAATAGATCAATTAAAATTATAGATGATGTTGGGGGCCGCTTTACCGACTTCTAAATAAAGGAGGAGCGTATTATATATAGTATGATGTAAAAAGCGCATATAGTCTTAAATGTATGGAGTATATGTTTTAGGGTTAAAGTGGAGGTATAGCATGGAGGGGTGGTGATTATATTTTAACGGTGTGTAAGGTGTCTATTATCTATCGAGGACATTTTTGACAGCTGCAACCGAGACGACAAACAGCACTATAAAGTAGTGTATAATTTTGGGAGGGGTAGTTGTAAGGCTATAATACTGGATTTCAGAGTATATGTTAAGTAATATGTGGCAATGTTTCTAAGTTTTCTTTGTTATTAGATATACAGGGAGAGGGTTTGGGTATGAAGCAGAGGTAGAAAGAGAGGATAGCAATGCCATTAGATGTGTTTAACAGGACAAATAGATTTTTGGATGTAGATGATTGTGGAGTAATAGGGGGAAATGTACTATTAACAATAATAATGCTAATAATGCTAATAATGCTAATAATAATAATAATAATAATAATAATAATAATAATAATAATAATAATAATACCAATAGCAATAATAACAATAATACCAATGACGATGATAATGCCTTTGATAATATTGATAATAATAACTATAATAATAGCAATGCCGGCGATAATAATAATAATAATAATAATAATAATAATAATAATAATAACAACAACAACAACAACAACAATAATAATAATAGCAACAACAACAACAAAAACAACAATAATAATAAAAATATTAATATTAATAATAATAATAATAATAATAACAACAACAATATTAAGCAAAATATTAATAATAAACATAATAATAAACATAATAATAATAATAATAATAATAATAATAATAATAATAATAATAATAACAACAACAATAATAAGCAACACGAACGAAACAATATAACAGACAATTTGCAAGACAAACACGGTAACTTAACGGACTGAGGTAAATTCGCTTTCTTCAACATATCTCTAAAAATAATAAGACTATTCAACGAAGCGACATTTCAGGAAGAAACCTGTCCCCTGTTTTTAAAAAAAACAAACAGGCATGTCTGTAATCCGCTGCTTAGGCCTTCTTATTCATAAATAACCTAGATCGCTGGCGCTTGCAAAAGGGTAATTCAGAACTTTAGTGTGGACTTTTGCAGATATTTTCCTTATAAAGGGTTTTTAACCCCCCCTTAGATATTGTTCTCCGAACTCTTTTGTTTTGCCGGCTAATCCCATATATATATATATATATATATATATATATATATATATATATATATATAAGGAACTCTGCCTTTTGGATGATTTTGGACCATTTGGAATTTACCCAGTGGATTGAAATTTTAAATTCGACCGTTTTGGATTTTACCATTTTTGGATTTTTACCCTTCACCGGACTATCCATTCATGTGAAATCTTTTTATTATTTTTCTTTTGCCTCCTGTTCCCCTTACCTCACCCTTTTTTAACCAAGTAAGATCTTTGACTTACTTGTAGTTTCATTAAATACTTTTATATGCAAAACCCGATCCTGCATTTTGCTAATTCCTGCCCTCTGATGAGAAGGAGAGTATTTCTTCGAAACTCCGCGGATTAAGGACTATCCACTTATCTTGTGCTGCCTTTTTTAAAATTAAATATGTCTTTAACTCTTTTTCAAGATGTCCTTTAACATATTTTATTAATCATTTGTTCATATATATATATATATATATATATATATATATATATATATCTGTGTGTGTATGCATATATATATTATATATATATATGGGTACATATATACTATTCTAATTCCCTGTACCACTTTCCTGTGTGCATGCACCCTATTTATCCAACTCTGCCCCATTTAACGCAACTTTATTTTTTATTTTTATTTTTAATTTTTAATTTTATTTTTTTACTTTAAATTTTTCTTTTTCTTGTTTTTGTTCCTTTCACTTCACCCTTCATCCTTTATCCCTTAAACGTATTTCATGTGCTATTTTGACCTTGCCTTTGTCTGTACCCCAGTTGTTTACTTTAGGTCGACAAATTTATCGTTCTAAACTATATATATATATAATGACAGTTTATATGATTTCTAGTGGACCACATTTTGCGCATTAATGTGATACTAATGTAAAACTCCCTGTTGAAAAGGGGGGCATAGCTCTTTGCTTTAAAGTCATCTTTCACCTGTCCTCAGATTTGCCGAACATCTACTCGTTGGCTATTCAGCAAATAGGCACGCGACATGGTTACGAAATTATAAACTTTCCATTTTGGTTCTCCCGCATTTTATCCATGCACTGGATGTACCATATCCTCTTTCTTCCTTGATGCACTTTTTTCAGCTCCTGGTGTTCTATCTTATTCATTTCTGCTGTTGATGTTAGTTTCCGAATTAGTTCATTATCAACCACTTGCTTGATACGTCAGCAAGACAAAAAAGATCACCATCCAAATCCGACCTTTTCTTTCTTCAGGTGGCTTAATCCTTCAGAAGAAGCCCGCTTAAACACTTCAGTGTCATAGTAAAGCTATCTTAACAGATGTGAAGCCAGCGCTTCAGACAGTTCTGATTAAAATGCTATAGCAGGCGAAAAATAAACTCTGTGAATAGGCAACGTGTAAAACGTATATAACAAAGTCGTTACAACGTTGGCCTCTTACGCAAATATATTACTATCCGGCTAGAACTTACGTGATGGCCATGCTCGTTTATCTGTGCGCCCAAACTCACAATCCGTCTACTTATCTCTGCAGCCTGTTCAACCCTGTCTATCGCTGTTCAACCCTGTCTATCGCTGTTCAACCCGTCTACTTATCTCTGCAGTCGCATTGACTTTTAGAAAGTACTGTGTTATATAATTGTGTCATATGATGTCGAGCAGAAACTAACTATTAGGTATACACATAAGCTTATTCATTTGCTAAAATAATTGTTAACTATCTAGTCGTCAAGGGCAGATGACCGCTGTTGACCAAAAATCACACCTCCCTATTAAATATGTCTACTAACTTTCGTATGCAATTATTCGTTCCAGAAATCACACAACCTATATGCACAAACTGACCCACTGCCATTTAATATTTGCCCCTCAACCAAGTTTCGAATATGGACCGCCAAAGGGTTAAGAATAAACATCGTTCTTATCTTGCCCAGAGTTTTTTTTTTTTGTGAAACATGCGAGTCTATTCTCCTATGTAACACCATGCATGATAATCTGCATATAATTCGGCAAGTGAACTCCGATATCCACGTTGTCTGAATGGTTCAAGCAACAACAAAGAATGTTTGACGAAACCTTAAATAATTTTCGGTCAAAGATTATATCTATAACACAGTTTCCGAAAGTTTATAACAAACTTACACCAAAGTAGAAAGAATAAAATGAATCGATGCATGTATCTTATAGCTTAACATTATTGTCAACTGCAATAGGTTCTCAAAGGTAACCTTTTTCATTGATATGTCCGTAAACCATACAAAAGAAAGCTAACGACGTTAGTATGCCATCCTAACTCTCAACGATGCATCTCGATCAAGTGCATCGAATACTTACATCAGATCAACAAATGACTTATAAATCTAAACAAATTTCAATACACTTTTCTGCATTCACTTTGCTACAAAAACTAATACTTCGTTGTCAGAGTAAATCTATCACAAAAGATATTGAGTAAATGGCCGGAACAATTCTGATAAAAGCGCCCGAGTATGTGAATACGAGCTTTCTCTGTCACAATTATGAAACAACGGTTTTATGCGTAAGCCTCATGCGCAACTAATATTAGTTTACAGTCTGATATTACGTAATAGCTACACTCGTTTTTCTATCCAATTAAAAGCCAAACTAGTCTGTTCAATTCGTATACTTATCTATGAAACCACATTAACTTAGAACGTACGGTGTTATATAATTAAGCCCAACGATGTTGAGCGAGCAGAAATTAGCTCCTAGATATAAACATATTCCAAAATATTTTATGAAATAAACTTTAAACTAACGGTTTGCCAAAGGCAGATTGCCGTTGTTAACAGGCGTACGCTATAAGAAGTCGTGTCAAATGTTTAACGAATGTAAATATCTACAGGACTGGGGGCCGATTCGTGGGAAATAGATGTTAACGAAAGTTGATAGATCACGTATTTTCAGGTGAAAATTGAAAAGAGATCAGTTTATTTCTGAAATGCGAGAGGATACAACTCGTATTTTAAAAATGTAGCCCACTGAATTGCATGACCCCTCCGCCTATAAAGTGTAAGAGCTAGCGAGAACTAAGCGCTGCACTCTGATAATCATGGTGTCTTGAAGCCGGAATAGAACTCAACTATATCGAAAACATAAGAAAACTTATTTCTTCCCATTTTTTACTGCACGAAAAAAGACTCCTTTACAGAAAACAATGAAGAGACAGCCGGTAATAGAGCGTGTCAACACAGTAAAAGATGCTCCTGAACGTATATTCTTGAATGAATATCTGTGGAGTAATTTAGAATCAAAAGCGGTTGATATGACATTATACATACCGTCGTATATGTACGTAAAAAAAGAAGACGATCATAGCCCAAAATTAAAAATGAACTGTGTGTTAATTGTGTATCTGCAAAATATATAACTTCGCATAAGTGACATATATAAGTACGCGAAAAAGGGTTGACATGATGTTGTGTGAAAAATAAAAGCACGGAGATGAGAAATCAGATGATCTTATAGAATTCCGATAAATACATTGCCTGCTACAATAAGAAGCTTGATGTTTCGATAATTGCTGCATTCGTCTTTTCTCCTTCTTTTCTTGTACAAGCCTTAATGGAATTCATTAATGGTATACAAGAATTAATGGAATTAATTAATGGAATACAAGAATTAATGGAATTAATTAATGGAATACACGGACTAAGGAATACAAGTACTAATGGAATACAAGAACTAATGGAATACTAGTCATAATAGAATTAATTAATGAAATGCAAGAATTAATGGAATTAATTAATGGAATACAAGAACTAATGGAATACTAGTACTAATGGAATTTATTAATGAAATGCAAGAATTAATGGAATTAATTAATGGAATACAAGAATTAATGGAATTAATTAATGGAATACAAGTACTAATGGAATACAAGTACTAATCGAATACAAGTACTAATGAAACACAAGAATTAATGGAAAACAAGTAGTAATGGAATACAAGAATTAATGGAAAACAAGTAGTAATAGAATACAAGAATTAATGAAATACAAGAACTAATTGAATACAAGAACTGATGGAATACACGATCTAATAGAATACAAGTACTAATATAATACAAGTATTAATGGAATACAAGAACTAATGGAATACAAGAACTTTTTTTTTACACAGTGATCACCACTTATCAAGGCCCGGAAGCCACTCAGGGATAAGGGTTATTGCAAGTACATTACGTTAGTGTGGAGATTTGATGAAGTGTTTAATTAAGGGGCGGTTCATTGGGAATTTGTTAACATTGGACTTGAACACATCCAAGTTGTAGTCCGGAGGGAAGCAGGCAGACGGAACAGAGTTCCACAGGCATGCAGATCTAAGAAAGAAGCTTTGTTCATGGAATCCGCGTTTTGATTTAGACACAGATATAGAGTGGTGGAAATTTTTCACAGTGGATTCAGCTAGACGGGTTTTTTTCGTGAAAGATTGGCGAGGGGGGGATCAGAGATTGGAGTTCAGACGAGTACCAGCCATGGAAATAATGATTAAGCAAGGATAGGCTCGCAACGTCTCTTCTGTGGGAGAGAGGTTGCAGGGTAGAGAAAAGGGCATCCCCCATTAAACCACGAAGTCTATTTTGTACTCTGTCAAGGCAGGATAGGCTGTTTTTAGCAGCTCCTGCCCAGATATGGGAACAGTATTCCATCCTTGGACGTGCTTGGCTTTTATATAGATAGAGAATTGCATCAGCAGTGAGATATCTTCTGGAGCGGTAGAAGGATCCCACCATCTTTCCAGCGACCTTGGCAACAGACTTGATGTACGTGTTCCATTTCAGATCAGGAGTAAAGGTCAAACCCAGAAGCTTGTCAAAACACGGGGCCTCTCCCAGACGAGAGCCATCCATCACAATTGATGCCAGATGGGGATCAGAGCGTTGATGATGTAAGGATAGGAGTTTGGTTTTGGATGCATTAAAGGTAACCAGCCACATCTTCCCCCACTGAACAACGCGCTCGAGATCAGAGGAGAGAGAATCAGAGAGAACTTTGTCATTTACAGCCTTTGATGTGTTGCCGTAGATAGCAGTGTCATCAGCATAGATGTCAACGAATGATTTAAGTATGTGTTTAGGGAGGTCATTAATGTAGATCAGGAAGAGAGTTGGGCCCAGGATTGACCCCTGAGGGACTCCAGCATTTATATTGCAGGCCTCCGATTTTTGTCCATCTACCACTACTCTTATGAGCCTATCGGAGAAAAATGATTTAATGATTGAGAAAACATTTCCAGTTATACCGTAGCTGGACATCTTGTGAAGTAGACCCTTATGCTATACCTTGTCGAATGCCTTTGATATGTCCAGAGCAATTACCCTAGAAAGGAAGCCTTAGTCAAGAGATTCTCTATATATATATGCATATATATATGCATACATATTATACACATACTATACACATACTATGGAATGACTTTGTCGATTAATACATGTAGTGAAATAAAAAAATCTAATAGATTTTAGTTAAAGAAATTTGCATCTTAATCGTGGTTTCAAATGCATTTTGTCTTTTTATTCTAAATTTCAAATGCTTCTAAAACTGTCGCCAAAATTTATTACGCTACACATTCTCTTTCGCACTCCATACTTACGACAATGTTTCTTCAGACGCCTCAATTCAATTGATTTTTCGAGTTCGAGTTGAAAAAAGTTTCCGTTTAAAACACTTCTAGATGTTTCTGAACGCTGTTTCAAATCACATGTACATTTTAGTTAATAGGATTTAAATCCTGTCTCTCAAAAGATATTTATTCGCAAATAGCTAAGCATCCGACGTTGTCCTGTCATAAAATCCGCTTACAGATGATATTTTAATTTATGTAGATTCTGTATTCATCAGTATATAGTGAATTCTCTTTGGATTATTATATATTATATTGTATCCAATATATATTAATCATTTCCCCCAAATTACTTGGATGCTATCAGCTAAAATTGAAACAAAAACATGTAAACGCATTAAAAATAAACCCACTGTAACATATATATATATATATATATATATATATATATATATATATATATGTGTGTGTGTGTGTGTGTGTGTGTGTGTGTATATTTGTGCATGTTACGTTTAGTCGATTTGCCCCTTCCAAGTTCTATTTGTTTGCAATTTGATCATTTAACAGCTATTTCTACCGGCAAAAACCGATTAAGAAACGGTCAACAAAAATGCCTCCCGCTTTACGTCTTGGTGGAGATGCATTTTGAAAAATTACTGGCGGAGTGATTTACACACATACTGAGTTTTATAAATTAGATTTTAATAAAACTTGCCTGTTATGTTTATTTAAATATGTCTGTTGACTTCAAGGTTTCGATGTAATATAAAATCGATTTATCGGTGCATATCCATCCGCATATAGTAAGTAACTATTTTTATATAAAGTAACTATTTTTTATATTTAGTACATTTTTAATTTAACACTTCTTTAATTCTGCATTTTTAATTATTCTTTCATTCTGTGATTAGTTAGATTTCTAATTCTGTGATTCTTATATTCTTTCATTTATTCCATGATTCGTACCATCAATTTTATTCTGCTATCCCCCTCTTCCTTTTTCTTTCTGTTTAATAAATCTTGAAAAAGGATTGAATGAAAGGAAATTTTGTATAATATTATTTGTTGTTTTATCATTTTATTTGCGTTCTATATTTCATCTCCTTTTTTATACGTATCCTTCTATTCATATTTTTAATATTGTCTATACTTAATTATCTATATATCTTTTTTTTCAATTCTGTTTTATAATATTCTCGGTATTTCTTTTATTCTGCCATTTCATTGTTCCCAACTAAATACATCAGAGATGTAACTAAACTATTCGAGTGTCTGGCTTTATCCTTTGCAGTTGCCGCTATTGCTATTTGCCAATTCAGCCATAGTAAATATGGCTTCCAACTCTTGTCATTCATTCGCTCATTCTTTATTGCGTGTTGATATTTATGAGTTCTCTCTGGTCTGTTCTAATCAATGCAGTAAAGGGAACATTTTCTTTCTCTCATCTTGCTTAATATTAGTTAGCATAAATAGTAAGAAACCTACGAGCACTGGCCATGTATGCATTGAAGAAAATAACATTTCCCTCAGTCACGGATGATACCAATAACTTTTACCCATTTTTTCATATTTAATCACATCCGACAATGATAGTAAATGCGTCCAATATAAAATGCTAGCAGGATCCATTCACCAGCATTGCACGGGAGCCAGTTTATGTCTGGCTAGCACCTATTAAATATATGTAAGTAGTTTCACTTCCCTTTTTTACTTAGCAACGAATATCAATTATAGTTGCATTCTTTCAGTATGAAATTTATGAATACCGTTTAAACATTACTATAATTTGGAAACATTTATCTGCACACTTTTCGTGGTAGTTATATTATTGTATGTCACTATCGCTTCCCCGGGGAAAGGTACTTGGTTGAGGAACATCTTGGGAATGCAACCAGCTCCCCGGGGGAATAAACGATATCCAACGATATCCAAACGGCTATAACTGTCTGGCATGGGCCGCTTCTTGTGTGGGAATTGCGTCGTAACAGGCAGCTTTCTGTTGTCGCATTAATGAAGGAAACCGCAGGCAGAAATCGAACACTTGTACAAAAATAGCGAACAAATGCATTTTTATATAAAAAATATATAATTTATTTAACATTTAACAAGTAAGAAGAATATTTAGTCAACCCATTGCGTGCGCACCTAACTACTATATCCTCCGCGTATGGGGCGCAAGCTTCAACTGTTTTACAATACAATCATATTTCAGTTCTCTCTTTCTTCATTGAAAGAGAGATAAAGCGAATGAAAGAGAGAAAGAGAGAGAGAGAGAGACAGAAATATTCGTTTTATGTAATGTTTTGTTTATCAAATTATAATGTCAACATAGTTTAACTTTTTTGTGCACTGGAATCATAAAAACCTGCCAATCTTTGTGTGCCGACATTTTTAATCTTATAAAAATGTGTCTGCATTGAAGTGTGTGTTTGCCTCCACATAAGTGCAAGCTAAGTTAGACATAAGGTTTATTAATGTAGAAGCGCCCAGCTTCCTCAAAAGGGGATAGCCATTGTGCCACAACTGTGTGAATACACAAACACCAAAGGAAAGGTAATACTTGATTCCTTGAAAATTAATAAAAATAACATATTCCCTTTTAGTAACGCCATCAAAAACTCTGAATTCAGAAAGAAGTACAAAACGATACTAAAGAAGAATATGGAAAATTTATGTAAGAAATTAACATAACTAATTTGGTAGAATTTTGTTTGAAGCCCAAAGAGAGCGTAAACGCCAATTATTTCTATAAATATCTTAGTTTATCTTGCTGTCACACCGAATAAATGTGTATCAGTTGCTAAAATAATTCTTTGGCACGTAAGGCTTTGAGCTCTAATTATTTTAGAAACTTAAATAAATTCTTAACAACACACATGATGCGTTTCTTAAAACACTAACATTAAGTCTGCGTAGCAATACCAAATAAAATAATCAATGGAAACGGTACGTTCAATGAGTATTACAGCGCGTTTACAAGTTTAAAGAACTGATAAGATAAAATTTAATGTCCTCATTGATACTGTTGGTACTCATCTACTAGTGTAAGCACAACAGACTAGCGTCAACACAGTCATCACTTTCCGCAAAAAGGTAATAACTCCAAGGGACTTATCTATTTTTTAACGTTATAATAAAATATACTAACACACTCTATATGAATTTGTATCATTAAAATAACACTAAATCCGGGTCTAAATATAAGAAAATAAAAAGAAACTGGAAATTTTGATCGGACATTGGTTGTACCAGAAAGGTTAACAATCAATATATAATCTACGGAACCCGAAAATTAAATCTATATGATTATAACACTCAAATGACCTTGTAACGGGTGTTGTAACCCAACATCCGGTTTACGACTTCCGGTTGCACATGCGTATTTAAACAAATAATCAACACGACAATAAAATGTATTGTTTTACTGTGTACGTTTTCAGCGTCCCAATTTTTTTTTCGCGTTTAAATTATCCAAATGAACAATAGTTAATACTTTGTACATTTTTATTACATCGTTCATTTCCGTATAACGTTTAAGTTTTTTTTAATGCCATTATTTTTACAAATAAATCTACTTTAACCCGTTGGTAACCATAAGAGCATTTTACAACGCCGATTTACTCACCGCCTTAATTTTTTTTAATTTATTCTCCAATTTTTAATACACCTTTTTAAAAAAACATTCATACATTTTCTACACTACCAACATAAATAAATAACCCCGAAAATATGTTATTTTTCAATTTGCGTTACAAATAAATAATCAACGCGACAATAAAACGTTTGTTTTACTGTGTACCTTTTCAGTGTCCCAATTGTTTTTTTTTCGCGTTTAAATTCAAAAATATATTAAAATTTGAATTTAACTTTAATTATTACGGTATCTGTTCAGTGCACATTTACCTATAAGTATTACAAACCGTTTATAATTCAATGGCTGTCAGTTTTCTTTTAAAAATAAACAATTATAAACAGAATGACTCATAGAAATCTATATTCTTTTTTCAATTTATTATACTTTCATAGAAATTTTTCTGTTATGTCACAAAAAACTATTTTCTTTACATCACAAGTGTCACGCTCATATATTAATTCCATAGGTAATATAACATACTGACCCAACAGCTACTAAATAGAAAGTTGAATAAATAAAAGAAAAAGAACGCTATAATCTGCAAAGTACCCAATGTCTAGCGTTATAATCACACCGTACAATCCGAACGTCAGCAATACAAAATTCTTTTCAAGAGAAGATGTTCACGACTCTTTTCTCTCCCCTCCCCCGGGGAATTTTCCCCAGCTTTTATATCCTCCTATCTAGAAAAAAAAAAAGGAAGAGACAGGAAAAAATAGCTTCTCCCATCATGCTCTGCCTTCCCAAGATGCCCTTCGCGTATACAAATGCACTGGCCATCCTTTCCTTCTTCTTTCCCAAAGAACGATGCAGATAAGCCCGGTACGTTTCTTTTTTTCTTCTTCTTTTCTAACCATATACTCCACATGTCTATGGCGATATTTGGAGGTTAGGTTTTGAGGTTCTCTCAAAGTAACATAAAATAATCTATCAAAAATGATGAACCAAGTCTAATTTTGTTTGATCTCATGCAAATTGATATTAACATCTGGAATATTTGAACGCATATCACCAAAATAAGAAAAGAACACCTAATAAAATGCATGTTAGAAATGCCGGTTCTTTTATTATATAGTGATCTATATAAGGTGTCTATATATTTACGAATATATATTAATGTGTCTATTTTCTGTGTGACGTGTGATATAGTTAATTGTCTCTAAGATGTTGATGTTATATATATTTAAAGATTATATGTAATTGTCTAGAGATGAGTGTATAAACAGGACATATAACAGTTATGATAGACAGTATTTACAATAATCGGGAGCAGATACAGTTCGCTTTTGGGGAGGGGGTAACATTGGCTAATGAGGAAATATACCTCCTCATTCTAGATTGATCTTCATTTGACGGGTTCTTGAAAAATCCGCAATGAAGATTTGTACGACCCAAAGACATTGTTGTATTTACAGCAACTTTATTTACGGATGTTTCCCCATTCGAAAGCTGCACGCTGATATTAGATTTTTACATTTTAACTATTGACATTTTCCGACAGTCTTCCTTTCTTAGAGCCATTACAGTCAGTTTTAGATCTTATATGTCGGGACTAGAAGATTTGTAGAAAAGATCAGCAGACGAGTTTCAGAACGCAAAGAGATTGAGTTAACACCTTAACTTTAAAAACTATAAATATAATCCATAGCAGTTTCAATTAATATAGCACCAAACACAACTGCATTGCCAAGACTCCATTCAATAAATGACAATATAGCAATCCTGGTATTTAACACATGTTCATAAGATTACTCCACCAGTCTACTTACAATGGTGTGTTGTAGAGACGATCAATGATTATATATTAATCTGTCTCCGTCATGTTTTAATTGTTGCTTTTCGATTCTACACGCCTCTTCACAAGCACAATAACAGTCAAGCACACCTCCCTTCTAATTGCGAGAAACACCAGTTAACTAACAAAAGCGCTTTACCATTTTGCCACCCCGCTATCCTCAAGTAGTGTTTGAATCCTGACAAACAGCGAAAAGTACATACGAAAAAGAGGGTTATTGAAGAAAGCAAGAAATGTATATCTTACATTTAACTACATGATTGTAAATGGTTTCATTTGATGATGAGGGCAATTTGGTGAAAGTTCTTTATGGATTTGTTTACAAGAAATAGTCTTTCTCAGTCCACATGGTAGCAGGTTATATTTTCACAATTTTTTAATAATTCCCTGTTCGCCGTCTATACGCCCCGAGTAAGTAAATTAATGTAAGGAACTGAAAATATTTACCTGACATATTTTAGGGAGATTGGGAAATACTGTAGTGTTAGCCATATTGCTAGAACTTATATTGTCTGTTTTTCAAGTTAGTTTATATTTAAATGGTGCAAGAAGTAAAATGGAATGTCCATGTTTCTGTAAAATAACTGAAATTTACCAAAGTTATCGTAAACATTTGTTTTTTTTATTATTAGTCTACTTAATAAAGTAATGGATATTATATCCTTACACAAAATGAAAAAGAAATTTATTATTTATCCATTTAGTATCTGATGCATTGTAAGCATATTTGGTAATTCTTCTCTATAAATTTGACTTAATGATATTAATACGCATTTGTATGCAAATGTGTATCAATGTATATATATATATAATATATATATATATATATATATATATATATATATATATATATATATATATATATATATATATATATATATATATATATACACTCATGAACAAAAAAAATGGGCCAGGAAAGAAATTTACAATTTATTGCACAAAAAAGCTGCATTACACAAAATGCAATTAAATAAACGAAAATGAGTAAAAAAATATAAAGAGCAAGATATTTACTTTAATAAAAACTTAGTATGGAATGGAATTGCCCTTAGATCTTTTTAAAAGATCAATTCTTTTTATCATGCTCTCAACCAACTTGGAGCACTGTGAAGAGGAGATGTTATTCCATTCTCTTTGTACTGCTTCCCATAATTTTTCTTTGTTGGAAAAAGTTTTTCTAATTAATGCACGAGATATTATAGCTCAAATATTTTCCATTGGGTTTAAATCTGGGCTTTGGCCAGGCCAAAACATCACATCAATTGAATTATCAGTAAGCCACTTCTTTGTGACTTTTGCTGTGTGTGCAGGGGCATTATCATGTTGAAAAATAATGTCATTGTTCATTTCTAACTTCTGGATGCTTGGTAATAGTCCTCTTTCTAATATTTGAATGTATTCTTTGGCATTAATTGACGAATCACATCTGATAATTTCCCCAACTCCTGCAGCAGAAAAGGTCCCCCATACCATTATTCCCCCGTTTCCATGTTTTACTGTGGTTTTTATGCAATTCGGTGAAAATCTTTCTCCGGATCTTCGGATGCAACGTTCAGGGGCATCACTGGCAAGGAAAAATCTTGATTCGTCCGACCAGAAAACATTTCTAAACCAATCTGCATCTTTCGTACTATAACATGATGCAAATGTCATTCTGTCGTTGATGTTCTTCTTAGTTAACAAAGGTTTTTTGCACATCTTTTTGATGAAAATCCCATTTCCTTCATCCTTCTGGATATTGTCACTCTAGAAAGAGAATTTCCTTTTGCTGTTTCGAATTGTTTGCTAAGGTCAACATAAGTTTTTTTGCGATCCTTCAAAACGGTTATTTTAAGCCTGTGATCGTCTTTCATTGTGGATGCTCTGGGGCGACCAGAACCAACTTTCCTGCTCACTGTGCCTTCAATTTCGAACCTTTGCCCAATTCTCTTCACAGCTAAAAGAGATGTTGCCACCTTTTCTTCTTTCAAAATGTCGAAAATCTGCTTGTAAGTCAAATTTGCCTGTCGTAATCATGCAATTCGGTTTTTAATTTTTTCGTCAAGATGTCGTCTTACGTTTCTTTGACTCATCTTTAATACTAATAATCTGAAAAATACTAAATAACAGCTAATTTAATAATAATAAAAATAGCGATAAAAATTTTAAAAATTGTTTTCTTTCCAATTTCAATCATGGCCCATTTTTTTTGTTCCAATTTTAATAATGCCCCATTTTTTTTGTTCACGAGTGTATATATATATACCGTCTTGGAAGATTTTAACCTAGAAAATTACATAAAAACTGCACATATATTTTTTAGCCGTTCGTTGTAAAATTATTTTGTCAATAAGTAATTCAATCTCCTGCAATTGCTGAATCACGTTGCATTCTCGAACTTGCAATAATCATAAGCATTCAGTAATCATCAGTTGCAGAAAATAACTTTAGTGGGATGAAGTTGATTAAAACACATCTCCACACACACACACACGCACACACACACACACACGCACACACATATATATATATATATGTATATATATATATATGTATATATATATATATATATATATATATATATATATATAGGGTGACCCCACAAAACGGGTCCCAACTCTAATTAGGCCCCATTTCTTAGTGTTTTGTCCGTATGAAGTGAAACTTTGGTCATAACTAGTTTATTATATTCAAAAAATCACATCAAAACACTAGGGTATTTGACCTTTTTTCTCCGTTTACAGCATATGTTTTAGATGGCCTCCATTTAGTTTTTGATTTTTTTAGTCTCCCTGTATATATATATATATATAAATATATATATATATATATATATATATATATATAGCTTAGTGAGTTAGAGGAAAGTGTAAGCTCAATTCTATAAGAGAAGACTTATCGGGACAATATAAAGCTCAACAAGTATGATTGGAGCTTATATAGGAGAAAATGAAGTCACAAAAACTATATATTGGTGGAGAAAGATTGTTTCATTAATTCAATTAGGGAATACAAAAAATTAGTTGGGGATAGAAGGGACTCTTTATGCCAAGTCATGTGCGCTCCTTTAGAGCTATAGCAAGGATCAAAACAGCATTAGCTACCCGGGTGTAGCAGCTAAAAGAAAAAGATACACCCTTTTCCATAAAATGGAGAAAAATCGAGCACAAACCAGCATACGCCCCGGAATTAAATCAATGCTCGCTCTGTACTGCGGATAAATGCAACATCCTTCTGGCAATTCCTGACCCAGAAATAAGATGGTTAAATGTGAAGAGTGAATCTTTCAAAAAGTGTATACATAGAAGAAAAGCATTCCTAATAAGCTGGGTCAGTGAGAAGGACCAAACTTAGATCTTGAATATATATGTATATATATATATATATGTATATATATATATATATATAAAACATTTAGTAAACTTGTAAATGCTAAAATTGTTTTTAGTCGGTAAAATTGGATTTTAATCGTAATTGTATTATAGATTTTAAATTATTGTATTATATAAATTTTTAGAAATCATACTTTATCAATGTAATTTACAATCTGTTTCAATTTTAAAACTATAGGAAAAATATAATAGTGTTAATATACTAGGAAAATTCCTTAGGCTAGATAAATAATCACTTCACCAAACCTTGAAAGAGTTGAAAATTTTAAAGACATTTTAAAACGTATTTTTTAATTTTTAAAAGTAATTCGATATAATTAAATGAAATTTTACGTTTTTAATCGATATTGATATACATTTTAAGTTTGAATTTCGATATATATATATATATATACATATAAACAATTAGATTTTTAAATTAAATTGGTTTAAAATTAAAATCGTAACATCGTTATATATATATATAAATAAATATATATATATAAAACAAATTTTATATATAAAACATTTCAATCGAAATTAGATTTTAAAAATAAATAATTCAGATGTTAAAGTTAATGAAATCATCATCATCCGATAAATTTAACAAAACGAGAGTTAAACGTGAACTCGTGAGGTATATATATTTTCCACTTCCGATTATAACATAAATAAGTATTGGCTGAAGAGAGCTTGATATGGATATATAAAACGGTCCTAATTATCAAGCTTGAAACCGACGGTACTAATGACTTGTCTCATCAAACAACTTTCTATACACAAAATACAATATATATATTCTAACGGACCGCTCGGCATTGCCCTGTTGAAAAATAAGCTTAAATAAACATTTTGATTAATGCAAATTTCGTATTTATTATTATATTATATTGGACCCAATATATGAATTAAAGTAACATTGGATTTTTTCCTCGCAATATTTTTGGAATTAAAGTAAAATTGAATTAGTTTTCCAAACAATTTACTGATTTAAATAACACATTTTTCGAATTAAAGCAATATTTGATTTTTTCGAAACATTTTTGAATTAAAATAAAATTGTCACTGTAACTAATTATAGGTTTAATTTTTTGTGGCACCAGTTGAAGTGTCAACAAAGTTATATATATATATATATATATATATATATATATATATATATATATATATATATATATATATTCAACCTCTTAGCTATCATATAATCTATCAGATAATCGTAATTCTGAATAGGTCGGAACGGAAGAAAATAAAATAATTAAAAAATGAAAAATAAATTTAGATCCTGAATCTAAAATGAAGAATGAAATTTAACTGTATTAAGAGTATTGTTAACCATTTTTTTCCTTATGCAATAAATTTAAACAAATAACACTTTTTGAAATTACACAAATAAGCCGATATTTTAATAAATAAACTAAGGAAATTCTAGATACGAAACTAACGTAGATTCGAGACAATATAGCTGAAGACTTAGTTGATTAGTCCGGATTATAATAAATAAACAAAATAAAATTAAGTAATTAAGAAATTTTAATTTAAGAAATTAGTGAATAATATTATAATAATATACTAATTGAACGTAGGTAATTGGTAGTAACGTTGATTGATTTAAAAAAAAAAACTGGAAGGATGAGATGTTGGTAAAACATTTTCTCATGTTGTTCCTTATAAAGGAAATGGATGCCACATTGTTCACTGCTAAATATTTTGTATTCAATACGTCTGATTAAAAGCTGTTCTCGTGAAAATTCTCAAACTATTTAGTCTTGAAACAATTGTAACTAACGATGAAATACACTATTTGTTGCTATCAATCTATTCCTTGATGTTTCGATTTTGTTAAAACAATATATGAATGCTCAATTATGAAATATGATAATTTTTTTAGCTTACAGTATAAGCCATCTCATTTTGACTTAAAATTTATTGGTATATGGACGGTTACCGAATTTTCAATTGTATAAACCCAATGAAATTCGGAATACTATAAATAACACTATATATTTTTTTAAATTTTAAATTAATAAACAATTTGAATTGAACGAAATCAATGAACTTGGTCCCGGGTTCTTTGACTGCCACCTGGCGACAATTTAGTGAAACGCACTAAAAATGACGCCATCCGTGTGATACAGATATGCCAAAAGACATTACATACGCATTTTTTTTTAAAATAAGGGACGTTTTCATACTCCGCAAAAATTAGTCACGATAGTTTGTTCAGGGTAAATTGTTTTTCGATATTATTATGCTATGCCGCTTTCTTTAAAGTCATACAATAATTTAAACGTACTTTCATAATAATATGTACTCTGCCTTTTTGTCAGCCAATGAACTTGTTCTATTTGTGCTGAAAGAGAGAAAATCTTCATAACTTTTAATAGTAGATATAAATAAGTTGAATTATCTCTCCGAGTTAGATTTAATTTATTATTTTTCAAATAGATACGCTGTTTTACTAAAGCGAAATACTTTTAAACTGATATGTAGTGTTTATCACTATCAATATGTTTTTTATACTTTCATTAGCAGAGTATCTAGCATTCTATTTTATTTTATTGGAGAGGAGGTTCGGGCGACTGGCCGACAAATAAACACCAAAGAATGTCAGCGTCATAGCTGTTTGTCGTATTACATGATCGAAATACTTCGCCATTTCTCAAACCTTTGGTATGTTCTAAAAGAATTTCAAATTCCATCTCTGTGATAAAACATAAAATTAAAGACGAAAAAAGCAAAAACATGAAGATTAAAGATGGCGACGAAAGACACCGAACCAAATGGAAGAAAACATAATTGTACTTCGAATGAGGATTATTTGTAGAAAAATGGAAATGAGGCAGATAAAGAGTGCATATAACAAAACAGGGTATTGCAAAAAAAGGTGGCAGTGATGGTAGTGGTTATAGTAAATAAAGAGGGGGGGAATAAATGGAAATGATGGGGCTTAGATTACATGTAAACCTTATACGTTTATAAACTATTAGTACAGTATTGTTCATAATAATATTGAATAATACATTCTTGCTTTTTTATACAGATCATCATCATCATCATCATCATCATCATCATTGTTTGAACCTAAGGAATTCTATTGTCGGCATTGGTTTCCCTGATATTAAGTCAGACTTCTTTCTAAAAAGAATGCCGACACTAGAAAAGTAAATAAAACATAAGAAAATATCCGGTTAACCAATGCCGATAATAGAACTTAAAGATTCTATTGCCGGAATTGTTTTCAATATTCTCCAGTAAGAATTCTTTCTAGAAGATATTGGGTACTTATGGAACGGACAAGGAGAAGTGAAAGTGATTTTTTTTTTTTTTGTGGAATGAACTTAAAACACCAAGGGTGTTAATCCGTATCGTTACCTATAGACCACCGTCACTGTCTTTGTTATTCTTATCAGGATTTTCAGAGTGATGATTCGGCTTGTGGTTGAGAGAGCGTGGGGTGAATTCACTGTTGCCCGTGTTGAAGAAAAAAGTAAAAATATCATTAGCTTGGGAAGGAGAAGTAAACAAAGGGAGGTAAAAAGTAACGGTGAAAAAGAAGGAGTAAAATGAGTAGAAAAATAAGGCAATAAAAACCGCAAAAGTAGGGGGAACTGAAGGTACAGGTAAAAGAAAGAAATGAAAGAATAAACAGGAAATTTGTAAGGAAAAAAACCTCATCAGAAGCAAATGAACGAAAGAATGTTTCTAAAGAAATGATGTAGAAGTAAAAAGATAGAAAGAGAAGAAGGAATTGGAAAATAAAAGAAAAAGTATAAGATAAGCAAATGAATAAAAATGAAGGAGAAAGAAAAAAAGAAGGAGAATAAGATTTTAATAAACCCCAAGTAATTAGTCCGCAGCAAATCTCTTCTGGAGAAATATCGATATCGTAACATATCCCAAACATAGTTTTTGGGTTTTAAATCTTATAATATAATATACTAGCAGACCTGTTGTTCAGAAAATATATCGATTTATTAAATTGTATGCGATAACCCTGAACTATTAACTACTAGCAGAGAGATCCGACGTTGCCTTGGATTGAAAGAACATCAACAAATTTTTCACCCTCCCATATATTTATTGTCATCGAAATCGGTTAATCGCCCATTTTTAAATTTCTAATGCAAACTTCTTCATTGCAAGTAATTTCACAATTTGATTCTTTTCACTGGCTGTCAGCATCTTTGCTTTAATCATAATTAACAGATTTTAGTATTCTGCAAAAACTTTTGCCTCACCTAAAAAGATCAATTAATGAAAATAAATTCATTTTGAGTTAATTTATTAAACTCTGTTTATGTGAGTTATATTGAATGTAGTAGGTGAGACATCTGAATACATGCAGGATGAAACTGAGCAAACATTGTGTCGCACACACAACTGTGCTGTACAGTAAGTTTAAACAGCAGTTTAATGTAGAAATTAATTTTTTTTTTACATCAACTTTTCAGTGACGTTTACATGCATATATTTTACGTCTGATGCTTACTTTGTAGTATGCATCATTTCCACTGAAAATAAACATTGCTTGGTTTTATTATTCGTTTCATAAAAAACACGTTTCATAAAAAACACGTCCTTCTCTAACCTAAAAAATAACAATAAACCAAAGCTGCAGATCAAGAGGGACCACGTCAAGAGATTTTGGAAAATCAAAGGAAGTTTGTTTGCAAACACACATACACAATTCAAACAAATTTTGATTATGTATATTGAAACTCTGAAATTCTGAACAGGACCCGAAATTGAATTTTGAAACAAATAGAAGATCATAAAGCAACGACCAAATGTCCGTCTTTGATTAATATGTACTGTCAGAACAGACTAGCGTGTGTCATTATACATTAAAATTTTTTTTTCGCGATCTTCTCTGAACTGATGAAACGATTAGACCAAAGATTGGTTTCTAAAATGCGTCAGTCCTCGAATTCATTGGACCTTTTATTATTCCCGATAGCGTTACAATGAATTCAGTGAACTATTGCTCGTTTTTGAAGAGGATTTGATTCACATCCTGATCATATTAAACACAGTCTCATTGACCAACAAGATAATGCGCCAAGCCACGGTTCTCTGTTCACAAGAGCCTGGCTTTCATATGACTGAAATTACCTTAATGTATCCAGTTTCTAACAACCTAGTACATTCGCTTTCCGAACCAGTTGAAACAAGTGACCTGATGATGTTAAATTTAAAAAAAAAAAAACATTTTTTGGAGCAATTCTTTTTTTATTAAACGGCGGTAAATTATGCAGCAACCTGATATATACAGTAGATCTCCGGCACACTGTGACCCTAGAATACGTTTTCTCAGGTTTTGATGTGGTATAAGATGGTTTTCCTACCCCTGATTACGGCATTTTCTCCCCCGCGCTTTACGGTGTTATTAATAATGTTATTTGGCTATATACATATGTACTATATACTGTAGTGTATTTCTTACTAATTTTAATGCTGTAACTCAGAGTTCGAATATATATATATATATATATATATATATATATATATATATATATATATATATATATATATATATATATATATATGCCTTTTGACCTAAACTGATAAAAGAAATATTAACATAAATAGGTAGTGGAAGATAGTGATTCAAAACACATATTGAATTTCAAACACATATTGAATTTCAACCTTTCCCTACTCCTTTGATTCTATTCCCTACACCCGTTTGAAAATCTCAGTAACCATGCATTATTTCCCATTTATTTTTATGATCATAACTAGAAAAGGACTTTATATGAAATAGAATTTATGCTCTTCTGATTACTTAATTTCTCTGAAAAAAGTCACTTCAGAAACATGTATGCACATATGTAGTCAATAACGTTTGTATCAATAAATATTCCAAGAGTGTGATGTGCTTGTTCATGGAACACGCTTTTATAAACACTAGCTTCAGTTGATTTACATCAAGGATACTACATATACAACCATATATATATATATATATATATGTATATATATATGTGTGTGTGTGTATATATATATATGCATATATATACATATGCATATATATATATATATATTTGTTTAAACAGAAAAATATTATACAGTAGAGTAAAATATGTACACACAATATGATTTCCCGCCGAAATTTGTAAAATAAGAATATATTTCTGAATACTTATTAGTAGAATCTGTTTTAACATATCAATTTATGTGTGGACGATACAATGCATGCTGCTACTGGTGTTCATAATAGTTGTGTCGAAGAAGAATAATGGTTCATTTTAATTAATGTCGGAACAATCTGTCGTCGAATATGACACACCGCGACATGAAGATTCCTATGCGACCCTAATGCGACAAAAGCCATTACCATAATTGTTAACACCAGGCTGGTTTTATCTTCTATTTCATCGGTAAGAAATCGATCGACGGTAGACTTGGCTTCCTCTCGTTTGTTGGTGATCGCATTGTTTCTCAAATAACGGTGGCTGTCCACTATTGCAACGCAACATCGCTTACGTTGCTAGTCAGTTCGGACAAATAGTCGGACGAGACAGAACTAAAGAGCAGGTTCAACGAACAGGTCGAGCATAATGATATATGTTTACCATTGCACTAACAGTTATCTCCGATTTATATATACTTTACTTTAGTCTATATATTTGGATTTATTGTTTTTCAATATTATGAATGTTCTTTATATATATTTCCTTCCATGGATTTACTTTAAATTTAAATTTATTTAATAATTAGATAATTTTAATATATGTATGTATAATTTTACTTCGCTTTTCATAGTATTTTATGCAAATTTGAATTTAGAATATTATCATAGAATATAGCCCCTTTAAAATCTATTTTAGTGAGATAAAATAAAATTTTATTTTAAATCATCCATCTCAATTATAAAATACGGCAATTAAAATTAATAATAATAAGTTAGTTTACTTATTTTTCTGACTGCAGCACTAAAGAAATCAGTGCAGGGAAATAGCAGCACACGTAATGGCATATCAAATTATTTAATTTGTGTACATATCAATTGAACAAATCTTCACACTTTTTTATGAAGGTATGTGTTAGTGCCGGTTTAGACGGATATATGCTGTCCACACATTTTTCCCTCTCAGTTTTTTTCCTTTGGCGAAGCTTCCCCCACCCTTTCTCTTCTTTTTTGTATTTCTTTGTTTATTTATTTTTAGATACAAGAATTAAAATATAAAGATACTGAAATATTAGTAAATTGTTGCAAATGTGTGCATGTATAATGAATACCTTTTTCCCATAACATGGTTATGAATGTCTAGACGTGTGTATTTGTATCTTTTCCGCCATTTTTAAAAACATTTTTTCTCTTCATTATCTTTAACTCGTATCAGACTTTCTTCTGCACTTTCAACTCTGTATTAGAGTCCGTAACCCTCCTCACTCCTAGTTTTCTTACTTTTTAATTCTCAATATCGACCAGATGCAAGCAACCTAGATATAGCATATTAAATTATATTTAATTTGCATTTTAATCGATGATTGGAGCCATTTTTCTCTGTTATAGTGTGTTAATATTGTATTATATTCTTAACATTTTTAATTTTAATATAATAATATATTAATTTAATATATATTAATTGTCTAAGAAATTTCTCAGTAAATGCTGTCTAAAAAGATTTTCAGTAAAGTCATTATTATATTATGCTTGCGCAAATATTGAATTTTTCAAAAGACATTTTCAAAAGGATTTTACTATAATAAACTTTATGGATTACGTCATATGCAGTTATTTTGAACTTCAAAGAATCCATCGTTCAGCCTAAAATATACATGAAAAACCATACAACTTAATCTGGAATGCACCAATATTCCTTGCTTTTGATTTATGACTGTTTGGATTTATAACTCTATTTATTCAACCATGGAATATTCTTTTTCATACGACCATTTCGGCCAACACATTCTCCAGCCTGCTTAGGTATAATCCAAAACGCTATCTTCCGACAATGCTCACCTGGAATCGTAGAAACTCAACGCATCTATCAAGTGCGCCACGGGAACCAAAATATGGTGAAACAGACACAACTTTGAACATGAGGATGACAGTCCTCAAAAGAATGAATGGCCAAATTATCATCTCAAGAAATACCAAGAAAAACAAACAATAACTATACATATAACAAGGTCAGCTGTAAGAAACCGTTTCTGTGGAGCGATCTGTGTTCAAACTTAACTTGGCTCACACAGTTTTTAAGTCAATGTATGTAACAATTTTATACACCCATACTTTATTATTATTATTATTATTATTATTATTATTGTTGTTGTTGTTGTTGTTGTTGTTGTTGTTGTTGTTGACTAGGAGTTTGCACAGAGGCGATCATAAAAAGAGTTCTCTTTGAAAACAACCTGTCGAGTTCCCTGGAGTCTGTTGCAAATAAATGTCCCCAGATTTCCAGTGCCCCTCACATCTTTCACCTTTGCAAATTAGATTGCGTTATCACAATAGCCGTTTACCATTAATTTCTCGGGGGCAATGTCCATTAGTCTTCACTGGGAGTTTGGGGGTTATAAGCCCCCCCCCCCAGTTCATAGTCCTTTTTGGCACTAATCTAGTAGCTATCTGGTTAATGCTTTCTCACCACGATTCATTCATACTCTCACTTATCTGGTGTGGCACCAGTTTATGGAGACACTACAAATAAAAGAGAGACGGAAAGTGAGGGCGCAGGGGTTTACTTACACTAATACAGTTTCAGTTTTCATGATTCCCTGTGATGTCCCTTTGTGTTTTACCTCTGTAGCATTTTCTGTATGTCCAGCTAGCGCATGTGGATCATATGGATTAGTCCCCTACTACGTTTTCCTTAATATTTCAGCAGTTTTCATTATTGTTATTCGTTGTATCATTTTCGCCATCCCTCTGATTCCAATCTCTCCCATTCTCTTTTCGAAGTTTTGGGTATCGTTCCTAGTGCGTTTACTATTATTGATGTTATCTTAACTTTCTTCATCTTTCTTACTCTTTTTAACTCTCTGGCCAATTCCGTGTATTTGCCCTGCTTCTCTGCGTCCTTGACCTTAACTGTGGTCTATAGGAACGGCAATATCGTCATTTCCCATTATTCTCACATACGTTTATCGGCTGTGTGTCAACATTGAAAATAATCAGGTAATCATACTATCAATGTTTCCTGGAGATACAGAGATAGGAAAAAGCTATTTGAATACGTCAATATTTAAGCATGTGTCTATGCGCCATTATGGCTATATAAATTAAGATTTATTCAATTCTGTTTTTTCTTCTTTTCAATGATGTATTGTAATTTTTATTGTAAATTTTAAAAAATCTGCCTATTTAATGTTGTTGTTAATTGGAAAATTGACCTAAACCTTTTGTTTAGAGAGAATGTTGCAAAGAAATTAAAACTTTGACACGAACTTTTTAGGTAAAAAAGAAAGTTTATTTTCGTTCGTTTCACGCTGATGCCCCTTTAAGCTGGCATGTGAGTCGTCAATATCCGTCTTCGTCTACGTTACACTTGTTTTACTCTTATGTTTACTTTTTTATTATTTCTTTCGAACAATCCAGAAAATACCTTTCTATCTAAATCAGCAAATAGTGCGTGAATGCATTTTATTGCTTTCCTATATTTTATTTTTTTATAATTTTTCCTATATTTTTTCGATAATTTTTTCCTATATATTTTGATAATTTTTTCCTATATATTTTTGATAATTTTGGCTATATTTTATTTTTTGATAATTTTTCCTATATTTTTTGATAATTTTTTCATATATTTTTTGATAATTTTTCCTATATTTTTTGATAATTTTTTCATATATTTTTTGGATAATTTTTCATATATTTTTTTGATAATTTTTTCCTATATTTTTTTCCTGTATTTTTTGATAATTTTTCCTATATTTTTTGATGATTTTTCTTATATTTTTTTGATAATTTTTTTCTTATATTTTGTTGATAAATTTTTCTTATATTTTTTGGATAATTTTTTCCTATACATTTTTTGATAATTTTTTCCTATATTTTTTTATAATTTTTTCCTATATTTTTTTATAATTTTTTCCTATATTTTTTTATAATTTTTTCTTATATTTTTTTTTATAATTTTTCCTATATATATTTTTTTATAATTTTTTCGTATATTTTTTAATTAAATGAAACTGTTTTATATTGTTTAATAATTGTCTTTAGTTTTTAATATTTTTATATTTGTTCTTTCAAATGATAACATATCCATCTATTATTTTATACATTCTGTCGATTAGAATGCACCATTGTTTAAGACGAGAAACTTACAAAATTATTACTCCTATTGTTTATATTGTTCGAATGAATCAGATAGGATTGCAAATTACATTGTTATGGTTACTGGAATTGTGCATTCATCAACTGTAATTTTTTATTACTTTGTTACAGACATTGACAGTGTGAGAAAGCTTCTTCTGTCATGGACGTGCATCATAAGTATAAGATGCAGAAAAAATTGAACCGATCAATATTCACAGCCGCCTGTTAAACGAAGTTTACGAAGTCGATGCCGTTTATGTCAGAACAGTTTGGAGATGGCTTCGTAGAATTCAGAGGGGCGACAGATATGTGAATGACAAAATGGGTTTAGGATTTTACGACTGAAGCGTCAAAAAAAACTTGCAAAAGTGCATAAGTGCATTGAGAATGGTGGCGACAATGAAGACAATTCTGAAGCACAAAATTTCGCTCGTTTTAATGATATCACTGTCGTCTTCGTAACTCTTCAATGTTTTAGTTTTTGCCATTTGTGACGTAAGCAAAAATAAGATCTATCAGAACACCCTGCAGATTAGTAAAGCCATCGCAGCTGAATAAGAACCGTGATACGTGATAATAGTATCGGAAATATTAGCAATTTGAAACGTCATATCAAGCAATGCTTTTCATTGAGCAAGTGATAAAGAGATACTATTTGGCGTTTATGAATAAAGAATTGTGGCTGAGTCAAGTTATATTAAATACGGTTAGATTGAAGAAATGATTAGGAATTTTACTAACAATTTTATAGCTGTTCTGTTTTTGGAAAATAATCACGCATTCTGTTCAATTGAGTTGAAAAATTAGCCACGACTTTTTCCAACCCTTTTTCATTGAATGGAGACTGTCCACAAAATGTTCTTTATGAATTCATATCATCCGTCAGTTATCCATCCGTGTTACGTGGATGTACACAGAGACGTTGATTAATTGTAAAACGCGAATGGTTTCGAACATGTTCAGTTTTCCACACTTATTAGAGTTTAATGATCTGCAATTCAAATATCTAAAATGTTATATATTATAACGGAACATCGATCAAATCTGTGTATCTATGAGAGCGAGAGAGAGAGAGAGAGAGAGAGGGAGAGAGGGAGAGGGGGGTTGTAAGGACAACTCTCAACCTATGTTCTCAATTAATTCTTGATCTACAGACTTGAGATTTGATGTATAGATTATTCATACATGTTAAAAACTTTTAAATCATTTTTTATTAAAAAATGGCTACTAAGGGGTCAAAACGAAAAAAAAAAGCGATATTTGGGAGGTCAGCGGGTTTTTATATATTTGTCAACTCTTTTACGGTTGTGCATGCGCGAATGGTTCAAACTATGTTAAGAATAAGTAGGTTTGAAAACACCATTTAAAGATCATGTCAAGCTGACCGAATCGTTATCATTACCTTTAGGTTTTAGTTTCAATCTCAGCTCCATTTACTTACAAAAAGGGAACTCTTCAGAAAGAAAGATAGTACTCGCATGCACATGGCTGATATTTTTACGATGTTTTACGTTATTTTTAACAGAAATTAAACGTTACGTTTTATATCAGGTAACGCAGGGTACATCTGCTAGTAATATATACACTGTTTCATTGGCTGAAATAGACTGTCATTAAAAATCTAAATAATTTCAGGAATTCAAACATATTTTATAGAACGCCACTTCAGTCTCTATCAATGAATATATAATACTCTTATTTTTGTCACTGTTCTTTAGTATGTGAAAACACTTTGCTGATCTACTCGTACGTAGAAGAGTTGATCTTTGATGGAATTCGAACGCATCTGAAGTTTTATTTTGGGATTATCATCTAGAAAATAATATTTATCAAAATAATCGCCAGACTATTACTGAATTAAAGATTTTCTGACAGGTTTGCATATTATATCCAGTTTGATTGGAACGCAAAGGTGCACGTTTGGTTCACATTATGTCAATGCGATAGAGAAACTTGGAGTGAAAGTCAGAAATTTGGAGTGAAAGTCAGACGCCCTGAAGAAAGTTTGCACAAAATACAGTTTGATTTTAAAAAAAAAAAATGTATATTTTATTAACGATTTCATTTGGTATAAATTTTTTTGTGAACTATTATAGTAAACTAAATCGATAAACCAGTGTGCGTGGCGTATTACAATAATTAAATGACGTGTAAGTTTTTCCGCATCCACAATATACTTTGAAAATCAGCCCATCTGAATACAGTCTATCGCAATTAATGCGTATCTTTATGAACGGTTATTTGCGTCACTCGATGAAATTGAAAAAAAGACAAATAACGATGGTTTTTATATTTAAATTTGAATAGATGGTATTTTAACTATATGTAAAACATGCACGCCGGTGACAGAACACTGTGGATATTACTAAGCTTGAATGAGAAAGAATTGCTTTTATTATTAAATGGAATCTTGCTGAATCTTTCGTTTTTTACACAGCGTACGAACTTTTTTTTATCAACCTAAAATATCTAATTGGATTTTGAGTCGGTATCGATTGCGGTACTTTTAGTTTTCCCCTCCCACACCAATTCAATCTCTGTGCCATTTCGTTCTATTGCGATGAGGAAATGCAACGTGTTTATAAAAGCGTTTTGTCTTTTTACTTTTGTTTCTCTAATTTTTATTTTTTTTTAGTTTGTGTTTTTTTTTAATTTTTTATTACAAAAATGTGTTTAATGTAATTAGCAGATGCGTTCGAAATTGATTTAAGCATTGATGTTTTTTTAGAAAAGTTACACTATTTTATTTTGTTTAAGAGTAAAGAAAACGTATTCGTAATGTTTTTATTTCATCATAAATATATCCATTCACCATTCAATTTTTGCCCATATATATATATATATCTATAATATAAAGATGAATCTCTGTGTGTGCGTGTCTGGTCACGAATAGTATCCTATATTTTTGACTATTATAGAAAACTGATCACATATAATGATAGAAGATGTATCGAGACACAGAAATGGGTATGTTTGATTTGGCATAATGATGATTCATTAAAATTGTGGGGTCTGCGTACGCGCCTGGTCGACAGAGTAAGGAAATAAAAAATAAAAAAATAAAAAAAAACGTTTACAAGTGTTTTTCATATAGATGTACATAATAATACTTTGATAAGTATGTTTTAACTTAAATAGGGATGGTATAATAAAATTGTGGGGTCTGCGTTCGCGCCTGGACTCCATAAAATGGAAATAGGCACACACTTTTATAAAGACGTTTCATATCTATCTGTTATATATTCGTTCTTCATTGAGGTTATCCTTGAGGGGTACCAAATTGAGCTTTCGTTACATTTGAATATGTTATATAGAGTTCTTCATTTAGGGGCACATTTTACGTTTTCTATATAACATAAGAAAGATTCCGTGTGATTGTCTCTAATATAAATGGTTGTGTGTTTGATTATCATAAAGGGAATCGTGTGTGTGACATGTAATTTCTGAACCTACCTCTGTTTCTCGCTGTTGAACCATCTGGCAATTTCTCATCCTGGAGGGAGACTTGATACCTGTTTGACGAAGATTTATCACTCCAAGACGATGAAATGGTTTTATAGTTTTTATTTCACTTTCCCCAGAGGTCCTGCAGCAGGTGTAAAGTGAAATCTGCTTGTGTGGTTCTTCTTCACACACGTCAGCGTTCGTCTCCCCCCTCCCCAGTTAAGAAGGGGGTACCACGGAAAACGTCCGTCTGTTTCAAAGCTCAAATCAAATCTCACAGATCTAGCCAACCACGTCACACATACGTAATTTGGTCAGCTGACCTTTGGTTCTGGTAAACGTGTCTACCTCCACGTTTACTCACCTCTCTCTCTCTCTCTGCTCTCTCTCCCTCTCTATTCTCTTATAGAGACACAGAGAGAGAAAACAGAAAGAGTAAGAAAGCCAGAGAGGGGGGAGATGCTCGTTAACATTCCTGCACCCCTTTTTTATCAAAATGTATGGCAAGCCATACATTTTTAATAACTAACTAACTAAAAAAAAATAATTATGTCCGAAGTACATCTTTATTTTTTGACTTTCCGGACTCACCCCTTTTCCAAGAAAGATCAGGCACCAGTACTCTTCTACTACACTAGAAACCCTTCTGCTGCTTCTCGAAAGTCTCTCCTCGACATTAACTTGCTTCCAAGTTAGACAAAGATATAGCTTTGCAGATATACATCTTGTCTAGGCGGTCGCATTGTTGGATATTTTCCACTGACTCTGCTCTTTATTTGGACCACTTGACCAAACAAATGGAGACTCCATTTTCGATCACTTTTTCGAAATGGGGCCAGCATATCGCAATTACGACCAGAACGTCGGATGCTCCATGTTGGTGGTAGCTTTATCGCCTGGGGACTCGAACCCCAGACCCTCAGATTAAAAGTCTGATGCTCTACCAACCCAACCATCCCACTCGCGTTCTCGACTTTCAGCATAGGCCTAAGTCCCAGTTTTTTTTTTCCTTTACTGTAATGCCCTGACGTCTTTCTCTGAGTGGTCCTATTACTGGAGCTTTGTTCTATTCTATCTACTACTTTGGGACTTCACAAAGCTCTTCTACTAACTCCCTTGGTTGGTCTAAGCCAAGATACGCCTTCACACTGATTCACTCGGAGCCTGTTTGAGTTCCTGGAACCCGACAAGATACGGAATCATCACTCCCTAACTAATGCGCCAAAGCTTACTTGCGCATCGATTTCTAACTAAGTAGCTTTCCCTTTGTGATTTTTCCGCATTCCCAGCAAGTCCCAAGATTCCAACCCAGATATCCCTCACACATTCCTCTAAAAAAATAAAAAAATAATAAGGCTCTATCTTGTCCCTTACGTAATCTGCATCTTTCCCTTTCTTCTATCTCCCCGTGATTAGGCTTGGTACCGACTGTCCAGTCGCTCCGTACCCTGAGGAATTATCGCGACCTCGCACGCCAGACTTTTGTTGGACAAGACTTATTGCCGTTGCTTGGGCCTACGTGGCATCTTCCAACTCACTGGAACCATTAGTATTGTTTTAACAGGGTACTCATTACTCTAAAATAGTATTTTTCCCTGCCAAATTTTCTAATTTGTGACAATACCGTGGCTTATAAAAAAAATAAAACAACAGAAAAAACTGCTTTCTACAGCCTAATCGCCTTGTAATTCTCATGAAAAAAATGCAACTACGCGCTAAACGTCCCTAAAATATAACTAAACCAACCAAATCTATTCCAAAATAATTTAATTTAATAATACCAATTAAATTCACCCAGCATGGGTTTTTTTTTAAATTTTGGTACCTTTAATTCACAATAGGGTAACATTTTATTTTCCTAAGTACTTGCATACATATTTCATTCATCTTCTCTTGAGCGATTCGTAACATAATGGCCACGTCAGCCATTGCTCCCCCTCTGCCCCTTACGCCATGTCAGAGGGCATTTCATTTGCTCTCTGAAGTTGATTACAACTAGATCCGTTCACGCTGGACAGAATACATTCCGTTTACTGCTATGTCAGAAAATTTTTGTTTTTTTTCCAAAGTCGGTAAGCGCAACCTGCCTTGAAGACACATAGCTTCACGGAAAACATCGGATTTCCACACATGAAGTACTCAAACTTGCTCCATGTTGATTCTACTCGAAATCAACAGAAATCACGATAAAAAAAATAAAATTCGAATCATTTCCCGAGAATAATGAAATTAATAACTACCCATGTAATTCAACACCTCTCCAAAATTCTAACATGCTTGCCACAGAAATTAAATTCCATTCACGCCCCACTTTTTTCTTTCATTTCTTCATATAGTTTATTTAACCCTATATTTATCCTTTTTTTCTACCTTACTTATGTGGTCAAAACGTCACTCATGTCGAATAGAACATTTATTCTACTTTTCGAAAATTAAAATTAATACCGACTGAACCGTTTACTCTTCCGAAACTTTTTTTTAATCATTTATTACACTATTTAAATCTTATTTCTTTCTCTTTTTCCCTATTTTATTAGTACTATTATGATTATTAATTAACAGCACGTTCTTTCTTTTATTAATCATTCTTTCAATAGATCCCACAAGCAAAGATTTCACCTCACCATTCTGCGAAAAAAAATACATGTCAAAGAACAAGAAAATTCTGCCAATACCGTTTGACAACACATCAATTACATAAAAATAATAAATTAAAAAATACAAAAATATCCTATAAGCAATCACAAAGTCCCATCTTAGCAATAACAAAAATCCAAACAACAAAATTTTGTCCACGTCAGCAAGTAGGTCGGCTGCATAGTGCATCATCTTTTACCATTCCACAGAATTCAAAATTAAAGAAAAATCACAGTCGTTTACAAAAAAATACCTAGACATTTACAATTAAAATACAGTCGTTTCTAAAATAAAATAAAACGACTCACTTATAAAGTCTCAGACAACTCGATGGAACTAAAATTGTCCATGTAAGAAAAAAAAATTCCTAATAAATAAAATCGTTCAATTAGTGAAAAAAGGAAAAAAAATCACATTTCAGAACCTATCCATTGTTTTTCATCAAAAGTACATATTGTTTTTCATTAAAAGTTACATTTAGTTCACAGTTTAAAAATGACACAAAATATTCATAACAACATATTTGTGATTGACATGTTTATCTTTGTGGTAAAGGCTCGTTACAATCATATGTTCTATTTTTTTTTCTTTTTGGTTTTCTCACTGGCTGTCGTTAAAAATTTACAAAATAAGGTCATTTTTCGTTTTTCCCTTCTAATTTTGACATTAAGTGATATTTTTCTTCGTTCATAACGAGCTAATTCCCAATAGGATACACATTTTTTTAAAACTATTTTCTATATATAAAGTTTTACATCTGTGTGTCTGTATGTCTTCCTTTTCTTTCTTCGTGAAAAGGTTGTACGTGTGTATTGCTTTTCTTTTTTTCTTTCTTTTTTTTTTCTTAATTATTTTTCTAATTCGCCTAGTGTTTTAATGGACCCTACGTTGTGTGTGTGTTGATTTGTATTTTTTTTTACTGTTCTTTCTTTTTCTTTTTTTTCCATACATTTTATTGTTTTTCTTGTCCTTTTGTTTCTTTTTTTTTCTTTTTTTTTTTTAGTCTATTTCTTTTTTCTTGACACTAAATCTCCATGCTTCCACGTTGTATTTTCTTAAACACAGGTTCGATTATCGCATCGGTGATGCGACTGGTCGACGAACACCAAATTGAGAGTTGTTATATAGTTGTTTTATTAAAGAGTCTTAGAGAGAGACTATTATAAGTGATGCTTTTTCTTGTGAGAGTTCTTATTAGTAATGATATGTGTCTTAGTGAGAGTTCTTGTCTTATTACATATGATGTTGTATCTTAGAGAGAGAGATGTTGTTGTAATGACATTTTATAACACAGACATATAATAACGATACAATTTACCTTTTTGTAGAAATCACAACACAAAGATGAGCTTTATCCAAAACACATGGTGAATTTATTTAATACGACCGGTCGGGATTTCCTCATTAAGAACTCAAAGTTTCACATCTTAGTTTCTGAAGTGACGTCTCGCTTCAGACGTCCGCCTGTCTGTCTCCCCTGACTGTCTCTCCTGACTGTCTCTGACTCTCTCCACGATCAACTAACTCCCACCTCCTATATTGAGAACTCCATGCATCCCGGCCACGTGAGCAAAATTCACGTGTCTCAACATGCGCGACTTTGCACGTTTTCGACATTGATTTCCCAATAACCTATTTTTATTGTGTTGTTTCCACAAAGGAATTTAACCTACATATCTAATTTATTTAACCATATTTTATTATCCACATTCTTTTAACAATTGAATAGTTTATTTATTATTTATTTCATCCGAATTAACAATTTACTGGACATTCCATTTAAACCTATTGTTCTTTAAAACTTATGTCCAGGGTTCGATTTCTGCTTTCTCTTATTTCCATTTTAACTAATCTCTCTATTTTTATACTTACATGAACAGGGGACAGCCCTTATCATGTAACATATCTGCGTAAGTATACTTTGATAATTATGTTTCAGTTTAAAGAAATATGATATAATAAAATTATGGGGTGTTCGTTCACACATGACCTCCATAGAATGGAAATATGTCACAGAGTTTAACAGGGTTTTTTCATATAGATCCACAGAATATTGTGATAGGCGTTTCAGCGTGAACAGGTATGGTATAATAAAGTATGGGGTTTATCTATTTTATTTTTACTTTCATCATATTTTGCTTTATTAAAGTATTATATGTTATGAAAAGGAAAGGTTGTAAAGAGATAGCTTCGAATTTGGGGGTATCAAAACCAAAGCAAAATATGATGAAAGTAAAAATAAAATAGATAAACCCCATAATTTATTATACCATACCCGTTCACACTGAAACACTTATCACAATATTCTGTGGATCTATATTAACCTTGTTAAACTTTGTGACATATTTCCATTCTATGGAGGCCAGGCGCGAACGAACACCCCAAAATTTAAAGATACCATATTTCTTCAAACTGAAACATAATTATCAAAGTATACTGACGCAGATATATATGAAAAGTCTTTATTAAAGTTTGTGCCTATTTCCATTCTGTGAGGGTCAGGCGCGAACGCAGACCCCACAATTTTATTATGCCATCCATATTTAAGTTAAAACATACTTATCAAAGTATTATTATGTACATCTATATCAAAAACACTTGTAAACGTTTTTTTTTTTAATTTTAAATTTTTTTATTTCCATACTTAGTGGACCAGGCGCGTACGCAGACCTCACAATTTAATGAATCATCATTATGCCAAATCAAACATGCCCATTCCTGTGTCTCGATACATCTTCTATCATTAGATGTGATCAGTTTTCTTTAATAGTCAACCATATAGGAGCCTATTCGTAACCAGACACACACACATACGTTCAGCTTTATATATATATATATATATATATATATATATATATATATATATATATATATATATATATATATATGGCTACTTCATTTAGTTACATAAATTAATATATGAAAGTATAATTCTATGCGTAAACTTTAAATATTTACTTCAACAGTGCTCAATACATAGGGAGAGCTAGAGAACAGTAATGAACCTATAGCTTATTTGAGAAAATTATTTTTATTTGACTAGAACAAAAGTTTAAACAGAAACATTAATTTCGAACGCGCACCCATATAATACCACATGTACTGCTTATTTTATACACCGGGGCCTTTCTACTTGTGCGATGATAAAACGTTTAAAGTTCAGTATAACTTTGGTTAAAATCGAGACATGTCTTGTTTAATCGGATTTTTTTTTTCGAATATGGATTTTCTATATATATCTGAGGCGTTCTTATAAAAAATGTATCTAAGAACAGTCCCAGATCCATAAAATTCATTTGTGTAAAAGCTCAATAAAATCAACCCAGCCGTTTGAGGTCGACAGGGAACGAACTTTCCCATGCATAAACACATGCAGCGAAATTGACTTTTTTTATGTCAGTTGAAATTTTAATTGTTATCATTTTTATTGTTATTACTGGAATTTTCTCATTTTGTGACACTTTAAGAAAATAAAAATTGTTATTATCTCTGTCATCTAATTTAAATTTTAAAATTATGCAAATACGTCACGTATATACAGACATCCTACAAGCACACAAACATATGCACACACACATATATGTAATTAAATATCATCATTATTATCATTATTTTCCATCAATCGGTTTTAGCTATACTAAGAATCATCAGTGTGGCCATGTAAAATAGTCTTGCCGATTCCATGCTTGGTAATGCACACTACTGACTGTGAAGATTCAACGTCTTTATCTATGTGATCACTCTGACAACTATAAAAATTAGAGAGAAATATATATCTCATAGCAGGACACTCGGCGTTACCCAGTCGCAAGGTAGGCTATAATATGACATTTTTATTCATGCAGATTACGTATTTATTATTACAGAGATAATTCTCTATCGATTATTATATTGAACCTTATATATAGTAGTGTTATCAAAACGATAAATTATATATATATATATATATATATATATATATATATGACTTCAGCTAGAATCGAAACCAAATCATACAACTCTCTACCTTCATTCCTTAGCCTCTACGTCACGCCCGTATATATATATATATATATATATATATATATATATATATATATATATATATATATATAAAGTGAACGTGTTTGTGTGTGTGTGTCTGTGTACATTTTCCACGCAATAACTCTGTCAATTTTCAGTCTACAGACTCGAAATTTGATATACAGGGTACTGAGATTTGGAAAAATCTTTGTAATCCGTTTTTGGACAGAAAGTTGGCTGTTAAGGGGTCAAAGTTCAACGATGTGATTTTGGAGAACTCTACCAAACCTCTCCGCCAATTTTGGGTCTTCACACTTGAAATTTTAGATATGGGTTTCTTGGACATAGATCTAACTTAATAACTTGATTTGATCCTTAGACAATAAATATTAAGGTGGCATAATAGGGATCAAAGTTAAAAAAAATTGACCTTTTTTTTTGCCCAACATACACCCCTCAATGCCCAGGCAACGCCGGACTGAAATGCTAGTATATATATATATATATATATATATATATATATATATATATATATATATATATATATATATATATATATATATATTCATATCTTATTTTATAAATGCATTTAATTACCGATTTTTACAGTTTTATGAGCAAACACAAATCAATCTCTATTGATTAAAATCGGTTGATATCTATCTTGCTATCAATCAATCTATCTTTAATGGCTTTTTTATTTTCTTGCTGAGAATAAATGAATTAATTTTCTGATATTTTCTGGATGCCTTAAATCATTAACTTTTTCATATAGTGACGGCATTTTGTTTTTTTCCTTTTGTAATGAAATAAAGAACATTATTTTGCATACCAGCTAGGAACAGTCAAATAGCGTAACTGTTAGAAACGCTGACAGTCTTCTAGGCGAGCGGGATTCAACCCTGGATCGACGTAGTTGCTAGTATAGCCGCGTTAGACACTTTGTCTGATGGGCGTGTGAAGTCTATAGACTCGATAACGACTCGGTTTTGATGTTTCGAAATTTTATCATAAATGTACTTCATGAGTTTGAGAGTGTTCTTAGATAAATTGTATCTAAGAACACCTCTGATAAGTATCATAAATCGATAATTCAAAATATATTAAAGACAGGAATAGTCTCATTTTGACACAATTTAACTCTTTTATACAGCTTAACGTCACAGCTGTATTTGAAAAGTTTTATCACGGCCTACGTAAAAAGGTCTGGTATGCAAAACCAACACTGTGGTCTTTTATTAGACAAGAGCAGGTCCAAATAAATGCTTCTGTCTAGAGTACCATTGAATCATGGTACTTGATTTTGCAATTAAACCTTTAATTCAAGTCACTATATATAAATAATTTTATAAAATCAACAGTAGGTTCTTTAGAGTGCAATGTAGACTACCATGTACTGTGGACTAAATCACTGCCGAAAGGCACGTGAGCGTTCTGCCGGCTCAACGAGGTGAATTCCTGACAAACTAGGCAAACAATCGATTACATTGGCGAATAGACAATTTCTCCCATGTCCATGACAATAAAAGCAATGGAAGTCTGAAACATTCGTTAATCCTCATTCAATCCCCATTAACGTCGGGTATCCATGTTAGTATATATGATATAAAACATAAAATTAATATATATATATATATATATTATTATTATTATTATTATTATTATTATTATTATTGTTATTATTACCATTATTGTTTCTCAATCGTCTTATTATCTGTTTGTCTGTTCCACCTTTTCTCATGAATTCTGGAGGCGGATCTGGGTGGAGCTTTCTATGAACATTTCTATGATAACTTGCAACCTATTTATTATTCTGATATCAATGGTAATAAATGTTAACGATTAACATGAGTTAGTATTTAATGCAAAAAATGAGCCTACATTTAACTTATTTATATCCAAACATCAGTTAAGTATAAAACCCTAACCCTAACTCTAACCCTAACCCTAACCCTACCTCAACGGGATATGACTTTTGCATGTTTTCAGTGGCTAGAAGATTCTAGCGTGCACACACACACACACACACACACACACACACACACACACACACACACACACACACATTCGAATGTGCCCTTGTTATATCACAGAGACAACTGTTGATTTGATATGCCGGGCCTTTATGCTTGTGCGGAAATTATACTTCTCAAATGCACTTGTGATGTTAGGCTGTATAAGATGCTTAACTTAGTCCAACTCGAATTTTCCTGCTTTCATCGATATACATCGAACGTATTTCCCTACAAAATCTTTCGAAGAACATTGCCAGGAACATAAAGTACATTGGTGTAAAATAAAAAAAAAAAGAAAAAAGAATATCCCACATTATATATATATATATATATATATATATATGATAGTTTACAAAGAAAATGATTACTCATTTTTTATTAATAAACATAATTTAAAAAAAAAAACCTTTTAACAATAGCAATATATTAAGGACACTTCTATTTTCCACGTGTTATATATATTTCCTTTGCGATAAAAATGTTAAGAACTGTATTACAAAGCAACATTTTCACCTTAATTAATTTATATTTAATCAAAGACTTAAAAACTTGTTCATAACAAAGAAAAATATATCACACGCGGTAAATAGCAATTTTCTTTATTATAACATATTATTATTGTAAAAAATTGCATAAATTCATGTTTATTGATAAACATATGTGTAGCCACTTTCTTGCACATTATATATATATATATATATATATATATATATATATATATATATATATATATATATATATATATATGTGTGTGTGTATGTGTGTGTCTGTATATATATATGTATATATATAAATATAAAGAGAGAGAGAGAGTGAGAAAGAGAGAAGGAGATTTATATTCTTTATGTAAAGACAGTCATATCTTGCTACGATGTGTAGAGCGTTTCGATCATCATAGACCTCACCAGACAAGAAAAGTTAAAATAAAAAAATGTTATTGCCCGATAGATTTATGCTGATCAAAACGGTCTGCACATCGTAGCAAGATATTACTGTACTTACATAAACAATAATGAAAGCTACAATTCGCTTTCTTTGATTGAGCACTATCAACAACCCTTGTTAGAATTCAATTATTCTTTATTTTTGGATAGATGTCTTCCTGTGATATATATATATATATATATATATATATATATATATATATATATATATATATATATATATATATATCACAGGTAGCCAGATATCGAAAAATCTCTCCCTTTCTAAGCTACATATAATATTCCACGTTTCATCCACGTTAGGATTCGTCAGGCTTATGAGAACAGTTTTGGTTATCTTCCGTTTTTATATACGCACACTCTATTGAATTTTAGTAAGACAATCAGCTTCTTAGTTTCCACAGCGCCCCTCCTAATCAGCCAATGGGCAGGCACTTACAGGACAAAGGTCTAGTTGACCCTAGGTTCAGCCCTTTTCTTTGTGTGTGCTTTTTTTAGCGGGAAGCGTACATATCTAGTGATATGACCTATTTTAAACCTAGACTATATAAACTATTATCTTAGTTTATATATATATATATATATATATATATATATATATATATATATATATATATATATATACATATACATATATATATATATATATATATATGATAATGTATACATATGTATGTTTATTTTATTTATTTATTTTCTATTGTTATTGTTAATCTTAAAACTATTGTGTATCACTATCCAAGAGTAAATTTTATTATATACGTGTGTGTGTGTGTGTTTGTTTCTATCGTTTTCTCTCGTTCGTTCCTTCTCCCTTCTACCTCTTCTCTCTGTCCCTTATTCATAGTCTGGCTTCACCCGATTCTCCAATTTTCTTTTTTGGTTTATCTCGCGTCCCCATTTTTCTTTCCTTCTTTCTTTCTCTATAAATCCATTTTTTCTTTCACTTATTCTCTCTTTTCATTTACATATCTTTCCCCCCCCCTTATTCAGTCTCATCTACTCTTACCATCTTTCCAAACTATCATTTATTCTCTCTAACAAAAAACATATCAGTACACGTAGGTAAACGACAATTTTCTTAGAATAAAATTGTCCGAGAAAATGAATGGTTATATTAAAATAACGTTGCCATTCGTTACTGCCGTACATTCGATGAAGTGTAAAAGCTTTTTATTTGAGTCATGAATTTAATATTGAAAAATACGAATATAAAAAAAGAAGACGAAAATACCTGTAATATGGGATCCACAGCTGCTAATAAGTATACACAAGTAATATGACGAATATCGTTTCAAATGTAAAGCCTTCTTTTTTTATTTTTGACTCAAAATGTTGAAAAGCTACGAAGACGGAGACGGTACAATTAAAATAAGCGAGATTTTTTGCCCCAGAATTTATTATTTTTTTACAAAAGCCCTGCCTTTCTGAAGTCTGCACGCCTGTAGAACTCTGTTCCGTCTGCCTGCTTTCCACCTGACTACAACATGGATGTCTTCAAGTCCAACGTAAACAAATTCCTAATGAACCGCCCTCTTAAGTAAACACTTCATTAAATCTCCACACTAACGTACTGTACTTGCAATAACCCTTATCCCTGAGTGGCTTCCGGGCCTTGATAAGTGGTGACCACCGTGTAAAAAAAGTCGTATAAGATTGAAGCACGCTTTGTCACTCATATATCTGTCGCCAATCTGAAATCGACGAATTCATCTGCTAATAGTTGTGATATTAACTTGCTCAGGTTCGTAAACGGCTAAAAGGCGCTGGTGAATGTTCATCGGTTCAATTTTTTCTGCAGGGAAGAATTGAATGACGCATCTCTGTTTCTGTCGCACATCCATGACATACGTTGCTTGCATACTGGGTTTCCAATACTCTCCTATTCTGTCGGTAACTTATGCAAATGTATTTGCATTATCGCAACAGCCACTTGTCATTAACTTCTCACTGGCAATAATCATTAGACTTTACTGGAATTTATGTTGCGATAAGCCTACCCAAGATCTCATTCCTCATCGCACTGATCTGTTGCGCGTTCGGATAGTTTCCTCACTTCTTCCTCCTAGACCTACCTCAATTATTTGGTGGAGTCGCAGTCGATGTAGATAATACAAGTATTTTTTGAGCGTAGGATAGTTTACTAATAGTTTTCCAGTTTCACTTGTCTAGGTTCGGTGTGGTGTCTCTATATTTTGTGCTTTTGCACTTTCTACTTGGTCGGTGGGCATTTGTAACTCACGTGACTTATTCTCTGAGTTAGTATTCGAGTGTTTTCTTTAATATAACAAGCTGTTTTCACTATCGCTATCCGTTGTATATTTTCATAATAATAATGATAATTGTTTTGTTTCTTTTCTTCTTATTCGTATTCTGCTTCTTCTTCTTCTTCTTCTTCTTCTTCTTCTTCTTCTTCTTCTTCTTCTTCTTATTATTATTATTATTATTATTACCATTCGTAATATTATTATTTGCATTATTATAATTTGTGTTATTATTATTATGATTATTATTATTTGTAATATTATTATTTGTAATATTATTATTATTATTATTATTATTATTATTATTATTATTATTATTATTATTATTTATATTGCTATCATTATCATCATCATTATCAATATAATAATAATAATAATAATAATAATAATAATAATAATAATAATTATTATTATTATTATTATTATTATTATTATTATTATTATTATTATTATTATTATTATTATTATTATAACAACTGCATTTTATTTGTCTTTTTAGTTAATTTTGTTTCTTAAATTTATTTCTCTGCAAAAACACATTATGTCCTTAGGCAGTTAAATAGAAAAAAAGATATTCTGTTATTATAAACGTTTCTGAATCTCTTTTACAGGCTCTGTCAGTTGGCCGAAACTGATCAGTATGCCACGCTGAAATTTAGAAAAGCCTTTTATAATCTCTAATCGCGTTGATTTAATGGATGCATCGTAGGAATATTCGCTTTTGTTCGCACACGCCCCAACGATCATTGCAGAACGTAACAACGTTGACCTAGAATCATTGCTTCACATCGGCCATGATTTTTATTAAAAGAAAATTAATTGTCCTCGAGCAAAATGTTGTTCAGATATTACAATATAAATTGATGCATGCTAAGAAACTAATCAGCTTTTGTCTATAACTCTGACGAAGAAAGGCAACATCTTAATACTAGTCAACCAAGGTGAATTTGTATTTAAAGCAATTCCTGACGTCGATCACTTATACGCACACGTATAATGTGATCAGATATGTATATGTATTGCAAACGCATAAGCTATTAGCATTTACTATACACATTTAAGAGTTACAATCAAATACAAGGAATATCAATCATGAAAAATAATGGAGACAGGATGTATAACAAGTAAAAATGGAGGAACACATGAAGAAATAAAAAAAATAGAAACAGATTTGGTCGCATAATTTGGGATCAATGAACGTCTTCAAAAATAACGATTTGAAAATGTTGTGTCTGTATTAATAACAACACGAACGCAGAAAGTAAAGGCAAAACAAATATATTAAGACGAAAAGATAATACATATTTACAAAGGTGCAGTTGTACTGCAGTTGGAAGATTGCCCGGCAGAGGGTGTGTTAAAGTCTTTCATGGAGCAACCGGCACATGCGTCTTGCCTATCCGGCGTTCGAACACAGCTCACCGGTCTTGCTGACTTAATACCTTTATCTATATCTTTTCACCCACGTATGCTAATTAGTGGGCGTCTCCACAACAGAAAATCATGTTGTAAAACCAGCAAAATCTATGGTAAGAAAACACGAAGCAGATTATATGTTGATACATTATTTGAAATAGAAAGACATAAATTTAGTTAAAAGACTAATGAAAAGCAATTACTGTAATAATAATAATAATAATAATAATAATAATAATAATAATAATAATAATAATAATAATAGATCAACAAACACAAGAACAGCCAATTAAGATTTTGTGGACAAAGGGACGAAACAACAAACCACATAATATGTGAATGCAAAGCACATCCAACCAAATATTTTGTTTGTATTTTTTTAATTTCTTCATATGTTATTAATTTTTGCCTTTCACACATCCTGTCTCCATTATTTTTAATGTTATGACATACCTTGTATTTTAGTATAACTCTTAAAAGTCTATAGTATATGCTAATACTTTATACGTTTTCAATATACTGGACAGAGGAGGTAACTAAAAATTTTGCTATTTGAAGTTTTTTTTTAGGTTCCATGTAATTTTTGTTTCTCCATCTATTATTTAAAATCCTCTCATCGTATTAACTATCTTATAATCGCCTCATCAAACTGACTATCTCATGGCCCGTATATTCCAGTAGCTTTTGGTACTTTATAAGTGATAACTTATAAGTATAAATAAATTAACTTGCTATTAGCAGCAAAAAATGTATCAAATGAATCCCCTTCATCGCATTCACGCACTACCTTTATTATCATAATCACACACGTATACACAGATAAAGTTATAGTTTGCCTGAAGCACTGTGAGTATTGTAACAATAACTTTTCTTTACTTTTTCAACATGTAGGATTATCAAATAAAAATCTTAACAAATCTTAAGAAAACATTATATTGAATGATTCGCAGCAGGTTAATGAATACACAACCAAAGGTTTATAAATAGATAAAAAAATGTATAACAGAGGGTATTAATAATCACAAGTCCGACAGTAAAGAATAAAGTCCACCAATTCTAGAAAGAGATTATTTTCATTAAAAACGCAAAAACCTGATAGATTTATTCTAAAGTGATAATCGCTATACATATATTCTACAAGGATAATCCTAATATATTCATTTGAAACGCATAACCTTGTTAGATATACGTAAAACAGGTGGATTTACCTTAAAGGATAAATCATGAATCGATAATCTGCATAATTATTTTATAAATCTTGTTAAATCAATTTTAACAATAAAATCATCACACTGTTATTCAAATTGTTTCATTCTAATAAATTATTCTTATAAATTCTTCGTTAAAGGATAATCCGTGTATATTTATTAAAAGTGGAAATTTATATATATATATACATTTGATAGAAACTCTTAAGAGATGGCATTGTAAACTAGCTTACTTTTAAAACACATTATTAAAAAAATGGACTAAAAGTAAAATAAAACAAATAGTTTTAGTAATATCTTTTAACCCTTTAAAGCTAAAAAGAATTGATTTAAAAATGTATATTTTTGAATGAAAATTCAAAACATATATTTTTGCTTTTTTTTTCTGAATATTTTTTAATATAAATTATAAAGGAACAGATGTCAGTTCACCTGCATATTTTTCTGAATTTCAAAAAAGTCTATAATAACAAAAAGAAACTTAGAGTCTCCTCTCCACATAACATTTTAAATTATAAAATGAAATTTAGAACCGTAAACAGACAGCTGTTTTTTTTTCTTTTTTGAAAATGTTTGGAGAGAAAATGGCTTTAATGATTTTGAACTAATAAAGAACGACTATAAAGGAAGGTAAATCGTTTCTCAGTAATTAATATTTGCGATAATGATAGTTTTTGTGACACCAGACGTCGGACAAATAAATTAATATTTAGAGGATTATTGTGATAGATTTATAATAATTGCTTCAGGCGTTTAATATATTCTAAAGGGATTATCTTGTTATATTCATTTTATAATGATACCCCTTATAGCTTCATATTTAATGGATAATCTCAATAGTTTTTTTTATACAACGCCAATATTAGTAGATTTACACGTAAGTAAAAATAACAAAATAAGTGCAAACTGTTATATGATAAATCTATATATCTATAAAAGTGAACGTGTCTGTGTGTGTGTCTCTGTGTGTGTCTGTGTACATTTCCCTACGCACTAACTCTGTCAATTTTTAGTCTACTGACTCGAGATTTGATATACAGGTTACTGAGATTTGGGATAATCGATGTGATCGGGTTTCGGCCAGAAATTTCGCTGCTAACGGGTCAAAGTTCAATGATTTGACTTATGAGAACTCTATCAAACTCCTCCGACAATTTTGGGTCTAAACACATTAAATTTTAGATATAAGTTCCTTGGACATGGATCTAACTTAATAACTAGATTTGGGCCCAAAACAATAAATATTAAGAAGTCATAATAGGGGCCAAACTTAAAAAAAAATTGACCGTTTTTTTTTTTTGTTTTCTTGTTTGTTTACTCAGAATACACCTCCAAACACCCGGACAACGCAGGGTACCCATATTAGTCTATCTATAAAAATGAAAAAGTCAATGTGTGTGTCTGTGTACTTTTCCCTGCTAAATAACTATGTCAATATTTTGTCTAGAGACTTGGGATTTTACATAAGGCATATTAAAATTTGGAAAAAAAACTTTTTAATCGGTTTTCGGCCAGAAAATTGCCTTTCGAGGAGTCAAAGTTCAACGCTTTGATCTTTGAAAACTCTACCAAACCCCTCCGCCAATTTTGGGTCTAAACATTTGATATTTTAGATGTAGGTTACTTGGACATGGAATAAACTTTTTAATTTGATTAGATCCCCCAAAATAAATGTTAAGGGGTCATAAATAGGGTCAAATTTTTAAAGACTTGATCTCTTCGGTCTCTACCAAATTACTCAGCCAATTTCTGGTCTATTCATTTGAAATTTTACATTAAGGGTATTAAAAGATAAGGCAAGCTTTTTAATCAGTTTGCGTCGAAAATTTGAGCTACCAAGGGGTAAAAGTTTGACACTAGATACCGCAAAGGTAAAAATTTGACCTTTGTGGTATCTAGCAAACTACTCCAATTTTGTGTCTAAACAATTTTGTGTCTAAACATTTGAAATTTATACATAACAAGTATTCAAACATTTGGAAAGCATTTTAATCAGTTTTAGGGCGAAAATTCTACTGCCAAATGTCAAAGTTGAAAGAGTTAACTATTGCATATTCTACCAAATTACTCTGCCAATTTTGGGTCTAAAGACTTGAACTTTAAAATGTAGGTAACGTGGATATGGGTAAAAGTTTATGTTTTGATTTGAGACCATAATAATAAATGTTAAGGGGTCAAAATATGGGTCGTATGTAAAATAAATTGACTTCTACAGTATCTACGAAATTACTCAGATAAATTTTGGTCTAAACATTTGTAATCTTATATAAAGTGTACTTACACGTAGGGCAAGTTAGGAACAGTACATAGACCACGAGAAAAGCCAGGCAGAAATGCAAGTAGTAAATAAGCTTGCTGTTGAGAGTAATAGAAAATTAATAGCAAATAATTTTGGGTTTGAGATTAATAGTGAATTAAGTGTAAATAAGTTTGGAGTTAAGAACAGTAGTGAATAAGTAGCTAATAATTTTGGGTTTGAGATTAATTAGTAATTAATAGTTATTATCTTTTGTAGTTGAGAACAATTGTAAATTTGTAGTAAATAATTTTGTGTTTGAGATTAATAGTGAATTAATAGTAAATAGTTTTTGAGTTGATAGTAAATTAATAATAATAGATTTGGGGGTTGACATTAATAGTGAAGTATGAGTAAATATATATGAACTTGAGATAATAAATTAATAGCAAATATTGTTCGGTTTAATAGTAAATAACTTTTGATTTAAGAGCAATAATAAATTTGTATCAAATAATTTTGAGTTTCAGATTAATAGTGAATTATTCGTAAATAAGATGGAGTTGAGAACAATAGTAAATTAATAGCTAATATTTTATGGGTTTGAGATTAATAATGAATTAATATTTAATAAGTGCGGAGTTGAGTACAATAGTCAATCAATAGAAAATAATTTTGGGGTTTAGATTAATAGTGAATTGATAGAAAATACGTCTGGAGTTGAGAGCAATAGCAAATTAATAGTCATTAATTTTGGGCTGACATTATTAATGAATTAATAGTAAAAAGGTTTGGATTTAAGAATAATAGTCAATTAGTAGCAAATAATTTTTTGTTTGAGATTAATTGCGAATTAATCTATTATATCAATTAAAGTAATAGTATCTGTGTGTGCACATTTCCCTACTATACTACTCTGCAAAGTTTTAGTCTACAGAGGAGATTTAACAAAAGAGTTATTAGGATTTGGAAAAATCTTTTAGTAAGATTTTGGCCAGAAATTTTGTTGTCAAGGGGTCAAAGTTCAATGATTTGAGCTTTGAAAACTTTACCAAACTCCTCCGCCAATTTTTGCCCAAACACTAGAAATTTTAAATGTAGGTTACCTGTACATGAGTACAAACTTCTCAATATATATATATTCATATGCATACAAAGTTATTAAGAGTACATAGGGTCCGGGCAAAGCCGGGCTGAACTGCTAGTAGGGTTGATTTAAACACTTTTATTTCTGTTTACGAAAGCATTAGAGCTTTGCAAATTCAGACGACACATATAAATTTAGCATGTTCAAACTACAAGGTAATCTATGATATAAGTTTTTCGCATGTTACTAGTCGTTTTCATTATTCATTATAATGTTTTATAATAATTCATAAAAGAATCACAGTTCAATACAAGTCATATTTTACGGTGGTAGCATGATCTTTACTCACTAATTATGTTCTCCTTGCACTACCCTCAAGCAGACCGATCACTTAGTCGCAGTTTTTCAAACCAGCACTGCCGTGTTTCGTTTTTATTCAACTATATTCCCAATTAGTTATTTTGTCTGAAATGGTTAAACTAAGAAACGCTCCCTGCACAATTCATTTAATATTCACATAATTTCTTCAGATTAAGAGAATATCGAAATAAGGGGATTTCGAACAGTTGACATACATTTCTACGAATTAAACAAAATGACGTCATACATACAAACAACAGATTCGCATGTGTTTATTTATAGTAACGATGCCATTATTTATTAAACTTAATCTAAAAAATAAAAGATGAACTGTTAACCACCAGGTAATTCATGGTCATTAATATTATTTCATGTTTATTCATACATTTTTATTATGAGTAGAGAGAGTGGGTTGCTTTATTTCTAGGGGCGGAAAAGGAATAGACAAACTTTCTTGTATTGCCGTTATACACGTGAAACTTAAAGATTAAATAACATGTGTCTTAATCTTTCTGTTGATGAGGTTGATTAGTTCTTTACTTCATCGAAAAATTTAGTTCGTATCAAGTTACTTCAATTAACGAAAGTTGATTTAAGGAAGAAAAACCGGAACAGTAACTGAATGCTGAGATGAAATAAACACAAATAGTTTTCCTTTTTCTAAATTAATGAAAAACCACACAAATATCAATGTTTGTACATTATTTCAATAGTTCCTTTTATTATTTTATTTCTTGAAGATATTAACACATTAATTGAAAGATGCAACGAAAGAAATAAAATAGTATATAAATAAGCATGCTGAAAAAAATATTTCGTCTTATTTTGTTTCGATTTTAATTTTAAGAAAATACTAGACTACCCGTGACCCGTTGGGTCAGTATGTTATATTAGCTATGGAATTAATGTATGAGCGTGACACTTGTGACGTAAAGAAAATAGTTTTTGTGACATAACAGAAACATTTCTATGAAAGTATATAAAAATGAAAAAAGAATATAGATAGATTTCTATGAGTCGTTCTGTTTACAATTGTTTATTTTTGAAAAAAAAACTTACAGCCATTGAATAATAAGTGGTTTGCGATACTTATAGGTAAATCTGCACTATTCAAATTTTGATATATCGTTTAATTTAAACGCGAAAAAAACAACAACTGGAACGCTGAAAACGTACACAGTAAAACAATACGTTGTAAAATGCTCTCATGGTTGTCAAAGGTTAAAGTAGATTTATTTGCAAGAAAATTGCGTTAAAATAACTTAAACGTAATACGGAAATGAACGATGTAAAAAAAAATACAGAAATATTAACAATTATTTAGAAATTTAAACGCGAAAAAAAAACAATTGGGACGCTGAAAACGTACACAGTAAACAATACGTTGTCAACAGGTCAAAGTAAAACAATACGTTGTCAACAGGTCAAAGTAAATTTATTTGTAAGAAAATTGCGACAGTATAGTTGTAATACAGAATAGTTGCAAAACATCCTCACCCTTTCCATGTTAAATAATAATTTTGAAATAATAAGGGTAATATTTCAGTGCGCAGGTCAAATTCTGCAAAAGTAGCGATTTTTGTTGATTTGTTTAGGCTGTTATGGGTTTATGTTTATGTACACATGCGCAACCGGAAGTCGTAAACCGGATGTTGGGTTGCAACACTCGTTACAAGGTTATTTGAGTTTTATAATTATATAGATTGCAAAACGTAAACAAATCTATTTTATTTAATTTACCAATTCCGGTTCGGTGTTTTTTCTATTTTTTATTTTTGCGGTGATTCGGCCCGAGTAAACCATTACTCAACCTTCACATTAGTTAGCAGGGATTCATTTCGTAACTTAATGACCACTTTGAAAACTATAAAACAAAATACCGTAATTTACAACACGTTCTCCTTCATTGTAAAACACAAGAAACGGTGATTTTAGGATTGTTTAACGTGCTTTTTAATATTTATTTTTATTATCAGGGCTTCATTTCATAACTTATAGACCACCTCATAAAAACAAACAAACATTCATCATTCATATATATATATATATATATATATATATATATATATATATATATATATGTGTGTGTGTGTATATATATATATATATGTGTGTATATATATATATATATATATATATATATATATATATATATATATGTATATATATAATCAATTATCATCCCAAAAAGTCACAAAGACACTTTGAAGTAGGGGCTACTATCGGGGCCATAAGTTGCAGGAACATCATGAAGGGAGATGAGTAGCAAGTTGTTTGTTCACATTACACTTGAACTTTCGCATGTCCGTACAGTTGGGAAAGCAGAATCCCTGAAGCGATTTCCAAAATCTAGCAGTTCTTGGGAAGAAATTATTGGAGTAGAAGGCTTGAGATCTCTACTGTGAAGGGGTGGAATTTAGTTGTCTGTCGGGTTTGTCGGTGGTAGTCACGTCGAGGAGGTACAAGTGCTTGTAGTTCGTCAGAGCATTCACCATTAAAGTACTTGTAGAACAGGCAGAGAGATGCAACATTTCGTCGATGGGGCAAAGGCTAAAGCCTAGATGACAGTTCAGGACCTATCAGGTTGGTGTCTCTCTTTTGAACACTGCCCATGATTCACCGGCCCAAATGTGACAATAGTACTCCATACATGGACGAATGGTGGCCTTATAGAGGTACAGTATAGTTTTCTAGCACGGTAGAAAGAGACTACCTTCTTTGCAGCAGCCTTGGCAATGCTCTCAGTGTATCTATTCCAGTTCATGTTCTCTGTAAACTTTAGGTCGGGGAGTTTAAAGGAAGTACTTTCAGATAATGTTTTATTGGCCATTGCTATTGGTGGTAGAAAATGTTTCTTGTAATTATTGAAGGAAACAAGATTGGTCTTGGCAACATTGAATTTGACCATCAATTTTTGTCCATATTCCACTACAGATTAGAGGTCATCATCTAGTGTGTCTGCCATTTCCTTAGCTATGTGTTCATTTGTTTTCCCCTTGTGCGTGTTATAGAGAGTGGTGTCATCAGCAAATATACCCATCACCGAAACAATTTTATCAGGGAGATCATTTCTGAATATAAGGAATAATAGGTACTCCAACATAAGATTGTTTAGATGTACGACCGTCGAGGACAACTGGGATTTTTCTCTTATTTAAGAACGATTTAATTATATTATGTATTCTTCCAGTGATACCATTTGATCTAATTTTCCTTAGAAGACCATCGTGCCATACCCTGTCAAAATCCTTAGATATATCGAAGGCTACCCTCTACCCACCTGTTTTGTCCAGTGAACGGTATATACGTTCAGAGATTACAGTTAAGATATCTCTTGTGGAACAGGCTTGCCTAAATCCATATAGATTATCGGTCAGGAGTTTAGCAGCTGTTAGGTGTTGGACTTGATTAATTAAGGACTCAAATATTTTGGCGAAAAGCGGGAGAAGGCTAATGGGGCGATAATTTAATGGGTCAGTTCTTTTACCAGAATTCTTGAAGACTGGTACCACAGAAACGGTTTTCCAGCAGTCGCGAAAGCAAGATTCATTAAGGCATTTATTGCAAAGTTTGGGGAGAACTGGAGCAACTTCAGCCGAGCATTTATAAATAGCACAGCCGAGATGTGATCGGGTCCACTTGCTTTTGAGGTGTCTAGTTTTTTTTTTTATTATACCATGCCTCTGAGAAGGAGTAATTTTCAGATCATCTAGTGTGGCGTCCGTCCACTTAGGAAAGTCAGGGAGGTAGTGTTTTGCTGAGTCCAATGTGGAGCTTGAGGCAAATCGACTGGCAAACATGTTAGCCTTCTCGGTTTCCGTGTACACAACCTCATGGTTGTTAGATAGTGAGGGGCATTGTTGATTGCCCATTATTTACTAAACTGTTGAGGATTTTTCAGAAATCGCAGCTCCCAATTTCTGTACTTCCATGCGTTTTCTGGTGGTTTCAATATATTCTCTCCTAGCTGTCGCTATTTCTCTCTTACAATTAATTCTAGCTTCTATATACTTCTGTCTGTTGGAACTAAATTTTGTCGGTTCAATCTGCGGTACGCATGCTTCCTTTGAGCAATGGCAGCTGTACAAGCAGAAGTAAACCAATGCGGAGAGTGGGGCTTGCTATAGGATTTCAGTGTGGGAACATGTGCTTCAATTGCAGTTTTGAACCATTCAGTGGTCTCATTTGCGCACTGTTCCGCATGACGAGAAAAGATATTTCGCCATGAGACATCTGTAATGAGTTCCCTGATCGCTTCCCAGTCAACGTTTTTGTAATACCTTGTTGTTTTGAGCAGTGGATCTTAAGTTTTAGAGCGAGAATTTAGAGTGATTTCTACCATTATCACAGCGATATCAGCATTCCCGAGTGGATTGTGGCCATTTGTTGCACAATCATCTGGAACTGTTGTCAGAAATAGATCTAGAAGTGAAGCATGATTATTTTGCTGGTCTGGGAAACGTGTCGGAAATGTTACCATCTGAGATAGCGAATAGGATATAGAGAAGCTATGTGTTGTACTACTAGCTACGCTTGTGTAAGTAGAGAATTAAAGCCACTTACTATGGTGGATATTGAAGTCACCAAATACATGTACTTGTGCGCTAGTATCGAGTGAGAGTGCTATATCTTTGCTGTCAGAGATTTTGTTTATTAGGGTACTGTTCTGTGTTGAGGGAGATTCTAGTTTTCTCTCTCTCTCTCTCTCTCTCTCTCTCTCTCTATATATATATATATATATATATACTATTTTGAGGCCACAGTTCAACAAGGTGCTACTTTAGTATAAGAATTGATGAGTGTTATTAAGACACTTAGACAATACCATGATCTTTAGTAACGGTTGAATTTTTGTAGGATAAGAGGACGACCTAACAAGGACTTCAATTTAAAAGACGTTCGTGCTATCGTCAACCCGGAAGCAACCCATGCACATATATGCATAGGTAACCAAATACAACTTTCAATGCAGCAAGACAAATCGAAACTGATAATCCCAACACCATTTCGACTGCTGCGAAAGTGAACTCACAATGATAAAGTGTCAAACGCTGGATACGCCATTTGTTTACATAATGTGCATTGCATTTATGCACTAGATATTCATATGAAATAATATTATACATGTATATATATATATATATATATGTATATATATAGACTTATATGTAATATACTGAGTTAGTGTAATTCAGTAAGTTTTCATATACCAATGAGTTTTAAGCCAGAAAGAGTTGACTTAAGGAGTAAGCTACAAAATTATCATATTTCGTAATATAGCATTTATATACTGTGGAAGCAAAATCAATACATTCAAACAGGGTGTTGATGGCAAGAGAAAGTGTATTTCATTTTACGTTACAATTGTTTCCATCTCCAGTCGAACAATTTCAAACATTATATCGTTTGAAAATTTTCCAAAACCAGCATTTCTTCAGACTTTATTAATAAACACACTTTTGACAACAGAGCATTTTTGAAGAGAAAGAAAAAAGAAAAATTCCCTTAACGGGAAAAGCATGCGAGAAACATTTGCCTTTGCTGTAGTTACGGAAATATATATATATATATATATATATATATATATATATATATATATATATATATATATATATATATATATATATGAGAATGTATATGTGTAAGGACACTTTAAACCGTATAAACGAATTTTGATCTACGGATGTGAATTTTTTGTATATAGAGTATTCAGACATGTAGAAACTTTTCAATCGATTTTCATCCGATAAAAGGACTGTTAAGGGGTCGAAATTGAAAAATCTGATGTGAGGTGACATACTGTGGCCCTCATTTAAAAGCACACCAACGACAATAACCGTGACCGAAACTTTGTTTCCATTACGCTGGCGCGTCCCCTTTATTCATGTCAATCTAGCGATGCATTTTGAGGATGCTAACAATGGCCCTCTTGTCATAACTTGGATCACTAGAGAGCATGAGTTACACAGCGCATCATCTCCGATCTCGTTTGTTGAACATTGCGTCACTTTTAGACATTATAGAAGGCTCCTATCGCTCTTGGGATTTGTACACAACTTGCCAACTTGTAGATAGGCTATAACAAAAAAATAAAAAAAGGAAAAAGAAAAGAAAGCTGATTTCATCAAACGGAAAGGAATCATGTCGTCTTTTCTATGGTTATAATTTTTTCCTTCAATCCTGTATTATCTTATGTAACTTTTCTTGGGCCCAAAGTTTTTTTTTTATTGTTTTTATATTCGCATAATTTCAGTTCACATCATCATCATCATCATCATCATCATCATCATCATCATCATCATCATCATCATCAAGTTTGGTTCTATTTGGACGTTTTTTTACTATTCTTTTTGATACGTTGCTTTAAAACTCTTCTATCATACTTCCAGTAGAATATACCCAATAATAGCCACCTGTCATATTTCCATATATCCTGATATGTCTACTAAAAACTTATCCGAATTGTTTAAGCTATATATATATATATATATATATATATATATATATATATGTATGTATGTATATATATATATATTCACAAAAATCAAGACATCAAAGAATGCATTGATAGCAACAAAAAGTGTATTTCATCGTGCGTTACAATTGTTTCAAGACTATTCAGACGGATTCAAACCCTATATCGTTCGAAATTTTTCACAAGAACAACCTATCATCAAACGTTGTGAAAATAAAACACTTTTACCATGGACAATATGGAATCCGTTTCCCTTTTAAGGAAAACTATGAGAAAAAAATACCTACATCTCTTCCTTCCAAGGGTTTTTGTTTTCTCTCTCGCTCTCTCTATTTATTTCTACACACACACACACACACACATATATATATATATATATATATATATATATATATATATATATATATATATATATATATATATATATATATATACATACATACAGTCCTGGTCAAAATCATAAGACCACTTAAGAAAGTAATCGTTTATGCATATTATCGAATTTTTAATCAAACAAATGGTCGAAACCATTGCCAAAAGGGAAATATGATGGAAAAAAAATGAAATCTATATAAAGAGGCGATGACTTTCGAAAATATCGAAAAAAGGGATTCCTTCTGGTGGAAAGGTGCACAGTTGAGGGTGAACCAATAAATGTTTTTAGCCAATTTTCCGATATTTGTCGTCCGAAAAGTCGGGCTTCAAAACGATACCGATTTAGTGAAAATCTGTCGGCTTGGGTGTGTCGAGCTGTGTGTAAAAAGTTTGGTTGAGCAATTAAAACCTAAATATAAAAAAAAATGACTTAAACAACTCAAAATAGCAACGAGTACCCGTATAGGCGCGAAAGATAGGAGTAGTAGGCAGCCTCGAACCCAAAACGGGCAAGAGGAAAAGGAGGTGGAAAAAAGCAAACGGTCTTATCGATGCGCCTACTGCAGTTGTGATGTCCCGGACGCTCGAAATAACTTGTTTTATCCGACGTCGTTCATGCAAGTTTTTTTTTACATAGGCATCATCACTTATCAAGGACAAGAAGTCACTCGAGGATAAGGGTTAAAGAGTGTACAGTAGAAATTGGACAATATAGTAACCGTTAGTAATGCAGATTCGGTAAATTTGTTAACTTAGATGGAACGGCTCATCAAAAACTTGTTTACGTAAGACTTGAAGACAACCAGATTGTAGTCAGCTGGAAAGCAGAAAAACGGAAGACAATTCCATAGGCGTGCAGTTCTAAGAATGAAGCTTTGCTAATGAAATCTACGCTTAGGTTTAGGCAAAGATAAAGAGTAGAGGAAACTAGTGATAGTGTTTTCTGCTAGACGAGTGTTTCTTGTGAAAGTTTGGCGAGGGGGGGCATAAAATGGAGCTCAGCCGAGCACCTACCATAAAAATAACGACAAAGCAGAGACAAACTCGCAAGATCTCTTCTGTGAGAAAGAGGTTGCAGGAAAGACAAAAGGACATCCCCCACAAGGCTACGAAGTCTATTTTGAACTCTATCTATCGAGGCTGTTAAGTCTATTTTGAATTGTATCAAGGAAAGATAAGTCTTTTCTAGCAACCTCTGCCCAGATGGACGTACCTGGCTCTTATATAGATAGAGAATTACATCAGCAGTGAGATATCTGGATCGATAGAAGGATCCCACCATTTTTACAGCGGCCTTGTGTTCCATTTAAGATCAGGAGTAAAGGTCAAGTCCAGAAGCTTGTCAAAACATGAAGCCTCCCCAAGACGAGAGCCATTCATTTTAATTCATGTCAGATGGGGATCAGAGCGTTGATGATGTAAAGATGAACGTTTGGTTTTAGATGCATTAAAAGTAACAAGCCACCTCGTTCCCCATTGTACCACTTGCTCAAGATCAGAGGAGAGAGAATCGGAGAGAACTTGGTCGTTTACGGTCTTAGATATGCTACCATAGATAGTAGTGTCATCAGCATAGATGTCTACAAATGATGTAAGGATGTGATTTGGAAGATCATTAATGTTGATCAGGAAAAGAGTTCGACCCAGGATGGACCTCTGAGGGACTCCAGCATTAATACTAAGAGCTTCTGATTTCTGCCCCTCAACGACTACTCTTTTGAACATATGAGAGAGAAATGATATAATAATTGAGAAGACATTTGCAGCTGGAGATCTTGTGAAGTAAACCTTTATGCCATATTCTATCAAAGGCCTAGAAAGGTTGCCTCTGTCGAGAGATTCGCTAATCCTATGAGATATTACTGTAAGCACATCTGCTGCAGATCTTGCAGAACGGAAACCATATTGCGTGTTACTTAGAAGGTTATTTTGCTAAGATGGTTGATTACTTCTGTATTTAACACAGATTCCAGCAACTTACTCAGGACGCACAGGGGACTATGGGCCTGTACTGTGAGGGAGATGAACGATCACCTGAATTATTAAATACGGGACATACTGATGAGATTTTCCAGGTTGATGGGAAGCAATTTTCCTTAATACAACGTTTAAAAAGTTTTGTAAGGATGGGCGCAAGTTCTGGTTGAAGTCTTTTGATTACTATAATTGGAATAATTTGAATGACTTACAAAATTGTCAACGAAAAAACTGATATCTCCTTGTAAAAAAACGGTCCAGTTGACGGCCAAATAATTAATGGTTTTCGCCATTTTTTTTTCGGTCGAAACATGAGCTTCAAACGATTCCAATTTTTGTCAGTGTTTGTCGCGTTTCTCGAAACTTTTAGCGAGAGATACGAACATACACACATACTAACAGACAGGTGAAATTTATATAATAGACTAGCGGGAATACCTGGAATAGCCAGGGTGTGTAGATGTGGTGTAATAAGGATATTTAGCAAGTGCGAGGGGTAAAAATAAGAGAAAGAAGAGAATGCATAAAAGATACCATAAATGTTAAAACGTTCAACCAATCAATCAATAAATAAATAAATGAATAAAAATAAAAGAATCCGGCGTTGCTTGGGTGTATCAAGTAAAAAAATCAAAACCACAACCGGGTTGGGGGAGGTGTTTAAAACAAAAGTCGTAATAGGCAGGCAGGCTCGGACTCGTAACACGAAGGAGGAAAAAACGCGTCCTTATCGTTGTCTCTATCGCGATACCAGAAGTTGAGAGCGTCGAAAGTAAGCATAGTCAATTTTGAATAAATGGCGATGCAAAAAGCTGTAGAAATGTTCCCAGAATTAGTTATATGATTTTAAATTGAAATAAAAAAAATGTTCCTAATGCTGCAATATTTTAACTTATAAATTTATTCAATATTTTTCTAGAATATCTCGTCCTTTTCTTTTCCATGTTTTAGCTTAACCATGTTACCTTTCATGCTCGCATTTGTCTATTGTATTCTATGCTTTTTCCAGACTTCCAGTAAATTCACTTGCTCTTTGTTTAATTTCAGTCTTATATTTTTGCCACCATAAACATAACTTACACATATGTAAAAAAAATAAACACCCTCTGCTGCTTTCATTCTCTCTGTTTAACTTGTTACTGCTATTTTCGCGATTCATTTGTGAATTAGTAGCAACACTAGTCGCTGAAGCGACATGGTTGCTATTGAAACCGGTCATAAAAAACGTCACTCACATCCTTATGAATTTTTACGATTTTGAACACCAGTAAATCCATCATGAATTTTGTTTTACTAAAAAAATTTTTAAATCTTTTTTCACAATATATATATATATATATATATATATATATATATATATATATATATATATATATATATATATGCTTACAGGGTATAATAACATCGGTTCCAGAAATTGATACTGCAAACCATATATTTTACTACATATAATCGATCTTAACTTATGTAAATTTAAATATTTAAGTTTGTACCCATATTGTCAACTGAATTAAAGGATTAAATCGTAAGATGATCAATATCATGAGCTTTGACACTTTACCTTTTGTCGATCATTCATTATATATATATATATATATATATATATTTCAGAATAGTTTTTATTTAACAATCAGTTGTTATGGAAACGTGAGATTGTAAGGTTTACAAAATATTACTGGCAGTAATATTCTATAAGTCACCCCATCTAAACAAGAATTGCTCGATATGCAAGGTAGAGCAAATAAATAAAATTGTGATACAGTGAATTTCCAAAAAAAAAAAAAAACTCTCATTGAAATGAAATGAAGTGGTTGCGTTTCATATCAAAGAATTTTTATTATTCTAAGCAAGACAAAGAATATTTTAGAAAATTAATCTCCTTAACCTATAGGGTTTCGATGTCTACCATCTCATCAGAGGAGAGAAATGTATTATTTTGACTTTGACTTTCCATGTCTCACTGACTTTAGCAAATAGGGTGCATACCTTTATAAGTATTTGCTAATATTCTTTGTCTTGCTTAGAATAATAAAAATTCTTTGACATGAAACTCAACCACTTCATTTCATTTCAATGAGAGTTTTTTGAAATTCATTGAATCACAATTTAATACAATTTAATATATATATTATATATATATAAAATAGGTAAAATATTTAGAGTCGATGAAAAGTCGATTAAAATTTCAAGTATTAAAAACAACAGGTTCGTGGACACCGTTAACAAAGTCCGTCCAATACGAACTACGCAAGACATTTTAGAACGTTACTGCTTTTCTAGAATGCGATATCATTAAAAATGTTTGAAGGGTTCTAATATTTGACGATTCAATTTTTTCAAATTTTTTAATATTATTTTCATGTTGTATGATTTTCTAAGATTGGAAAGGGGACAGTTCTTTTATCTAATGTTTATATATAGCACTAGTATTATTTAGATGCATGGTTCGTCGCACTAATCAACATGAAAACAAAATTGTTTAGTACATATAAAACAAAGACTTTAGAATCGACGTACACTCTGCAAGTGTCCACTTCGGAAAACAATCGCCGATCAATAGAAATCGTGCATACTCACAAAAATACTGTATGTTCCTTCCACCTGCCCACGTCGCCAAGAGTCCATTCAAACCTACAAACATCAGACACACGAACACCACCGGTCGTGTGCGCATGCGTTACTCTTGTTGATATTCTAGAGTGGCTTGTGTCGTTCGCATGACCTCAGCGAATATATCTTCTGATGTCTTTCTGTTGCATTGTGGTAACCGTTCGAAAACAGGGTCAAACGGTTTGATTTCAGTCTGTTGTCAGGGTTTAACATAAAGTATGTTCATTTAAAATTAAATGCAAGTTGAACTAATAAGTTCCAAAGAAATATGAACCGTGTTTCAATTATAATGCTAATATAAATATATAAATATATAATTTAAGTACAATTAATAAAATCATCGTATATCTATCTATGAATTGGTATATCTATCTATTGATGTATCTATGTATGAATCTCTTTCTATATATGGATTTATATATATATATATATATATCGTTTCTTATCGTTGAGCACTTTCAGTTGAATTAAGTCGGTCAATTTAGCTCTTATGCGTAGATCATCGTATAACGATTAGATCACTGTCTGACTGACGTAAAAGAACATTAAAAATTAAAATGTTTAAATTCAACGTTATCTCACGCGGTTAATGGTAGCCGAATCGATGCGGTCCTTGCTAATCGAGCCAGAGATGTCTCGTGTTGCCGAGTTCGAATGTGTCAACTGGTGTTAATCGTGACACTCTGCACTGAAGATTCTCGAAAGGATGAAACACTAGTGTATGTAGGTATTTGATTATTATAGTAAAAAAATAATTATATATATATATATATATATATAATTAGATCTTTTGATATGCAATTTATACTACTTTTGGGTAGAATTTATATATAAATAAATAGCACAAAGATTTCATTCTGATATCTCGATAGTGCAATACTAGAGTTATACAAAAAGACACAACTTTAGAAAGAGCAAATGCTCATACTGTTGCCCATTTTCAAAACATAATCGTTCATTAACTATAATATTGCCCAACTGGACAATCTCATACGTGCATAGAAAACCAATTTTCCAAAGTTTTCTTACCTTATGAACAGGACTCTTTTATTTACATGGCAGTTATTAAATTTTGTAACCACCACACACACACACACACACACACACACACACACACATATATATATATATATGTATGTGCATAGAATGCATCAAGCATATGTCACCAGCATTTGATAGTAAGATGTACTTGCCTATCGCATTCACTTTATCTAACTGTTATATCCCGTTTTGACGGTATATAATAACATGACAAAATACGACGAGTGGAATGCGTAACAAAAGGTTTATTCGTACTTCGAAAATAATACACAATACAAAATGGCTGCTCGCCTTGAAGTTGATATACGCGTAAATGGAGGTAAAGGAAAAAGGTAACTTAACGTGTGTGAGCGGAACGCTCGTCCTGGGAGCTTGGTTAATCCTGACTACACTTGGAGAGTGTAAGACGCGAGACGGTCGGGCTAGTGCGTACCACTGAACTGACTCCAAGACAATGCAAGACGCTCTTTTATACACCGTTTCGTATCCGGTGCTATCCGTAATTATGTCCCTTATAACACTAACAAAGGGGTAAAAAATGGGATCAAAGTTTAAAAAAAATAAACCTCTTCGGTTTCTACTGAATTAGTGAGTTTTTTTGTCTAAATATTTGACATTTAACATAAAATGTGTTCAGACATAAGGCAAGCTTTTAATTGTTTTTTTGGCCGGGAATTAGGCTGCCAAATGGGGTCAAAGTTCAAAAGATTTTATGTTTGCAGTATCTAGTAAACAATTCAGCAAATTTTTAGTCTAATATTTTAAATTTTACGTAAAGGGTACTCAATATGAAGGAAGTTTTTTTAATCAGTTTTTGGGCGAAAATTTAGCTGGAACGAGATCAAAGTTGAAAAAGTTGATCTTTGCAAACTCTACTAAAGTCCTTCCCTTATTTTTGGTCTAAGACTTGACATTTTAGATGTAGGTATCCTGGACATGAATCAAACTTTTAAATATATATATATATATATATATATATATATATATATATATATATATGCATATAAAGTTATGAAGAGTACATGGAGTTAGCGGAAAAGCCGGGCTGAACTGCTAGTATATATATATATATATATATATATATATATATATATAAAAGTGAAATTGCATGTGTGTGTATATTTCACTACCTAATTAATCTGTCAATTTTCAGTCTACTGACTCTACATTTGAAATAAAAGGTATTGAGATTTGTGAAAATCTGTTTAATCCATTTTCGGTCGTATATTTGGTTGTCAAGAAGTTAAGTCCAACGATTTGACCATTGAAAACTCTGCCAAACTCCTCCGCCAATTTTGAGTCTAAACACTTTAAATTTTAGATGTAGGTTACTTGGTCATGGATCAAACTTTTAATTTGATTTTAACATGAAACAATAAATGTAAAGGGGTCAAATTGGAGCCAGAATTTAAAACAAATGATCTCTGCGGTCTCTAACAAATTTCTAAACTTGAAATTGCACATATAGGGTGTTCAGATATGTAGAAAACTTTGTACACAGTTTCTGGGCGAAAATTTTGATGCCAGAAAGTCAAAGTTGAAAGAATTTTCCTTTGCAGACTCTATTAAACTCCTCCGCCAATTCTTAGTTTAAACACGTGGAATTTTAGATGTAGGTTACTTGATCATGGATCGAACTTTATAATTTGATTTGAGATCAAAACAGTAAATGTTTTTACGGGTTAGAATCGGGGTCTAAAATTTAAAAAAAATTGATCTTTGCGGTCTCTACCAAATAACTCTGCCAAATTTCTACTAAATATTTGAAATTATACGTAAATCATATTAAGATATAGGGCAAATTTTTTTCATCGTTGTTGGCTGTAAATTAGGCTGCAAAATGAGTTAATGTTCAAAGATTTGACCTTTGCATTCTCTAGAAAACTATTCAGTTAATTTTTGGTCTAAACATTTGAAATTTTACACAAAGTGAGCAAGCTTTTAAATAGTTTTTGGCCGAATATTTGGCTAACAAATTGTCAATGTTCAAAAGATTTGACTTTTGCAGTATCTAGCAAATTATGCAGCAAATTCTTGATCTAAAAATGTGAAATTTTACATAAAAGGTATATATATATATATACAAGACCTGTCTAAAAAGTATATATATATATATATATATATATATATATATATATATATATATATATATATATATATATATATATTAGTATGGACCTTAACCATACTCATATATTAAACACTATCACCTTAATGTAAGAGGAGAGTTTTTCAATGTAACTTTCACAGACGACATCGATTGAAGAATTGCATTCCTTGTTAGTTTTCGTACGCCGATTCACTAGTCCACTTCTAAGTTGACGATCAATATTCATCAAATCCCTCGCTGTGACAGTTTTGAATGATTGTTTCTTCCCGGGAAAATTTTCCTCGAATATTTATTTACAGAATACACATGACGACTTATTATTCAGGCAATTAAAATTGGAGAAGCCTCTATAGATTTTAAGTATAATATATTTCTCTGGCAGTAATTTTGAATATTTTATAGTTGTTAACAGGTATGATAATATTATTCTCTAGGAGACTTGAAATTTAAAAAAAAAAACTCTTTATTTATCTGTTCTAAACCTCAAACAACGATCACAACGGGTAAGAATTTTTGTAGAAAAATAATTAAAATTGGTTAACAAAATTATGACTAAATCCAAATCTTAGTAGAAAAAGTTCCGCAGTTTGAATTGTGATGAGTAAAACAGTACGAATGACTGTGCAATAACACCAAAACACCGGTAGTGTTCGTGATGCCCCAACACCTGGTCGTCTATTAGTTACTTCTTACGGGAAAGACAATGCTATCAAGATCTGCAGCTTCAGAAACAGATTTGAACCAGCTCCTCCAATCCAACAACAGCGTAATTTTGTTAAAGAGTACTCCCTTTGTACAGTTAAGAACAGATCGGATGAGTTTAATTTTCCAGGTTATGTGGTAAGACGCAAGCCAATGATATCTGTAAAGAACAGAAAGCGCCGTGTGAACTTCGCCAGATGCAATTAAGATCATGACTCTTCATATTGGTCGAAAGTGATTTTTATGGACGAAACCAAGTGTTTAATAGGCTAGGCTATGATGGTAGGCAGTAAGTCCGTCGAAGAAAAGATGAAGACTTTAATCCTAGGTGCACAGTTTCAAAGCTGCAAGGTGGTGATGGCTCAGTTTTGGTGTAGGGCGTTATTAGTGCCAATAGTCCAGGGCCTATAGTTCACTTGCAAGGTCGAAGCTACTCAACCAAGTACATTAATATGTTTACTGAGCATTTTCTACCCTACTTTAGCCGGGATTTAGTTGATAATCCAATCTTCCTGCAGAATAATGCTTCCATTCACAAAGCTGGCAACGTCAAGAGGTTTCTTGAAAAGCATGATATTCCGTGTTTTGGTTCGCCTGCACAATCTCCTAACCTCAACCCCATCGAACACGTATGGCATTACATCAAGCAACAGCTACACAGTGATAAAATTTTAAATCTGGAAGAACTTTGGACAAAAATTAAAATGAGAAGTAGGATGCTTTATCACCGGAGTATTGCTGCAGATTAATTCAAGGAATGTCCAAAAGATTGCAGGCTGTCAAAATGCAGAAGGGCTATGCTACTAAATAACAACTTGTTTATTGTGTACCTGTTGTATTTGTTTTGCATTAATGTTCTAAAGTTACATTTAAATAATAATTTTTCCACTGTGCGGGGTATCTTTTTACCTTCTCGATTTGAATTTTATAAATTTATGTGAACACTAAGATACTTCAATTAAAAGACAAATATGGACAGGTAAAATTATAGGGGAATAAAAAGCGAACCAAATAAGGTGTAAGTTTATTAAACAGGTACATTCAATTTAGCTTAAATTTGCGGCTTTTGAAAAAAATAATAAGTGCGGATTTCTTTTTAGCGGCACTATATATATATATATATATATATATATATATATATATATATATATATATATATATATATATATATATGAAATACAAGTAAGTATAATATTATGCTGTTATGGAAAAGGGAAGAACAACCTGTAGCCTTTTGGGAAATTTTAAACGTTTTCCCTCAATTTCGGGGAACTTTGTTTTTTACATTTTCACCCCAAACAAGGCACATTGCCACTTTGGTGTAGGGGGCTACTATCAGGGGCAACAACTACCGGGGTACTATGTAGGGATTTGGGCAGCAAGATGTCGGTTCACGTTACACTTGAACTTCTGCACGTCAGTACTGTTGGGGAAGCAGGAACCTGGAATGGAATTCCAAAGTCTGGCGGTTCTGGGAAAGAAACTATTGGAGTAAAAAGATCTTTTACATCTAGGGATCTGTACAGTGTGGGGGTGGGATTTAGCAGCCTGTCGTGTTTGTCCATGGTGCTCACGTCGTGGGGGCACAAGTGCTTGCAGTTCATCAGAGCATTCACCACTAAAATACTTGTAGAACAGGCAGAGGGATGCAACATTTCATCGAGGGGACAGAGGCTGAAGCCTAGATGCCAGTTCAGGGCCTATTAAGTTTGCGACTCTCTTTTGAATCTTGTCAAGGAGCGAGAGACTATTAGCAGATGCACCAACCCAAATGTGACAGCAATACTCCATACATGGGCGAATGGTGGCCTTATAGAGGTACAGGATACTTTCGGGTGTTAGTAGTTGTCTAGCACAGTAGAGAGAGCCCACCTTTCTCGTAGCGGCCCTGGCAATGCTTTCGATGTAATTGTTCCAACTCATATTTCCTGTGAACGTTAGGCAAAGGAGGTTGAAAGATATACTCTCAGATAAAGAGTCGTTGGCCATTGCTATAGGTGGTAAGGATGGTTTCTTGTAATTATTGAACAAAACTAGTTTAGTCTTGGCAGCATTGAACATGACCATCCATTTTTGTGCCCATTCCACTACAGATTGGAGGTCTTCCTCTAGTGTTTCTGCCATTTCTTTAGAAATGTGTTCATTCGTCTTCCTGTCGTGCCTGTTATAGAGTGTAGTGTCATCAGCATATATACACATCTCAGAGCAATTTTGTCGGGTAGGTCATTTATGAATATCATGAACAGTAGAGGTCCAAGGATAGACCACTGGGGCACTCCCCCATTTATATCATATTGTTAAGATGTACGATCGTCGAAGACGACCTGGATATTTCTCCTATCTAAGAAGGATTTAATTATGTTAAGTATTCTACCAGTGATACCGTATGATCTAATTTTCCTGAGGAGACCCCCATGACATACCCTGTCAAAAGCCTTAGATATATCTAGAGCTACCGCTCTGCCCTCCCCCACTTTGTCTAGTGAATGGTACATACGTTCTGAGATTACTGTTAGGATGTCTGCTGTGGAACGGGCTTGTATAAATCCATATTGTTGGTCAGTCAGAAGTTTAGCATCTGCAAGGTGATGGTTAATTAAGGTCTCAAATATTTTGGCAAAAAGTGGGAGGAGGCTAATGGAGCGATAATTTAATGGGTCAGTTCTTTCGCCAGAATTCTTGAATACTGGTACATCAGAAGCAATTTTCCAACATCCCGGAAAGCAAGCTTCATTAAGGCATTTGTTGTAGAGTTTGGAGAGAACTGGAGCTACTTTTTTTTTTTTTACATAGGCATCACCACATTATCAAGGCTCAGAGGCCACTCAAGGATAAGGGTTAAAGAGTGTACAGTAGAAATTGGACAATATAGTAATCATTAGTAATGAAAATTTGGTAAATTTGATAACTTATATGGAACGGCTCATCAAGAACTTATTTACTTTAGACTTGAACACAACCATATTGTAGTTAGCCGGAAAGCAGGAAAACGGAAGACAATTCCACAGGCGTGCAGTTCTAAGAAAGAAGCTTTGTTCATGGAATCTACGTTTAGGTTTAGGCACAGATAAAGAGTGGGGGAATTATTGATAGTGTTTACAGCTAGACGAGGGGGGACCATAGATTGAAGCTCAGTCGAACACTTTCCATGAAAATAACGATACATCAGATACAAACTCGCAACATCTCTTCTGTGAGATAGAGGTTGCAACGAGGAGAAAAGGACATCACCTACGAGGCTACGAAGTCTATTTTGAACTCTATCAAGGCAGGACAAGTCCTTTCTAGCAGCTCCTGCCCAGATGTGGCAACAGTATTCCATCCTTGGACGTACCTGGCTCTTATATAGATAGAGAATAGCATCAGCAGTGAGATATCTACCGGATCGATAGAAAGATCCCACCATTTTTCCAGCGGCCTTGGCAACAGATTTGATGTACGTGTTCCATTTAAGATCAGGAGTAATGTTCAAGCCCAGAAGCTTGTCAAAACTTGAGGCCTCCTGAAGACGAGAGCCATTCATTTCAATTGATGCCAAATGTGGATTAGAATGTTGATGATTTAAAGAGAGAAGCTTGGTTTTAGATGCATTAAAAGTAACCAGCCACTCCTTTCCCCATTGTACTACGTGCTCAAGATCAGAGGAGAGAGAATTGGAGAGAACTTGGTCGTTTACTGTCTTAGATGTGCTACCATAAATGGTAGTGTCGTCAGCATAAATGTCTACAAATGATGTAAGGATGTGATTTGGAAGATCATTAATGTAGATCAGGAAAAGAGTTGGGCCCAGGATGGACCCCTGAGGGACACCGGCATTAATACTGTGAGCTACTGATTTTTGCCCCTCAACTACTACTCTTATGAACCTATCAGAAAGAAATGATTTAATAATTGAGAAGACATTTCCAGCTATACCATAGCTAGCGATCTTATGAAGTAAACCTTTATGCCATACCCTATCAAAGGCTTTAGATATCTAAAGAGCAATTGCCCTAGAAAGATTGCCACTGTCGAGAGATTTGCTAATCCTATGCGATATAACTGTAAGCACATCTGCTGTAGATCTAGCAGAACGGAAACCATATTGAGTGTCACTAAGAAGGTTATTTTTGTTGAGATGGTTGATTACTTCTGTATTTGACACAGATTCTAGCAACTTACTCATGACGCACAGGAGACTTATTGGCCTGTACTGAGAGGGGGATGAGCGATCACCTCAATTCTTAAATACAGGGCATACTGATGAGATTATCCAGGGAGATGGGAAACTATTCTCCTTAAGACAACGTTTAAACAGTTTTGTAAGTATGGGCGCTAGTTCAGGTTGAAGTTTTTTGAGTACTATAATTGGAATACCGTCAGGGCCAGTTGCTTTACTCGAATCAAGGTTTTTGATTAGCTTGGCAACATCACGTACCGATATACGTATATCACATAGCGTGTTTTCTGATACAGGAGGAAATATTGGGGGTTGGCGCCTTGGTCGCAAAGGGTAGAATTAGCTGCAAAGTTCTTGACAAAGAGTTTGGCTTTGTCTGATGCTGACGAGATTACCTCAGGTCCATTGATAATAGTTGGGATGGAGCACACGCTTCTGTTCAGGATTCTGTTTGCTATTTGCCAAAACTGGTGGGAACCAAGCCGCTGCTCAGCTACTTTGGACTTAACAGATTGAGCATACAACTCTCTTGCGTTCCTTATTACTTTCTTACAATGGTTGCTGGCAGTCCTGAAAACGGCTTTAGTTTCCATACATCTATTACGTTTGAAGCAGTGGAAAAAGTGATTTCTGTGCGCAATGGCAGCAGCACATTCTGGAGAGAACCATGGCTGGCTGTTAGGTTTTTGCTGAAACTTTTTAGAGGGTATGAAATGGCCAATACCTACAATTAACCATTCAGTCAGTTACTATAGAGGACACATCCTTTTTAAACATGGAATGCAGAGGTAGATCAGATATAAATGTACGGAAGCTATCCCAGTCAGCCTTAGTGTATCGATATACTGTACGATGGAGAGGTACGTCTGGGGACTTATTACATTTCATTTTTATCTTAATTGATACAACAGAGTGGCTGAGCATTTTTTTAATAGCACAGCTAGGATGAGATCAGGTCCACATGCTTTTGAAGTGTCAAGGTTTTTTATGATAGCATGCACCTGAGCAGAAAGAGATTATTGAGGAAATAAAATACATATACTCCGATGAGCAGAAAGACTTTCGTGTCTACCATTTCTGAAAAGTGAGATATTTATATATATATTTTATTCTTTTTTAGTATTATTTAGTTTTTTTTTTATTTTTCTATTATGTAAAAGTAGGGAAAGCTGGTGAAAATGTGTGTAAACGAGAAGGTAGTAGTAGGCTTCCTTCAGTCTTGAAAGTATATGGATACCTTCTGTAATGGTGCCTGCGCGTGACATCTTTGTGGTAAGAGTTACGCAATCTCTAACAACACCTCTCCCGATTCGACATTGTTGAATACCAGCTGCAAGTTGAGGTTCAGGATGACTGGAAGCAATGCTGAGATAAGCGGAAAGCAGATACAGCGCCTATAATTCCCAAGTGGTTACCCATCTGGAACTAGCTAGGCTAAACGCTGTTTAACTTCGGTGATCTGACGAGACCCGGTGTGTCAACGTGATTATTCCGTAAACAAGACTTATCAGAGTTCAAATCAATGTTTTCTTCGTTGATCACTAATTTGCTTATGATAAGGGATACATTGTAAAAACCATTTATTTGTTTTATGGTATAGGAATGCGTTATAAGCGCTGTAGGGGTTCAGCGTGTGCAAATTTACATGTTTGTGAAAATAAAAGAAATGGTTTTGCTGTGAAACGTGGGCAAAAAGTTCGTTCAGTAGATTGCCATTTTTTATATCACTTTCATGTTCTGCAAGTCTTTTTCTCAAATCACGTTGGTTTTCTTCTTACATGTATTTCACGGCCGCCATTACATTCCGGCGTTAGCTGTAAGTTTTCTGGAATGCTGCGTTTTATCGTCTTCCATATATGAGCTATAGCTAAGGTTGTGGTTTGTATCATTCATATTCCTAATTTTTTAGTGTACTACAAATTGTAGTGTTATTGCCATGGGTGGGTACGATTAGATGGGGAAATTTAATAGAAAAGTATTATGTGTGCTATATTTCTGCTTAGTTATATTGGAGAATATTTTTATGGCTTCTTTGTTTGTATTTGATATAAAATAAGTAGGATATTTTAATTTTCTGTGAATTTGTGATATGTTAGAGTGCTAACTCGAGAAATAATGGATACAAATACACCCAAATATTGCTAAATTGTGTGTTATGATTATGTGTTATGATGAATATATATATATATATATATATATATATAAATTCCTGAGTAAAAATATTTAAAAATAGTAAACAGAGTAATGCCTGTTTTCAAATAAGCATTATTTAAATATTGCTACACGATTATGATAATGTTTCTGTAGATTACTGATGAATAACTAAACGGCCTCGTCAGGCGACAAAGAGTTCCTTCTTTAAAAAGAGAAGTTTTAAGAACACATTTTAAAAGAACAAACTCTTCACCATTTGATATTGTCGTTTACTTATTTATAATTAGGTAGAACGTTTTTATTAGTTATATGTGCTATACATTTTCATCTACTCTACAGTAATGATGCATTTTATTCCGATAATATATATATATATATATATATGCATATATAATATATATATACACATATATATATATACATATAATATATACATATATATATATATATAACACTATTTTAGGGAATAAAAGGCCTAGTTTTATACTTTATACTGTTTTGATATATATTATTTTTAAATAGTCGAGTTTGTTGGTCAATAACTTGGTTAGGAAATAAGTTCTCTTATACGATTTGTTTAATACTAGCACACTTCCATCACGAAAGGTCCTGGACATGACCTTAAACGATATCCGATGGTGAGGCGCCAGTTTAACTGCTATTGCTCTGACCCGGAGGTGGTAGTACCAGTTAGGGTCCTAACTATGGGTTAAATAGAAACCAACTTGAAAAAAAACTCAAAACACATATATTCTATTAATGGAATTATCTCCAAAATCACTGGATTCGGCATTCAATAACCTGAAACGGGTTGATATGCCGTAAAACAACCATCCAACTAACCAACCAAACATCTATCAAGAAAATAATTAGGGAAGAAGAAATTAAGTTGGCCTTTGTTAACAAGTTGTCCATTATGGGTGCTTTGTATATGGGAGTAATTAAGGATACACGAATTAGTATTATTATAAGTTGACAATCTATTATTGTTTTTACTTAATTCATCGGTGAACTTTAGTACTCAGTTACGCGTGAAAGTGTTTTGCAAAGTGTTGATTTCATATTTTTTAGGTGAGAGTTACAATGGCATCTAGTCAACGTAAGAAATGTGCGTTTTACTTATAAGATTAAAAATTATATTTTCTAACTTGCACATTTAACAATTACTAATACAGAACCCATGGCAACCATTCTTTTTCTACATAGTTGTTGCTATAATGATCGAACTTCTTTGGTACTAGGTAATATTATTTTTCGCAGAGTGTTTAGTTCAATTTAGGAGTAGTTACTATGTTTAGTATATATTATTAAGAATAATTCCTACTGTTTCCTTAACCGGAGTATAGTATGTAGATATTTATCGTCTAAGGTAATATTTACGCCAATTTGACTTTCTTACTCCTAACAGTTTGGGTAAGCTGATAGGTAGAATTAATACTGTGTTTGGTAGAGGTAATGTGAATATCATTTGGTTAAATGTTTTGGAAATTTGCTAAGTGATATTTGCGAAATAATAGGGCGAAAAGAAACATTAGGTTGGTGGGATTTTAATATTTTATCCGGGTTTGAAATCGTTTATAATTTTGGGGAATTATAGCAACTAATGTAGCTTGCAGATAATAATTTCTCAATTCTTGGTTTTAGACGAAGTATAGGATTTATGTGTTTCTCTTTTTTACTGTTCATTTGTGAAAGTCTGTATAGAAATTCTTGACGTTTTTCAGGTGTAAGGAAGTTTTTTAGTTTGGAAAATATCCTCTTGGTTTTTGTGTGAAAATTATAAAGGTGTTCTTTAAAAATTGATATTTGCCTCTTTCTGCGACAACGTATTTATCCCTAAGTGCTAATATCTTGGTGAGCTACAGAAGAGTGTTGTTTCGAGTATATACATTTAAGCAGCATCCTTTCTTTTAAGCATATATTGTTGAATAAATAAACATTTTATGCCTGCTATTTCTGGTTTTAATCCTTTTAATCTTTTTTCTCTAATTCTGGATATATATATATATATATATATATATGTGTGTGTGTGTGTGTGTGTGTGTGGTTCATATTCATATATTCATGTTACGTTCTATCTTCTCTGGGATCTTCCGACAACTCGGTTGTATCAGTTAAGATAAAAATGAAATGCAACAAGTCTTCAGACGTAACTCTCCACCGTACAGTATATCGATACTCTAGGGCTGACTGGGATAGCTTCCGTACATTTATCTCTGATCTACCTCTGCATTCCATGTTTAAAAAAGATGTGTCCTCTATATTATCAGACCTAACCGAATGCTAAATTGTAATTATAAACCGATTCATACCATCCAAAAAATTACTACAAAAAGCTAAAAGCAAGCCACGATTCTCCCCAGAATATGCTGCTGCCATCGCGCACAGAAACCACTTTTTCCATAACTACCAAAGTAATAGATGTACTGAGATTAAAGCTGCTTTCAGGACTGCCAGGAACCACTGTAAAAGAGTAATAAAAATGCAAGAGAGTTATATGCTCAGCCCGTTAAATCCAAAGTAGCGGAGGCGCGGCTTGGTTCCCACCAGTTTTGACAAATAGCAAACAGGATTCTGAACAGAAGCGTGCGTTTTATCCCAACCATCATCAATGGACCTGATCACATCTCGTCAGAATCAGACAAATCCAAAGTATTTGCCAAGAACTTTGCAGCTAATTCTACCCTATGCGACAAAACTGTTTAAGCGTGATATCGCCAAGCTAATCAAGAACCTTGATTCCAGTAAAGCAACTGGCCCTGACGGCATTCAAATTATAGTGTTGAAAAAGCTTCAATCAGAATTTGCCCCCATACTTACAAAACTGTTTAAGCGTTGTCTTAAGGTGAATTTCTTCTCAGCACCCTGGAAAACTTAATCAGTATTCCCTGTATTAAAGCATTCAGGTGACAGGCCATCTCCCTCTTAGTACAGACCAATAAGTCTCCTGTGTGTCATGAGTAAGTTGCTGGGATCCATATTAAATAAAGAGGTAGTCAACCACCTCAGCAGAAATAACCTTCTTAATGACACGCAATATGGTTTCCGTTCTGCTAGAGCTACAGCAGATGTGCTACTGGCTATATCTCATAGGATTAGTGAATCTTTCGACAAAAGCTTCCGTTCTAAGGCAATTGCTTTTGACATATCAAAAGTCTTTGATAAGGTATGGCATAAATGCCTACTTCACAAGATTTCCGGTTACGGTATAACTGGAAATGTTTTCTTAATTATTAAATCATTTCTCTCTGATAGGCTCATAAGAGTAGTGGTTGATGCGCAGAAATAAGAAGCTCACAGTTTTAATGCTGGTATCCCTCAAGGGTCCATCCTGGGTTCAACTCTTTTCCTGATCTACACTAATGATCTCCCAAAACACATACTTAAATCATTCGTTGACATCTATGCTGATGACACGACCATCTATGACAACCCCTCAAAGGCCGTAAATGCTTGAAATATGTCTTCTTAAACATCTTTAAACTTATTGATTAACTTTATAGGGGGGCATGTATATTTACAAATATTTTTTTAGAAATTTAACTAGCGATACTTTTTACATTTCTGTTTATTGTTACACAATTGCTGGAAATAATTCTTGGTACACATTTTCCCCATTGTAAGAGTGTGGAAGCATATTCTATTAAACGTTATCTAAGTTTTAACATTGCGTTATATTCGTGGAAAGCTCGATTAACACTTCAGAAAACGATAAAAAAAACATTAGCTTAGGCGACAATGTTGCGCTATATAATTATAGTTTTATTTGGTTTAGAGGGGGGTGGTTTTCCGTCAACGAATCGATTTTCTCTTTTCTCTCTCTCTCTCTCTCTCTCTCTCTCTCTCTCTCTCTATATATATATATATATATATATATATACATATATACATATATATATATATATATACATATATATATATATATATATATGGGCGCCCGGCGTTGCCCGGGGGTTTGGATGTGTATGTTGAGCAAAAAAACAAAAAAACAAAAAGTGGTAGTAGGAAGGCAGGCTTGAACCTGTACCGCAAAGGAGGAAAAGAACGGGGTAAAACCTAACGTTTATGCTGTTACGACCACCACCAAACCGGAAGCGAAAATTTAAAAAATTAAGGCTAGACAATCTAAAAGAGAGGATAAATTTAAAAAATATCGGCGAAAAAAGTGACCCCCACCTGTAGAAAAGTATCTAGTTGAAGGGGAAGATATTAATATTTTAGCCAATTTTTCGATATTTATCGTATCAAAGGTCGAACATTTAAACGATACTGATTTTGGTAAAATCCGTCGCCTTTATTTAAAGTTTAAGGCAGACATGCAAACGGACATACATACATACATTTATATATTGGTAACTAAACATTTACGACCCAAACCTGATGAAAAAGCTTGCCTTATGTCTGAATACCCTTTATGTAAAATTTCAAATATTTGGACCAGAAATTGTCTGAGTAATTTGGAAGAGACCGCAGAGGGTAATTTTTTTTTTAAACTTTGACCCCTATTAAGACCCCTTAAAATTTATTGTTTTGAGCTCAAATCAAGTTATTAAGTTAGATCCATGTCCAAGGAACCTATATCTAAAATTTCAAGTGCGTAGACCCAGAATTGCCGGAGGAGTTTGGTAGAGTTCGCAAAGGTCAAATCGTTGAACTTTGACCCCCCTTAATCGCAAAATGTCTGGCGAAAAACCAATCACATGAATTTTCCCAAATCTCAGTAACCTGTATATCAAATTTCGAGTCTGTAGACTAAAAATTAACAGAGTTATTGCGTAGGCAAATGTACACAGACACACAGACACACAGACACTTTCACTTATATATATATATATATATATATATATATATATATATATATATATATATATATATAAGGAATTGGTCTGTGGACAAATTTGTGTTGGTGTTTAGTCGGCAAAAATAACTGGTAAAGGTTTAAAATTGATAAACAAGCACAACGTTTTTAAGACAAAGTATCGCGATGTCATATATGCATTAAAACACAACATTCTTAACAAGTACGGTCAACAACGACAGTATATTTTATACATACATATGTATGACGGTGCATTCACCTGGGCATTTATACATAGTTATAGACAGTATATACCAAGAATGTCACACCCATGTGCACACACAAATACACAAACACATATGAGAACATTATATAGTAAACGGTGTCAGATCTTAATTAATATTGTTATAAATGTCTATCTAAATGGATGTCAAGCTATTTATGTACGCATGATTTGGTAACATAGATTGGATCTGTTCTACGTCAGAATAATTAACTTTGTAATGTAAGGCTCTTTCTAAATACACAAATGGAGTGTCTGTGAGAATAATGGTCAATATTTTTGTATAGCATTATTATTAACAGAGACTGTATCAATGGTCTGCTAGTTACAACTACTGACTATAAATTTGATGGTTTTTAGTTCGGTCTCGGATTTTGAATATATGCTGGTTCAGTCACACTGAAAAACTGTGATACAGCGAAATAATCGTTCTCCCTATATATATATATATATATATATATATATATATATATATATATATATTTATACATATGGTTTTTTGGTAAAAGGCATTTCCTTTCTACATCTTTTGATTTTGTCCCTTTCTAGTCTTCTTAGTTGTCTTGTTTCTGACAAGGACTTGATCATGTAACTGCTATCGTCTCTGTCTACTTGAGCGCGTTCAGATCCGTCTTGATCAATATTCAGCTATTGTTACGATTTTAGGATCATTATAGAAGTACATTTTTTCCTTACCATATTTATTTATTTTAGAGCTTCTAATGTGTCACTGTTTTTATTGTAAGTGATAATTTTTAGGAGCGGGATAAGAATGGTTAGTAAAATGTTTAGCAATAGCAATGTTATCAGAAACAAAAAAGCTAATCAAAAGCTAGAATGAATAATAACTAATATATAAATATATATAAATATATATACATATATATACATACACATACATATATATATATATACAGAGAGAGAGAAAGAGAAAGAGAGAGAGAGAGAGAGAGAGAGAGAGAGAGAGAGAGAGAGAGAGAGAGAGAGAGGGAAAAAGAAAATAAACCAAGTCATGTGGTCATCAACATTTCATCTTTACTGCGAGACATCCTCTGGATTAATGAAATGTAGATAACAAACACGAGTACAAATATTTGAAAATATATTTTGATGTAATGAAATGTATGAATCTATTCTATTTAAAAAACGAAAAAATTCGTTGGAAATTTAAAAGAAAAGAAGCTGATCACAGCGTTGTGAAAGAGAGTAAAATTTATTATATATCATTATGCGTCCCGTAATATCTGGCATCTATAAAGCAACACACAAAATTGCACGGGCACTATCCAACATCCTAACTCGACTCATGGGCACTATCAGCACCTCCCACATAAAAAACTCCAGAGATTTACTCAACAAGATAAAAAAAACATCAATGTAATAACAAAACTATGCACATCTTTGAAATAACACTATTATACACTAATGTTCCCGATTAAAAAATGTTTACATTTTTTCTATACACACCTAAAAGATTAAACATTAACTTACCGTTTCCTTCCGACACTTAAAAATTAGACTTATAACTGACATGACTTACTTTCAATTCAATTAAAATTTCTACAAACAAACTTCTGGTCTTCCTAACCGATTTAGTGGAATATTAGCCTGCCTTTCTTTAGAATTCCTAGAATTTGGTCCTCTCTTATTTAGATTACCTCCAAACGCAGAATATTTTAAATACATTCACGACAGTTCATATTTTCATTGCCAAAAACACGCACGTACATAATATTAAAGACGAATTAATTATAAAACAAAAACAATCACTTATAACCTTTTCCAAACATACTCATTATAAAATTCAATAATAAACTATCCTTTAAAGTTCAAAAATGATTACATACATTGCAACTCACAATATAATAACATGTTTTAAATGGTATGACAATTGGTTTATTTCCTACTTGCATTCAGAATTTACAGTGTAAAAACGAAGAATACTAATACTTCACAAATACTTTAAAAACCTTGCAATATCCCAAATATGTTCTATTAAATGCCAAGAAAAAAGCCACACAAATATTTTAAAATAAAAAGCAAAAATTATATACACAAGACATTTCTCTCATAAACATTCCTTTACTTTCACACACCAATGATACAGTAATTTGCAACACACTAAACAAACTAGGAATTCCAATTATACAAACCATATCATCTCATAAAAAAACAATTTCAAATCCAGGCGTATACACTGTTTCTTGCCAAAATTACCATCATATATACGTTGGTGAAACCTAATTATTATGTTCGACGTTCATCTTCGTCGCCAACTGTTATGTTTGCAGGTTGAACCAAATAACGTATAAGACAATACAAATGCAGACTCAACAAACAAAGGTGAATCAATAAGGAGTGTATTAGGAAAAGTATATTTTCAGTATATTTACATAATGGTTGTCAAGTAAGAGAGTCTTGGCTGGAGAAAATATCTGCCCTCGGCTCGGCTTTCGGTAGTTTCTGGTTAACACACACTCAGACTAACCGAGTCTTGCAATTTATGTGTAATATTATCCACATATGTAAATGAATGGGTGTCACCACAACACTAATGTATATTAGATAAAAGGGGCAATGAACATAAACGAAATTGAAAAAATAGAAGTTCTCTGAAGGCATTGTTTTTTTTTAATTTAATGCAGCATAATTATACCTTTGACTCCAAACAAGCAAAAATAGGTAAATTTATTTAAAATAAACCGCGACGTAGACTTCATGAATCAGCGTTTATCGCACATTAAACCACAATTAAATAACGGTGATGTTTCTATAATGTATCACCATTAACAAGTAAACTACTATTAATAGAACATAATTTAATTTGGAACATATTTTAACTCCTTCACACCATAAAAAAACACCTCTTATAATAATTAATACATATAATTAGTCAATAAATAACGTAACAAAAATACACACATCGCATTTTAGTTACAAATCCATATTATAATTATCACGGATATATTTGTTCTAGAAAGAATATGAATTGCATCATATCTTGTTAAATATAATAACGACCATATAGTGCTATAAAAAATCTTACTCCCTTTCACAACGCTATTTATTTGGATTGTAGATGGATGATATATGAATGCCAATAAGCGATTCAGAATCCCGTTTTAACGTTGTATGCGATGAAGCAAAGTCAAAGAGAAAATAACGTAGGTTTACTATGCAGATGGCTTCCGTAATTACTAAATTGTAATGGAAAAGTAATGACGAAATCGCAGATTGTATAAATATTTAACGTGAATAGATGCGTTTCTGCATTTTCCATGAATGAGCTAAATGATTTATTTAAATAAATGGGATGTGCAAAAATTCCACAGGGGATTCATTCACATGTAATATATTGATGTTGCCATTCTGTAGATGTTCAGTGGAAATGGAAACGCTCTAATATTATTGTTTCTTTTTTTGTTAAAACTGCAAAAGGGACACCCAGCGTAGCCCGTTTGTAAAAGACGCTTAAATATGATATTTTAACTGTTGCAGATATCTTATATATTATTATAGAGTTCATGATCTATCGATTTTTATATGTTTCGATATGTTTTTATATATGTTGCGATTTCAAAAATAAAAAAATATCCATGTTACTTGGGTGCATCAGCTTGAATCGAAACTGAAACCAAAACTTATGAAAAACATATATGTATGTATATATATATATATATATATATATATATATATATATATATGTATATATATAAAACTTTAGTTCCTTCACCTATAATCGAAATCGATACATATATATATATATATATATATATATATATATATATATATATATATATTAAAAGATATATTTGGTAAAAAACAAGGAAAAAGTGCTCAATACGTAGTAGAGTTTAATATATTTATATTATTTCAACTTCGGGTGTATTAACGTAATTTATTACAGGTTTCAATATACGGATTAAAAATTGTCCGACTATATCGTCAGTTGATTCCCTTTTAATTGGATGTTTTCAATTGTAGATTTTCGATACTCATCAGAGGCATTCCGATGCAAAATGTACTTAAGAAAACATCAAGTATATTCGGGTGAAATGAAAAATATCGGCCCGATCATTTCCGAGTTCATAGAAAACAAACGCATACAGAGAAAAATGTTCTTTCATCGAATACTAGTAGGCTTCCTGGCGTTGCTCGGTCGTAAAACATGCATGCATATATTTTAATTAATGCAGATTTCTTATTTATTATAAAGTGAAATACCATAGGTATAAAAGGCAACGTTAAACTCTTTCAAAAATAAAGTAAAAAACGGAAAACATCGGAGGCACGTGCATCTGAGTATGATGTTTTTCTAAACAGTTCACTTTTTGTAAGTAAGCGAAAAACATCCAAGCTGAGATTAAATCCTAAACCTAAAGTCAAGTACCAATAAGCATTAGGCCAGCTTAGCACGATCTTTAAAAAGTGTTTCCAAGCCTATTAATAATATAAGTAATTGTTCATGTTAAAAGTTTTCCCATGAGCATCTGTGAAACAGTTGACAAACAGATAAAATCCAATGACCCCGACTTATCTATTTTTTTTTAATTTGACCCTTTGACGGACAATTCCGTTGGATGAAAACCAATTCAAATGTTTTCCACATGTCTGAATACTATATATACCAACTTTTAAGTCTGTGGATAAAAAAATTAATTGACTATAAAGGTTGATAACTCTCCTAATGCAGATTCTCACTTTTATAGATATATAATATAATAATATAACAATAATAGTAATAATAATATTAATATATATATATATATATATATATATATATAAATGTTTAGAGGTACAGAATTTATATATAGTTTTAAAAAAAGTAATAGGCGGAAGTTTCTCGAGAGCTCTTTCGGCTATCATCTCGTCAGGAGAAAATCGATTGCAACCTAAATAATATTGTGTCGAAAATATTGTGTCAACTTTGGTCCGTAGTGAAGGGGTTCCTGTCCTTTTTTTTTACTTTTTCCGTTTTTGCAAATATTTATCTATTGGTGATCAATTTGCTAGGCAAAATGCTTCCAAAGATAATAGTAAACAACTTGCTCTTCTGGTTCGCAGCAATGGAAGCAAACATATTTTCAATTTTTCAAATCTGTCTTTACAGAAATTGAAAATAGAGTTTTGTCTAGGGGTTTACATTTTTGTATTTCCCCTACTAGTATAAATAAAGAGAGAACACTTTCTGCCTTTGAAGTTTTGTTCTCTCAACTTAGACATAATATGCTGAATTCCCCGGAAAAAATTGTTGGGATGAAATCCAATTTAGTTGCCTTAGCTCACCGATATAGTAACATTCCTGTCGATCATAGCGACTTTGTCTGGAACATAACGCAATTTAAGACTATGAAAGCATTAAAATCTAATACCGATATTTATATGTGTAAACCAGACAAAGGTGCAGGAGTGGTGATTTTGGATAAAGAGGACTACATTGAGAAAATGGCAGTTATTCTCAATGATGGTTCGAAATTCCGTAAACTCGGCTCTGTCGAGTTGACAGATAATACTTGCAAGAACGAGGCTAAAATGCAAAGACGTCTACTTGCATTATTTAAAAAGAAGGTTTTTTGCAAGGATGTCTATGACAGGATCAGGCCCTCTGGGTCACAACGTCTCAGAATGTATGGTCTCCCCAAAATCCATAAGCAAGATGTTCCACTGAGACCCATTTTATCAATGGTTGGTTCAGCACAACATTCTTTGGCTCAGTGGCTTGTGGAAATTCTGCAACATGTGCGTGAGTTATACACCACGCATTGTATCCCAGATTCTTTTCGGTTCGTTGATTGTGTACGTGGGTTGGATTCAAATACAGAGACGTCTTTCATGTGCTCATTTGATGTCTCTAGTCTTTTTACCAACATACCGTTGGATGAGACTATACGCATATGTACCGACGCTTTATATGATGGTCGCCTGACTGCTCCACGGTTTTCTAAAGAGATTCTTATTGAACTCATTTTAATGTGTACGAAATCCGTGGAATTTAGTTTTTGTGATATTATGTACTGTCGGGTTCACGGGGTTTCAATGGGGAGTCCGTTGGCCCCAACTTTAGCGGATATTTTCGTCGGGTACTATGAATTCGTTATGTTTAATTCTACAACTAAACCCACTGCATATTTCAGATATGTTGACGACCCTTTTGCTATTTTTCCTTCGCAAAGTGAAGCGTCGATATTTTTTAATAGGTTGAATTCTTTACATGGGGCTCTTAAGTTAACTATGGAAAGTGAGAAGGACAATTCGCTTCCTTTCTTGGATGTTCTTGTCGAACGCTCAAGGGGGGTGGCTTTCTCACTACAATTTATAGAAAGCCGACATTTACTGGCCTATATGTGAACTGGTTGTCTTTTGTACCAAAATAACGTAAGGTCGGCTTAATTAATACTTTGGTACATAGAGCCCTCATGATTTGTTTGCCTAACAGATTAGATGTTGAACTCGATAAGATCAGGGAAATATTCATCAATAATGGTTATCCTGTTGACCTTATTGATGACTGTATTTTCAAAAAGGTTGCGGATTTTAAATACCCTAAAAAGTTTGGACCCTTGAAATGCCCGGTTTATTTTAAATTACCGTGGATTGGGGAAGGGAACAATAGAATTTCCAAACAGATTCGAAGAAGTATTTACGACTGCTTCAATTCGGTGTCCTTGCGTTTGGTACATACTACGAGACCTGCTTTTCCGTCTTTTCGCAAGGATAGTTTGCCTTACATCCAAAATAGTAATACTGTATATCAGGTTAGATGCCAGTGCGATGCTGGTTATGTTGGGCGAACATCCTTGCACCTTTTGACTCGTATAAACCAGCATGTTCAATCGAAGATCAGACAAGGGAGGATGGGGTCTGGTGGTCTCCTTCCTTCTGCAGCCTTGGACTCTGCTATTGGCCAGCATTTGGTTGACAACCCGTGCTGTGCCGATAGATATAAAATAGATTGGTTCGAGGTGCTACATGGAGCGGACTCCAAAAACCATTTAAAGATTTTGGAGGCCGTCTCTATCGCGGTGCGTCAACCTTCTTTGTGCTGGCAAAAAGAAACATCAAACGCCTTGTTTCTCTTTGGGGAACTTTGAATTTTTTCTCCCGCTTTTTTTTCTCTCTCGTTGTGCCAATATTTTAATCGTTTGTAAACGTAAATAAATTTAATTAGTGTCCCCGTACGTTTGGCACATTTAATAAGTCCCCCATTAGAACTCTTTATTTTCGACACAATATTATTTAGGTTGCTATCGATTTTCTCCTAACGAGATGATAGCCGAAAGAGCTCTCGAGAAACTTCCGCCTATTACTTTTTTTTTAATTATATATATATATATATATATATATATATATATATATATATATATATATATATATATATATCATAGAAAAATGCGAGCATGAGAAGTTATATAGTTAAGATGATTATAGATGGAAAAATAAAAGGACTAGTTGTTAAAAATGGGAATTAAAAAAAAAAACAACAAGATATTCTGTTAAAAATATAATAAATTTATAACTTAAAATAGTGCAGCATTAAGAATTCATTTCAACATTCAATAAAACTTTATATAATCAATTTTTAATTAATAGTGCAATATTTTTAGTTAGTTATTTATTATATTTTTGATTTTAATATATTGTCTTTTTTCAGTTTTAGAAAAGTAGTTTTACTTTTCCATGTTTAACAATCTTAACCATATTACTTTTCATGCTCGCATTTTTCTATGTAATCCATGATTTTCCAGGCTTTGCTTTAAAATAATATTTTCTCTTCGTTTTAGCGACAGTATAGCTAAGCGACAGATCGGGATAGCGGTGAATTATAAGCGACATATTTTTTATATCTTGTTATGTCATCATCTCCACTGTTCCCCGTCGATTTGATGTAGCGTAACAGATTTGATTGTTATGGTAACCAACAGCGAATAAAACACGTTTCTCTGTTCCTTACAGATTCTGATAACTTTTTAACACAGTAATTTTATTATTACTTTAGTTTTTCTCAAGGAAAATTTAAACATTTCTTTTTAAAAATATAGCTAAGAAGGAACTGTAAAAATTGCTTTAAATTTGCTCGCCAAATAAGTGAGCAGTAAAGCTTGTATGCAGTTCTAAATAATTAAAACTTACACTTAACCATATATTCAGATACTACTGTGTTTGGGTGAAGAAGTTTTGAGTAGTTTATTAATCTATATATCTATAAAAATGAACGTGTCTGTGTGTCTGTCTGTCTGTGTATTTGTGTGTCTGTGTGTCTGTCTGTCTCTATGTGTACATTTTCCTACGCAATAACTGTCAATTTGTTGACCTTTAAGAACTCTACCAAACTCCTCCGAGAATTTGGGGTCTAAACACTTGAAATTTTATATATAGGGTCTTTGAACATGGATCTAACTTAATAATTTGATTTGAACCCAAAACAATACATTTAAGGGGTCATAATAGGGGCCAACGTTTTAAAAATTGACCGTTTTTTTTTTTTGGTTTTGTTTTTTTTATTTTACTCAGCATATACCTTCAAACACCCGGGCAACGCCAGACTGAAATGCTAGTATAATGATAAAAGGAAATAAAACAATGCTGGTAAAAATGGTTTGTGCTTACTAAGTTGAACATATCGCAGACTTAGCACTTACATATGTAAACTTACCACTAGAAAATACCTAATTACAAAGAAAGATTAAACTTAATAACAGTGGTAAATAGCAAAATAGGAAAACCATACATTTATTGATTAAACAAAGAAAAAGGACAACTGTTTCATTCATAGAACGATAATAAATAAAGCAACTAACTTATAACAAATGTAGACACGAGAAAGTTATTATTTCTATTTCAGTAATATGTTTATATACGAGATGTCTTCATTAATTTCTAGACTTTCTTGTACTTTAGAAACGTATGGAATGCTTCAGAATGCCACATCTTGCATGAATTGAGCATTAGTTTTTGAGTCGCATAAAAGATTCAAGGAAGACAGGAGGTCTGTGAGGGATTTTTTTTACATGGTGGTCACCACTTATCAAGGCCAGGAAGCCACTCAGGGATAAAGGTTATTGCAAGTACAGTACTTTAGTGTGGAGATTTGATGAAGTGTTAACTTAAGGGGGCGGTTCATTAGGAATTTGTTAACGTTGGACTTGAAGACATCCAAGTTATATTCAGGTGGGAAGCAGGCAGACGAAACAGAGTTCCAAAGGCGTGCAGTTCTAAGAAAGAAGCTTTGTTCATGAAATCCACGTTTTGATTTAGGCACAGATAAAGAGTGGGGAAACTTTTCACAGTGGATTCAGCTACACGGGTGTTTTTCGTGAAAGATTGGATAGAGGGACCAGAGATTGGAGTTCAGACGAGCACCTGCCATGGAAATAATGGTAAAACAAGGATAGGCTCGCAACGTCTCTTCTGTGGGAGAAAACATTAATATTTTCACCTTCAACTGGGCACTCTTGTACAGGGAGGGATCGCTTTTTTCGCCAATATTGCCGAAAGTAATCCCCTCTTTTCGATTGTCTAGCCTTTATTTAAATCTACGTCACTTCCGGTTTGGCGCTGGTCGTAACAGCAAAGACGTCACTTTTTTCACGTTCTTTTCCTTCTTCGCGGTACGGGTTCGAGCCTGCCTTTCTAGTACCGCTTTTTTTTTCTCAACACACACCTCCCAACACCGGGGCAACGCCGGGCGCCCATGCTAGTATATCTATGAAAGTGAACGTGTCTGCCTGTCTGTCTGTGTCTGTGTGTCTGTGTACATTTCCCTACGCAATACCTCTGTCAATGTTAAGTCTACAGACTCAAAATTTGATAGGGTATTGAGATTTGGGAAAATCTTTGTAATCGGTTTTCGGCCAAAAATTTGGCTGTTAAGGGTTCAAAGTTCGACGTTTTGATCTTTGAGAACTCTACCAAACTACTCCGCTAATTTAGGGCATAATCACTTGAAATTTTAGATATAGGTTCCATGGACATGGATTAAACTTATTAACTTGATTTGAACCCAATACAATAAATGTTAAGGAAGGGGTCATAATATGGGTAAAATCTTTTTTTTAAATTTGACCTCTGCGGTCTCTACTAAATTACTCAGACTGGCCGAAAACGGATTACAAAGATTTCCCCAATCTTAGTACTCTGTATATCAAATTTCGAGTCTGTAGACTTAAAATTGACAGAGTTATTGCGTAGGGACACACGCACAGACACGTTCACTTTCATAGATATATAGATAAATGTGTAAACCTGGTATTTTTGCAAACATATAAAGTTTCGTAACAATAAATTATAAATAGTTATTTAAACGTATATTAGCTAGTAAAAGAATAGTGCTCATATCTATGTTAAAAATAATACCTATCGTAGCAGAAATTGTCAATACGACGTAAAATCGTTGAAAAATATTCCGTACTTACAGTTACATGCATACATGAAGTATTTTTTTTAAGAAACTGCAGTCCTATGTTTAGAATAATTCGACTGCCATTTAATAAATGTTAAAATAGGTTCGTATTTTCTTGTTCGTCCGTACATGTCAATAGTCGAACGCGCTTTCATTTGTCTGTCTTTGATTTTGTCAGTTCTGCGAGAAATTGAAAAACGGCTTTTTGATCTCTATTCACTCTTTAGATGATTTCAGTGCAAAAGTATTTATAACAGGCAAGCCGACTTTTATATCTGCCAACGCATACGCCCACCAGTCTGTAACGTATTCGCAACGTACGACGTTAATATAACCTAATTTTCCCAAAAGTACAATTGTATTAAATTTATATTAACTAACTTTCCCTGCAGCCACTTTCTCACAGAAAATGCATTTTTAGTGTTTCCCTATTTGATCAGCAGTCGAGCAAATTTTAATGAGGGATTATATTACTTGCTCCAAAGAAGCCTGCGTGTCTGTGGGTCTATTAGGATTCTGCTGCTCAATAATAGAATAAAGCAAAATGACGATGTCCAAGTATTTCTCTTCACTGATCGCGCGAAAGGATACTGAGTTCTCGCAAAATTTAAGTCGATCGTATGCAGATTAGAAGATCTTGGGACGAATATAAGTAATCCGTTTGAAGAGAGAGAGAGTTCCTGTTTAAAGAAAACGAGATATACACACGTGCTACAAGTCATCCAACGACACACTGTTTCGTAGCTCTTCAGGGCAGCTACAATGGCATTTGCCTAAAGATGGGATGGAAACGCAACAGTCTTGTATAATGGTTTTCAAACTGTGGTTGGGAAAGATAAGATATGGGGTCTGTGATTTAACTCATCACGTGTGTCACATTTTTTTTTTTTCATAATGGGGTAGATATTTATTTGCTGTGCACCGCAGCAAAATGTGGCACAAGGCCGAAAAGTACAGAACAGTCGAGCTCCCCTAAAGAAGGAACACTCTCGCCTAAACAAAAATTGTCTTGGAACTCCCCGTCAGCATTCCCCGATAGGGGCACTTCAGGCGACAAGCAATTAACTTGCCCCACTGGAAAGCCCGGTGGCTAGACCTGGGAGGGTGGACCTCCTAGGTAATACCCAAGCGGTGTACCTCAGTCCGTCTGAATGTCAAGAACGGATTCTTGACGAGTACTTCTACCCTGTCTCCCTGCAGCCAAAACCGCTAGGAGACACATCCCATCATGAGAGATTCATAATGGGGTATGATCCCGCATAGTCAGGAGATTCTATTAATAAACGATGCTGCTAGGAAGTGACGAATCGAATTAATTTACGTCCTGCTATTAACCAATCAGAAACCAGAATTGCTCCATAAATATTAAACCTTTCTGTAGCAATTCCGCATATGTTTTTTTGGTTCTCTTGCATAATTTGACCCGAATCTTCGTGATTTTCCGTCAATCCCGGATCGGGCGAGATCGGCAATCATCGGTGTGAGCCAAGCGTTGTTCAAATGTTTGAAACGCTAATTCATCTTTAAAAATGTTTTTTTATGTTTTTAATAAGTTTTTTTTTTATTTTATGATTAGTTATTTTTATTGATTTATTTAATTTGAATATTTTTTGTACTTCAATTTCTGGGAGTTTGCTTAGCCAATGAAAAAGCGATATGTAAATGAAAGCAAATGACATTCGAATTTGAAGAAATCGACTGAACCCCAAAAAAGCTGACAAACAACTATATTTTTAGACTCGCCAAACAGAAAAAAATGACAGGCAAGGAAATAAACCTGTGCATGCAACAAAAACAAATGGAAACGCCGATGTAGACAATCTCATATTGTCAGGAAGAGAAATTTCGTTTCCAAACAATGAGGTGCACTGTGCACACTGCACCAATTGTAAACACAAATGTTTACTAAAAAAAAAGAAGATCATGCGTAAAGGATGGCTTCTCCTGGCGGTGTACGAATGGACAATGCCCAATGTAGACAATGGGTATCATTGCGCACAGGATCGTTAACTTTCTGAGAGAAATTTGTCAGGAGTATTTCCTGATGAATCCCCGACAGATAGGAGGCCCAGGAGGGCACACTGTAGAAATTGATGAATCTCTATTCAACCAAAGAAAACATAACATAGGGAGAATCCTTGAACCGCCCTGGGTCAAAACAGCGTAACAAGCAAGAATGCGGAACCAGCCGGGAGCTTCTGGGTACATAATTACTTGAATTTATGTGGAGACAAAAATTTGGAAACGATCCTTTTGTCTCCATAATAAATCACATTTCCGAAAGCTACCCGGTTGAGGGGCTTTCTTCCATTTCCTCTACCCCATCACCTTCCTCTTTGCTGCCGATGGGCGATCAACAGTCGACTGAAGTAAAAGTTTCCTAAGGAAATATCCTCATCTCAAGAAAGTTCTTCCGACGGCAATTAACAACCGTAAAAAAAAATCACCATTTCTTAAAAATAAAAAATTGAAAAATTCTATTTCTGTGTAATCCCCCCCCCTTAAAAAAGGTGCTAATGGAGAGAATGATCCGCGCTATTTTTTAAATCGTACTTCTACATGTAATTAAAGTTTTATTATGTTTTTTTTTATTCAATTGTAAGGTTAAAGTAAAGAATAGGTACAAAACACCCTCCTGTCCCCATGTTAAGAATTGCTTTTTAAATGATAACATTATTATTTCAGCACGGATCACTCTCTGCATGAATACCCCCCAAAAACAACCTGACTGAGCAAAAAGTTTTGAAAATAAAAAACAAGAAAAAATACGGTTAAAGAAAAACAAAAACATTGTACTTACACCTAAGATTTATACGGGTAAACAACCGTTTCTTGAACATAATATTTACATAACTCGCTGTTGATATATATTTTGCAAAAAAAGATACTAAAATGAATAAACATATTTGCTTTTTTCAAGGTAGGTTTTTTGTTATTGTTTGATAATTTGCATTTGTATTTTCTTTCCGGTTTGTTTTACTTTTTTTCTTAGACTGCGTCTGTTATGCTGCTCAGCTGACACCGATGATCGCTAGTCTCGCCCGATCCGGGCTTGACGGGAAATCACGAGAATTCGCGTCAAATTATGCAAGAGTGCCGGTTTTTTTTGGGGGGGGGGTCGTGTCAACACGAGAAGGATTATTGCTTCAAACCAGTCATCTCCCAAGACATGTGTAGAACAATGAACCATCGGAAACTGTTCTGAAACTAAACATGGTTTACACTTCTAGAACGTGAAATCCAAAGTATAAATTGTGAATGCCTGGATATTCATTTTTTAAAAACTTGTATTAACACTCATTAGATGCCAGTGTTATTTATACAAAAATAATTTTACACATGCAAGAGCTTGACGTTCACATTTTAGGGGGAAAGTATTAACCATTGATAAAGTTTGAAGACAGAAACCTCAAGATAAAATCAACTCAGAATCTGCTACAAAGACGGAGAGATTTTTCATATAAAACACATCAAAAAACTTGATGGGAAAAATATTCGATTTGTATTCATAGAAAGTTTGTTTAATGCTAACAAAAATCAGTGCTTACTTTGTCAAATGAAGCGCAGAAACCAGATATATTACAGAGACATTTAAGAAGACTTCATTTTCAACTTGCCACATAACCATGTAGCTGTTTTAGAAATTTAAATACAAGAAAAAGAGACGCATAGTTAAAGTAGACGTCCACCTCAATAACATCATACCATAATGTATTAAAGGCAACATATTTAGTGCCACTGAGAGAAGTCAGTGGTAAGAAAGTTCATATTGCTTATTAACTTGTTTCGCCCTGTGCAATACATATGTGTGAAAAAGGTTTGGAGGAAAAATTTGCTGCGAAATTGAAAGTTGTGCCACGTTCAGATAACACAATTGCGCAAATAATAGAATATATGTCAGAAAACATGAACTTTTGAACTCGGGAATATTTCTGTCAAACACGAAAATTTAGACGAAATTTCCAATGGAATTCTACATTTACTTCATGGAAGTAGCATGCTCTCGTTCCATGACTGGATAAAAGTCCAAAATAATGGATAGAGGTCCTAAGTAAATTACAATTGCGAATTATTTAGGCCCGCTATCCAGTCATGGCTGACAAATCAAGATCATGTTTACCACCATAGAAATAAGTAAGGGTTCGTTCAGAATTCCTACAAAATTCTTTAATTTGAAAAAAATATTTCCGAGTTTGACAAGATACGCTTGAATAAACACGTAGGTTATATCGACTAAAATGAAATCGTCAAAATGATATTCTCGATGATAACAGTTGTTCTGAGGAACGCAAATAATTTGTTGTTTCGCAATTTTTTAGGACTTACTGGTTATACTTTTCTTTAGAGATCTTCAGGTTAAGCATTCTGTACCTTTAAAATTGGCGCGCATTGGCGCACGTAGCGACTTGAAATTTCCATAGCCATAAGAACATTTTGTATCGATTGTTTATTTTGCAATTAAGAATGTTGAATGATTTTTACTTTTTTGTTCTCTTCATCGTAACTTTTTAATTTTATAAAAATAATAAAAAAAACAAAATATTTTTGCTTCGAATTAGTGTTTTTATTCTTATTTGCTTCTGCCAAATACATGCATGCTTATTGTAAACCTAAATTGAACTCAACCTCAGATCAAAAGTCTCAAACTCAAATCCAACTGTTCTATTCTCTCTACACTTTCTACACTGACGCCCAAAATAAAGAAGACGGCTCTTTCATAGAGAGACCCAACCACATCTCATTTGCATATCTCCTCCCTCCTCTCGTCACATCACGTGATTTTCAGTCCATAAATACCAGGGAGCGACTATTTTTATTTTCTCTTTTTTTTTCTTTCCTAACACGAGCCGCACGATGCGTGAGGTAAGGTTCTTTACTTTTAACCACAGTTAAATAACTTTCCATGTAATAACTTAATATTAACCCATACACAGTTAGGTATCATTTGAGGATTTTGTCCCCCATATGTTGTCATTTGATGGGAGAGGTGAGTAGCGCATCTTTGCTAGTGATGGGCAAAGAGTTAATATTATCTGGTATTAAAGTAGTAAATTTCATTAAAACTAGACCACTCTGTAGTCGTTTTTTTGCTATACTTTGCGATGAGATGAGGGATGAACATTCAAGTCTGTTGTTTCATGTAGCGTTAAGATGGCAAGCACGAGGTAAAAGAATTCAGCATTTACTTGAATTCTGAGAAAAACTATAAAGGTTTTTGTGTGATTACAATGCCGAACTTGCTTCGATAATGGCCGGTAAAATTTGATTTTATAAAGTTGGTTTTCCAGTAGATAAATTTCACAAACATAATGAACTAAATGTATATCTTCAATAAAGTTATTCAAATATCTTATTTACCTCTGACAAAATTTAAGTCTATAAGTAAAGAATTAATCATGTGAACTATAAAAGTTAGTAAGAAAACTTTAGATATTTTCCCTAAACTTGACGGATATCTCACCAAAAACCGTTCAGTTAATGTTGATTTAACAACTGTAAATGCTAAAAAACATTCAATATTTCTCATACGTTCCTGATAATATTAAAAATGTTGATTGGATCAGAAATCCGTTTAATGTTGATAAAGATATGAGCATGCCCACTGGAAAAAATAACTGAAAAAACTAACCGGAATACCAAGAAACAGAACTTTTAAAAAATCAGAATATTGACATATTTTTTCTCTGCGTGCTGATTAATCCTAAGTCATGCAGATTAAAATTCGATAAACAGTTTCTTTGTTTTGACAATCGTTCTCACCTTCCGTTTTGTCTACATAACGTTTTGGTCGATGCAACCTCCGACATTCATCACATTTTGGCGTCGTACAGATAGCACTCTAGAAAAGAACATTTTCCAATAAATCTTAACAATACAAACATTCATATCTCATCTCCAAAATTCAGAACGATCACATTCTTATATGCAAAAAACTGAGGGTGGGGTGAAAGAATTGTACGCGATGTTGGAAAATCTGTTTGCAAATCAGTAAATACTTCTGTGTTTACATCTCTTAATATGGTATCTTAAAAGATGCATTACCTGAAAATACTTCGTTCAAACTCCTCGGCTTAACGTTTACAGGGAACATGAGTTCGATTAGATACTTCGAGATCATTGCCAAGGCTGCTGCGAAGAAGCTGGGCTCTTTCTCCCATGCTAGAAAGTTACTTACGCCTGAAAGTATCCTGTGCACCTACAAAGTCACCATTCGCCCATGCATTGAGTGCTGCTGTCACATTGGGATTAGTGCATCTGCTACTAGTCTCTCGCTCCTGGACAGTGTTCAAAAGAGAGTCGCCAACCTGATAGGTACTGAACTCACATCTAGGCTTCAGCCTCTGTCCCATCGACGGAATGTTGCATCCCTCTACCTGTTTACAAGTATTTAATGATAGATGCTCTGACGAACTACAAGCCCTCGTACCCCCTTGACGAAAATACCCAATAAGCAGCTAAGTTTCACACCTACACAGTAGAGATCCCTAGGTGTAAGAAAGCCTTCTACTTTAATAGCTCGTTACCCAGAACTGCTAGACTGTGGAATTCTCTTCCGAGTTCCTGCTGCCTCAACGGTACTGACATGCAAATGTTCAAGGGTAATGTGAACAGACATCTTGCTGCTAAACTCCTTACATAGTACCCCTACAACTTAGGTCGCTGATAGTAGCCCCCCCAACATCAAAGTCGTAATGTGCCTTGTTTGAGGTAAAAATGTAAAAAAAATATACATGCGGTAATTAATAAAAGTCTGAAAGTTCTTAATAGAAACAAAGAAAACGTTTCACATTTAGTCATGGAAGTAATTACAGTGCGCATCCAACACGATCTGCCAACGTGTATCCAGTTTTTTTAATCCCCTTCCGGTATAACTCTGAAGTTTTGGATGAAAAGTAGTCCGTAAGAGCATAGGCGAAGTCTGCTTCATTGTGGAAGGATTTTCCACGAAGGCTATTATCCAGAAAGTAGAAGAGCTGGTAACCGGAGGCGCAAGGTCAAGTGAATAAAGTAGATGGAATAACGTCACGCACGCAAGTTGTTGTAGCGTATCTCTGACCACTCCCCCGACATGCGGCTTGACGTTGTCATGGAAAAATCATACGTTTTCAATTTACTTGGTTCTTTCTTCGCAATGTCTGTTATAAGCGTTTTAATTGCTGTGAGTATAAGTCTTCGGCGACCGTTTGACCGGTTGTAGCAGATCCTAATGAATCCATTGACGACATGTCTACCAGACATCAAGCGTAATCCTGCATGGGTGTATAGACAGTCTTCCGGTGTGAATGGCAGCATACTGAGGAGACAACAAACGATTTGAATGCCTGGCAATTTCGTACAGAACTGCTTGACATATGCGGCGAAAATACAGCTACTGATTAGTCCACATTAAAGTCACAAAAATAAAACTCCCGAGCGTGATATCTAGATACTTCCATAATTTTCACAGTTGTCTTGTATTTAAGTGATGTCCAGGCACGGTGCGCACTGTTTTTATAACGCCTGCAGTTCCTACTTCCTAGAGTCCGCGTTTTCAAAACCTCGCTACATGCATTTAGTATATAATTTAACTTCAGTCAATGGCTAATTAAAAAAGAGTGGTAACATTTTATTACATAGTATATATATATATATATATATATATATATATATATATATATATATATATATATATATATATATATATATATTAGCAAAATTACTCGCACTTCGCACGGGACGTTGCTGTATGCTGGGATACCCTCTAAGCAGGTACCCGTGTAAAAACCAAAGTTCTTATTTTAACTTTTAACCTTTAAAAATTCTGTGCACTATTTCTAGATCGGAGAGCATCATGGCAGGTTTAGTCATGATAGCTCCACTGGTGCCAGCTGTAGGAGAGTATATATATACATGGGCTATGATCTTGGCCTTTGATCTTTACTTTCGAAAATGGTGGGCATATTCCCTAGGTGGGGTTGATCATCATGCCAGATTTAGTCATCATCGGTTTAGTGATGTTTGCTGTAGAAGAGTATATATACATACACTATGACATTGACCTTTGGCATTAACCTTCAAAAATCGTGTGCACAATCTCTTGGTTGGTAACTATCTTTTGGTTTGTAATCATCATCATGTCAGGTTTAGTCATGATCAATTCAATGATATGACCTGTAGGAGAGTTGTACACACAGACACATACACATACACACGAGCACCACTACTCTATATATTCATAGATAATTATATATATATATATATATATATGTATATATGTATATACACCCCCATATATATATATATATATATATATATATACATGATAAGACTGCTCATTAATTGTAAAAATATACATATGAATCAAACAATAGAAAAATCACCATACTTTAATAAAATTAATATAAATAAAATGCAGAATAGGGGAATCTTAATCTGTTCTATTACCGTCGAACATAACATAAGAAGACATTTGTAAAAATGTTAATATAGCATGGCTGGATATTAAGCTATAACAAATAATAAGCTATAACAAATAATAAGCTATAACAAATAATAAGCTATAACAAATAATACGCTATAACAAATAATAAGCTATAACAAATAATAAGCTAAAACAAATAATACGCTATAACAAATAATAAGCTATAACAAATAATAAGCTATAACAAATAATAAGCTATAACAAATAATAAGCTATAACAAGTAATAAGCTATAACAAATAATACGCTATAACAAATAATAAGCTATAACAAATAATAAGCTATAACAAATAATAAGCTATAACAAATAATACGCTATAACAAATAATAAGCTATAACAAATAATACGCTATAACAAATAATAAGCTATAACAAATAATACGCTATAACAATTAATAAGCTATAACAAATAATACGCTATAACAAATAATACGCTATAACAAATAATACGCTATAACAAATAATAAGCTATAACAAATAATAAGCTATAAAAAATAATAAGCTTTAATAAATAATAAGCTATAACAAATAATAAGCTATAACAAATAATACGCTATAACAAATAATAAGCTATAACAAATAATACGCTATAAAAAATAATAAGCTTTAATAAATAATAAGCTATAACAAATAATAAGCTATAACAAATAATACGCTATAACAAATAATAAGCTATAACAAATAATACGCTATAAAAAATAATAAGCTTTAATAAATAATACGCTATAACAAATAATAAGCTATACCAACAGATGATTGTTAAGTCCGGGAAAAGTAAAACACATTGAACATATAAAAATCTAAGGTTAATATATTTGTTTAAAATAATTAAAATTTAAAAGATATGAATTATTTGTGCTCATGGTACTGGATTTAGAAGCTGGCGCTGAGCATATGAGACTGAACTGTAAAAGTGCCATAAGACTATGAATGTATGAACTGTCTTAAAGGGGAAATATCCCTTAATTGATGCATATCAGAATATATATATGTATATATATATATATATATATATATATATTATTTTTTATTCCTATAGGCATATATATATATAAATAGTCATCAACAAACAGTGCTGTATATATATATATATATATATATATATATATATATATATATATATATATATAGTCATCCACATACAATATATATATATATATACATATATATATAGTCATCCACATACATATGTATATAGTCATCCACATACAGTACTGTATATATAAATATATATATATATATATATATATATATATATATATTTATATAGTCATGCACATACAGTACTGTTTCGCAGTTTCACAGCTCATCAGCGCGTTTAGAAAAATATTGTACGCTTGAATTTTTTTCGACGAGCATAAAAATGGGTGTCTGTTCTCAGTGTTGCGGTATAATATATAAAAACGTAATATATAGTTAGTATTGCTCTATCAAAGAATCTAAATAAAATTTACGTTATTAAATAAATTGCATGTCAATACAAAATTGAAACCACATTTATTTCAATATATATGAAAATATGTATATGGATGTAGATATAGAGAGCGAGATTAAACATATATATCTATATATCTAAAAAAAGTGAAAATGTGTGTGTGTGTGTGTGTATGTGTGTGTACATTTCTCTACCAAATAACTCTGTCTATTCTCGGTCTAGTGACTCGAGATTTGACATAAGGAGTATTGGGATTTGGGAGGATCTTTTTAATCGGTTTTCGGCCAGAAATTGGGCTGTCAAGAGGTCAAAGTTCAACGATTTGACCTTCGAAAACTCTACCAAACCCACTCTTGGTCTAATCATTTAAGGTTCATACATAACGGGTATTCAGACATGTGGCAAGCATTTTAATCACTTTTAACGCGAAAATTTGGCTGCCAAAATGTCAAAGTTAAAAAAGTTGACCTTTGAAGATTCTACCAAATCTCTCTACCAATTTTGGGTCTAAAGACTTAAAAATTGTTATATGTAGGTAACTGGGATATGGTTAAAACTTTGTATTTTCATATGAGACTAAAATAAACGTTATGGGGTCAAAATTGAGATCAAAGTGTCAAAAATGACCTCTACTATCTTACATAAAGTGTATTCAAATGTAGGGCAAGTTATGAACAGTACATAGGGCCAGAGCAAAACCAGGCTGAACTGCTAATATATATTGCAATAGAAAAATGCGAACATGAAAAGTAATATGGTCAAGATTTAAACATGGAATAGTAAAGGACTAGGTGTTTAAACTAGAAAAAAAAATGATAAGATATTCTAGTAAAAAATATAATAAATTAATAACTTAAAATATTGCAGCATTAAACATGTATTATATAATGTTATGAATTGAATTTTTAAAAACATTTTTAATGCTCCAATATTTTATGTTATAAATTTATTATATTTTTAGTAGATTATCTTACTCCATTTCTTTTCCAGTTTTTACAACTAGTCCTTTACTTTTCCATGTTAAATCTTAACAATATTACTTTTCATGTTCGCATTTTTCTATTGTAATCCATGATTTTTCCATGCTATAATAAATTCACTTGTTCTTTGTTTAATTTAAGTCTTATTTTTTGCCTCAAATAAACACATATGTGATAACAATATACGGAACTGGCCTGCTTTCAATAAAATCCCCTAATTATTTCCCTTTTATGCTTTCATTCCCGCTGTTTCACTTGTTACTTCTCTCTTCGCGACATCAGTGAATTAGTGGCAACAATAGTCGCTGTAGCGACGCGGTTGCTATGGAAACCAATCATAAAAAACATCACTCACCTCCTTACATATTTTTACGATTTTGAACACCAGAAAATTCATGATAACTTTTGTTTTACTGAACGAAAATTTAAAAAAATTTTCACAGTACAGCTGAGAATGTGATGTTTAAACTGTAAAAATTGTTTGAAATTTGCTCGAAAAATGAGTGAACGATTAAGCTTTAAAGCAGTTCTAAACGACTAAAACTGCCACTGAACCATAGATTTAAACACGGTAGTCTTCGAATGATATGTATTTTAACTAGTTTGTACATGCATCCAAAGTTAATATAAAAAAGAACATGTTAGACAGATGTTTCGTAGCAGAGAAACATTGCCGTTTGAAACCGTTTCGACACTTAAATAGCTTTTGCAAATTTCAAGTGAATATAGAAGTAGGTTCGGATTTCTTCCTGTTGATCTAAAAATCGAGCAGCAGTACTATCGAAAATGCCACCTTGTTTCAGCATGTCAATCGCAGTGTACGACACTAGTTATGTATCGTCAGTAAATAGCATGTAGTTAAAAATTATTATTACATAAATACAACACACGTATATATATATATATATATATATATATATATATATGCATATATATATATATATATATATATACAGCAAGACTGGCAATTAATAAAAGCCTTAAGAAAGTGCTCAATACTATTGCAGAGTAAATATATATTTTTGTTACCGTTTTATATGCTTAGTTACACATGTTCCGCCTACCGAATCGTATCAACGATCCAGTAACTTCGTCAGACTTTAACAGAAATGGTTATTATGATTGGAAAAACGATATTAGAAGAAGCAGGAAAAGATTTCACAACATTTAAGTTTTAAGATTTAATAATTAATTTTCAATGTATAATATAAGTTTTTCTTTATACAAATATCAGCAGTAGCCCGGCGTCATCCGATCGTACAATACACTTAAACATGATATTCTAATTTATACAGATTGCGTATGTATTGTTATAGAGCCAATCCTCTATTGATTATCATATATTACAAGGTATGAATGCCATGGAAAAGTCACTGTTAATAAATGTTTAGTTTCAAAATATGCAAAAAATGATTTGCGACCTTTTTTATTATTGTAAATTGAACACATTATTAATAATAAATAAAAATAAAATGGCGAGGAACACCTGAAGTTTAACAGGGGATTATTCGATCTGTAGTTGAATACTCTACTATTGAGCTATATCTCCGGATTATAATAAATCTAGTTTTTTTTAAGACGAAATGATTTGCTAAGATTTTATTATCTCCCTTTGTCGGTGTAACGTAAAATATTCCCCTGTAAAAAATATTTGTATTTAAATATAAGAAAGAAAGACTATTTATAAGATCGGGCTTTTTCGATTTTCGATACTGATCGGATGAATTTTAGAACAGATCATATCTAAGAACACTACAAGACATATAAATAAGATTTGTGTGAAATTTACAAAGGATAAGATTAGCTGGTTTTGACTTTTATACAATTGTAGAGATAGAAATTTTAAGCAACACATGTGCATACATGTTTTTACGATGAACTTATTTAAAGTGAACCTTATTAAATCTAATAAAATTTTATAAATATCTATTATGTCTGATACGTTTTTTTAACATTTTAATCTAAACCCTTCACGGAGATTTAAATTCTGAAAATGTCTAAAATATAAAACTTGATGTGGAAGCGTCTTAAGAAGATATTGAAACTCGGTGAATCATGCTTAAATAATATCAAATTACTATAGAACAATTAAATGCAAATCTGACAAATTGTATTTCCACATGGGGCGGTTGTACTGGTAGTTGTCCCTCTATAAACATCTCGGAAAATATTTTGTTTTATTAAGAAAATTTCACTTACATCGACGGTATTTGAATTTCCAAAGAATGGCTGTCCTTTTTTGTGCAGAACTGAATTATAGTGAATACAGCCTACATTTATGTCAAGTAGCTTTGTTTCAAATTTCATAATGATCTGTTCAATAGTTGAGGAGGGATTAATGTGCGTGCAGATATATGAATATATAATAATATATAACTTTATATAGTTATTGCAACAATCAAAATGGCTGTTTTTTTAATCCCTAATAATTTTTTACGTACTCCTTTCATTCTCCCTCTCTAACTGGCCACTAATACTAAACTCATTTTATTTATTTACGTTATATATATATATATATATCTATTATTCTACTTTTTATATATATCAAACTATTATTCTACTATTTATATATATCAAACTATTATTCTACTTTTTATATATATCAAACTATTATTCTACTATTTATATATATATAAAATTATTATTCTACTTTTTATATATATCAAACTATTATTCTACTATTTATATGTATCAAACTATTATTCTACTTTTTATATATATCAAACTATTATTCTACTATTTATATATATATAATTATTATTCTACTTTTTATATACATCAAACTATTATTCTACTATTTATATATATCAAACTATTATTCTACTTTTTATATATATCAAACTATTATTCTACTATTTATATATATCAAACTATTATTCTACTTTTTATATATAAAAAACTATTATTCTACGTTTTATATATATCAAACTATTATTCTATGTTTTATATATATCAAACTATTATTCTACTTTTATATATATCAAACTATTATTCTACGTTTTATATATATCAAACTTTTATTCTACTTTTTATATATATCAAACTATTATTCTACTTTTATATATATCAAACTTTTATTCTACTTTTTATATATATCAAACTATTATTCTACTTTTATATATATCAAACTTTTATTTTACGTTTTATATATATCAAACTATTATACTACGTTTTATATGTATCAAACTATTATTTTACGTTTTATATATATATCTAACTATTAAATCTCCTTTTTATATATATCAAACTTTTATTCTACGTTTTATATATCAAACTTCTATTCTACTTTTTATGCATATCAAGCTTTTATTTTACGTTTTATATATATATCAAACTATTATTCTACGTTTTATATATATCGAACTATTATTCTTCGTTTTATATATATCAAACTATTATTCTACGTTTTTATATATATAACTATTATTCTACGTTTTATATGTATAAAACTATTATTTTATGTTTTATATATATCAAACTATTATTCTACGTTTTATATATATAAAACTTTTATTCTACTTTTTATATTGGAGACATTCTTCAACACTTTTAAAACGAATCAAATATATTTTCGATTTGCCTATTCTGAAAATACACGCGTGAATATCACTAATGCTAAGCAAAATGGCTATCCCGCTTTTACCAAATTTTATACGAAACTTATTTATAATGTTATTGTGGAAACTTGGACAGATAATCATATCTGACATTGGTTCACTCGCCCAAATCGAGACATACTGACGTTCAAAAGAATATAAAACAGAATATGAAACTACACGTGATAGCTCCAAACATTGAACCGTGGTGTTTTATTTTGTGCTTCAGTGATAGTCTGCTGAACACAGTTCCTTATTGATTTCCAACTGACCGGCTTCCCCCATAGTTGGTTACAATCCGGCTCACTTTTGACAATTCTTTTATTAGTGCTTTTCTTACATGAGAGAGAGGGAGAGAACGAGAGAGAGAGGGGGAAAGAGAGAGAGGGAGAGGGAAGGAAAGAGAGAAGAAGAATAAGAAGAAGAAGAAGAAGAGAGAGGAGGGAAGAGAGGGAAGGAACATTGTCTTGTTGAATGTTAAATAAATTGTAAAACGCGTAATACCCTTGGCAAAGATGCGTCTCCAATTTGTGCAGAATCTTTGACAAACTCAAGTAAACAATTTAATGCTATTATCTGTCTTGAACAGACACCTTTTCTCTCTGCCAACTATTTATCTTTTAATCCTCTCTATATATCCATCGGTTCTTACGTATTTCATTATTAATATACTTTGCATCATTAATATACTTTGCAACATTAATATATTTGAACTTGTATTTCATTATTAATATTTTTAGGTTTTATTCATTACAAATGATGCTTTAAAATATTGCATTCTATAGATATGCGAGCGATAAAAGAGAAAAGTACACTTGAAAAAAAAAGAAAAGAAAAAAAGAAAGTTGTGACAAATTCCTCTTCTCTCCGATATGCATATATTTTCTGTATTTTTACTTTCGCATATCTGAAAAACAGTTATAAAAACGAAACTTTTAAGGGAATACATACTTCTAAACACAAACGTACACATACACAGACACGCACACATACAGTGACATGTACACACACCCACACATACACACACCCACAGAAACATATATATATATATATATACATACAGTGAGAACTTGCACGTATGTATTTTGAACATTACCATACGCATCACACCGTTAATCACTCAGATAATTCTGTTAACTGGCAAGTCTCAAGTATTCACATACAGAATATAGGCCGCTCGTGGTTCGATATTAAACAGTGGGCGAAAAGGCCTGGTATTTGTGCAATATATATGCATCAGTACTTTGTAGTTATGTACCTCTTCATCAAAAGTGTGAGTGACAAAACAAAAAATTTACATGAGTTTTTGTTCAAGTCAGTCATAAGTCGGAAGAGGAAGGGACATAGCAATAGGCAACCTATTCGTTTTTCTCGTTAATAAAAAATCATGCGTTTTCAATTTCATTCTTTCTTGGTTTTCGTTTTTACTTCCGAAATCAGAAGTTTTTGCTTTCATTCTCTCGCTGTTTCGTTATTACTTCAATTTTGCTGCCACATTCCCGTTCCCGCGCATTTCTTCTGCCGTGCCTTACGCGTCAAGAAGAAAAATGGCGGCCATCGAAAACTGTTAGAGAAAACCTTGGATAGTGAAAGTGGCCATATCGTAAAAACTACTTGTCGGCGAGAATTTTAAATGAGATATTCGTTCGAAACAAACTCGCCCACTACTAAATGTAATCTCTTTATATGTAGTTCAGCAATTAGCTTTTGACGTTAGTTTTAATATTAATCCTGTACAAAAATAGATCAGCATATGCAAATAAATACAATTTTATATAGATATATACATGTGTGTATGTATGTATGTTTATATATATATATTTGATATATATATATATATATATATATATATATATATATATATATATATATATAGTACTGATTGATTGCATTCTGCTTTCGTCTGATTTCTACGTCCATTTATTTGTAAAATAATGTGTGAAATATGGATCATCATCATCATCATTATCTACAGCAGAAGTGTGAGTATTATAAACAAACATTTTATTTAAAAAAAAAATGCCGAGACGTTTTAGAACTGATCGGTTGGATTTTTTTCGTCTGGTTCCTACGTCCATTCATTTATAAAGTTGCACAAACACTTCGACGTGTGACTTTCCCTTCTACAAATTATTTGTTTGGGATTGTTTTCTTTTTTTTATATTCATGTCAAACTCATTGAATTGCACCCATGACCTTTATCTTGATTATTGAAGATTTATGAGTTTTGGAAATCTTCTTCATGTGTAATTTTCATGTATGTGTATGTGTACGTGTGTATATGCATATGTATGTACATGCGTATATGCGTGCTTCTATGAATGTATGTTAGCATGTGAGTGTACATGCGTATGTATGTTTGCGTGCATTCTCTATGTATGCACGTATGTGTTCATGCGTGTGTTTATTTCCATGTGTATGTGGGTTGGAGAGGGCACCCGTAAACCGTGGTGAAGGCACCCCCCTAGAAGAATCAACAAACAAACTATAAAGTGGGAGACCAGTACCCGCATCAAGCTAGTCTGCAGTTTAACTTGTTGCTGGCTATCTTGCTCTTGCTTATTGCTGGGTGTCAACATTTTTAACCTAGAGAGAGATATAGCTGTCGTACAAAGCTACAATTCTGTAACATCATCTTTATATAGATACTTCCTCAGGCATTTGTCTATAAAAATAGTCCTGTGGTGATGGAAAAGTTGTGATACGTGTAAGCCTGAAATGCTGGAAGCATGTAATAATTTATTTGCCATCATCACATGTATGCATGCATGTATGTATGTATGTATGTATGTGTGTATGTATGTATCTATGTGTGTATATTTGTGTGTGTATATGTGTATTGGGGTGGAGAGGGCTACCGTAAGCCGTGGTGAAGGCAACCTTTCCAGGAGAAGCAAATCTCTGATTAAAAAAAACATAAAGCGGGAGACCAATACCCGCATTAAGCTGGTCTGCAGTTTAATTTGTTGCTGGCTATCTTACTCTTGCTTGTTGCTGGATCTCAACATTTTGAACCGAGAGAGAGACTTAGCTGTCGTACAAAGCTAAGACTCTGTAACATCATATTTGTATAGATACTCCCTCAGGCATTTGGGCTCATGGATTTTAAATGTCTGAGGGAGTGGCACTCGTCTGACAAGACGTTGCAATCATCATGTATCTATGTATATGTGTATGCATGTTTATATATGTACATGTGTTTGTATATGAATGTATATCTATGTGTACATGTATATATGCATGTGTGTATATATGTGTTTGTATGTATATGTATATATGTGTTTGTGTGTTTATGTATGCATATGTATGTGTATATATGCATATATATGTATGTGTATAAATGCATATATATGTATGTGTATGTAGGTTAATATATGTATATGTGCATATTGTGTATGTATTTGTACGTGTGTATGTATGTATATGTGTGTTTGTATTTGTATATGCGTGTATATATATATGTATTATATGTATCTTTATGTGTAGGTATGCATGTGTGCGTATGTATATGTAGTGCATGAATGTGTATTATGTATTGTGTATATATGTATCTATATATTGCTTATGTTTATAGACATGTATGTGTGTATGTGTATGTATGTGTATATATCTATGTATGCGTTATTGCGACAACACCCCCAATCCCCATAGATCTTGAAAGTTTACAGCTCCATATGCCATCTATCCAGCAACTAGCCGTTACAGTCCGACAGTCCGTTAGTTTTTATCTCTCTCCTTTTACCCCTACCCCCGCCTTCTAAGTCTTACGAATCTTACACCCCTCCCTTCTTTTGCACCTTCTCTCTCTACTCCTATCCATGTCTGGTTGAATATTTAAGACTTCACCCCACCAATTTCCAATGTTTATTAAATCGTAAAACTTAAATGTTGTCGAATCAGAATTTTGCTTCTTCTAATATCGTTTTTTCCAATCATTTTTGTTAAAGTCCGATGAAGTTATTGAATCTAAATACGATTTGGTAACCGAAACATCTGTAACTAAGCAGATAAAACAGTAATATATACATACATATATATATATATATATATATATATATATATATATATATAGAGAGAGAGAGAGAGAGAGAGAGATAGAGAGAGATAGATAGATAGACAGATAGACGGATAGATTATATATACTCATATAAATTAGGTATGTATATATGCTAATATATGTGCATTTACTGTATTCCCCACTAAAATACTTAACATGTTTTTATAAATCTTAAAATACAGCTACAAGGCGTAAAAAGTCGTAATATAGACGATATTTACTTCAGTCTAGTTTTATGCAGGGGGTTAAAGCGCAGGGAAGACTTAGTGAAACTTTAGATAACATCGAATTTGTGAAATATTAACAACACAGCTATTAAAAATATTTCCCAAAGTTTAGGTTCATCGGAGTATTTTAAACACAGATATATTGATACAAATTGACATGAGGACTCGAGACATAAAACTGAATAGTATACAGATGCAGACTCATATGCACACAATACTTTATATATATATATATATATATATATATATATATATATATATATATATATATATATACTAGCAGGCCCCTAGGCATTGCCCGGTCGTATATTCGCTTAAATCTGATTGTTTGATTAATGCAGATTTCGTATTTATTTTTATATTATACTAGACTACCCGTGACCCGGTGGGTCAGTATGTTATATTAGCTATCGAATTCATGTAGTAGCGTGACACTTGTTACGTAAAGAAAATAGTGTATTTTGACATAACAGAAACATTTCTATGAAAGTATATTAAAATGAACCTTCTTAGTGACACTCAATATGGTTTCCGTTCTGCTAGATCTACAGCAGATGTGCTTACAGTTATATCTCATAGGATTAGCAAATCTCTCGACGGAGGCAACCTTTATAGGGCAATTGCTCTTGACATATCTAAGGCCTTTGATAGGGTATGGCATAAAGATTTACTTCATAAGATCTCTAGCTATTGTATTGCTGGAAATGTCTTCTCAATTATTAAATCATTTCTTTCTGATAGGTTCATAAGAGTAGTAGTTGAGGGGCAAAAATCAGTAGCTCACAGTATTAATGCCGGTGTCCCTCAGGGGTCCATCCTGGGCCCAACTCTTTTCCTGATCTACATTAATGATCTTCCAAATCACATCCTTACATCATTTGTAGACATCTATGCTGACGACACTACCATTTATGGTAGCACATCTAAGACACTAAATGACCAAGTTCTCTCCAATTCTCTCTCCTCTGATCTTGAGCACGTAGTACAATGGGGTAAAGAATGGCTGGTTACTTTTAATGCATCTAAAAACAAGCTTCTCTCTTTACATCATCAACATTCTGATCCACATCTGACATCAATTGAAATGAATGGCTCTCGTCTTCAGGAGGCCTCAAGTTTTGACAAACTTCTTGGCTTGACCATTACTCCTGATCTTAAATGGAACACGTACATCAAATCTGTTGCCAAGGCCGCTGGAAAAATGGTGGGATCTTTCTATCGATCCGGTAGATATCTCACTGCTGATGCTATTCTCTATCTATATAAGAGCCAGGTACGTCCAAGGATGGAATACTGTTGCCACATCTGGGCAGGAGCTGCTAGAAAGGACTTGGCCTGTCTTGATAGAGTTCAAAATAGACTTCGTAGCCTCGTAGGAGATGTCCTTTTCTCTTCTTTACAACCTTTATCTCACAGAAGAGATGTTGCGAGTTTGTCTCTGATGTATCGTTATTTTCATGAAAAGTGTTCGAATGAGCTTCAATCTATGGTCCCCCCTCGCCAAACTTTCACATGGAACACTCGTCTAGCTGTAAACACTATCAATAATTCCCCCCACTCTTTATCTGTGCCTAAACCTAAACGTAGATTCCATGAACAAAGCTTTTTTCTTAGAACTGCACGCCTGTGGAATTGTCTTCCGTTTTCCTGCTTTCCGGCTGACTACAATATGGTTGTCTTCAAGTCTAACGTAAATAAGTTCTTGATGAGCCGTTCCATATAAGTTATCAACTTTACCAAATTTTCATTACTAATGATTACTATAATGTCCAATTTCTACTGTACACTCTTTAACCCTTATCCTTGAGTGGTCTCTTGGCCTTGATAATGTGGTGAATCCTATGTAAAAAAAAAAAAATTTCTATGAGTCGTTCTGTTTATTATTATTGATTATATTTGAAAAAAAATTGCAATTACTAAATTATAAGTGGTTGGCCATACTTATAAGAACATATGCACTGAACGGATACCATAATACTTATAGTTAATTTTCAAATTTTGATATATCTGCTTTTTTATCATCGTTCATTTCTGTATTACGTTTAAGTTATTTTAAACTCCACTCTTCCCATGTTAAATAATAATTTCGAAATAATAACGGTAATATTTCAGCGTCCCAATTGTTCCTTTCATTGCAGTGCGCAGGTCAAAATCTGCAAAAATTATATATTAGACCAAATATATAGTAATGATTTAAAAAGTTTAAACAATAATGACTCCTGCCCCGCCACGGAGAACCAGATACCAAGATGTTTAGCTTACGATTTATGTTTCGTTTGACCTAACTGACTGAACTATTACGGCATATTTGTTGCAAGGCTTAAAATTGAAGCATGAATCAATAGCTACTACGTTACGCGTACATATTCGTAATGTTGTCATTCGATTTTCATTTGGCAAATTTCATTTCTTTAATTGTCACACTTTTGCACCGATTTTTCCCGGTTAAAACACAACCATAAAAGTTCATATGTATTCGAATACACTATATACTAAGTTTCATGTCTGTAGACCGAAAACTGACAAAGGTGTTTGGTAGAAAAGATTTTAAAAATAAATATACATACTCATGCATAAATATATACATAAAAAGAGGTTTGTGTTTACTATAACGCAAATATTACGTAAGTATAAACCATGTAGAATAACTGTATAGATATAATTACACGTAATAGTTAGCTAAAAATGATCACTCCATAAGAAAACCGAACACAGTAATAGGGAATTAATTAAAATGAATGTTTGAAAGAATATGCAAATTATCTAGATATTTTGTAGATGAATGCAATTCCACGATTCATATATACAAAAGTTGGATTTTCTTTCAAAATAAATAGAAAAAAAGGGGTTTTAATATGAATATCAATACACACAAAAATCATACTCTTACACACACACACACACACACACACACACACATATATATATATGAGTGTTTTTAACCATGTTTTATTAACTATTTGCTCTTACTATAAGCTTTATTCGGTTTTATCGAGCTTTTACATCTGTTTGAGATTGCTTTATAAATATTAATTCTTTAATATTTATAATATACTTTAGTTTTACCATCTTGGATCATTTTGGTAAATTTAATTGTAATTTTTTATTTTATTATATATATATATATATATATATATATATATATGTATGTATATATATATATATATATATATATATATATATATATATATATATATATATATATATATATATTCAGTGCCTGTATCTATAAAATCCTCATCTAATCTAATAGAACATTTATTCTTATGTATAAAAACTGCAAGTGTTTGCTAATAATATCTTCCATTACCTGCTAAGGTTCAAAGTAATATAAGATATGAAATGAAACATCACATGATGGCTCCATTCATGCAGCTATGGTGTTTTATTTTGTCTTCAAGTGATAGTCTGCTGATCACGGTTCCTCGTCTCATTTAGATCAACTCAGCCTCGTCTTAGAAGGTGGCTGTCCGACTCACTCTTGGCAAATGCTGTGTTAGTGTTTCCATGCATTCGACAGAGCGTGTGTAAAAACTTGCCGTCCGTTAGATTAATTGCTAAAGTCTTCATAATCTTTGGCAAGCGTGCGTCTCTCGTTGGTCAACATTGCTCAGAAAAACACAAGTAAACAATCTAATATGATTTCAGTGGTTTGTAAAAGGTATCCATTTATTTTCTTTTTCTTTGTATTTCTCCCAGTTATATCTCCCCTTTCCTTTCTTTTCTTTTTCATATATATATATATATATATATATATATATTATTTTACAAGGCGGTCACCACTTAACAATGCCCGGAAAGCACTCGGGGTTAAGGGTTATTGCGTATACATTACGTTAATATCGAGATTTGATAAAGTGTCTACTTAAGGGGGCGGTTCATCAGGAATTTATTTATGTTGGACTTGAAGACATTCAAGTTGTAGTCAGGTGGGAAACAGGAAGACGGAAACAAGTTCCACATGCGTGCACTTCTAAGAAAGAAGCTTTGTTCATATTGCTTCCTCTTTAACTCCCATCTTTATATTCACTTTTTAAAACTCCCGTTCATTATTTCTCCCCCCCCCCGTTTCTGTTTTAGCTTTTATTCCCAGATTTATATAGTCGGAAAATCAAACTAACTTAACTATAGCCGAGGACCACTGAGAAGTCCATTTCAAGGAGTTACTACACCGAAAGAGAGTGCAGAGCGCCAATCCTTTCTGAGGATCATTTCACTAAACTTGATCGTCAACTTATAATGCTGTTTATTAAACGAGGACACAGCATTTAAAAACAACTACGAATTTTAAGTCTTTGGTACGACTCAAGCGAGTATTGATCTCGACTCTCTCAGATCATTAACAGACACCTTTTCTATTAGGTTAAAAGATCTATCAATTATTTTACACACACATACCCATATATATATATATATATATATATATATATATATATATATATATATATATATATATATATAAGAAGAAGAATCCCTTCTATCCCCCAACTAATCGATTGTATTCCCTTATTGAATAAATGAATCAATTTATATCCACTAATATATAGTTATGTGTCTTCATTTCCAACTCCTCTAACGCTCTAAGCTATACACACATATATATATATATATATATATATATATATATATATACATATATACCAGCAGGCCCCCTCCCGGCATTAGATTTCATATTTAATCTTATATTATATTTAACTCAATATATAGTAATGATTTAAAAAGTTTAAAAAAATGACTCGTGCGCCACCACCGAGAATCAAAACCCAAACGGTTAGCTTACCATTTACTTTGACGTTATGTCCTGAGTTCTGAAGACATGTTTGCTGTAAGGCTTAAAATTACAATATGAGCCAATAGCTATTTCGTAACGCATGCATATTCGTAATGCTGCCGTTCGTCATTCACCCGGAAAATTTATTTATTTTTAATTTACGCACATCTGTGCCGATTTTCCCCGGTTAAAACCCAAATATAAAGTTTCGCAGAAGTTGGAATACCCTATATATATAAAGTTTAATGTCTGTAGACTGAAAACTGACAGAGGAGTTTTTTTAAACAAATATATATATGCATAAATATGTAGAGAAAGATGTTTGTGTTTATATATATATGCATAAATATGTAGAGAAAGATGTTTGTGTTTACACAAACATTACGCAAGTATAAATCATGTAGAATATCTGCATGAATATAATTACACGTCATTTTTACCTAAAAATGATAATCCCATAAGAAACCTGAAAAAATTGAGTGAATAAATCAAAATGAATGTTTAAAAGAATATGCAAATTAGCTAGATGTTTTGCAGATGAAGGCAATTCCACGACTTATATCACAATGTTGCATTTTTTTTGTAAATAAATAGAAAAAACTAATACACAAAAACCTCAAATGTATAAGAGTATATATATATATATATGTGTGTGTGTGTCTGTGTGTGTGTGTGCGTGCGTGCCCGTGTGTATTATTTTATTTATATAGACACATATTACATAGTCGCTAAACTGAATATGCTAATATTTCAGACAATGGATCGGTCAGGACTACAAGTATTCGTCAGGCGACGTAATAAAGTTTGTGTTCCATTGAGGCAATCTGGTCCTCAAATCGCAGCGTTGTAGAAATATTTTTAGAGAAGAAAAAAGACAAAAAAGGAAAAAAAAAAGAAAAATGAAAAGGGGTCAGTGTGATTATTATGCCATAAGATGTAGAAGGGTAATCAACGTAGCTAAGTTATTTATGAAAGAATGGACGAAATTGTATCAAAACAGGAAATCTGTACTGAACAAAATATATATTTAGAAAAGAAGAAGTTAGTGAAAAAGAGAGGGGTGGACACAGATATATGTACACATAGAACTTACATCTAAACATATACACGCATGCATATACGCATTTATACACCAACAGACACATACAGACTCAAATGTAGATGTCCGCACATATACGCCAACAGACACAGACACAGACACATACAGACTCAAATGTACATGTCCGCACATATACACCAACAGACACAGACACAGACACATACAGACACAAATGTACATGTTCGCACATATACGCCAACAGACACAGACACAGACACATACAGACTCAAATGTACATGTCCGCACATATACGCCAACAGACACAGACACAGACACATACAGAATCAAATGTACATGTCCGCACATATACACCAACAGACACAGACACAGACACATACAGACTCAAATGTACATGTCCGCACATATACACCAACAGACACAGACACAGACACATACAGACTCAAATGTACATGTCCGCACATATATGTATATATATAAAATATATTTATTTCAAACAATAAGACATGAAAAATCCATATGCGTAGGTCTTCTTCAGTCTTGCTAATAATAAAAAGTAGGGCTGTGACAACAGAATATTCTACTCATTCTTTTGACTCTCCGGTATATATCCGACACATTTAGACACAAGGAGCTTTCACACAGGTATTCAGAAATCTTTCATTGAAAACAGCCTGTGGTGTTCCCTAGGACATAATCAAGCGATAATTTATAATAACATTCACCCGATCGAAAATAAACGATGTAATGAAAACGTATTAAGATCGATATTAAAATAAAGTTTTAATAAAAATGTCATTATTTTTTATGTTCATTAGATAAAAGCCTGACATTTTATCAGTTTGGAAATTTGTATAGATATTTATGTGAATAGATTTTCTTTCTCTCGACGTTTCGTGCTGAACAAGTTTAATGATGTCAGCGTTTTGCATGCTGTGAATATATAAAATGATATGAATAGAAAGAAAAGCGAGTCAGGAAGATGAATAATTCTTAGATTGAACACCAAATTATTATTAATAAGGAGATATTTCAACTAATGTTCCGAACGGAATTGTGCGTAATAAGCACTGTTAAATATGGTAATATATTAAACACAATATAAATGTATACTATACTATACTATATTTTTTATCTATCTATCTATCTATCTATCTATCTATATGTCTATCTATCTATCTGTCTATATATTCATATACTTATCTGTCTATTTATCAAATACACACACTCCCTCGCTTTCTCTCACCCTATCTCCTCTCTCTCCCTCTCTCTCTCTCTCTCTCTCTCTCTCTCTCTCTCTCTCTCTATATATATATATATATATATATATATATATATATATATATATATATATATATACTAGCAAAAGTACCCGCCGTTGACTGGGTTCAAAAACAGCCTACAGAAAATGGACTCTGATTTATGAAAGTATCATAGGTTATGAAGAGGAAGGGTTGTAAATTTGGGTGGAATTTGGGGGTATCAAAACCAAAGCAAAATATGATGAAAGTAAAAATAAAATAGATAAACCCCATAATTTATTATACCATATCTGTTCACACTGAAACACTTATCACAATATTCTGTGGATCTATATTAAAAAACCTTGTTAAACTTTGTGACATATTTCCATTTTATGGAGGTCAGGTGCGAACGAACACCTCATAATTTTATTATACCATATTTATTCAAACTGAAACATAATTATCAAAGTATACTTATGCAGATAGATATGAAAAGTCTTTATTAAAGTTTGTGCCTATTTCCATTCTATGGAGGCCAGGCGCGAACGCAGACCCCACAATTTTATTATACAATCCCTATTTAAGTTTAAAGTATTCTTATGTACATTTATATGAAAAACACTTGTAAACGTGTTTTTAAATTTTTAAATTTTTTATTTCCATACTTTGTGGACCAGGCGCGAACGCAGACCCCACATTTTTAATGAACCACCGTTCTGCCAGATTAAACATACCCAGTCCTGAGTCTCGATACATCTTCTATCATTATATGCAATCGGTTTTTTTTTTAAATAGTCAACCATATCGGAGCCTATTCGTGACCAGACACACACAGAGATATTCAGCTTTATATTATATATATTCGTGACCGACCAGACACATACACTCACACAGGCATTCAGTTTATATATATATATATATATATATATATATATATATATATATATATATATATATATATATATATATATATATATATATATAATATTTGTTTTCCGGGATATCGATGTTTTCAGGTCATTTAATGCCGAATCAATTGTGAGTGTACATATAGATATCGATGTCCGTTCAGTCTCAAGTGAGAATAGACACCTCTGCTGTAAGGATAGCAGCGCGTGTAATTGTGAGACAAGGGTGTAGCAATCCTTACCACGCCGCTTCTGAATCGGCATTAGTCGGGTTCAGTGGCAAGATGAGACCCAAAACTGACTGGAAACAATGCCGAGAAAAGTGAAGTGCGCCTACAGCACTTGAAATTCCCAAATGGTCATCTATTTTAGTACTGACCATGCTCTACGTTGCTAAACTTACACACACACACACACACACACACACACACACACACACACATATATATATATACTTATATATATACATACACTTATATATATACATACATATATATGGAGAGAGACAGATATATATATATATACATATATATATATATATATATATGTGTGTGTGTGTGTGTGTGTGTGTGTGTGTGTGAAAAATGACCGAAACAAAATCACTCGTCTTTCTATTACAAAATTTACCTCTTGAAACCAACCGAAATGTTTTTCGTTCAGAAAATTAACAAGAAAATAAAGAAAAAATGTATTTAACCTAACTTACTTCGAACATGACTTGCTTCGTGTGTGTGTATATATATATATATATATATATATATATATATATATATATATATATATATAAGAAATTTATTACTGTGAGTCCAGAATGAGTTTACATATTGTTTCAACTAGAGAAAATCCTCAAAGAGAGGAAATATCCAACTAGCATCGTCAGAATTCATAGTCCATACATTAGTCCATCTATGAATTCTGACGATGCTAGTTGGATATTTCCTCTCTTTGAGGATCTTCCTCTAGTTGAAACAATATGTAAACTCATTCTGGACTCACAGTAATAAATTTCTTATATACTGCTCTGGCTACACATTGATCACCGTAGTCCGGTTTTTTCACTACTGGTAAATATATATATATATATATATATATATATATATATATATATATATATATACATATATATATATATATATATATATATATATATATATATATATATGCGGTAGTCGATGGGTAGTACTGCCGACTATCAACGCGATGGTTCTAGGTTCAATCCAAAGGTGCTGGTCTAGCCGCACTAATGAGTTGTGATACAACGAAACAGTACTGTATGGTGATGGCTACATGCATTTTAACGCCAAATTTGTGGAAGAGCACTGTCGTAAAACAATCTCACCCGCTACTTAATTGGCTGTAAATGCGAGGCTCGCTCTTTGTTTGTAAATAAAACAAGCGGCCCGAGCAATATAAAAGTATGAACGAATGTTTGCTTGAAATAGACATTTGTTGGGGTAATTTACGGGCACCGCTACTATGAGTAGAACTGACGACTATCAAAGCGATGGTTCTAGGTTCAAACTTGGGCTAGGGAACGATTCGAAGCCCGCACCACGAGACATTTCTGGCTCAATTAGCGGAAACCGTATCCACTCGGCTACCATTAACCGCGTGAAATAGCGTTGAATTTAAACATTTTCATTTTTTTCAATGTTCCTTTACGTCAGTCAGAGAGTGATCTAATCTTTACACGGTGATCTATGCATAAGAGCTAAATAGACCGACTTTAATCCAACTGAAAGTGCTCAACGATAAGAAATGAATTTCTTAAAGGGGCTGTCATAATTATTTTTTTTTACTATAATAATTAAATACCTACAGACACTAGTGTTTCATCCTTTCGGGATTCTTCAGTGCAGGGTGTCACGATAACACCAGCCGAACGATTCGAAGCCCGCACCACGAGGCATCTCTGGCTCGATTAGCGGAGACCGTATCTATTCGGCTACCATTAACTGCGTGAAATAGCGTTGAATTTAAACATTTTAATTCTTTTTTAAATGTTCATTTACGTCAGTCAGAGAGTGATCTAATCTTTATGCGACGATCTATGCATATATATATATATATATATATATATATATATATATATATATATATATATATATATACAGGGTGTCCGTAAAGTTACTATACAGTCATATTTGATTAAATAAACCTGTAAAAATAAATATTAACTATTAATACAAATATAAGACAATAAAATAATAAGACTGTATAGTAACTTTACGGATACCCTGTATATTAAATTTAGCTCAATTCACAATTTTTAAAAAAATTTATTTTCTCATAAGTCTATATGATACAGATATGTTTCGTTAGCACTCTTAAACACATAGTAAAAATATGTTATTACTGTATTATTGAATGAAGCAAACTCGGCAGAAAATTTTATGGAGAAAAACCTATTAAAACTCAATATTTCATGGTGTGTAATGATGTTGCTCGTTTCTGATGTTTGGGTTGTAATTCTCGTTTTTATTCAGATCTAATTATTCATTTTATGATAAGATCTCCATCTTTTTATTTATAATTATGAAATATATAAACAGTTGGAAACTGAATCAACAACGATACTTACACCATCGACATCATAACTATGACTTTGAATGTTTGTGAAATGAACGACTGTGTTGGAATAGGTTTACTCTCCATAGAATTGTCTGCAGAGTTTGCTATATTCAAAGATACAGTGATAACACATTTTTACTATTTGTTGAAGATTGCTGTCAAAAATGTTCCCTAGACTAGCTGAAAACATTATCAATAATTTTCCCCACTCTTTATCTGTGCCAAAATCAAAACGTAGATTCCATGAACAAAGCTTCTTCTTAGAAGTGCACGCCTGGGGAACTCTATTATGTCTGCCTGGTTCCCACCTGACTACAACTCGGATGTCTTAGACACTTTATCAAATCTCAACATTAACGTACTGTACAGGCAATAACCCTTATCCCCGAGTGGTTTCCAGGCCTTGATAAGTGGTGACCACCTTGTAAAAAAAAATTGCTGACGAAACAAATCTGTAACATATATCCTTATTTGAAAATAAAAGAACATGTGTTTTCCAAAATTGTGAAATGAACTATAATATATATATATATATATATATATATATATATATATATATATATATATATATATATATATATATATATGCTCGGAATCTCATTGCCCATCAGAAAAATGTAGTATATATTAGATTATTGTCTATCCTGCTATAACTGGAAAAACATTACTCTTGGAATATTTATAAGTAAATAATGATAATAATAATAATAATAATAATAATAATAATGCATATATATATAAATATACTTGTTTATTGTTATATAAACATGCTCACATCCCGCTGCTACAAATAGCCACTTGTTTCCATCAAACAACAGATATCATCAGGCAGCGACTTGACTATTCAAAAGTTCAATGAATAACCTTATTATTCATTGAACTTTTGAATAGTCAAGTCGCTGTCTGATGATATCTGTTGTTTGATTGAAACAAGTGGCTATTTGTAGCAGCGGGATGTGAGCATGTTTATATAACAATAAACAAGTATTATCAGCTCTTTTTATTGAGCACTATCTAATAACCTCGTTGAATTCATTAGTCCATTACTTTTGAATATAAAAAACCCGAGTATATATATATATATATATATATATATATATATATATATATATATATATATGTATATATATATTTCAAACACGGTATGTTTGAATATATGGTTAAGTGTAAGTTTTATTCATTTAGAACTGCTTTAAAGCTTTACCGCTCACTCATTTTGCTAGCAAATTACAAAAAAGTTTTATAGTTCATAGGTCACCTTCTCAGCTATATTTAAAAAAAAAAATAAAAGTAATTAATAAAATTACTGTGTTCAAAAGTTCTCAAAACATCTAAGAGACAGAGCAATGTTTTTTTTTTCTTATTGGCCGTTGGTTACTATAGCAACTTTTCAAAATTCACGTTTTACGGATACGACTTTTTCTGAGAGACGGTTTCTCGTGATTGACTGTTGGGTTTTATTGCAACTTCAACGTTCAGCCAAAAGAGCTCCTTGTATTTCAAGCCATGTTTGGTCTTCCGATGAACATTCAGCAGAGTAGCTTATTGTTTTAAGCCCCGGGTTGTGTTCCGAGAGACATTCAGCCAGAGGAGCTTCTTGTGTTTCAAAGCCTGACTAATCTTCCGATGACCATTCAGCTAGAGGCTGTTTACTACCATGGCAACTCTTCAAACATTGAGGTTTTATAGAAACGATTTCTTCTGAGAGATGATTTCGTCTGATTAGTTGTTATTACTATAGCAACTTCTCCAAGGTTAAGCCAGAGGAACTTCTTGTGTTTCAAGCTTTGACTGGTCTTCCAACGAACATTTAGCCAGCGGAGCTTCTTGTGTTTCAAGCCACAATTGGTCTTCTTATTAATATTTAGATCCAGCCAGAGGAGCTCCTTGTGTTTCAAGCCCTGACTGGTCTTCAGGTGAACAGTAAAGCAGAGGAGCTTCTTGTGTTCAAGACCTTTGAAAACTCTACCAATCTCCTCCGCTAATTTTGGGTCTAAACCCTTGAAATTTTGGATGTAAATTACTTGATATAGATCAAACTTTATTTGATTTGAGCTAAAATAAATACATGTTTAGGGGTCGAAATTTGGATCAAAGTTAAAAAAAAACTTGACCTCTGCGGCATCTACTAAATTACTACGCCAATTTTTGGTATGAACATTTTAAACTTTGCATAAAATGTATTTAGACATAGGGCAAGTTTTTTAATCGTTTTCTGCCGACAATCTGGCTGTCGAGGGGTCAAAGTTCAAAATATTTTACCTTTGCGGTCTGTAGCAAACTATTCAGCTATTTGTTAGTCTAAACATTTAACATTTTACATTAAGGGTATTCAGACAGGTAGCAAATTTAAATGAGGTTTTGGGCAAAAATTTGGCTGCCAAGAAGTCAAAGTTGAAAGAAATGACCTCTGCAGACTCTACCAAACTCCTCTACCAATTTTGGGTCTAAACACTTGAAATTTTAGATTAAGGTTACCTGGACATGAGTCATACTTTATATATATATATATATATATATATATATATATATATATATATATATACTAATGCACATAAAATTACGAATGCTACATAGGGCTCGAGCAAAGCCGGGCTAAACTGCTAGTATGTATATATATATATATATATATATATATATATATATATATATATATATATATATATATACATACTAGTATTGGTGCTCGTCGTTTCCCGGGTATTTGGAGATGTATGTTGAGACAAAAAAAATCGGTCATTTTTTTTTTAACTTTGACCCTATTATGACCCCTTAACATTTATTGTTTTGGGCTCAAATAAAGTTATTACGTTAGATCCATGTCCAAGGAACCTATATCTAAATTTCAAGTGTTTAGACCAAATATTGTCGGAGGAGTTTGGTAGAGTTCTCCAAGGTCAAATCGTTGAACTTTGACTCCTTAACAGTCAAATTTGGCCGAAACCCGATCACATAGATTTTTCCAAATCTCAGTACCCTATATATCCTTTATATCAAATTTCGAGTCTGTAGACTAAAAATTGACAGAGGTATTGCGTAGGGAAATGTATACAGACAGACACATAGACAGACACACAGACACACAGACACGTTGACTTTTATAGATATACTTGCATGAGTGCCCGGCGTTGCCCGGGTATTTGGAGGTGTTTGTTGAGTAAAAAAAAAAGGTCAATTTTTTTAAATTTGACCCTTATTATGGCCACTAAAACTTTATTGTTTGGGACTCAAATCAAATTATTGAGTTAAATCCACGTCTAGGGAACCTATATATAAAATTTTATGTGTTTAGACCCAAAGTCTGAGTCTGTAGATTGAGAATTAACAGAGTTATAGCGTAGGGAAATGTACACACACAGACACACCCACAGACAGACAGATAGATTGATATATATATATATATATATATATATATATATATATATATATATACTAATAGATTAAACAAAAATATATGCGTATACATAAATATATATGGAAACAATTTTTTGTTTACTGTAAAGACTTTACGCAAATATTACGCAAGTATAAATCATGTAGAATATCTGATAAATACACGATAATCATCCGATAAGAAAACCGAAATAAACTAATAGGGAATTAATTAAAATGACTGTTAAAAAAATAGGTAAATTAGCTAGATTTTTTGCTAGTGAATGCATTTCCACAACCCATATTAGAAAATTGTATTTTCTTTTAAAATAAATAGAAAAAGGTTTATATGAATACCAGTACACACACAAAAAAACGAATTTATAGGAATATATATATATATATATATATATATAATATAAAGCTGAATGTCTGTGTGTGTCTGGTCACGAATAGGCTCCTATATGTTTGACTATTTAAAAAAAACTGATTACATATAATGATAGAAGATGTATCGATACACATGAATGGGTATGTTTGATCTTGCAGAACAGTGGTTCATTAAAATTGTGAAGTCTGCGTTCGCGCCTGGGCCACAAAGTATTGAAATAAAAAGTATTGAAATAAAAGTATTGAAATAAAAAATTAAAAAAAAACTTTTACAAGTGTTTCTGATATAGATGTACATAAGAATACTTTGGTAAGTATGTTTTATCTTAAATAGGGATGGTATAATAAAATTGTGGGTTCTGCGTTCGCGCCTGGCCTCCATAGAATGAAAATAGGCACAAACTTTAATAAAGACTTTTCATATCTATCTGCGTAAGTATACTTTGATTATTATGTTTCAGTTTGAAGAATATGGTATAATAAAATTATGAGGTGTTCGTTCGCGCCTGACCTCCATAGAATGGAAATATGTCACAAAGTTTAACAAGGTTTTGTTAACAGAATATTGTGATAAGTGTTTCAGTGTGAACAGGTATGGTATAATAAATTATGGGGTTTATCTATTTTATTTTTACTTTCATCATATTTTGTTTTGGTTTTCATACCCCCAAATTTGAAGTTATCTCTTTACAACCCTTCCTTTTCATAACCTATCATGCTTTCATAAATAAGAATCCATTTTCTGTAGGCTGTTTTTGAACCCAGTCAACGACGGGTACTTTTGCTAGTATATATATATATATATATATATATATATATATATAATAAAAGAGGCGCAATTATTCCCCTCTAGATCAAAATATAGTAGATTTCAAATAACAGATGTCACTGATAAATGTCTTATGCCTAGCCTATTGACCACTATCTTACGTAACTTTATAAAGACTTTTCTGGCACATTGGGGTTTTTATATAAAATACTAGATTACATCTGAGGAGTTGCAGCTACACTATTGCATTAACCTACTGAGGAAGTAATCTCGGTTTTTACTCCCTATCACTAAAGTCGTACCATTGCCATCAGTAAACACCGCAGATTGCTATACATGGAGTACGGATACCGTGGTTTTATTCTCTTTAACTGATTTTTAAATTCATAGCTCAGCCTTTAATTTCCTGTCTGCCGATTCGAAAAATAATAAATTCCCCCTGAAAACCTTCCGGCTATTCTCATTGGCTTACACCAGAACAATCCCTTATTCCAGAACATAATCCTATACACGAAAACGAACAATAAAGATACTATCAAACATGGCGTCTACAGATACACGCTTATTTAGCTGCTGGGAAATAATTGCTTCTCTCTCGCTCCCTTAATGTGTTTCCCAGAGAGAGAGAGAGAGAGAGAGAGAGAGAGAGAGAGAGAGAGAGAGAGAGAGAGAGAGAGAGAGAGAGAGAGAGAAACAGACAGACTGAGACAGAGAAAGAGACAGCGACAGAAACAGACAGAGAGATAGAGATATATGTGTTTTGTTTACATTCCACCTCAGTATCGAACCGACCGAAAATAGACAGATAGATACATAGATATGTAGGTAGGTAGATAGTTAAAACGCTTACTTAGCAGCTAGGAATCAATTGCTTCTCTCACTCTTCCTCTCCCTCTCTCTCTCTCTCTCTCTCTCTCTCTCTAAATGTGTTTACCGAGAAAGAGAAAGAGAGAGAGAGAGACAGAGAGAGAAAAAGAGAAAGACACAGACAAACATACAGAGAAACAGACACAGAGCAAAAAGCGACAGAGTGAGTTTCCGGGACGTAAGCGGAACGTTTACACAAACAAATGAATAATATATGAACTTTTACACAGATAAACAATGGCAGATTTGCTGTTTTGTTATACAGATATCCTCGAATCGTGTTATCAAAAAAGGGACAGGTTGGGTCGACACTAGTATATATATATATATATATATATATATATATATATATATATATATATATATATATGTATATATCGTTAACAGAAGCTTGTAACGTGATTATTGAATATGCAAGAAAAAGTGTGTTTATATTTACGTGATTATTGAATATGCAAGATGAAGTTTGTTTATATTTACGTGATTATTGAATATGCAAGATGAAGTTGTTTATTTTTACATGATTATTGAATATGCAAGATGAAGTTTGTTTATATTTACATGATTATTGAATATGCAAGATAAAGTTTGTTTATATTTACGTGATTATTGAATATGCAAGATAAAGTTTGTTTATATTTACATGATTATTGAATATGCAAGATGAAGTTTGTTTATATTTACATGATTATTGAATATGCAAGATGAAGTTTGTTTATATTTACGTGATTATCGAATATGCAAGATGAAGTTTGTTTATATTTACATGATTATTGAATATGCAAGATAAAGTTTGTTTATATTTACATGATTATTGAATATGCAAGATAAAGTTTGTTTATATTTACGTGATTATTGAATATGCAAGATGAAGTTTGTTTATATTTACATGATTATTGAATATGCAAGATGAAGTTTGTTTATATTTACATGATTATTGAATATTCAAGATAAAGTTTGTTTATATTTACATGATTATTGAATATTCAAGATAAAGTTTGTTTATATTTACATGATTATTGAGTATGCAAGATAAAGTTTGTTTATATTTACATGATTATTGAATATGCAAGATGAAGTTTGTTTATATTTACATGATTATTGAGTATGCAAGATAAAGTTTGTTTATATTTACATGATTATTGAGTATGCAAGATAAAGTTTGTTTATATTTACATGATTATTGAATATGCAAGATAAAGTTTGTTTATATTTACATGATTATTGAATATGCAAGATAAAGTTTGTTTATATTTACATGATTATTGAATATGCAAGATAAAGTTTGTTTATATTTACATGATTATTGAGTATGCAAGATGAAGTTTGTTTATATTTACGTGATTATTGAATACTCAAGATAAAGTTTGTTTATATTTACATGATTATTGAATATGCAAGATAAAGTTTGTTTATATTTACATGATTATTGAATATGCAAGATGAAGTTTGTTTATATTTACATGATTATTGAATACTCAAGATAAAGTTTGTTTATATTTACATGATTATTGAATATGCAAGATAAAGTTTGTTTATATTTACATGATTATTGAGTATGCAAGATGAAGTTTGTTTATATTTACGTGATTATCGAATATGCAAGATAAAGTTTGTTTATATTTACGTGATTATTGAATATGCAAGATAAAGTTTGTTTATATTTACGTGATTATTGATTATGCAAGATGAAGTTTGTTTATATTTACGTGATTATTGAATATGCAAGATAAAGTTTGTTTATATTTACGTGATTATTGAATATGCAAGATAAAGTTTGTTTATATTTTACATGATTATTGAATATGCAAGATGAAGTTTGTTTATATTTACGTGATTATTGATTATGCAAGATGAAGTCTGTTTATATTTACGTGATTATTGAATATGCAACATAAAGTTTGTTTATATTTACGTGATTATTGAATATGCAAGATGAAGTTTGTTTATATTTACGTGATTATTGAATATGCAAGATGAAGTTTGTTTATATTTACGTGATTATTGAATATGCAAGATAAAGTTTGTTTATATTTTACATGATTATTGAATATGCAAGATAAAGTTTGTTTATATTTACGTGATTATTGAATATGCAAGATGAAGTTTGTTTATATTTACGTGATTATTGATTATGCAAGATGAAGTTTGTTTATATTTACGTGATTATTGAATATGCAAGATAAAGTTTGTTTATATTTACGTGATTATTGAATATGCAAGATGAAGTTTGTTTATATTTACGTGATTATTGAATATGCAAGATAAAGTTTGTTTATATTTTACATGATTATTGAATATGCAAGATGAAGTTTGTTTATATTTACGTGATTATTGAATATGCAAGATGAAGTTTGTTTATATTTACGTGATTATTGAATATGCAAGATAAAGTTTGTTTATATTTACGTGATTATTGAATATGCAAGATAAAGTTTGTTTATATTTTACATGATTATTGAATATGCAAGATGAAGTTTGTTTATATTTACGTGATTATTGATTATGCAAGATGAAGTTTGTTTATATTTACGTGATTATTGAATATGCAAGATAAAGTTTGTTTATATTTACGTGATTATTGAATATGCAAGATGAAGTTTGTTTATATTTACGTGATTATTGAATATGCAAGATAAAGTTTGTTTATATTTTACATGATTATTGAATATGCAAGATAAAGTTTGTTTATATTTACGTGATTATTGAATATGCAAGATGAAGTTTGTTTATATTTACGTGATTATTGAATATGCAAGATAAAGTTTGTTTATATTTACGTGATTATTGAATATGCAAAATAAAGTTTGTTTATATTTACATGATTATTGAATATGCAAGATGAAGTTTGTTTATATTTACGTGATTATCGAATATGCAAGATAAAGTTTGTTTATATTTTACATGATTATTGAATATGCAAGATAAAGTTTGTTTATATTTACGTGATTATTGAATATGCAACATGAAGTTTGTTTATATTTACGTGATTATTGAATATGCAAGATAAAGTTTGTTTATTTTTACGTGATTATTGAATATGCAAGATAAAGTTTGTTTATATTTACGTGATTATTGATTATGCAAGATGAAGTTTGTTTATATTTACGTGATTATTGAATATGCAAGATAAAGTTTGTTTATATTTACGTGATTATTGAATATGCAAGATGAAGTTTGTTTATATTTACGTGATTATTGAATATGCAAGATAAAGTTTGTTTATATTTTACATGATTATTGAATATGCAAGATAAAGTTTGTTTATATTTACGTGATTATTGAATATGCAAGATGAAGTTTGTTTATATTTACGTGATTATTGAATATGCAAGATAAAGTTTGTTTATATTTACGTGATTATTGAATATGCAAGATAAAGTTTGTTTATATTTACATGATTATTGAATATGCAAGATGAAGTTTGTTTATATTTACGTGATTATCGAATATGCAAGATAAAGTTTGTTTATATTTTACATGATTATTGAATATGCAAGATAAAGTTTGTTTATATTTACGTGATTATTGAATATGCAACATGAAGTTTGTTTATATTTACGTGATTATTGAATATGCAAGATAAAGTTTGTTTATTTTTACGTGATTATTGAATATGCAAGATAAAGTTTGTTTATATTTACATGATTATTGAATATGCAAGATAAAGTTTGTTTATTTTTACGTGATTATTGAATATGCAAGATAAAGTTTGTTTATTTTTACATGATTATTGAATATGCAAGATAAAGTTTGTTTATTTTTACATGATTATTGAATATGCAAGATAAAGTTTGTTTATTTTTACGTGATTATTGAATATGCAAGATAAAGTTTGTTTATTTTTACATGATTATTGAATATTCAAGATGAAGTTTGTTTATATTTACGTGATTATTGAATATTCAAGATAAAGTTTGTTTATATTTTACATGATTATTGAATATGCAAGATAAAGTTTGTTTATATTTACGTGATTATTGAATATTCAAGATAAAGTTTGTTTATATTTACATGATTATTGAATATTCAAGATGAAGTTTGTTTATATTTACATGATTATTTAATATTCAAGATGAAGTTTGTTTATATTTACGTGATTATTGAATATTCAAGATAAAGTTTGTTTATATTTACATGATTATTTAATATTCAAGATGAAGTTGTTTATATTTACATGATTATTGAATATGCAAGATAAAGTTTGTTTATATTTACGTGATTATTTAATATTCAAGATGAAGTTTGTTTATATTTACATGATTATTGAATATTCAAGATAAAGTTTGTTTATATTTACATGATTATTGAATATGCAAGATAAAGTTTGTTTATATTTTACATGATTATTGAATATTCAAGATAAAGTTTGTTTATATTTACGTGATTATTTAATATTCAAGATGAAGTTTGTTTATATTTACATGATTATTGAATATTAAAGATAAAGTTTGTTTATATTTACATGATTATTGAATATGCAAGATAAAGTTTGTTTATATTTACGTGATTATTGAATATGCAAGATAAAGTTTGTTTATATTTACATGATTATTGAATATGCAAGATGAAATTTGTTTATATTTACATGATTATTGAATATTCAAGATAAAGTTTGTTTATATTTTACATGATTATTGAAAATTCAAGATAAAGTTTGTTTATATTTACGTGATTATTTAATATTCAAGATGAAGTTTGTTTATATTTACATGATTATTGAATATTAAAGATAAAGTTTGTTTATATTTACATGATTATTGAATATGCAAGATAAAGTTTGTTTATATTTACGTGATTATTGAATATGCAATATAAAGTTTGTTTATATTTTACATGATTATTGAATATGCAAGATAAAATTTGTTTATATTTACATGATTATTGAATATGCAAGATAAAGTTTGTTTATATTTACGTGATTATTGAATATGCAAGATGAAATTTGTTTATATTTTACATGATTATTTAATATTCAAGATAAAGTTTGTTTATATTTACGTGATTATTGAATATTCAAGATAAAGTTTGTTTATATTTACATGATTATTGAATATGCAAGATAAAGTTTGTTTATATTTTACATGATTATTGAATATGCAAGATAAAGTTTGTTTATATTTACGTGATTATTGAATATTCAAGATAAAGTTTGTTTATATTTACGTGATTATTGAATATGCAAGATAAAGTTTGTTTATATTTACGTGATTATTGAATATGCAAGATGAAATTTGTTTATATTTTACATGATTATTTAATATTCAAGATAAAGTTTGTTTATATTTACGTGATTATTGAATATGCAAGATAAAGTTTGTTTATATTTACATGATTATTGAATATGCAAGATAAAGTTTGTTTATATTTTACATGATTATTGAATATGCAAGATAAAGTTTGTTTATATTTACGTGATTATTGAATATTCAAGATAAAGTTTGTTTATATTTACGTGATTATTGAATATGCAAGATAAAGTTTGTTTATATTTACGTGATTATTGAACATGCAAGATAAAGTTTGTTTATATTTTACATGATTATTGAATATGCAAGATAAAGTTTGTTTATATTTTACATGATTATTGAATATGCAAGATAAAGTTTGTTTATATTTACGTGATTATTGAATATTCAAGATAAAGTTTGTTTATATTTACGTGATTATTGAATATGCAAGATAAAGTTTGTTTATATTTTACATGATTATTAAATATGCAAGATAAAGTTTGTTTATATTTACATGATTATTGAATATTCAAGATAAAGTTTGTTTATATTTACGTGATTATTGGATATGCAAGATAAAGTTTGTTTATATTTACGTGATTATTGAATATTCAAGATAAAGTTTGTTTATATTTTACATGATTATTGAATATGCAAGATGAAGTTTGTTTATATTTACGTGATTATTGATTATGCAAGATGAAGTTTGTTTATATTTACATGATTATTGAATATGCAAGATGAAGTTTGTTTATATTTACGTGATTATTGAATATGCAAGATGAAGTTTGTTTATATTTACGTGATTATTGAATATGCAAGATAAAGTTTGTTTATATTTTACATGATTATTGAATATGCAAGATAAAGTTTGTTTATATTTACGTGATTATTGAATATGCAAGATGAAGTTTGTTTATATTTACGTGATTATTGATTATGCAAGATGAAGTTTGTTTATATTTACGTGATTATTGAATATGCAAGATAAAGTTTGTTTATATTTACGTGATTATTGAATATGCAAGATGAAGTTTGTTTATATTTACGTGATTATTGAATATGCAAGATAAAGTTTGTTTATATTTTACATGATTATTGAATATGCAAGATGAAGTTTGTTTATATTTACGTGATTATTGAATATGCAAGATAAAGTTTGTTTATATTTACGTGATTATTGAATATGCAAGATAACGTTTGTTTATATTTTACATGATTATTGAATATGCAAGATAAAGTTTGTTTATATTTACGTGATTATTGAATATTCAAGATAAAGTTTGTTTATATTTACGTGATTATTGATTATGCAAGATGAAGTTTGTTTATATTTACGTGATTATTGAATATGCAAGATAAAGTTTGTTTATATTTACGTGATTATCGAATATGCAAGATAAAGTTTGTTTATATTTTACATGATTATTGAATATGCAAGATAAAGTTTGTTTATATTTACGTGATTATTGAATATGCAAGATGAAGTTTGTTTATATTTACGTGATTATTGAATATGCAAGATAAAGTTTGTTTATTTTTACGTGATTATTGAATATGCAAGATAAAGTTTGTTTATATTTACATGATTATTGAATATGCAAGATAAAGTTTGTTTATTTTTACGTGATTATTGAATATGCAAGATAAAGTTTGTTTATTTTTACGTGATTATTGAATATGCAAGATAAAGTTTGTTTATTTTTACATGATTATTGAATATGCAAGATAAAGTTTGTTTATTTTTACGTGATTATTGAATATGCAAGATAAAGTTTGTTTATTTTTACATGATTATTGAATATGCAAGATAAAGTTTGTTTATTTTTACATGATTATTGAATATGCAAGATAAAGTTTGTTTATTTTTACATGATTATTGAATATGCAAGATAAAGTTTGTTTATATTTACGTGATTATTGAATATTCAAGATGAAGTTTGTTTATATTTACATGATTATTGAATATTCAAGATAAAGTTTGTTTATATTTACGTGATTATTGAATATTCAAGATGAAGTTTGTTTATATTTACGTGATTATTGAATATTCAAGATGAAGTTGTTTATATTTACATGATTATTGAATATGCAAGAAAAAGTTTGTTTATATTTACGTGATTATTGAATATGCAAGATAAAGTTTGTTTATATTTACATGATTATTGAATATGCAAGATGAAGTTGTTTATATTTACATGATTATTGAATATTCAAGATAAAGTTTGTTTATATTTACATGATTATTGAATATGCAAGATGAAGTTTGTTTATATTTACGTGATTATTGAATATTCAAGATAAAGTTTGTTTATATTTTACATGATTTTTGAATATGCAAGATAAAGTTTGTTTTATATTTACATGATTATTGAATATGCAAGATAAAGTTTGTTTATTTTTACGTGATTATTGAATATGCAAGATAAAGTTTGTTTATTTTTACATGATTATTGAATATGCAAGATAAAGTTTGTTTATTTTTACATGATTATTGAATATGCAAGATAAAGTTTGTTTATTTTTACGTGATTATTGAATATGCAAGATAAAGTTTGTTTATTTTTACATGATTATTGAATATTCAAGATGAAGTTTGTTTATATTTACGTGATTATTGAATATTCAAGATAAAGTTTGTTTATATTTTACATGATTATTGAATATGCAAGATAAAGTTTGTTTATATTTACGTGATTATTGAATATTCAAGATAAGGTTTGTTTATATTTACATGATTATTGAATATTCAAGATGAAGTTTGTTTATATTTACATGATTATTTAATATTCAAGATGAAGTTTGTTTATATTTACGTGATTATTGAATATTCAAGATAAAGTTTGTTTATATTTACATGATTATTTAATATTCAAGATGAAGTTGTTTATATTTACATGATTATTGAATATGCAAGATAAAGTTTGTTTATATTTACGTGATTATTTAATATTCAAGATGAAGTTTGTTTATATTTACATGATTATTGAATATTCAAGATAAAGTTTGTTTATATTTACATGATTATTGAATATGCAAGATAAAGTTTGTTTATATTTTACATGATTATTGAATATTCAAGATAAAGTTTGTTTATATTTACGTGATTATTTAATATTCAAGATGAAGTTTGTTTATATTTACATGATTATTGAATATTAAAGATAAAGTTTGTTTATATTTACATGATTATTGAATATGCAAGATAAAGTTTGTTTATATTTACGTGATTATTGAATATGCAAGATAAAGTTTGTTTATATTTACATGATTATTGAATATGCAAGATGAAATTTGTTTATATTTACATGATTATTGAATATTCAAGATAAAGTTTGTTTATATTTTACATGATTATTGAATATTCAAGATAAAGTTTGTTTATATTTACGTGATTATTTAATATTCAAGATGAAGTTTGTTTATATTTACATGATTATTGAATATTAAAGATAAAGTTTGTTTATATTTACATGATTATTGAATATGCAAGATAAAGTTTGTTTATATTTACGTGATTATTGAATATGCAATATAAAGTTTGTTTATATTTTACATGATTATTGAATATGCAAGATTAAATCTGTTTATATTTACATGATTATTGAATATGCAAGATAAAGTTTGTTTATATTTACGTGATTATTGAATATGCAAGATGAAATTTGTTTATATTTTACATGATTATTTAATATTCAAGATAAAGTTTGTTTATATTTACGTGATTATTGAATATTCAAGATAAAGTTTGTTTATATTTACATGATTATTGAATATGCAAGATAAAGTTTGTTTATATTTTACATGATTATTGAATATGCAAGATAAAGTTTGTTTATATTTACGTGATTATTGAATATTCAAGATAAAGTTTGTTTATATTTACGTGATTATTGAATATGCAAGATAAAGTTTGTTTATATTTACGTGATTATTGAATATGCAAGATGAAATTTGTTTATATTTTACATGATTATTTAATATTCAAGATAAAGTTTGTTTATATTTACGTGATTATTGAATATTCAAGATAAAGTTTGTTTATATTTACATGATTATTGAATATGCAAGATAAAGTTTGTTTATATTTTACATGATTATTGAATATGCAAGATAAAGTTTGTTTATATTTACGTGATTATTGAATATTCAAGATAAAGTTTGTTTATATTTACGTGATTATTGAATATGCAAGATAAAGTTTGTTTATATTTACGTGATTATTGAACATGCAAGATAAAGTTTGTTTATATTTTACATGATTATTGAATATGCAAGATAAAGTTTGTTTATATTTTACATGATTATTGAATATGCAAGATAAAGTTTGTTTATATTTACGTGATTATTGAATATTCAAGATAAAGTTTGTTTATATTTACGTGATTATTGAATATGCAAGATAAAGTTTGTTTATATTTTACATGATTATTAAATATGCAAGATAAAGTTTGTTTATATTTACATGATTATTGAATATTCAAGATAAACTTTGTTTATATTTACGTGATTATTGAATATGCAAGATAAAGTTTGTTTATATTTACGTGATTATTGAATATTCAAGATAAAGTTTGTTTATATTTTACATGATTATTGAATATGCAAGATGAAGTTTGTTTATATTTACGTGATTATTGATTATGCAAGATGAAGTTTGTTTATATTTACATGATTATTGAATATGCAAGATGAAGTTTGTTTATATTTACGTGATTATTGAATATGCAAGATGAAGTTTGTTTATATTTACGTGATTATTGAATATGCAAGATAAAGTTTGTTTATATTTTACATGATTATTGAATATGCAAGATAAAGTTTGTTTATATTTACGTGATTATTGAATATGCAAGATGAAGTTTGTTTATATTTACGTGATTATTGATTATGCAAGATGAAGTTTGTTTATATTTACGTGATTATTGAATATGCAAGATAAAGTTTGTTTATATTTACGTGATTATTGAATATGCAAGATGAAGTTTGTTTATATTTACGTGATTATTGAATATGCAAGATAAAGTTTGTTTATATTTTACATGATTATTGAATATGCAAGATGAAGTTTGTTTATATTTACGTGATTATTGAATATGCAAGATGAAGTTTGTTTATATTTACGTGATTATTGAATATGCAAGATAAAGTTTGTTTATATTTTACATGATTATTGAATATGCAAGATAAAGTTTGTTTATATTTACGTGATTATTGAATATGCAAGATGAAGTTTGTTTATATTTACGTGATTATTGATTATGCAAGATGAAGTTTGTTTATATTTACGTGATTATTGAATATGCAAGATAAAGTTTGTTTATATTTACGTGATTATTGAATATGCAAGATGAAGTTTGTTTATATTTACGTGATTATTGAATATGCAAGATAAAGTTTGTTTATATTTTACATGATTATTGAATATGCAAGATGAAGTTTGTTTATATTTACGTGATTATTGAATATGCAAGATAAAGTTTGTTTATATTTACGTGATTATTGAATATGCAAGATAACGTTTGTTTATATTTTACATGATTATTGAATATGCAAGATAAAGTTTGTTTATATTTACGTGATTATTGAATATTCAAGATAAAGTTTGTTTATATTTACGTGATTATTGATTATGCAAGATGAAGTTTGTTTATATTTACGTGATTATTGAATATGCAAGATAAAGTTTGTTTATATTTACGTGATTATCGAATATGCAAGATAAAGTTTGTTTATATTTTACATGATTATTGAATATGCAAGATAAAGTTTGTTTATATTTACGTGATTATTGAATATGCAAGATGAAGTTTGTTTATATTTACGTGATTATTGAATATGCAAGATAAAGTTTGTTTATTTTTACGTGATTATTGAATATGCAAGATAAAGTTTGTTTATATTTACATGATTATTGAATATGCAAGATAAAGTTTGTTTATTTTTACGTGATTATTGAATATGCAAGATAAAGTTTGTTTATTTTTACGTGATTATTGAATATGCAAGATAAAGTTTGTTTATTTTTACATGATTATTGAATATGCAAGATAAAGTTTGTTTATTTTTACGTGATTATTGAATATGCAAGATAAAGTTTGTTTATTTTTACATGATTATTGAATATGCAAGATAAAGTTTGTTTATTTTTACATGATTATTGAATATGCAAGATAAAGTTTGTTTATTTTTACATGATTATTGAATATGCAAGATAAAGTTTGTTTATATTTACGTGATTATTGAATATTCAAGATGAAGTTTGTTTATATTTACATGATTATTGAATATTCAAGATAAAGTTTGTTTATATTTACGTGATTATTGAATATTCAAGATGAAGTTTGTTTATATTTACGTGATTATTGAATATTCAAGATGAAGTTGTTTATATTTACATGATTATTGAATATGCAAGAAAAAGTTTGTTTATATTTACGTGATTATTGAATATGCAAGATAAAGTTTGTTTATATTTACATGATTATTGAATATGCAAGATGAAGTTGTTTATATTTACATGATTATTGAATATTCAAGATAAAGTTTGTTTATATTTACATGATTATTGAATATGCAAGATGAAGTTTGTTTATATTTACGTGATTATTGAATATTCAAGATAAAGTTTGTTTATATTTTACATGATTTTTGAATATGCAAGATAAAGTTTGTTTATATTTACGTGATTATTGAATATTCAAGATAAAGTTTGTTTATATTTACATGATTATTGAATATTCAAGATGAAGTTTGTTTATATTTACATGATTATTTAATATTCAAGATGAAGTTTGTTTATATTTACGTGATTATTTAATATTCAAGATAAAGTTTGTTTATATTTACATGATTATTGAATATTCAAGATAAAGTTTGTTTATATTTACATGATTATTTAATATTCAAGATAAAGTTTGTTTATATTTACATGATTATTGAATATGCAAGATAAAGTTTGTTTATATTTACGTGATTATTGAATATGTAAGATAAAGTTTGTTTATATTTACGTGATTATTGAATATTCAAGATAAAGTTTGTTTTTATTTACATGATTATTGAATATGCAAGATAAAGTTTGTTTATATTTACGTGATTATTGAATATGTAAGATAAAGTTTGTTTATATTTACGTGATTATTGAATATGTAAGATAAAGTTTGTTTATATTTTACATGATTATTGAATATGCAAGATGAAGTTTGTTTATATTTACGTGATTATTGAATATGCAATATAAAGTTTGTTTATATTTTACATGATTATTGAATATTCAAGATAAAGTTTGTTTATATTTACGTGATTATTGAATATGCAAGATAAAGTTTGTTTATATTTTACATGATTATTGAATATGCAAGATAAAGTTTGTTTATATTTTACATGATTATTGAATATTCAAGATAAAGTTTGTTTATATTTACATGATTATTGAATATGCAAGATAAAGTTTGTTTATATTTACATGATTATTGAATATGTAAGATAAAGTTTGTTTATATTTACGTGATTATTGAATATGCAAAATAAAGTTTGTTTATATTTACATGATTATTGAATATGCAAGATAAAGGTTGTTTATATTTTACATGATTATTGAATATGCAAGATAAAGTTTGTTTATATTTACATGATTATTGAATATGTAAGATAAAGTTTGTTTATATTTTACATGATTATTGAATATGCAAGATAAAGTTTGTTTATATTTACATGATTATTGAATATGCAAGATAAAGTTTGTTTATATTTTACATGATTATTGAATATGCAAGATAAAGTTTGTTTATATTTTACATGATTATTGAATATGCAAGATAAAGTTTGTTTATATTTTACATGATTATTGAATATGCAAGATAAAGTTTGTTAATATTTACATGATTATTGAATATGTAAGATAAAGTTTGTTTATATTTACGTGATTATTGAATATTCAAGATAAAGTTTGTTTATATTTTACATGATTATTGAATATGCAAGATAAAGTTTGTTTATATTTTACATGATTATTGAATATGCAAGATAAATTTTGTTTATATTTACGTGATTATTGAATATTCAAGATAAAGTTTGTTTATATTTTACATGATTATTGAATATGCAAGATAAAGTTTGTTTATATTTTACATGATTATTGAATATGCAAGATAAAGTTTGTTTATATTTTACATGATTATTGAATATGCAAGATAAAGTTTGTTTATATTTACATGATTATTGAATATGTAAGATAAAGTTTGTTTATATTTACATGATTATTGAATATGCAAGATAAAGTTTGTTTATATTTACGTGATTATTGAATATGTAAGATAAAGTTTGTTTATATTTACGTGATTATTGAATATTCAAGATAAAGTTTGTTTTTATTTACATGATTATTGAATATGCAAGATAAAGTTTGTATATATTTACGTGATTATTGAATATGTAAGATAAAGTTTGTTTATATTTACGTGATTATTGAATATGTAAGATAAAGTTTGTTTATATTTTACATGATTATTGAATATGCAAGATGAAGTTTGTTTATATTTACGTGATTATTGAATATGCAATATAAAGTTTGTTTATATTTTACATGATTATTGAATATTCAAGATAAAGTTTGTTTATATTTACGTGATTATTGAATATGCAAGATAAAGTTTGTTTATATTTTACATGATTATTGAATATGCAAGATAAAGTTTGTTTATTTTTTACATGATTATTGAATATTCAAGATAAAGTTTGTTTATATTTACATGATTATTGAATATGCAAGATAAAGTTTGTTTATATTTACGTGATTATTGAATATGCAAGATAAAGTTTGTTTATATTTACGTGATTATTGAATATGCAAGATGAAGTTTGTTTATATTTTACATGATTATTGAATATGCAAGATAAAGTTTGTTTATATTTACATGATTATTGAATATGCAAGATAAAGGTTGTTTATATTTACATGATTATTGAATATTCAAGATAAAGTTTGTTTATATTTACGTGATTATTGAATATGCAAGATGATGTTTGTTTATATTTACGTGATTATTGAATATGCAAGATAAAGTGTGTTTATATTTACGTGATTATTGAATATGCAAGATAAAGTTTGTTTATATTTACATGATTATTGAATATGCAAGATGAAGTTTGTTTATATTTACGTGATTAATGAATATGCAAGATAAAGTTTGTTTATATTTACGTGATTATTGAATATTCAAGATAAAGTTTGTTTATATTTACGTGATTATTGAATATGCAAGATAAAGTTTGTTTATATTTACATGATTATTGAATATGCAAGATGATGTTTGTTTATATTTACGTGATTATTGAATATGCAAGATAAAGTTTGTTTATATTTACGTGATTATTGAATATTCAAGATAAAGTTTGTTTATATTTACATGATTATTGAATATGCAAGATGAAGTTTGTTTATATTTACGTGATTAATGAATATGCAAGATAAAGTTTGTTTATATTTTACATGATTATTGAATATGCAAGAAAAAGTTTGTTTATATTTACGTGATTATTGAATATGCAAGATGAAGTTTGTTTATATTTACGTGATTATTGAATATGCAAGATAAAGTTTGTTTATATTTTACATGATTATTGAATATGCAAGATAAAGTTTGTTTATATTTACGTGATTATTGAATATTCAAGATAAAGTTTGTTTATATTTACATGATTATTGAATATGCAAGATGAAGTTTGTTTATATTTACGTGATTATTGAATATGCAAGATAAAGTTTGTTTATATTTTACATGATTATTGAATATGCAAGAAAAAGTTTGTTTATATTTACGTGATTATTGAATATGCAAGATGAAGTTTGTTTATATTTACGTGATTATTGAATATGCAAGATAAAGTTTGTTTATATTTTACATGATTATTGAATATGCAAGAAAAAGTTTGTTTATATTTACGTGATTATTGAATATGCAAGATGAAGTTTGTTTATATTTACGTGATTATTGAATATTCAAGATGAAGTTTGTTTATATTTACGTGATTATTGAATATTCAAGATGAAGTTTGTTTATATTTACGTGATTATTGTATATGCAAGATGAAGTTTGTTTATATTTACGTGATTATTGAATATGCAAGATGAAGTTTTAAAAATCATTACATGTGTTTTATTTAATAAAATAACAACATGAAATAATATGAATACAATGTTGGTTTATAAAATAAAACACATTTATAATACTTAACAGACACTAGTGTTTCATCCTCACGGGAATCTTCAGTGCAGGGTGTAACGATTAACACCAGTCGACAGATTCAGACCCAGCAACACGAGCCATCTCTGGCTCGATTAGCAAAGACCGTATCCAATCGGTTACCATTAACCGTGTGAAATAACGTTATTTTGAAATGTTCTTTACCTCATTCTAAGTAAACGGGCTATAACTTTCACGCATTTTTAACTGGTTAATATGGTGTGCATATATATATATATATATATGCGTGTATATATATATATATATAATGTACTATAATTCAGAAGAATAAAAATGCTATAATATAATTATTATGATATCGTGTTCCAAAATTTCAGTATAACGTACATTGGTCCGACAGAATATAATCTGGAATGTCACGTACACAAATACACATACATAGATCCATTAGATTTAAGTTTGAAAGGGTGCGTACATGTGTCTGTCTAATTCAAGTTTGAAACACGACGTAGATTGTTCTGTAAAGCTTATGTTTGAAATATCACGTGCGTTTTTTCTGTCACGCTTCAGTTCGAAATACCGCGCATGTTAGTGTGTTACGCTAAAGTTTGTAAATATCAAGTACACTTCTCTCTCTCTCCCTTTCTCTTTTCTCTTTATTCATCTATCTATCTTTCGCATGTTTTCAGTTTAACGAAGCTAAACAAATGCCTTGATTCTTCGAGTGGAAAATTGCTTCATTGTTTTATTTACGATACTTGATTGTCAGCAAGATCGATATTGGCTTCATCCATTAAAAAATAATATAACGGAACTGATTGATAATTCATTTTTCAACGAAGAATGCCGGCATTGTAAATGATGATTTAGACAAGAAAAAAAAAACGTCTGTAAGATATAATAAATAAAGCAGTATGTATTTTTTTACATAGACATCACCACTAATCAAGGCCAAGAGGTTACTCGAGGATAAGAGTTAAAGAGTGTACAGTAGAAATTGGACAATATAATAATCGTTAGTAATGGAGATTCGGTAAATTTGTTAACTTGTATATACAGATAAAGGTACAAACACGCATACATATTAATACACATACACACACACACACACACACACACACATATATATATATATATATATATATATATATATATATATATATATATATATATATATGTGTGTGTGTGTGTGTGTGGGGGTGGTGGTTATTTTTGTGTATATCCGTTCGAAGCGTTGAGTGAAATTTGAAGAATAAAACATGTATAAATACATTTGAAGCCAAAACTGCATATTCATCGAACTATCTCCCACTACATCATGTCGTGGAAGAAGAGAAAAAAAAAGATTGATCAAGGAGTCTTACTCCGAAATATATTTCTTTAAAAATAAACACCTGTTTATTTTATAAAAAAAAAATTCGCGTTGCAGCTTTGGCTTCAAATGTATTCATACATGTTTTATTCTTCAAATTTTACTCAACGCTTCGAACGGATATATACAAAAATAACTACCCAGATTTTCAAAATGCGCGACCACGCGTCATCTATCCGGCTTCATAAAAGGCCGCAGTTAACAACATCACGTGGACTCTTCATCGAACTATCTTCCACGACATCATGTCGAGGAAGAAGAGAAAAAAAAGATTGATAAAGGAGTCTTACTCCGAAATATATTTCTTTAAAAATAAACACCTGTTTATTTTATAAAAAAAATTCGCGTATTTCAGTATTGGCTTCAAATGTATTTATATATGTTTTATTCTTCCTATATATATATATATATATATATATATATATATATATATATATATATGTATATATATGTGTGTGTGTGTGTGTGTGTGTGCGTGTGTGCGTGTGTGTTCATATACACACACACACATATGTTTACGGGGAAACATGCTTATTCAACCTTTATTTATACTAATTCCTTTATTTATGAAGATCGATGTATATTAAAATAGATTTTTTAAAGTTACATTTTCACCCCAAACAAGGCATATTGGCACTTTGATGTACGGGCTACTACCAGGAACATAAGCTACAGGGGTACTATATATGTTTGTTCATATTACACTTGAACTTCTGCTTGCCAGTAGAGTTTAGGAAGCAGGGACCTGCAAGGAAGTTCCAAAGTCTTGCAGTTCTTGGGAAGAAACGACTGGAGTAGAAAGCTCTCTTACATCTACGAATCTCTACTGTGCAGGGGTGGGATTTAGCTGAGTCGGGTATGTCGGTGGTATTTACCTCGAGGGGGTAGATGTGTCTGCAGTTCGTCAAAGCATTCACCATTAAAATACTTGTAGAACAGGCAGATGGAAGAAACATTTCGTCAATGAGCATATATATACAAAAAAGAAATAGTCTATATTCTACATTTCAAGATGTAGTTCATCTTACTATTTATTTGTTTTATTATATTGAAATGTTTAATTGCTGACAGCATTCTTTTTTTAGTGCAGAAACAGTCAATAATTATTGTGTCAATTTTTTAATATTTTCCGCTTAGAATCAATTAAGTGACATTTACGTTATCTTTGTTTATATATATATATATATATATATATATATATTTATATATATGTGTGTGTTTGTGTGTGTGTGTGTGTGTGTGTGTGTGTGTGTGTGTGTGTGTGGTGCGTTTCTAAAATAATTCACCAGAAAAGTATGATTTAGAACGAAACATTACTAAATACATAATCCGTTATGCCATGGGTACTTGCAACTTGCACAGGTACAGTAGTTCAATAATGTAAATAACAGAAATAAGCAATTCTCCTCTAAAAACTTCTAGAAAAAAATAAAGCGAAACTTTTCACTACTAAAAAATAATTAATTCATCTCTTAAGCCAGGGATTTACTCTTTTTGATTTATGTTAATTTAAATGAATTACTATACAAAGAAGAATAGCAAAGCATCTTATTTGGTTTATTTTAGTTGTGTGTGAAGTATTCCAATCAAAGGAATTTAGCGTTGAATTGTGACAAAAAATATATAGATTTTTTTAATGACTATAAATAAATAATCATTGTTTTTAGTTTTGTATGTTTCGATTAAAGGAGTATTCTGGTCTTCATTCATAAATAGTTTTTCACAAACGAACATGCGGCAAAACATTTCGATGTTCTTCTATATGAAGATTGACTAGTTTCATTTCTTGGCCGTTAAAAGTAAATTGATTGATTTCGCGTTTCACTTTATTATGTGCTAGAAAAATACTCGTCACGAGAAAAGCAAAACAGTTGCATCATTTTTAGTCCACCCTATAAAGATTAAAAGGAATATATAATGCTTCTAAACCTAATAACTAGAATTATAATCTATATATCTATAAAAGTGAAAATGTATGTGTGTGTGTGCATGTGTGTCTGTCTGTCTTTGTACATTTCCTTACACAATAACTCTGTCAATTTTAAGTTTTACATAAGAGGTATTCAAATTTGGGAAAATATTTTTAATCGGTTTTCGTAAAAAGATTTGCCTGTTAAGGGGTAAAAGTTCAAGGATTTTACATCTGAACACTCTACGAAACTCTTCCGCCAATTTTGGGTCTAAACACTTGAAATTTTAGATATAGGTTATTTGGACATGGATCTAACATGCTTATTTGATTTGAGCCCAAAATAATACATGCTAACGGGTAAAAATTGGGGTTAAAGTTTTTTTTAAAGTTAACCTCTGCGGTCTCTACCAAATTACTCAGCCAATTTCTGGTCTAAATATTTTAAATTTTTCATATAGTGTATTCACACATAGAGCAAGCTTTTAATTAAGTTTTTGGCCGTAGATTTTAGTGCCAATGGGTTACAGTTCAAAAGATTTACCTTTGCGGTCTCCAGCAAATTCTTAAGCCAATTTTGGGTCTAAACATTTGAAGTTTTTGGGCGAAAGTTTCGCTGCCAAAGGGTCAAGGTTGAAAAAGTTGACCTTTGCAGATTCTACTAAATTCCCTCGCCAATTTTCTGTCAAAACACTTGAAATTTTAGATGTATGTTACTTGGACATGGGCCCTACATTTTATCTTGATTTGAGCCCAAAACAATACATATTAAGAGATCAAAACTGAGGTCAAAGTTTAAAAAAAATGTATGTGTGCGGTCCTTACCAACTTTTCTATATGGTAGTTAAGGACCCATACTATATAGAAAGACATTACCGTATATATGCACACTTTTTAATATATACGTATACACATAAATTTTGAAGAGTACATAGGGCCCAAGCAAAGCCAGTTTGAACTGCTAGTTCATCTATATGATTATAAACTCTGATAACCATGCGACATTGCTTGAATCTTGATTGCAACGATCGGGCGATTCCATATATATATATATATATATATGCGTCTGGGTATGGATCAGAGGCTGCGGAATTAAGGTGGAAAGCTGTATATTTTGGTTTCGATTTTAGCTGATGGCACCAAAATCTTATGTATATATATATATATATATATATATATATATATATATATATATATATATATGTATTAGTTTAGATCTCACTACTGCATATTAGGTTCAATTGAATAATCGATATATAATTGTTTCCATAAGAATAAACACGTCATCTGCATGAATACCAAACTTTAAACATGTTTAAACATATTTCAACACTTTAAACGTAAAATCTATTTTAAACTTAACACATATTAAAACATATTTTAATATTTATTTTTAAATTAAATAAAGGAGAAATTTGAATGTTCGCAAATTGAATTCCACAGCATTTTATCATCTTTATATTACATTACACCACGTAACACTTAGCGGCCGTGTTACAAGATGCATCACGATGGAATGATTCGTTTAGGAGTAAAATTTGTGTATAAAAATATACAAACATATAAACATACCTCTCTTTATATATAGAGAAACAAAACCAAAACCAACACTTCTAAACTTCAACGCGCATTAGATGTGTTCATGTTAGACAACCACTTTCCCTCCAAAATAAGACTCGCGTCCATAATGGCAGATTTTTGTCACTTGAATGGGTTAGGGTTAGGGTTAGGGTTAATAATATACATGCGTTGAAACCCACTGTCTTAAATTAGAAGAATGACAGCAAAAGTTGACTCGCGTAGCGGCCACTACTTACTGAAATGCAAGTCAAGAACCCGTTCTCAACCATCAGTTCGAGAGAAACAGAGTCATTTCGGTGACTATTTTAGTTGTATTGAATCTGCATAGTCTTAGGATGTCCAACCTATCAGGCTTTGCTTTCCTCGTTGAGAAGTAGTTAAATTAATTGATTACTGCTTGCGGTACACTAACTGAGGAATACCAACAACAATTTTTAAACGGCCACATTGCTCCAATTTTAATTCGCAAACTTATTTTCCTCATCTAAACTTGTGTCACCTCTTTTTGTGGTAAAAAATATATATATCTGACTCGAATTTTTGGTAGCTGAGATATACCGTTCCTGTTGTAAATATATCAGCGTTGATCACGGTGTTGCGTTTCGTGATTGGTACTTACATCATCGAGATTGGTCTGTGTTCTTTGAACTGTTGTGTTATTTATTATGTCGGATACTAAATAAGAACACAAAATTTTATTAATTACTCAGTATTTGGTAATTATGCAGAATTCGAACCGTGTTTAGATAATAACTTCACAGATCGACACACATTTTAAACTAAATTATTTAACAGACATGTCTTTGGGGGTTTGATTTAAAAATTTATATTTTTACACTACTAATTTGTATTTAAATTGTTTCTAATAATTTAAATAGGTTCATTTTATGAATTATGATCGTTCGGTGTTAATTCATTTGTTTATTCCTAAATTCATAATTCATATTTTGCAGTATTTGATTGTATCTTGCTTCAAAAATGCATTATTTCGCATATATAAGCCTCTACTTTATTTTTATATCAATAAAAAGAAATCGATTTTCCAGTCCATAAGCAAAAAACACAGATGCCACATATAAATTCAATATGGTCACGTTACCTGCCAAAATCTGATCCATGTTTTCCGCATATAATCAGTCGATTTTATTCAATATCGTAGATTTCTATAATATATCAGAATAAATTAGCACTCCCAAATAAATATTCTTACTGGTAATATAGGATAATTATTCTCTCATCATGCTACTCTCTCAATCTCCACAATTACTGACGCAAATACATCATTATATAAGCCTATCAGCATTGAACGCTATTATATCAGTTTAAGTCTTTCCTATACCTGATACCCTACGGAATTAATAACCGGTCCTTTCCTGTTCAACTCCTTACTTTTCCAGCGATTTCCTTGCTTGCTCACTTACATTACGTTATTCATTCTTTTAGCTTTGCCCTCCCCCAATGCTAAGAATAGGTTTCTAGATAATAATGTTATTATTTGAGCACAATACCTTCTTTGTACTAAAAGATTTTGTTACTTTTTGGGGGAGAGAGGGGTTATTTAATCAAGAGGTTTCCTCGAAGAAATGTGATTTGCATATTTTAAATCATTAGTTAAAAATATTCCTCAAAATTGTCAACTCTAGTCAGAAATTGACCGTTTTATTAAACCTCATATGAAGACGTTTCTTCACAATCTGTACACGATACATTGAGATTTGTAAATAATTAGTCGAAAATATTCATAAAAATCATGAAATATTACGCGCTCATGCAGAGAAAGTACCATGATATTATCTTTATAGTATTTTCAACAGCAAGTTTTACGGCATCTTTTGTTAATAAAACTACTAGCTGAAAGTAAAGATTAGTTCCAAAACACATTTCTCTCCCAATGTTAGGATTGCGTTTCTTAATAATAATGTCTTTATTTCAGCACGGTACCTTCTATATATAAGTAACGAACATTTCTTTGTCGGAATCCCTTCATCGATAGGTTTCTTGAAATAGGAGCATTTTTAATAATTATTAATTTTAAAAAATACAAAAAATCATTAATACTTATAAACTAAATTAATTTAGTTATAATTATAAAGTTTTTAAAGTCTCTTGAGGGGAGCGGTTTTCAAAAAAGTGAAATTTCGCTATGAATTACAGTAAACGCTATATAAATAGCGATTCCTGTACTTCATAGCGAAATTTCACTTTTCACATCTCAATGCGTGATGTTTGATTGTAAGTTAAATAAAGTTTTTTATTCAATTTACACCTGAAACAAGGCACAGTGCGACTTTGAAGTAGGGATTATTATCGGGGACATAAGTTGCAGGGAAATTATGAAGGGAGATGAGCAGAAGAATACCTGTTCACATTACACTTGAACTTCTGCATGTCCGTAGAGTTGCGAAAGCAGAATCCGGAAGGGTGTTCCAAAGTCTGACAGTTCTTGGAAAGAAACTATTGGCGTAGAAGGCTTTCTTACACTTAGGGATCTCTACTATGTAGGGAAGGATTTAGCTGCTTGTCGGATTTGTTGGGGGTATTTTGTCAAAGGGGGTACAAGTGCGTGTAGTTCGTCAGAGCATTCACCATTAAAATACGTGTAAAACAGGCAGAGGGATGCAACATTTCCTCAATGGGACAGAAGCTGAAGCTTAGATGTCAGTCAAGGACCTATCAGGTTGGCAACTCTTATGTCCAGGTGTGAGAAACAAGTAGCAGATGCACTAACCCAAATGTGACAACAGTACTCCACGCATGGACGAATGGTGACCTTATAGACATACGGGATACAGTAAGGCGTAAGTAGCTTTCTAGCATAGTAGAGAAAGCCCACCTTCTTCGCAGCGGCCTTGGCAATGCTCTCAATGTAACTGTTTTAACTCATGTTTCCTGTGAACGTTAGTCCGAGGAGTTTAAAAGAAGCACTTTACTGTCATGTGACTTTGGACATTGGACTATTTAATACTGCGTTTCAATAAAATATATCAAAATTTAATAGTGTTCTATTTTATATGGATAAAACATACAATTTTTCCTACAAATTACACGTTCGAATGTGTTAGTTTAAGTTGTAAGGTGTCCTTAATGATTTCAAATTTGGAAATAATTTAAAACTCATGAACAGCAATCATACACTAAATGAATCGGTTTATTGTTTAAAATATATTTGTTAAAATTAAATCATGTAAGCACTGAGAAGTTTATTTAAGTTAATTCATAAATAGAAAGTATGTTTAAAGCAATTGTTTTTACTTTTAAGTTTAAAAAGAATTCCAGAATCAGCAGTCATAATACAAACAGCGGTTTATTAGTTGTATATATAGTAATCATGAAATTTTATTTAATTTTCTTCCTTTTATTGTTATCGTTTAATTTTCGATTACTGGCAAGCACTAATACAGTTTTGGTTGCGCGAAGGGCGTACATCTCACGATGCACGTAACTATCAGTTACGCTATGCAACTAGGTACATTGAATAATTGAACAATTAACAGACAATGTAATGCATTAAGATGCATTAGGGAATCGCCAGATATTTGCTGTTCTGTTCGGAAAGTTATTCTTACCTCTTAAACCATTACACTTTGATATTACAAACAATTCGCAGATTTCTATACATCTTTTAAATACATTATGATTTATAATAAGTGCTTCAGTATGACAAGCTTTGGTGCTAGACAAATATGTGAAGAGGCCTATATATCAAAAGTCTGTGAAAAGATTATCATAGAGTTAGTTACTTGCTTCTCGCCGAAGTTAAAATCTACAGCATTTTCAATTCTAGTTCATAAGTGATGATCAAAAAAAAGAAGCAACGACAAAAAGGTAAATCTGCATCCAAGACAAAGTGTTGCATTGTTTTTGAACTTCAAAGTATGCTTCACCGAGAGAATACATATATCTGAAACTATAAGATGGCCGTGGAGTATGATGCGTGTAATGAGTTAAACATGAGCATGATGCCAAAACACGAAGACAAGAACATGAACGTTGTTTCAATGTTCCTGGGACAAAGAAGTATACTGTTATAATAGTGGGTCAGGAGTTCCATCACCAGGGCATCGTTTTGCATCTGAGTAAAACTCAACTACAACGTATAGCTGAAGCAAATTGGGTGCATGATGCTTTGCAGTACACAATCAGTCGTATAGCAATATAATCGGTAACGGAAGTTTAAACATGTGTATTAAATGTAGGAAGCTTTTCTAAAATATATATAGTTCGCATGTATGTTAAAATAATGAATGAGATGCTTATTAACATTAAAACTCATGAAAGGGAATTAAGAGTCGTCGATCATATTCACTTGAGAGAGTCACAAAATATTGACTGCAATACTGAAAATGTGGGCCAATTGACGATCCTACTAGCAAAATTTATTGGAGGACCGCGGTATAAGCACAAGTACACACATAATGCAATGGTCGATATGAGAAAACAAAACTAAAAATTTATAAGTTTTACCTGCAACTCAAAATTGCGATTGTGAAAATTTTCTTTCGAAAGCAACAACCGCATGATCGCCATGACCTTGTAGCAAGAGTTTTAAATCTTAAGTTTGGTATCCTTATTTAACTACTTAAGAAGAAAAAAAAACATTTTCGTATATTAGTAGCATGTATGTACATTCCTGAACGGCAGAAAAAGGGGTGGCCACATTGTCTAATTTGGAATAAAACAATTGAGATCCTTTTTCATAGACTTTGTAATCAGTGCTGAAATTCCGGATCCTGTGACGGATCCAGTTTTACACTATATCATTAGACACCACGTGATTCATGGATTATGTGAAATATTAAACAACTCTACACCTACTAGTCAGGTTCCTAATGTAATTTTGTGGGAACTTTTGGGAGATTTGCAAATCTATACATTTTTGGAAAGGTTTTGGTCTCAGGAATCAGAAAACCAATGTTTGCATTTGCCCAGATGCGTATATGGCGGCCATATTGGATTTACAAAATGGCCGCCATAAGATGTACGTTTTTGAATATCGCGGCTTCTAAATAAGCTGAAAAACTGATTTTGACTGCTAAACCTACATTTTCAGGGCCAGGGAAACCAATGGCGGTGGTTATAAAATTTTCCCAGATGTGTATATGGCAGCCATATTGGAATTTACAAAATGGCCGCTGTAAAATGTACGTTTTTTTAATATCTTCGCCTCTAAATAAGTCGGCACACTGATTTTAACTGCTAAACCTACATTTTCAGGGTCATAGAATCCAATGGTGGTAGTTATAAAGCAACAACATCTTTAACATTAACCTTTAGATGCATAACTGGGTTCAAACTGATGTGGTGTTGTTTTATTGCAATATCTTTGTAATAAAAAATATGTATCATTTATAAATTCATATTTCAGCTGTTCCTAAAAAATCTTGCTTTTATATCACTAATTCAAATTGTTAATTTACCTCTGATACTTTGAGAACTTGTAGTTTTTGTATTGCTATTCTAACATTACTGTAATTCTCTCTTTGTTTGTAGGTGACGCATGAGTGATGAGTCACAAAGTAGAGAGGAAGCATGTCAAACCAAGGAGTCCATTAACTGGAAGCAGTGCATTCTCTGCAAGTCTGATGATAAAAAGAAAGTCTTGGTGCAACATCCTCGATTAGAGTCCTATGGGCTCGTACTGCAAGTAATTCTAGAGAGGGCTAGTTTGAATGATGGGGACTATATCCAAATCCAAAGGCGATTGCAGAACTGCACACCAGAAACATTGTGTGAAGAGAGGGCGGTCTGGCATCGCTCATGTCATTCGAGTGCAACTAACAAAGTTGAAATACAACGTGCAAGAGATCGCATCGCACACGCTTTAGCTACAGGACACTACACTACCAAAAAGCCTGTGCAGAAAAGAGGAATTACAGAAGAGGCTGTTCCAGACACCTCTACATCTGGTTCTGCATTGCCATTCACACGATCACATACAAGTCCACTGGATAAGAAAGAGTGCTTCTTCTGCCAACAGGACAATGGCCAACAAGTGTATCAGATCAGGACTGAGAATGCAGGTAAAACTCTCAAAGATGCTGTGGAAAGGTCCCATAATCCTGCACTGAAAACTAGGCTGAACACCTGCATATCACCAGGTGATGCACATGCAATTGATGCCCTATACCACAAAGCTTGCTGGACCCAAAATGTGTTCCATGCTCTTCGAGATACTAACACTAGAAAAACTGCTGAAGAACCCTTTCTACAAAAGGCGAGTCTGCTTGAGCTGATAAATCTTATTGATGTAGAAACAAAAAACAAAGCATAACTTGGGATGGATGATATTGAAACGACTTATGTTAATATGCTTGGTTCGGAAGTTTTTGAAGGTCATTTACCTGTATTCAGTAGAAAATGGCTGAAAGAAAGGATCCTTACTTATTTGCCACACCTGAAGTCTGTTCGACCAAACATAAGGAAGCCAACTGTCCTCTACTCCCTCGATGCATGTGAAGAAGACATGGTTAATACCTCAATGACAACTGGTAAGGAGGAGAACAGCATGAAGACAATCTACAAAGCAGCACAGGTGATAAGGAAAAGCATTGTAACCTTCAAAGAGCCCAAGGAAAGAAATGTCATGCAGGTATCTAGTGACAATAATGATATTCCAGCTGAATTATACACCTTAATCCATTGGATAATGGTTGGGCCTGCTGAAAAGCTTGTGCAGAAGCTGAGCAAGAAACCAGCGACTCTAGTGACACTCAAGGATCTGAGTAGCTGCTTCAATGACAGACTGATGCAACTAACACGAGATTATGATGAAATCATCCTTGTTTTTGACACATATCGAGCAGATTCTCTGAAAAGTGCAACCAGAGAAAAACGAAGACAAGGAAAAGCTTCTGTTCAGTATCAAGTCAGAGATGACACTAACATCAAACACATCCCAATGAGGAAGTTCCTCTCCCATGACAAGACGAAGGCTGATCTGACTGACTATCTTTCTGCCCAAACTCTAGAGTATAACAAGGGATCATCCAAGCTGATCATCATATCTGCTTTTGGATACACTAAGAGCAACAGAGACCTGGTCTTTGAAGTAAATAACCATGAGGAAGCAGACACGCTGCTTATCCACCAGGCTGTGCTGGCTTCACAGCGAAACCCACCTGATGCACAGTTAGTATTTTTCTCTCCAGATACGGACGTTTTAGTGCTAGTCACAGCAAACTATGACCTATTGCTGAAAAACACGTCCATTTCTATGTCCTCTTGTGTTATACAAATTGAACCACTGTGGCGAGCTCTAGGTAAAGAAAGAGCAAAGGCTTTGCCAGCCTTCCATGAGTCACTGGGACCGACAACACAGGGAGGTTCTCTCGTATATGCAAGACAACCTGGCTACAGATCTACCTCAAAGCAGACTCAGATGTTGTCAATGCTCTGCAAATGCTTATGGATGAAGCAGAAGTGACAGATGGAATGCTGTCAAAACTGGAATCCTTTGTATGTGCAGCTTACTCGCCAAAAGGGATTAACATAAAAAAAATCCCAGAACTGCGATGGCATCTGTTCTGCAAGCATAGGGTAGAAAGTGACAGGCTCCCTCCAACACCTGGAGCTCTAAAGCAGCATATTTTAAGAGTCCATGTCCAAGCAAGGGTATGGGCACAAGCAACCATTGCTCTGCAGATTTAACAACTGGATCCCCTGGAAAATGGGTACTTCAAAGATTTGGATGGCACCCTAAAATTAACGACCACAGAGGTCCTCCCAGCCCCTAAGGCCCTTCTTGAGATGATCACATGCAAATGTATATTTGACTGTTCTTCTGGCAGATGCTCCTGCAGGTCTAAAGACTTAGCTTGTACTGATATGTGTCGGTGCAGCAGCCAGTGCGAAAACGATGAAGATTCCCAAGCTGTGATGTATGAAAGTGATGTTGATGATGATGTTGATGATGATTATTATACATAGACTATGATCAAACATCTAATTATGTTTAAGATGGTTGCACAAACATTCAAAGTTTACAGTTAAAAGGCATTTCAATAAAAATAATTTTCTGACTAACTGCCAGGGTTGTTAAATTTTTTACTCATATGTTGGATTATGTGTTTCAAAAGGGGGGTGGGGTACAAAAGATAAAATGATAACGTGGACCATTGACTTCCTTGACACTGAAAATGTAGGTTTAGCAGTTAAAATCATTGTTCCAACTTATTTAGAGGCCGCGGTATTACAAAACATACATTTGACGGCAGCCATTTTGTAAAATTCCAATATGGCTGCCATATATACATATAGGAAAATTTTATAACTACCACCAGTGGCTTCCTGGACCCTGAAAATGTAGGTTTAGCAGTTAAAATCAGTGTTCCAGCGTATTTAGAAGCCAAGATATTACAAAACGTACATTTTACGGCGGCCATTTTGTAAATCCAATATGGCCGCCATATAGGCATCTGGGCAAATGCAAACATTGGTTTTCTGATTCCTTAGACAATAACCTTTCCAAAAATGTATAGATTTGCAAATCTCCAAAAAGTTCCCACAAACGTTAAAATTGTGCCATTAGGAACCTGACTATACGTGTCTCATGAAGAACGATGATCAAAGAGATATACCAGAAAATTTTGATTTGAATAACAGTCAGATAAAAATGGTTATTCATTATATCGCTGAGCATCTATTGTTAATGGGGGCTTTGAACAAGTACCCTCCCTGTAATCGCAAAATTTTCTGTTGTCTACCAATGAGTTGTACTTTATAATGAACACTTTTTTCAGATATTGTAACAGTGTGAAATCAATTAAGTATAGTTGTTAATATGTGCATTAAAGAATTCATCACAGTACCTTCACACTCTAAAAATGTTTATGATGAAACCAGACGTTATACTTCAACTAATGAAGCCATTAAGATAATACTAAACTACCAGATATCTGTATATCATCCCTCCATTATTTACCTGTCGTGCCATGTTGAAATTTGTATGTTAAAGTTCCAGCTGAATATTAAAGCGACGATTATCAGACCAGATCTTTTGTTAAAGAAAGATTGGTTTTGGGTAGGGTAAAACAGGTACAGGAATAACACATTTGGTCGGTGGGACAAGTTTGAAGCTTAGGTGACCGTGCAGGGCCTTTAAGTTGACGACTATCTTTTGAACCCTTTTGAACCCTGTCTAAGGGTGAGAGACTAGTATAGTGTATCCAAAAGCTTTATGCAAATAATTAAGCCAATAGTACATCCCATGAACATATTTACTTACATAAAATAACTTAACATATGTTACTTTATATTTATATGCATTAAGAACCACAGTACTAAAATACATTCTCAAAAGAAAACTTTTGGAATAATCTCAGACAGCCATCAGATTTATAATCATCCAAGCTATTAATGATAATTGAAAGGTAGTTTAGCATTTTTTTAAATCCCATTTTTATCACCTAAATGTTTCCGGCCGTAAATATGACACTTTTGTTTTACTTCATACAAACACCACTATCCATTAATGATAACCCAAAGAAATTTTAACAATTTAAAAATCCTACTTCGATCACTTAAATTACTAAACAATTTTACTGGTAAGAATAGCTTTCTCTCAGGAATAATACATTTGTTTGCGTTAGATAACCATTTTTTTACATTTTTCATGTGTTTTGGTAAAACAATTTCATCAGTAACTTTTATTTATTTTTTGAAGATTACATGCCCCGATTAATAAATATTTAAGAAATCATTCATTTCTTTACTATTTCAAGTATTTAATAATAACATCTACGTGCGTTGAACAATTCTTTATGTGAATTTTTTTAGCAGTTTATTCAGAGTCACTACTAACAAATAATGATGAACGATACAATTACAGTTTAATTTTGGGGGGATATTTTTTTCTCTTACTGAATTAATTATGGCTTTGCGCTATATTTACGCCAAGCAAGGCTGATGCACAGGTAATAGCAATTCAAAAAGAATGCTTAATACTATCTTTTTTCTTCTCTACATTCATTTATATCTCATCGGGCATCGTAGAGAAACATGCCATGCTAGTATTAAATAAATTTCAATATCAGTATAAATCAAAGTGTATTCCGTTCTATTTTAAATGCGATTTAGTAAGTAAATAATGAACTAATTTTATTCTTTTAAATCTATGAAATAAGGAAATGTTTATTTACAGAATGCTTTTTTTTCAAAGGAGTCACCACTTATAAAGGCCTGTAGGCCACTCGAGAATAAGTGTAAATAAGTATACAGTGGTTAATGGGGCAATGTCATAATAATTGTTAGTAGTGTAAATTTGGTAAATTTGATTATTTAAGGGGCATGGCTTATCAATAATTTGTTTATGTTGGACTTGAAGACGACCATATTATAGTCAGCCGGAAAGCAGGCAAATGGAAGAGTTCCACAGGTGTGCAGTTCTAAGAAAAAAACTTTGTTCATAGAATGTACGTTTAGGTTTAGGCACCGATAAAGAGCGGGGAGGATTATTGATAGCGTTTTCAGTTAGATGAGTGTTTCTCGTGAAAGTTTGGCGAGGGAGGCGATACATTGGATCTCATACGAGCACTTGCAATGAAAATAAGGATAAAGCAGAGTCAGGCCCGCAACATCTCTTCTGTGAAAAAGAGGTTACAGGGAAGAAAAAAGGGCATCCCCCAATAGGCTTCAAATCTATTTGGAACTCTGTCAAGGCAGGATAAAGTCTTTTTAGCAGTTCCTGCCCAGGTATGGCAGCAGTACTCCATTCTTGAACGTACCTGGTTCTTATATAGGCAGAGAATTGCATCAGCAGTGAGATATCTACTGGATCGAAAGAAGGATCCCACCATTTTCTCATGGACTTTGGCAACAGATTTGATGTACGTTTTCCATTTAAATCAGAAGTAATGGTCAAGCTTAGGAGCTTGTCAAAACCTAGAGACTCCCCGAAATGAGAGCCATTCATTTCAATTGATGCCAGGCGGGGATAAGAGCGTGGATGATGTAGAGACAGACGCTTGGTTCTAGATGCATTAAAAGTAACCAGCCATCTGTTTCCCCATTGTACTACATGCTCAAGATCAGAAAAGAGAGAATAAGAGAGAACTTGGTCGTTTACGGTCTTTGATGTACTGCCATAGATGGTAATGTCGTCAACATAAATATCTACAAATGATCTAAGGATATGATTAGGAAGATCATTGATGTAGATTAGGAAGAGAGTTGGACCCATGATGGAACCCTGCAATAATACTGTGAGCTTCTGATTTTTTCCATCAACCACTACTTATCAGAGAGAAATAGTTTAATAATTGAGAAGATATTTCCAGCTATACCGTAACTGGAGAGCTTATGAACTAGATCTTTATGCCATACTCTATCAAAGGCCTTTGATATGTCAAGAGCAACTTCCCTCGAAAGGAAGTCACAGGAAAAAGATTCGCTAAAATTAAACTAAAACCAGACAAAATACTGTTAGAAATTCGCACAATATATATTACCGTGACATAGGTTGACATATATTCGGTATTTTTTAATAGTATTCTGACTAGTTTATTTTTTATAGCACCTTTTCCCGAACTTACCGTATTAAAGAGAGAGTCGGGCGCCATTTTGAATTTTCAAATACATCGATAAACAACGTACGTTTTTCGAGCTGAATAAACATGTTACATTTAATAAAAACACGAAAAATATATCCAGTTAGGTAGAAAAGTAACTTATCTTGCTTTTAATAACATTTATTTGTTATATATTTGTTTTTTTGGCAACTTTTTCGAATCTGTGTATACAGTAATACAAACCCAAAAATTGTTTGTTTTGCAGTAAAAACAAAAAAAAAAGAATAAAATAAAATGAAATATTTGACTTTCTGCAATAAAAATAAAAGTTCAAACACGAATTCACTTACGATATTTTGATTAAAATTATCCCAAATGTGCAATTATAATAATTATTTTCCGAATGGAGAATTGTTCTTTTTCTTTAGAACATACATGGACAATCGGTAACATATATTGGTAGCCATATTTTTTATGCCTGTTAGCATGACCACGTGGTTGAATACCGGAAGCTGTCTATACCTACAACTTAATTAGGAAGTGACGTTACGCTGTCATATGCATCGGCCTTCTTTCTCGGTAGCCACGCGCGCGCACGCACACACACACACGCAAACACACACACACACACACACACATATATATATATATATATATATATATATATATATGTTCACTGTTTTGGGGAAAGAAATTCCATCAAAGTGCTCGTTTACAAAGAAAAAGTAAATGTAAGAGCTTAATATTTAAAACTGTAAAGAAGTCCCCCCCAAAAAAAGGTACCGTCGATTTCAAGCTTAACTAGTCCCCCTTATGATTGGCTTGAGACCGTCGGTATCAATGTTTAATATATATATATATATATATATATATATATATATATATATATATATAATTATAAAACTCAAATGACCTTGTAACGATTTATGCAACCCACTTTCCGGTTTACGACATACGGTTGCGCATGAGCGCATAAACTTTAACCCATAACAACGTAAATATATAAACACAAATGGCTTCTTTTGCAGATTTTAACCTGTGCACTGAAATATTAACGTTATTATTTCGAAATTATTATTTAACATGGAAAGAGTGGGGTTTAAAATAACTTAAACGTAATACAGAAATGAACGATGTAAAAAAAAAGCAGACAGTATTAACAATTGTTTATTTTGATAATTTAAACGCGAAAAAAAAACAAACAAAAGAACAATTGGGAGGCTGAAATAATAACGTTATTTTTTCGAAAGTATTATTTAACATGGGAAGAGTGGGGTTTAAAATAAACTAAAAACAGAAGAACAATTGGAACGCTGAAGTATTAACGTTATTATTTCGAAATTCTTATTTAACATGGGAAGAGTGGGGTTTAAAATAACTTAAACGTAATACAGAAATGAACGATGTAAAAAAAAAACCCAGATATATCAAAATTTGAATTTAACTATTATAAGGATTATTGTATCTTTTCAGTGCACATTTACTTATAAGTATGGCCAACCACTTATAATTAAGTAACTGTATTTTTTTCCAAAATAATCAATTATAATAAACAGAACGACTCATAGTAATCTATCTATATTCTTTTTTCATTTTAATATACTTTCATAGAAATGTTTCTGTTATGTAAAAAAAAACTATTTTCTTTACGTCAAGTGTCACGCTCATACATGAATACCATAGCTAATATTACATACTGACCCAACGGGTCACGGGTAGTCTAATATATATTAAAATTGAGCTGAAAAATAAAGTCCAATGGTAAGATAAAACTATCTGGATAAAAATACTTAACTCTGGTTAAGAGAAGCAAACAATAATATAAGTTTGTAAACTTACATATACATTTTATACCCGTTTTTTCAACACTAATTGACTTAGGAGATAAACGTTTTCAGGCCCTTGCATTTCTAAGCCAAATACTTCACGTTAGAAGAGGAGAGAAGTTAGCATTATACAAACGCAAAGGTAAGATGAGAACACCGACTTTAAAAAAAAATCATTTATTTTAGGGAGATAATATGGTATCTATAAATGGGTGGAAAACCGGGAAAATAATAAATGCTGATATATATATATATATGATGATTGCAACGTCTTGTCAGACGAGTGCCACTCCCTCAGACATTAAAAATCTATGAGACCAAATGCCTGAGGGAGTATTTATACAAAGATGATGTTACAGAGTCTTAGCTTTGTACGACAGCTAAGTCTCTCTCTCGGTTCAAAATGTTGAGATCCAGCAACAAGCAAGAGCAAGATAGCCAGCAACAAATTAAACTGCAGACCAGCTTAATGCGGGTACTGGTCTCCCGCTTTATGGTTTTTTAAATCAGAGATTTGCTTCTCCTAGAAAGGTTGCCTTCACCACGGCTTACGAGAGCCCTCTCCACCCCAATACACATGTACACACACAAATCTACACGGTGCTAGTTTGCCGTTGACCCAGAAAAAGAGTTCATTCGCATTTTGGAAGGTCTTGTTTTTAATCCTTCAGGGAGACTAGCCGCCCTCCTCACCAAACAAGTCTGGTGGGGGAACCAGTTTAGTCGCCGGTGACCCGACCATGAGGCAGGTAGTACTGGGTTACATGGTACCAGTAGCATATTACATGACCTGACACATGTATATATATATGTATATAATACACTATGAGAAATAATTTTTAAAATCTACAATAATTTTTAAAATTAAAAACCTTTTAAAACTCTTAAAACATATTTAAAACTAAAAAAAAAATGGACGATTATCCTCGTCTTGGTTGTTTTCCCACAATCTTCAGCCGATGTAACCTCCACCATCTTCAGGTGTATTCACTATTCACCAATAACATTCATTATAAATACACTGAAGATAGTCGGAGGTTACATCGGCCGAAACATTGTGAAAAAAACAGCCAAGATTAGAATAATACCCTAAATAATATAAAAAAATAATTGTAAATCCTCATCTCAAAAATATATATTCATCATATAAAAAGAGTGGAATGGACCAGGATTTATTAAAAAAAAACAACAACAACAATAGCATCCAGCGTTAATACACATAAACTTAGTTGGAGGTTATATCAGCCAAAACCTTGGGGGAAAACAACTTAGATAAGAATAATAGTCCAAATAAAACAAAAAATAAAAGCAAAACAATAAAGTACCGAAATATGTAAGACTAGAGTAAGAAAAATAAAAGTAAACATAAGAATAAAAATAATGAAAATATACTAAAATCTTGAAAGATAATCCATCAGAAATTCCAGAATAAAATGAAACGAAAGTTAATATCTGGTACACTCGCATGCAATAATCTCTTTTGTGTAACCAGTATTGAATTGATAATATAATACATTTTTATATAAGTTTACTCCATTTTTAAGCTTAATGTGTATGTATGTGTGTATATTATAATCACATCAAGAAAACCTCATATCTGTACAAGCATTAAAGTTTCAAGGAAAATATCAAATTTTGGACGTCCAAACTCAAGACGTGAAATATTTCAACTTTCTATATTATGTATATTTCCTTAGTTAAATATCTCTTCTACGTGAAATTTCTCATTTACATGTACCTATTTACAATGCCTCCCCACGGGACAAAGTTAGACACCAAGGTCGTTTTTTAACGTGGAGAAAAGGTACAAAAATAAAAAAAAAACTGTCTCAGTCGTGAAGGACTGCTCCTCCACCAAAAGAGACCAAGAAATAGAAGTGCAGCATCTGAAGAACAGATACTATATATTGATTTTCATATTTAATTTATTCCGTTTAAAGAAAAATTACAATTCAAAAAATTTCAATATTAAATTTAAATCTTTTAAAAGTAAAATCTCCAAAAGATAAAACAAATTTAGGCACAACGCCCTATAAGATCGGGGATGGGAGTGTTGCAGGGTCTTTGTTACTAAAGTAAAAATCATTGTCAAATGCCTGGCCAATACAGTCACCAATCTGAATCTCATCGTTCTCCAGTTCTGTCAAAATCAGTTTAGAAATATTGTCCGCGCTTTGACCTTTTGTCTAAATGTAGCGAAGAAACGACTCCTCCACTGTCACATTATTTTCGTCAGTGTTTACGTAGTACAACACCTCACTCATCTTGTCCTTGTGAGATACATCGGGAGTGCTATAAAAAATTATGCAAAAATATTTGCTTTCCTTGATCTGATCGATGATTTTCTTTCTTACCTGCTTTGCCAAAATGCTCATAAATTCATTTTGAATTTCTGCTGACAGATAAGAAGTAGCGATTTTCTTTCCCAGGTTAACTTTCACTAAATGTTTACGGAGCACAGGTCATAATTGACCAATAAATTTACCAATTCTAAAAAAATCCCTTTGTTTTCTTGACCTCTTCTATCATTATGGATGACCCCGTAGTGCCAAAATCTGCTTGGCGACAAACCTGATGATGTCCAGCAATCTGGCCAGAATTTACTGTCACTTCTTAGTTTCCTTATCAATAAGATGTTGCTCTACTCTGTAAATAGCTTTCCTTCAGCAAGTCGGATCTCTAGATCCTTCCAGTTAGGAAACGCTTGAGCAATATCAATTGTACGTAAAATGCGTTTTAGAACACTAAGCAAAAATTATTATTTTCCTCATGGAAATAAATTCTGTAATCTTTTGGGAAGGGGGTCTAAGCGATTACGCATAGTTTTACAGCCGTGCCAGGCAGACTTCAAGTTAGCGAACATTTCTACAATGTTAGAGTAGCCTGGAAATGATTATTATTCATCATTTTAAGTTAAATTAATGTACGAAAGTTGAAATTGAAAAATAATTGTTTGTGCTTTTTTCCGGCAAGAGTTTCAAGATGTCCATATGCAATCGCATAAAACAAAATGAAAGTCGAATAAAACAAACGGAAAATATCATTTTTAGCCAAGGGTGTTAGTCTAAAATTCTCACAATATTAGTAAAAAGTATTTCTATTATAATTATCTGTATCTTTTTCTCGTTAGAACTAATCAATCTACTACATATCTATGATATTGTCAGTAGTAGTAACCGGACAAATATTGATGATTAGGATAAATACATGAATATTCTTTGGTAGAGAGAATGTATAGAATAGTTAAGAATACATTCACATCCGTTCTTACTTTAAGTAATGTTTTCTATATAGTAACTATGTTATTTAGAAACTCATGGTAAAAATGGAGACCGGGCTTCGTTAACTATTCTGTTCTTATAGTGTTTTATGCATGACAATCGTTAATTATTATCTATTGTTTATGAAATATACGAAAAGCATTATGCCAAAAAATGAAAAATGCAAGTCGAGTTTGTTTTAAAAGAGAAATGCAGCTTTATTTGTTTCATTATTTTAAATCAATTAAAAGGAAAACATGCGAGAAAAATATTTAGAATCCCCCCGATATATTTAATATATGTCCCTCCCCCCCACACACAATGTGCAATTTATTTTTGCGAAAATATAGGCAGACATGAGAAGGTCTTTGAGTAATTCGAAAAAAAAAAGACAAAAACATATCACTAATTAAATATTTAGAAATTTAAAAAGAATTAGAATCGGGAATTGTATCGGATCTGGAATTTAAGACAGAATTGGTTAATGAATCGGAATCGGGAAAAATTTTGAATCGTACCCTAACTAGTATATATATATATATATATATATATATATATATATATATATATATATATATATATATATATATATATATGCGCGTTTTATTTTTATTACCGTATCTTTCTGTTAAGTTACATTCTTGTTTCGGCTACTCGGCCGTTTTTGGGGCCATCTGTAGCGTCCTCAGACTTTTACAGAAAGTATATATATATATATATATATATATATATATATATATATATATATATATATATATATACCTAGGGGATCGGACAAACGAAGATTCTTCTTGTATTATCTTTTACAATTATTATATTAAAAAAGTAAACAATTAAAATCCACTTACCAGAATTAATTCATCATAATAAATTTCGGTTTTAACATGAATACTTCAGTGATTATAAAATCTTGTTAATAGTTAAAAAAGTCAATTGTTCGAAACTTGACAGAAATTCAGCAGTATTTAAACTATCAAATAGAAAGCCACTTAATAGTATATTCCCTTATATGACGATCATAAAATCTGTTTACAGTCGATGTTTATTCCGTACTTGCTTAATGTTTCTACCATCCAAAATTACGGCATTTTCTGTTCTTAATTTTCTGGGATTGTCAAACAAGTAAGTAGGTGCGTTAATGATAATAGTATTTCTGTTATATCTACAAAAAGTACACACACATATATATATATATATACATATATATATACATACAGATATCCATACTAATTGCAACATATGTACACCCATATAAATGTGGAGAGTATTAGTAGTAATTAGTAAGTGAGTGCACATGTATGTGTTTGCGTACACCTGGGTGTTAATGTGTGTATAAATATATGGGTGTATCTATCGGTATGCATAGCTGAACGTATGTATACAGGTATAGCTATACCTGAGTTTATATGCATGTATTTGTATGGATGTATGTATGTATGAATGTATGTATGTATATGCCTATATCAAAATATGACACTGAATATAAAGTTTAACATAACCACTGCCTAAAGCACCATGTTAGGAGCCCACCCCATATATATATATATATATATATATATATATATATATGAACTTAGCGATGTGTCTACCTAATCTCGCATTATTAACTACACCCATGTATTTACTTATTTATCTATTGTTTATTTATCCTCGCTTTACATTATTTACTTAATATGAATATACACTTGTCTGTGTATATATGTATATATATATATATGTCCATATACGTCTATAAATGTATATTTTTATAAATATGTATATTTTTGTAATTGTGTATACGTGTATGTGGGTACATGTGCATATATGTATATGTACATCTACTTCTTACTTTAGATCTATATATCCACGTATGTGTATATATTTAGGTGTGTATATATATGTGTATGCCTGTCTATGTATATATGTGAGTATGTATATGTGTATCAGACTTGTGTGTATGTGCGTGTATGTCGGCATATAAATGCAGGTATATCTGCATATACATCGTTTATATATGCGTGTATGTGCGTATTTGTCCGTATATGGATGCGTAGAAATGTACATATGTATGTGTATGTATGCGTATTTGCGCGTGCGTTAGCGTATGTATTAAATGTATTAATTCTTAACTACCTAAAAACAATTTATTGTCAACTGAAACGAACAAGTCGACCTATAGCGACTACAAAAATTTTAAATGGACCTTGTACTTGTCAAACATATTACACCTACAAAAACCCTTCCTCTCTTTCTCCCTCTTATTCTCTCACTCCCTCTCTCTCTCTCTCATCTACTTCATATACATGGCTTTACAAGCAAAAATCAGTCAAAATTTAAAGCCTAAAAATTTTAACTATTCCCCTACTTCCTTCCGCCTCCTCTCCTTACGCCCTCTTTTTTCTTTGCACCCCTCTCTCCACCTCACCCTCCCTATATCAATATATCTCCACCCACGCCTACCTGAATCTGCTACCCCCACATGCACAATACAATCTAATGTATTTGTACCTTAAAAACTAAAATATTGTCGATACCCGTCTCCCTCCCTCCTATTATCTCTTACCTACCATATTTTTTCTCGTAATTATTCTAAAACACTTCTTCCAAATACAAACAACCATTTCCGTAAGGTCTTACGAGGCTGCTGGATCTTAAACATGGCCAAACATCCGAAACATATGTAACCAAACACATAAAACGGTAATAAAAAATTAAAAAAACATATATATATATATATATATATATATATATATATATATATATATATGTATTTTGACTTGGGAGATAAACCTTTTCATATATATATATATATATATATATATATATATATATATATATATATGTGTGTGTGTGTGTGTGTGTGTGTGTGTGTGTGTATTGTACTGAGGGAAAATTTCAATCACTAGCTTAAAACATAATTCATAATTTGTACCATAGATTCATTACCTTGAATAAGCGATTTTCCTGAACGAAAGTGTCAAATATTTAAGAAACCGACTCAATTAGCATGCAGACTTTTTCTTGGTTTCGAGTGATGTCAGCGGCGTCAGAGAAAAGGCCGGTTACTAAAGAAAGGAAAACATCTAATACGAAAAAAAAAATGCAAATAAATGACAAATCCTTGTTTTCCGAGTTCCTGTGTCGCTTTCTATTCGTTTTTCTTTTTTCCTACAGTTTTTTTTTATTAGAATACATCGGTATCAAAAAAATGAACGCTTGTTCGATTTTCGAAGGAAAGAATTGCAATGTTGAAACAATAATAATTATAAAGCACGTTGTTCATCGCAGTGTTATTACAAAAAAAGCAGATCAATAACCCTCTAATTCAAAATGCAAATAATCAATTCTACACTATTTGAAAAATGTTTTATATTATAATTTGAAAGTATATTTAAAGAAATATTTTAATTTACGATAATTTGATCGATTTCAATAAAGAAGAGATTTTGTGTTTTACTAGGGTTATTTTCCATTCAATTTATGATCCATCTTCGCGTCTATATGTGAGATTATGTGTCTCTTTGATCAATGGAAACAGCGCGGTTTAAATTGGCGCATCATTATTTTGATCCAGCCATCATCTAAACAACTATGTTCATCGATTTATCACCTATAAATCTGAGATATTTTCACTAATCTGTCACCTTCAGTTTGAAATACTTTTGAGCGTGTCTGCCAAGCGTTAATCCGAAACAGAATGTTCTTTAGTCTTATAATGTTAATTTTTATATAGCATTTTCGTCAGTGTGTTATGCGTAAATTAGAAACAAAATGTTCGTTTATTTTACATACTTACGTTCGAAATAGAATTCTTATTGGTCTGTCACGCTTATATCTAGAACTGAATTTTTCTTAGTTTGATACGATTAAATTTAGATAGAATTTACGCCAGTCTGTTACGTTAAAACTTGAAATGAAATTTCTAGAAATGTTTAAAACATTAGTGTGCTAGCCTTAGCTAAAAATTGCATGACGCTTCTTCTGTCAAGGGTTACTTAATAAATAAACAAATATTAGTCTGTCTCTTTTAAGTTTTAAATTACAAACAAGTTAATCTGTAAAGATTTAGATCGAAAATGCAAAATGAATATTAGTCTGCTAGTCTTAAGTTTGAAATTGTATGAACTTATTTTATGAAGCTTAAGTTATAAAATGTAAAAACTTTCAATCTGCCACTTTAAGATTGAAATTCCATAAGACTTAGTTCGAAAATGCTAAAATACATTACTCTGTCAGTCTTAAGTTCGAAATCCATAAACAAATTGTTGTTATATCAGCACTATCACACTAGAGCCTCAGGATTAAAAAGTTTCTGAACGCAACATTTCAAGACAGATGGATTGGCCGATCTGGGCAAGATGATCACGAAATTATGTCCTGGCCGCTTAGATCTGCAGATCTCACACACTGCAATTTTTTTGTGGGAATGTGTGAAAGGACTGGTCTATGTGCCTCCCATTCCAAGAGGCGTGGATGAGCAGAAGGCCCGAATAACAATATCTGCCACAACCATTAACAACGCTATACTAGGACGCTATTGGCAAGGTTTGGTCTGGCGTCTTCATGTGTATCGTGTGACTTAATGGTGCTCATATTGAACATTTCCTGAAAAACTTGAGATTACAAGTTTTTTATGAATATGCCAGATACGTTTTTATATCATAAATAGTTCTCGAGATAATCAATGTCAAACTGTGCCAAGGACTTTTGGAACATCCTGTATATGCCGCCGGTTTGATTAAAGATTGTTGAGCAGTCCAAAAGAAAAATAAACTTTAGGAAGACAGCGGAAACGGTTCATGAACGTGCTGAAGCTTTCCCTCAAACAATTAGGTTTTATTTTTAACAAAAAACTAACTTAATACAGATGTTCCTAGGGTACTGCAAGAATCAAAGGGGTAACAACTGCTGAATCTACACGGATTAAAACACAAAACAGTCCCCATCTCTGTTACATACTCCTCTTACGGGTGTGCTATACGTGAAAAAATACTTCAAAGCTGGAATCTGTCTGACAACCTATTTCCGAACCCACAGAACAATTGCATGATCACGGTCATTTTCGCAAGCGATAGGCTCACATCATAATTGAAGGGTATGCTTGTTTCGGAAATCTTAATAATTTGCATTATTTAGATTATTCTAACTATTGTTCCGATCTTCACTGTTGATCTAACCTCAAAATGTCCACATTTGTAGCCCACACATAATTTCGAACTAACACGTTATTTAATTGACGGGGAGATGACCTACTAGACATTATGTAATGTAAATGTAAACCACCATGTATACATTATACATAAAATATACAAATAAATTTAATAATCGTTGAACCCACAATACTTATAAGCTGTTGCTATTAATGACTTTTATTGTCACTAGTAATAAAAAGAAGACGACACCTGCTAACACGAAAACAGTATCGGTGATAACGTACAGTGTTTCATAATGGCAATGGAAAAGAAAAAGCGTGGGGGAGCAGACAACATTTGCACAATCGTACATACGTCGGCGCTACGGAGACATTACTGCTTTCCTACAACCTGTCAACAACATGTCAGCTATTTACATGATGAGCTGCCGTCCACAAGAAACGAATTTTACGGTTGTGTTGTGAAAAGGTTTCAGTCATACAAATACATAGTTATAGCAGTTAAAAACTGTAAACAGAATAAGAACTGTGAACAACTTTAATGAATATTTGTATTGATCGCAGAAAGAATTAATAAAACCAAGGAATTAAGAAATTAAGGATAGAAAGCATTAAATGACATAATAGTCTCATTATGGGGAAAAGTAGAGAATAGTTTACACCCGAGAATTTGATTCGAATGAATTTATCTACCTTATCCATAAGAAAGCAGCCCATCCTTTGTTATTTGTAAAACGATTGAAATACGGATTAACTAACTCTTTGTCAAGAACTTTGCAGCTAATTCTACCCTTTGCGATCAAGGCCGCCAACCCCCAATATTTCCTCCTGTATCAGAAAACACGCTATGTGATATACGTATATCTGTACGTGATGTTGCCAAGCTAATCACAAACCTTGATTCCAGTAAAGCAACTGGCCCTGACGGTATTCCAATTATAGTACTCAAAAAACTTCAACCTGAACTAGCGCCCATACTTACAAAACTGTTTAAACGTTGTCTTAAGGAGAATAGTTTCCCATCTTCCTGGAAAATTTCATCAGTATGCCCTGTATTTTAGAATTCAGGTGATCGGTCATCCCCCTCTCAGTACAGGCCAATAAGTCTCCTGTGCGTCGTGAGTAAGTTGCTGGAATCTGTGTTAAATACAGAAGTAATCAACCATCTCAACAAAAATAACCTTCTTAGTGACACTCAATATGGTTTCCGTTCTGCTAGATCTACAGCAGATGTGCTTACAGTTATATCTCATAGGATTAACAAATCTCTCGACGGAGGCAACCTTTCTAGGGCAATTGATCTTGACATATCAAAAGACTTTGATAGGGTATGGCATAAAGGTTTACTTCATAAGATCTCTAGCTATGGTATTGCTGGAAATGTCTTCTCAATTATCAAATCATTTCTTTCTGATAGGTTAATAAGAGTAGTAGTTGAGGGGCAAAAATCAGAAGCTCACACTATTAATGCCGGTGTCCTACAGGTGTCCATCCTGGGCCCAACTCTCTTCCTGATCTACATTAATGATCTTCCAAATCATATCCTTACATCATTTGTAGACATTTATGCTGACGACACTACCATTTATGGTACCACATCTAAGACAGTAAACGACCAAGTTCTCTCCAATTCTCCCTCCTCTGATCTTGATCACGTAGTACAATGGGGTAAGGAGTGGCTGGTTACTTTTAATGCATCTAAAACCAAGCTTCTCTCTTTACATCATCAACATTCTGATCCACATATGGCATTAATTGAAATGAATAGCTCTCGTCTTCAGGAGGCCTCAATTTTTGACAAGCTTCTTGGCTTGACCATTACTCCTGATCTTAAATGGAACACGTACATCAAATCTGTTGCCAAGGCCGCAGGAAAAATGGTGGGATCTTTCTATCGATCCGGTAGATATCTCACTGCTGATGCTATTCTCTATCTATATAAGAGCCAGGTACGTCCAAGGATGGAATACTGTTGCCACATCTGGGCAGGAGCTGCTAGAAAGGACTTGGCCTGCCTTGATAGAGTTCAAAATAGACTTCGTAGCCTCGTAGGAGATGTCCTTTTCTCTTCCTTGCAACCTCTATCTCACAGAATGAGATGTTGCGAGTTTGTCTCTGATGTATCGTTATTTTCATGGAAAGTGTTCGACTGAGCTTCAATCTATGGTCCCCCCTCGCCAAACTTTCACAAGAAACACTCGTCTAGCTGTAAACACTATCTATAATTCCCCTCACTCTTTATCTGTGCCTAAACCTAAACGTAGATTCCATGAACAAAGCTTCTTTCTTAGAACTGCACGCCTGTGGAATTGTCTTCCGTTTTCCTGCTTTCCGGCTGACTACAATATGGTTGTGTTCAAGTCTAACGTAAATAAGTTCTTGATGGGCCGTTCTATATAAGTTATCAAATTTACCAAATTTTCATTACTAATGGTTACTATATTGTCCAATTTCTACTGTACACCCTTTAACCCTTATCCTTGAGTGGCCTCTTGGCCTTGATAATGTGGTGATGCCTATGTAAAAAAAAGAAAAAAACGTCATAAAACTGATAAACAAATTGGCGAAAAACGCTAATCTTTAATTATACGATTTGTAAGACATTTAAAACGCTAGAAAAAAATTTCAAGTTGTTTCTTTTTTTGTGAAAACTGGAAAGTTCGGTAGAGAAATTCATTCTACTGCGTTTTAAATAAATTATTCGCTGCTTTCTGTTTATGTGTTCACTATAGTTAACTACTTTGTGCTATTCCATCATAAGCAAGCTATTATTTATTGTCAAATGCGGAGTGGAACGATAAAGTTGTCGCCTTTAAGAAAACAACGCTGCAGCTTTTTTTTTAATATTGAAAAAAATTAATTCAGGTTACTTGAATATGTAATAGAGCTGACATCCATTCACTTTAGACGCCTACCGCCTCAATTACCGCATCGATATGATCCGAAACTGGTAGCGAGAGCTCAGCGTATACTTAGTGGATGTCAGGTTAGTTTTAAAGTTGATGAAGTTTTCTACACATGACGAAACGAAGTAGTTCAGCGGGTTCATTCGGAGGGAGGAAGGGGTCTAGTAAGAGAAAGGTACAAAATCGTAACACTGTTTCGGAAGCCAAGCCTGGGTCTTTTTGGACTTGTGGGCCGGCGCCGAGTTCTGCTGTCACACCCAAGTTCTGTCAACGGCCACCTGACTGCACCAGGGAATAACCACACTCTTCAGCACATCTAGGTCCACTTTCTTGTTGATTTCATTGCTGATTTCGAAGATGTGAGGTGGAATGACGTGACCCTCGCTCAAACCCACATCCAACATCATAACCGTGTCCTGAGACTTCGTTAAGCTGGGCCCTCAGGTGTTGAACTGTACAGATTTGCATTGTGAGAGTGCTAGCAATGATCCTGTTTTCATAACTTGGATCGGTAGAGAGCCTGAGTTGTACAGCGGCGCATCTCAGATCTCACTCGTTGAACATTGTGTCACTTTAAGACATGATAGAAGACTCCTATCGCTCTTGGGATTTGTACACAACTGGCCAACTAGTAGATAGTAGATAGGCTGCAACAAAAAAAAAAGAAAAGAAAAACAGATTTTATCAAACGGAAATGAAATCATGCCGTCTTTCTAGGGCGACAATTTTATCCTTCTGCACTGTAGATATGGATCACGTGATTCATGCTTCTTCTGATGTCTTCCACGTATATCACATTCAAACTGATTCCTGCGAGAGCACGTTTGGTGTATTACTCTTTTTAGTGTCCGCTGACTGTGATAGCTGTAAAACAAGTTCTCCAAAACACAACAAAAAAGCACGATTTAAAAAATAGAATTTATGAATAATTGTTAGTGTCTGTAGCGTGAAATTGTTTTCATTGAATTTAGATTAAAATTGTTTGCAGTCGATATCTATCAGGTAAGGTTTTGCTTCTCGACATGTTACTCTTCGAATAATGTTGTAATGCATTTCCAAAATTGGACTGATAAATTGATGTTTGTTTTATTTTGTTTATTTTACTATGAATTTATTGTTGGTCATAAATATTAGATGAAACAAAAGTTGATTACTTATTTTATTAGGAAACTGTAAAAATACCCGTCTCGGGACTAGTAAAATTAATTAACCAGATATGGCTTTTACCGCTTTTATTATTGTTGTGGTTGCAAGGTTGAACAATAATTAGTAAGGAAATACAATGAAGACGCAAACAACAAGATAACGCAATAATAAGTGTATTAAAGAAAATGTATATTTACAATATGTACAAATGACGGTGTCGAGTCAGAGAATCTTGGTGGGAGGACATGTACGCTCTTCGGCGTCACTTCCGGTGGCATTTGAGTAAGACACACCAAGGCCAACCTAGGCTTGCCATTTATAGTGTTATGTTATTCGCATATGCAAATAAGTGGTTGCCACCACAACACCCCCCTCCCAAGATTTGAAGTCACACAGATTTCAATATCTTTTTCTTTTTGGGTTTACCATTAATGGTTCATTCCCTTTTCTTTTCCTACCTGATCTTCGGGGTTCAGGTGCATTTTGAGGCGGTTCCAAATTAAAAGATTCGTATATGATATCTATGGTGTCCTCCTCTTCGACTGTTGTCGTATCATCATCATCTTGGATATGACGTTTTTTTATCTGATTTAGGTGCCTTTTATGTATATTCTGTGGACCTTTAATCGTGTGTGTACAATCACCAATGCGTTTATCCACTACTCCACATTCCCAGTAAGATGTGTTATTTCTGTAGCACTTAAAATATACTCGATCTCCCGAGTTATATTTCTTTCTTCTCGTGTGTGTAGTGTTTCGGATAATTGCCTGCCTTGCCAATAGTTTGTCAAACGCTGATTTTACCTTTCTGGCAAACATTAGATCAGCTGGTGATATGTTTGATGGTGTACTAGAGTGTGGTGTAATCCTATATACTTGCAAGAATTGTTGCAAAGCTTTTTCTGTTGGTGTTCCAATGGATTTCTTTAACGCTCGTTTGAGCGTGTCCACGAACCTTTCCGCGAGGCCGTTCGACCTAGGATGATACGTCGGAGTCGTGATGTGCTTCACTCGGAACGTGTCGCAAAATTCCTTAAACTCTGCGGATGTGAACTGCGTTCCGTTGTCAGTGACCAGTGTGTCTGGTACACCGAATCTTGCAAACAACTCGTGTAGGAACCCTATTGAATTGTTCGTTGTTGGATTCCTGCAACTCATTACCCCCGGCCATTTTGTGAAACTATCCACTACAATTAAATAATAGTTTTCACCTACTGGACCAGCGAAGTCCATGTGGATTCTCGACCATGGTTGGTCGGTTTTCGGCCAAGGTTTGTGTACTATAGGTGGAGATTTTGCCGCTAACTGGCATCCTTTACATTTATCAATTGTTGTCGCTATGTCAGTGTCCATGTTACGCCAGTACACGTAGCTTCTCATTAACGACTTCATTCGATTTATCCCCGGATGTCCTGTGTGGAAATCTCTTAACATCCTATTCTGCAATGTTTTGGATATTACTACTCTCTCGCTGTACAGTAACACATCGTCACATATGGAGAAAACTTCCTGCACCTTTGTGTCCGTTATAATTTTCTCTTTTATGTCCTTTATATATTCGTCTTTCTCGGCTTCCCTTTTAATGCCCGACAAAGTATTTTTTACTTCAACATTTGTCCGAATTGCTGCAATGACTGAGTCTTCCAGATTGTGTTTCTGTGGTATCAGTCTTGACAGTCCATCCGCATGGCAAATCTTTTTTGATGCTAGATGTTGTAGCTGGAAATCGTAATTAAGTAGTATTGTACCCCAGCGCAGCAATCTATTTGCGGTGTATACCGGCAATCCTTTTTTTGATCTATAGATCGTGACTAACGGTTTATGGTCGGTTTCAAGTATGAATTGTCTACCATATAAATATCGGTAAAATTTAGTCACGGCAAAGATTATGCTCAACGCTTCTTTTTCGATTTGTGAATATGCCCTTTCGGCTGGTATCAGCGTTCAGAGAGTGAAAGAAGAAAGAAGAAGAAGAGAATGGCCACTGCGTCTATTTATAGACTAAAGATCATGGGAAGAGTATGCAAATAACTTTGGACGGTTTTGTCCTATAAAAAGCCTGTATTTGGGAGAGAGGGCGTCTTTTTTGTTTTGGCAGAAGCAATTGCTGTCAGAAGTGCATTGGACTGCAGGATTGAAGAGTGAAGATTGAGTTGTGGAGTCATTGTATTTAACCACAAGCTATTTCGGCCAAGAACAGATAATGGAATCTGGGATGTTGAGATTGGGAAAAGATGTGATACCACCTTTTAGTGGAGAAGGTGATGTAGTCGGATGGATAAAGAAAGTAAAACTGGTGGCTAAGCTTCAACATGTGCCAGACCTTGCCAGTTTTATTCCACTTTTTTGCAGGGAGATGCACTCGCTCTCTATCTTTAGATGAATCACATCGTTGATGGGATAGACGTCATAATTGGAATGGACATGATTAATGAGCTGGGAGGTGTAACTATAAAGAAAGTGAAGTTTGGAGATATACAATGTGCCGTGGCTGCCCATCAGCTGAATGTTTGCAAAATCGAGGATAAAACTTTGAAGCAAACTTCGATGGAGATAAATGGACAGTAAGATGGACATGGAAGGGAGAGCCTCCAGTATTGCAGAACAAAGTCCAATATTATAAAAAACTCTCTGGAAGGCGATAAGAAATTTGAATTCGAGAAAGAGGTGGAAAGATGGATATCGGATGGTATTCTGTTACCATGGAAAGGAGAAAGAAAAGGCGTGTTGCCATTGATGGCAGTATTTCATGCCACAAAAGGGAAAGTTAGGCCAGTGTTCGACTTTCGTGAGTTGAACCGTTTTGTGGCGTGTCATACAGGGAGCGACATAATAGATGTATGTGATGAAAAGATAAGAAAGTGGAGACAGTTGGTAGGAGGGACCGCAATAGTGGACCTTAAGTCTGCCTACCTGCAACTACATGTGGCAAAGGAACTATGGCAGTACCAGCTGGTCTGTTATAAAGGAAAAACCTATTGCCTAACACGATTAGGATTCGGACTTTATGTCGCACCAAAGATTATGGCAGCCATTTTAAAAACAGTATTAAAGAAAGGAAGTAGGACGAAAGAGGCCACTGATTCATACATTGATGATATAATGGTAGACGTAACGAAAATATCGACACAGGAAGTTGTGGAACATTTGAAGGGGTTTGGGTTAGCAGCAAAATCTCCGGAATCCCTGGACGGAGGAGCGGCACTGGGCCTTAAGCTTATGAAAAATAAGATGGGTGCACTAATGTTCAGGAGAGGCAACGAGATCCCAGAGATGGGAGGAGAAATTAGTAGGCGGGAGCTATTTTCGATCTGTGGTAAATTATTGGGGCACTATCCAATTACTGAATGGCTGCGATTAGCATGCAGTTATGTGAAAAGAAGAGCAAATGGAATGGATTGGGAAGAAAAAGTTGATTGCAGAACCATGAAAGTGATGCAGGAGGTTCTAGCTGAGGTGAAAAAAGAAGACCCTGTTAATGGCGCTTGGCACATACCTGAAGTGAGCACAGGAGTCGTGTGGTGTGATGCAAGCAATGTTGCAACTGGCGTGGTTGTCGAGATTGGCGGTGTGGTGGCGGAAGATGCAACTTGGCTGAGGAAAAGTGATGACTTTAATCAAATTAACATAGCTGAATTAGATGCTGTTCTAAAGGGTGTCAATTTGGCTATCAAATGGAGACTGACAAATATTGAAATAAGAACTGATTCAGCCACTGTACTCAGTTGGGTGAACTCTACTGTGGAGGAGAGTTGCAGAATACGAACAAAGGGTGCTGGAGAAGTGATAATAAAGCGGAGATTAGGGATGCTTAGAGAGTTGATGTCTGAATTGAAACTGCAGATAAAAGCAGTGTTTGTGCCTTCTGAAAGAAACAAGGCAGATGCGCTAACACGGATAAAAACAGTGGTTAATTGAGAAAGAGGAGGCGTCGATATGCTGTCTTGGAATTGGAGAAATTAAAGAGTTGCATGACATGCATCACATGGGAGTGGAGAGAACATTATATTTGGTGAGGCAAGTGGATCCGAATGTAAAACGGGAAGAAATTCAGATGATAGTAAAGAACTGTGTTCGGTGTCAATCGATCGATCCTGCCCCAAATATACATAATCCTGGGGAAATTGGAGTTTTAACGAACTGGACGAGACTAGCTATTGACATAGCACACTACCGAGGGGGAGCGTACTTATCAATAATTGATTGTGGGCCAAGTAGACTGGCGATATGGAAGGAACTGCGAGTGGAAGCCGCATCTGCAGTTGCAACTGAATTAGAAAAGGTGATGCTTGAACGAGGTCTAGTAAGGGAGGTGATAATGGACAACGGCACTGTTTTTCGCTCAGAAATCTTTCAGACGATGCTAAAAAAATAGAAGGTTCAAAGTTATTACAGGGCAGCCTACAGACCTGGAGGAAATGGCATTGTGGAGCGACATCATCGGACCGTGAAAGCAATAGCTGAGAGAGGAAGAATATCGCCTGAAGAGGCCACATTTTGGTACAACATGTCCCCTAAGGTCGGGCAAAGAGATGACACAGTGCCACATAGAGCAATCTTTAATTACGAATGGAGACATCCTAGAGACATGTCACCGGAAATTAATGATCAAGGACCAGCAAGAATCCAAATAGGAGAAGAAGTTTGGGTGAAACCGCCTAATGCCCGATGCACAACGCAGTGGAGAAGAGGAGTGATAACAGGAGTGCAATCTCCAAACAACTTAAGTGTCAATGGAATGCCACGACATGTTTTAGATTTAAGGCGTGTGGTCCATTTAGGTGATGAGGATGGTGGTACTGAGCCAGGGAGTGATGAAGATGAACCGGTGCCGATGCAGAGACCGCAAAGAGAACGCAATGCGCCGATCTGGACACGGGATTATGAGATGTGAATGATCTTTAATGATCATGGGGGCGTATAGTAAAAAAAAAAAAAAAAATTGTGCAAACCTTTTACCACTGGCAACGCCCGCTTCAGAGAGTGAAAGAAGAAGAGAATGGCCACTGCGTCTATTTATAGACTAGAGATCATGGGAAGAGTATGCAAATAACTTTGGACGGTTTTGTCCTATAAAAAGCCTGTATTTGGGAGAGAGGGTGTCTTTTTTGTTTGGCAGAAGCAATTGCTGTCAGAAGTGCATTGGACTGCAGGATTGAAGAGTGAAGATTGAGTTGCGGGGTCATTGTATTTAACCAAAGTTTTCTAGACCCATCCGGCATAATATGTTGAATGCATGCTCCTAAGCCGTAGGAGCTAGCGTCACTAGCGATGACTATTTTTAAGTTTGTGTCAAAGTGCGTTAAGAATAATTCGGATGTTAGTGCGCTCTTTATTTTGTCAAAAGCGGTTTGACATTCTTGCGTCCAGTTCCACGGTGTATCCTTTTTAAGCAGATTATTTAAGAGGGCTCGCAAGTTATGCATTAATTCAATAAAAGATTGGTAATAATTTGCGAGTCCTAAGAAACTCTGCAAGGTTGTTACATTATCGGGTGCTGGCATATTTTTTATTGCCGCAGATCTGTCTGGGTCTGGACGTCGTCCATGTTTGTTTATTATGTGTCCAAGATACTTAATCTCGCTCATACAAAAGTCACATTTACTTTCTTTTACTTTAAAGCCGAATTCTAGTATTCGAGTAAATACTTGTTTCAAATGTTCCTTATGTTCTTCTAGGGATTTGCTCCTGACAACAATGTCGTCCAGGTATGCACATGCGCACTCAATACCACTTAACATGGTGTCCATCGCTTGCTGAAAGATGTCAGGCGCTACTTTGATGCCAAAAGGCAATCGGTTGTATTTGTATAATCCCTTATGCGTATTGATGCATAGTATTTTTGAGCAATTCTCCCCGACCGGTATTTGCAAATATGCGTCGCTCAAGTCTATCTTGGAGAAGATATTACCCACCATTCAACTTCGTGAATATTTTCTCTGGGCTTGGTAGTGGGTAATGGTAATCTTTTAATAGGGAGTTGACTCCGGTCGAAAAGTCTGCGCACACTCTAACTTCGTCATTCTTTTTCTTTACGTATACGGTGGGGGCTGCCCACTCGCTGTGTTCTATTTTTGATAGAATTCCCGTCTGTTCCAATCTATTTAATTATTTATCAATCTTTTCCAACCCAGCGAACGGAACATTTCGCTTTTTTCTAAAAATTGGGCTGGCGTTTTCTTTAAGTTCAAACGAGGCCTTGAATTTATTGCAGCGACCTAAGTTAGTCGTGAATGCCTCAGGAAATAATTCTTTTAAATCGTCTTTTATATTTACTGTTGCTGGAGAAGAACATTCTAATTTTTTACAGAATGTATTGATTGGCTTATCCCATAGTCCGAATTTCTCACTTAAATCTATTCCAAACAGATTTTCACTATTTTTTAGTACGAATATTTTTAATTTCTTCGAAATCCCTTTCAATTTTATCGGGAGGACAACTTCTCCTTCAAATTTTATACCACTACCAGTTACTGTCCGGGCTGCTTTACTAGTTTTCATCATGGCCGGTTTTCCCAACTTTTTCCCCGTATTCAGGTTTATTATAGAAACATCGGAGCCGGAGTCGAGTTGTAATTTTATTGATGTTTTAAATATTTCCACTTTTACGTATTTTCGCCGATCTTTGTCTAATTTTGTATTTGATTTTGTTTGCTGTACTCTCTTTCTGGTGTAATCTTTATATCTGCAGCAATCGCTTTTGTGTCTCACCTTCTTACAAATGTAGCATTTTTTTTCTTATAAGGACAATCTGATTCCCAATGCTTTTCTGCACATCTCTTACAGTTATATCTAGGAAGAGGCTTGTTATATTGTGTACTATATTTATGGTTATTATCTTTGGAATATCCCGTTCCATTGCTTTTCTTTGTAAAGTTCTTGGTTGGTGCGTATGGTTTTCTAACTTTTCTTACATATGCCACTCCGGATTCTTCTATATTTTTTAAATCCTTTTTTAGTGTAATGGCCCTTTCACAGTCCTCTGCTAGTTTCTGGAGGGTTAAGTCTTGCTCAGATTCCAGCTTAGACAACACTCGTCTGCGTATTTCTGCATTTTTCATGGAAACTAACCCTTGAGCGAAGATTAGACATTTAAAATCTTCTACCGTTAGTTCTGCAAGCTTAAAATTATCGCAGTTTTTATTGACAACTGATGCGTATGTCAAATAATCTTGGTTGTCCATCTTTCTTAGATTCATGCACAGCCATCTTTTATAAAAAAGAGATATATTTGGATTAAATAATTCTTTTAGTAATTTTACAGCTTTCATGAACTCTAATTCCGCAGTTTTTTTTAGGTAATATGTAATCTACGAATTTGCTGTGTTCTGATGTACCCAATTTTCTGAGTAAGAGGCTCACTTTCTGACTATTTGGCCAATTTTTACAGTCCAGTTGAAAAACATCCTCGTATCTTGTGTAGTATGCTTCAAAATTCTTCTCTTCCTCAGGCACATAATGAAATGTGTCCATGCTATTAAAAATAGTTGTATGGGAGAAATTAACACTATCGACATTTTCTCGATTACTCTTTAGTAGTTCCAGTGTTTTAGCAAAACGTTCATCTTGTCTTTCTTCATAGTCCAATTGTAGTTTTTCATGCCTTTCTTCCTGTTCCAATTGCAGTTTTTTCTGCTTTAATTGCGCCATTTTCTGCTTTTCTTCTTGTTCCTGCTGCCATTTCAATAATCTGTCCTCTCTCTTTTCCTCGCGGTCAGCCTGTGCCTGTATTTGTGTTTGCAAAAACTCGTTTTGTGTAGCTTGTCTGCGTTCATCCCGCTCAGCCTGTGCTTGTAAAAATTGCATGAACATTTTTGATGAGTTTTCCATGTTTCTTTTTTGTTTTTTTTGTGTGCAGTTAAAAAAAAATATTGTACCATATACAATATACACCGGTTTGGGTTACAACAAAAACGCAAATTGCTGTAAGCTCCTGTTTTAAATAATAATATCGCTGCTTGCAATAATATATTCTTTTTGCAAGTCATGCTGCAAAAAAAAATAAAACAGGTTTATCTGGAATCACGAAATGGAATTGACTTTCCGTTTTTAGGCACTTACTAATAAGTAACTCTTTCCACAAAATAAAAGTTTTTTTTTTTTTTTTAATCGAGTCACCATTGAATAAATGTATGCAGTACATTTAGTTCCTTGAGTTTTTTTTTCTCTAGTATTTTAGTAATTAAAATACCTCTTAAATTGAGATTACCTTTTTTCCGTGACGTTTTACTGTATTATCCGTTATTCAGTGACAACTTCAAGAAAAAAAAAATCCTTTCGTTGAATTTTTGTTTTAGCTGTGGTATTTCCTTTTAGTACCGACGTCAACCAAAACATTAATTAAAAAGTCCTTTAGTTGTTGTTTTGTTTACGGAGAACAGTAATTAGAATCCACTGGTGAACTTTTTTCGTAGGTTACTTCCTTGCTTTTCGTAATACGGGTCTGACCTGTCGTTTTTGCGACAGAACAAAGTTCGCTTTTCGTTTGCAAGTTGGTCCTTTAGTAAGATTTGTCGTGTAGCGACAAAACAAAAATTCCCTTTTACATTCGTTTGCAAGTCAGATTCCCAGAAAACGGCGTAAATTGTCGCTTTTGCCACGTTAGAGTTTTTTTTTTCACTTGAGTTGATACTTCTCTTTAGCGTAAAATCCGTTTGCTCGTCAACACTTTGCATTCCTTAAAAAAAATGGTCAACCTTTGCGTTGTACTTTTTTTTTTTTTTAAATAGTTCTTCGTCAAACTGTTATATTTGACGCTTCATATCTCGTCGCCAACTGTTGTGGTTGCAATGTTGAACAATAATTAGTAAGGAAATACAATGAAGACGCAAACAACAAGATAACGCAATAATAAGTGTATTAAAGAAAAGGTATATTTACAATATGTACAAATGACGGTGTCGAGTCAGAGAGTCTTGGTGGGAGGACATGTACGCTCTTCGGCGTCACTTCCGGTGGCATTTGAGTAAGACACACCAAGGCCAACCTAGGCTTGCCATTTATAGTGTTATGTTATTCGCATATGCAAGTAAGTGGTTGCTACCACAACAATTATTATGTAACATGTGAAGACCGAAGTTTTCACAGGTACGTAAGTGTAGTCCTAGGTGGTTCCAATTTCGGAACATTCAGGAAAGTTCATTAGTGTGATCACCTATATGATGACGGGGTGAATGCGCGTTTTCTGGTCTTCCTTGCTTCACCAGTGGTCCGTAAGCAACCGAACAAAATAATAATAATAATTATAATAATAATAATAATAATAATAATAATAATAATAATAATAATAATAATAATAATAATAATAGTACGCAGGAGAAGAAAAACAAAGGAAGCCACTCAACGTCTTCATGGAAATAGGAGTGCCACGGGCTGCAGTCTAAACCTGCGTTACGTTTGCTGCCCTTGTGCATTTTTAGTAACGCGGATTCCATGAACAAAGCTTCTTTCTTAGAACTGTACGCCTGTGGAACTCTGTTCCGTCTGCCTGCTTCCCTCCGTCCTACAACTTGGATGTCTTCAAGTCCAATGTTAACAAATTCCTAATGAACCGCCCCCCCCCCTAATTAAACACTTCATCAAATCTCCACACTAACGTAATGTACTTGCAATAACCCTTATCCCTGAGTGGCTTCCGGGCCTTGATAAGTGGTGATCACTGTGTAAAAAAAAAAGTAATTTTCCATCAAAAGTTTAATTTTCCACCATGAGATTCTGACACGGGCAAACTCTGAAACCTTGACTTTGAATTCCGATCCGCCTTGACAAAAACTCAAAACAATAACTCACTAACATCACTCGAAGTACATGATTTGATTAGCGAAGCATTATATGCATCAAAATATTATCATCAATCGCAACTTCGCTCAGCGGATGTTATTTTTGCTTATTTGTGTTTGAATCACCAACCAAACAAATTGAATCAGTCAGACCACTGAGAATTGCCTGAGATTGTTCACATAATAAAAAACCCTAAGATGACTCTTATTTGCCCCCTTTAACTCATCCAGCTTCCGAAGTAAATAGTTAAGTCAAACCCGTCCATACGTTTCTCAGTCGGCACTGGCCTATCCCTAATCAGCCTCACAGCGTCTTAGTAGCTGACAGACAAAGTCCAGCGATAGCTCATCGTTTAGAAACGTCAACAAGCTTTTGCGGGGTATTTCTCGACTATCAGTCAACCCGCAAAAGAATTAACGTTCATCCAACATGCACTAACTATGCAAAGTTCTAATATGTCCATGCAACAAAAGGTTATATAGTATTCTTGTTTTGTTCATTATTAAAGCAAAGATGCAGTTCTAATCAAGGCCGATTACTCGCCTTCTACGTAGTTTTTGCCACATTATCTCCCCTTGAACAATTACTTAGTCTGGTCTGAGCTTAAACGTTTAGTTGAATAATAGTTCATCAAAAAATCCCTACAATATAAATATTCAGTCCGTGTTCCTGCTAAAGAACATGCAATCAGTCTATGAATATGATTTTCTTCTTTTCTTTTCAATTACCTCACCTTAGACAGTTGTATTTTCTGGGGTCATAGTTTTTTTTTTTCAGTACAGATTTTCCATTTCATTTTCCGGCAAAACACACACACACACATACACACATGCAGTTAGCCTATTTGCCTGTGTAAGCAACCTTGAAGCGTTTCTTGCTGTTAATCCCTATCACTCATTCTCTTACACACCATATCCTTGCTACCAACATCGCAATCAGAACCATTATCATGCTTATCAAACTGTTAAGCTCTTATTGCCCTACGAGTATAAACCTATCCCTAGCCATGTTGAAGTTTATAGATTCCAGCTCTACCCAGTAACTTGCGTCCAATCTTGTTTGGGTGTGCCCAGAGGTGTGGCGACAAAGCCAGTAGTAGTTTACTTTTATCCAATAGGGTACTACATTCAAGAGCTTTAGTTTGCGTTCAAAGTTCTTTTCTTCGGATCTATAGGCAGTTTTAAACTGCTAAGTGTTGTTAGCCTTATCTTATTTAGCATCTCTCGCAACTAGTAGAGGTTTATGACACGAGACGTAAGTGTCCTAACTTCATAGTATTTAAACCACACCCTTATATGTTCAGTTCACACAACTAAGGACTGTTTAGCCGGCATTAATCCAATCAACACATGTAACTCGTGGGAGTATTTCTGCACCAATAATTCATCTCTAGATACTTCCATTTCTACCTTACTGGACTATAGTATTACTTTCTCGATTCCTGTTACTCCATATCTCGAAATAGCCAACAACGCCCCCCCCCCCGATACGTGCTATTCAACTTCTACATAACCTCACAGAACTTATCGGTTCTTTTTTCGCAACTCTCGATCAATTTATCACATATTCCCAAAATACACTAGCATGCCCAGGACCATATCTTTAAATATGCAGAAAGATTTTTCGTAAATTCTATAGCTGCTTTCTAAATACTTACTCAGGAATAACCAGCGTACAAGGTGCCAAACTACTTCGAAATTCGAGAAATTATTTCCACACGTAGTGCTTTTTCGTGACTTTTCTTTATTTTCGAGAACGACCGTTTCTAATTGCCCTGTTTTCACACGCCAACTGAAGACATCTTAAGAACTTGATTTAACGCGGATAGAGACACTTAGGCCGATACGCCCCCCATCGCTAATGCTGGAAACGTGTCGACAAGCATAGACGACTCAACTAATGACCTCTAACCCTCAACCACCGTTCCGGTTGTATGCCTTGTCGCTATCTATCCATTCAGAGTTCAAGACTTATCATATAATTTTATTTTACATTATTAAATTTCTGGGAACCGTATAATCCTTTCCTTAAAAAATCATTAGAAATTTAGAAGCCAGAGGACGAAACATAACCTAATTTGTTAAAAACATAATTGTCGTAAACCGGGCAACGCTGGATTATCCAGTTGCGAATCCTGGACAACAACTCTACTTGTAATTTGAATCGATTTAATGGACGGGGTCAAATGAAAATCGGACCTGCTTGTAAGCTGTTTGCTCATCGCGTCGCGCGACACTGTTACTTCATTTTCTTCTTTTTCTCCTTTCTATTTTTGGCTAGTTTTCTATTTGTTTGTTTTTTCTTCTATTTTAAACCAAACATATTATGGCTTGTATTGTTTTCGTTTCAGTGCAAAATCATGAAAATCTCTTTTCTTGTTGTTGTTACATTCACCTGTTATAAAATTCCATTACCATCCGTATCGGCGGTTTCAAATTAACACAATGCACTCAGCACATCACGGTTATTAATTACAACTACAGCGGAGTGTTTAACTACAAAAATATGATAAAATTTAGAACCCCATATCCTTATCTTGATGCACTATAAAAATCAGAACAACGTCAGTACCGGCGGTTTCTTTTTCTCTATGGATAAGTGTAAATTATCTGTCTCTCTACACCCTTTTATGGCTTCCTCTATTCACAATTATTTATTTTAAAGTTCAAATTATTTCTATTTCGTCAGTTTAAAAGTTCTCCAAATTCTTTTCAACAGTTTTTCAAATTTAATTTTCAAAAGTATCAGGTTAAATGTCTCCATATTTTAAAACATTTTTGTTTCAATTTCATATTTAAAGGTAAAAGTGTCTATATTATCTGATCTTTTCTGTTCGGAAATAATTAAAGAGTCTCATGCCTATCTATTAAAAGCTTTCAATTTATCGTTAGGAACGGCATCAGAACGCATCTAATATTTTGTTTTTATTATTTTCACTCTGTACAGTAGTCAACTTAAAGACTTTCAAATTATCGTGAGGAACAAAATAACATCAAAACACACATGACAACCGCTTTTTTTTATTTTTTTCAAAATCAGAAATAATTAGTTGAAAAGCTTTCATATTATTGCCAGGCACAAATTACCATCAATCACTTAAAGACTTTCATAGGCTCGGCGGTTTCACTGATTCTCACCCTCTGTTCTTCCAACCATTCGCCCCCTAGTATCAATATCTCCATCCTTGGTCAGGGGCGGTCTCGGTTCTCTGAGCCTTGCAATTTTAAGGGGATCGTGGGGCAACATGTCATCCCACTTATAGATCTGTCTGGGATCTGCTGCCTTAGTGCACCACTAAGATTCGTGGACAAACCGACAACATATCGAATAGATCGATTCCAGACCAAGGATTTTTTCACGGTTTTCTTCTGGCTTCGACAGAGTGCGCCGCGGGATTTTATTGGCCCTTCTCGGTCGGAGTTGGCCATATTTCACAACATTCTCCGGAGCCAAGTAAAAAGCTAGAGAATCCTGTAATATCAGTGAACTACTTCCGGTGACCTCTGCCCTAATGTTTCCGTCCACCAACGTTTTTCCAATAGTAAAGAAAAGCTATCACCGTAAAAATCGATATTCTCGCCGCCAGTTTGGTCATCTCTCCAACCCGCTGAATAGTCACCTGATCGCGTCCAAATTGGTCCTCTCACCAGTGAACTCTTGATGACCGCAGCTGCTCCAAGGCAATCGATGGTTCTCCTTAAGATTTCGTTCGATAAACCGAGATACTAGTCCGTCTGCAGCTTTATACGCCTCCAAAAAAATCAATCTCCCACTGACTACCTACAACCATCTATATGACTCGCTCAGGTCACTTTCCCGCCTGAGCACTCATTCTCAAATTATTCAATTACTAATTATAAACAAGATTACACATAACACATTAAACCTGCCTATGTTTTCAAAATGCGACTCAAGCTTAACAATTGTAATTACAAACATCAAATTTCTTTATTTAAAACACAGCTGATGTCATTCGGTAGTTTAAAGTTCTTCATTTTAAAATATGGTTCGTGTATACCGGTAGTTTGACAAAACGTTCACTATTCTTCACCCTAGAATATGACTATTGTCAATCGATAGTTATATATATTTTAAAACAAAAACAAAAAAACACGTTAAATGCTCTTCACTTTAAAATATGATTCATATCAATCGATACTCTCTATTTTCAATGATTACTCATTCTCTGTCTTGATTTATTTGTATTCACCTTCAGAGGTACAAACAGTTTTAAAACTTAGCTCAAGTAAAACAATGAAAATTAACTCACCAGTCACCGTGAGTTGACACAATCTTCAGAGACGAAATATTGCGTGACTGACGGCAGCAAGAACAGAATCAAACTAGTGTACTACAACCGATGTAATGTTTTGTGTGATGGTCACTAAAGGCGACCAAAGTGCGTAGTCGTCTAGAAGAGATGTATCAGAACAAAAATTCTGCGTAACGGTGACTGTCACGGCTACCAAATGTGACCAAAGTCTGTGATCGTTCTCAAATTATGGTGAATCTTGCTTATATGACAACCACACATAACGGGTAAAGACACGAGTCATATTTTGGTCAAACAGCTGCAATGGTAACAGGTGAATCCCCGAATTGTTAACTGGTACGTAAGTGCAGTCCTAGGTGGTTGCGATTTCAGAACTATCAAGGAAGTTCACAGCGTGTCTTTGATCGCCTATACGAAAACGGGATTGATTCACGTTTCATAGCATTCATTGCTTTACCAGTGATCCGTAGATAAACTAGCAAAATAATAATAATAATAATAATAGTAATAATAGTAATAATAATAATAGGGAAAAACAAAGAAAGCAACTCAAAACGTCCAGCAAATAGGAGTGCTACGGGCCAAAGTCTGGACCAACATAAGGTTTGCTGCCTCTTTTTTCGTTGATGTCTCCTTAAAGAAATCAAATCAAATAGATGCCATTAGTTCCATACTTGAGTCACGAATTCAGAATATACGAAAAAAAAAAAAGAATGAAAAATCTCTAGTTGTAAATTCTTGGTTTTATGAATGTCAATTATCAAATAAACTCTTCATTACAGTATTTTCTATTTTACAGTAAATTTAAATGAAAAAAATATATATGTTCAATTTTTTTTTTCACAACGCAGTTTTTACAGTCGCGTAAACAGTTCGCTCAAAAAATAAAACCTTTTTCAACGCACTATTGTCTCCCTTTCTATCTTCCTCCTGTCAGTGATTTGGGGTTGTAGCGTAGGTGCAGAGGCGCTCAGACTCAACTCAATTCAACTCTTTCAAATGCTGAACTACCTAAAATAGCTCTTAAAGAAAGATGACGTGATGAGTTTGACGAGATTTGGGTTTTCAGTCTGTCAATCTATGTTGGTAGCGTCAAAATTGAATTCGCCCTGATGTGCCAATTTGGTAACATTAGTAATTTTCCATAATAATTTTAATTTTCTATCATAAGTTTCTTACACGGGCAAACTCTGAAACCTTGACCTCGGATTCACATTCGCCTTTACAAAAACTCAAAACAATAACTGACTACCAACTGTCGAAATACATAGTTTGATTAGCGAAACATTATAAGCATCAAAATATTATTATCAATCTCTAATTGCTCAGCTGAAGTTATTTTTCCTTATTTCGGTTTGAGTCACCAACCAAACAAATTGAATCAGTCAAACAACCGGGAGTTGCCTGGAATTGTTCATATAATAATAAAAAAAAAAAAACGCTCCAAGTTTTTTTTTAAATTTTATTTTTGTTATTACATTTTCGCCCCAAACAAGGCACATTGCCACTTTGGTGTAGGAGGCTACTATCAGGGACAACAACTACTGGGCACTATGTAGGGATTTGGGCAGCAAGATGTCTGTTCACGTTGCACTTGAACTTCTGCACGTCAGTACAGTTGGGGAAGCAGGGACCTGGAATGGAATTCCAAAGTCTAGCGGTTCTGGGAAGAAACTACTAGAGTAGAAAGATCTTTTACATCTAGGGATATCTACAGTGTGGGGTGGGATTTAGCAGCCTGTCGGTGTGTCGAGGATGTTCACGTCGTGGGGGCACAAGTGCTTGCAGTTCGTTAGAGCATTCACCATTAAAATACTTATAGAACAGGCAGAGGGATGGGACAGAGGCTGAATCTTAGATGCCAGTTCAGGGCCTATCAGATTTGCGACTCTCTTTTGAACCTTGTCAAGGAGCGAGAGACTAGTAGCCGATTATTGTTGTTGTTGTTGTATAGGCGAATGGTGAAGTACTACAACACTTTTCTGGCAACTCATGCAGCAACAGTGTCTCTGACTGTATTGGCTTGCCTTTCCGTCAGACTTTGTAACGCTGAGAGGGGGATCCTGATTACAAGGACAAACCTAGATCTCCTTGTCATCCGCATATGCCTGCATCCAGAAAGCCAATATTAGCTCGGAACTGTATAACCACAGCAGATACTGCAGTGCACCAGACTATCATTATTGTTATTATAATCGTTATTATCATTATAATTATTATGATAATTATTATTATTTTATTATTATTACTATTATTATTATTACTATTATTATTATTGTTATTTTTGTTATTATTGTTATTATAATCGTTATTATCATTATCATTATTATTATTATTATCATTATTATTATTATTATATGAATTTTTATTGTTGTTGCTGCTGTGCCACATTTGTATGCTAACACTGGTGACTGGACTATAACAATTATACGAAAGGTGGTACCAATAAAAGGCTAACAGTTTTGAGTATATACTCAATATTCTTTTTAACGTGGTATATCAAAAGAAAACGATTTCTAACGCTAGCATCGCATTATTAAGCAATCTAAAACAGAACTTTATTTTAATATCTATGTCATTAATAGCACAACTAGTTAAATTACATATAAACATATTATTTTAAATATATACATATATATATATATACATATATATGTATGTATATATATATATAAATAGTATGTTTATATGTAATATATATATATATATATATATATATATATATATATATATATATATATATATATATCGTATGAGTTATCATCCTTGCATCGGTGTATGTAACGGTCCTCGAAAGTTTTCTATTAAAAGTTTTGCTCATTCTAGAATATTCTCGATTAATGAAATGTTAGGACAATTTGTTTTTATTTTATCTAAGACGCCATTGCTTCGAACGACTTCTCCACACAATTCATTTCGATTTTTTATATACGTAATGCTGATATTTCGCATTAAATGGAAAAAAAAAAGACAAAAAGGTTTTGCATTGACATGACAAAATTAAGTGTCTTTCAGAGGACAAAAAATCTACGGAATAAAATGGTGAATGGCAGAAAGTGGAATCTTGAGAAAAAGTCTCATGTAAAAATCGATTGGCTTAACGAGTGATCGATCGTACGCCTGATTACCTTTCATGTGTTTTCGTAATTGCTATTGTTTCGAAGAATCGCATTTTGTGGAAGAGAAAAATAAATCAAGGAAATAAGCAACAGGATTCACAATGTCAAAAATGAGGAATCATTAACTACGCTGCGCCTGTCATTAAAAAGAAGATGTCTGGATACTGTATGATAACAGCATCTGTATTACTTTAATAGCATCGTAATCACATGCGTCTACCTATTTCGTTTACTGGTACTTACTTACATTCAAATGATTATCAGTTATAAAATTAAAATAATAGTAATAATCTAGTATTACATTGAGTAAATGTTATACTTAAATTAAGATATAGTCAATATCTTAAACAGAACAGATGTATGTAAGTCCGATATTACATATGATATGTGCTGTATACTTTACTATCAAGATGACCCGGCGTTGATTGTGATTGAATGATGATCAATGAATGTTTTACACTTCCACATGTTTATTGTCAGCAGAATTAGCAAAATCGATCATTTTTCATCAAATCAATTGACTGGCTGCTTTATTTGGCGATCTGTTGCGATAAACCGAGAGAAATCTTCCTATGCCTCCCGACAGCGACTTAATCAACAATACATTGCAGTTTATATTGCACTATTGAGAATCTACTGTTCATGTTATAAAATTATTTTTATATATAAATTATATAATAATTAACGTTTTAATTAGAAAAGTCGTGTATCCTGGTCCAATTGTGATCTAAACAGAAAAATTTATATCAAACGCCACTGTCATATCAGAACAGCTACTATTGATTTGCATGCCTTTCTGCTTGTGTAGTAATAAATCTACTCAAAATCACTTGAGATGTAACACTGTATAATGTGTTAACTTTTGTAAAAAATCGGCTGTCACTTCTTTCGGCGGATTTCTTTTTTCGATTATCGACTTTTGATACATATCTAAGACATTTAGAAAAAAAAACACTTTTTAAAAACACTGCTGGATGCTTAAAGTATTTTTGTCGAATATCGACTTTTGATACGTATCGAAGGCATTCCGATAAAAAAAAACTTTTAAGAACACTGCTGAATATTTAAAGTAAAGTTATGCTAAGTTTTATAAAGATCGGCCGAGCCGTTTCTGAGTCAATAGGGACCAAACTCCTACATATAAACATTTCCTTTTATATATTAGTAAATAGATAGAGATTATATGTTGCTTAATATTATAGTTAGAGCAACCTTAACTCCTTGCCATATTCAAACAGTTACAGTTTTAATAATTTACAACTAAATGAAAAAATATACGCCATTTCTCTAATCTTAAGAAAGTATATTTCAATAAGAAGTATCAATTTTATTCTTATTTGTTTGTAAATATTTGATATTTTAGTTTTATCATATAAAACAGTTAAATCGGCCAGTAGTTTTTAATTTGCATTTTCCACTTAACTTATATTCCTTTTTATAAACTGATTATATGTAAGTATCTTTTAAAACTACCAACTTTTGTTTCTAATTTTAAAGACAGAAAAGAATGCCTATTCGATATTTATTTATTTTACTTACGAAGTGTTATCGCCATCTTCAAATTTGTTGCTTCACCACATGAAACCCTGTAAATAAAATAAATAAATATGCAAATTACTCATCTCAAAGAATTCCAATAAAAAAGGCTATTTGATAGTATAATCCTTCCAATGTTTGTTTGTTTTTTTATAAATTTGTGGCGATTACCAGCAGCACAGTATTAAAATGTATAGTGCAAAAAAGAAAGTATATCGTTTGTGATATAACTTCAATAATTCAAATGAGATTATAACGTTGTGATATAACTTCAATAATTCAAATGAGATTATAACGTTGTGATATAACTTCAATAATTCAAATGAGATTATAACGTTGTGATATAACTTCAATAATTCAAATGAGATTATTACGTTGTGATATAACTTCAATAATTCAAATGAGATTATAACGTTGTGATATAACTTCAATAATTCAAATGAGATTATAACGTTGTGATATTATAACTTCAATAATTCAAATGCGATTATAACGTTGTAATATAACTTCAATAATTCAAATGAGATTATAATGTTGTTGTGATATAACTTCAATAATTCAAATGAGATTATAAAGTTGTGATATAACTTCAATAATTCAAATGAGATTATAACGTTGTGATATAAAAAAATATGTGTTGACTAGCGTTTTAGATGGACATAAACGTAATCTAATTTGAAAACTGGAAGACAATTGTTTAACCATAATTATATCTGCGTTATCTGTGTAACTGCCTACGGTTTAGGTTTGGAGTTAATGCTTATAATAAATAATACTGTCTTTTATGAAAGGCAAGTTCGAACACAATCGCTTAGAAAGAATTCTAATAAACAATAGAGACAAACATGCAACCTCACAGAACTATCCATTCATTAATTAAAAGGATACAGTTTAAGTCTATTCCACAAATGTATGCCGAGGATTTTTGCAAGTTTTCACAGATGTGAAGGGGGTGCTCATTGTACCGAAACGTCATATACATAAAAAAGCACGAATCGCCCAGAGAATTAATTCTAACAAAATTGTACGCTATGCAACCTTGTTTTAATATCAATTTATATAAAATGTGTGCATTTTAATGTACAATCCAGTTAGATAGTTCGATATGTTTTTATTACCAGCATCATAGAAAGGCGTCTTAATTGCAAGCAACAATTGTGAATGAAGGTAATTATAGAACTTGTAACTAAGTTGAGAATTAAGGAATGAAGTGGGTATCATTTTTAAGTGTGCGTAAAACAGGGAGACTTGACGTTGCTGGGATTGAATGATGATCAACGAATATTTCACACTCCTATATTTTTATTGTAATCGAAATCCGTGAAATCGCCCGGAAGGAAGCTTCACATGCCTCCAGGCAGTAACATAGTACAAAATATATGTTATTCTACATTGCACTATGGAGAACCTATTGTTTTTTAATAAAATTATTTTATATAAACTTCTTTCCAGTTAAAGAAAATAAGAACATCAAGAAATTCAAGTGCGGGATTTGACCCTACAGACCATGTCATGCAAATAAAAACAACAAAAACGTAAATTTTCAAATGTTATAAAATTCTTTGCAGTTAATAAAAAATTAAGAAATTTACGTGCAGAATTTGAAACTACAAGCCGCGTTATGCAAAAAACAAAAAATGCTATCAACTTACCCACAGTAGAACTTTCACGGCCCATTGTTCTATCATAATTGCTAAGCGACGACATGAAAAAATGGCTTTAATGATAGTAGATAAATTGAAATAACGGTTTGTATTATCGATTATCGGTAATTATCGGGTATATTTTGAAACAATACTAAACTAAGATCACTCCAAGACTTATGCACTAAAGTTCTGTAAATTTTCAAGAAAATCTGTTCAGCTGTTTCGGAGTCTAAAAGCAACGAACACACAGACAAAGTTGCATTTATACATATATATATATATATATATATATATATATATATATATATATATAAAGCAATCATGACACATGAACTCAGTATACATTGTGTAATATATTATTTAGTAATTTTGAGCTTCGAAGATAAATCATATTTCATATTTCTCATTTAATAGTATACCGTATTTATTAGCCTGCTCCCACACCCTATGCATACGCTTTTCTCTTCTACGATTTCATGATTTTCTCTAACAACTCACCGAAAACAGAGCAAAACTATTACAGTTGGCTCTCGCTATAATATAAAGGAGCTAGTTTTTTTTTTAAAGATCTATCAAAGTAAGTAAAAATATTAACTTACTGATAATAATCACTAAAAACCTAATTCGAAAATAATTGCTGCTCCTTATCATATACGAGGTTTCGGAGCTCTACTCCTCTTCAACGTAGCTTGACTGTTGGTAGAAATCGAACCTTGGACCTTATGTATTTCAGTCCAGCGCCTCAATCCCCTCCGCTATGTTTCCATAGACGATTTACAGCTTCGTTTTTATCGTTCATCTGTTTAAGTGGTTTTTGTTTTGATTTTTTGAACGATAGTAATGTTTATGTCTCCGCCTCGGAGAACCGGTCTTTTTCTTAGAAAGTCGCCCTTTTTTATTTGGACGTATTATTTATTTATTGATTGATTTTAAATAATACGTCCAAATAAAAAAGGGCGACTTTCTAAGAAAAACACCGGTTCTCCGAGGCGGAGACATAAAAATTATTATCGTTCAAAAAATCAAAACAAAAACCACTTATATATATATATATATATATATATATATATATATATATATATATATATATATATATATATACATACATATATATGTGTGTGTGTGTATGTATGTATGTATATTTATATATATATTAATACAATATATTAATATATATATATTATATATATTATTTATTATTTATATAAATATATGATGTATTATTTGTATATACCATTTATTATTTTTATATATATTTATATATATGCATATATATATATATATATATATATATATATATATATATATATATATATGTTATATAAAGGATGTATAAAAAGCTTTTAATCTAAATTAATCTTAAGAGAATACGCCCGGAGGACAGATCTAGATAAATCTCGTCATCAACTTCTGTGTTTGTCAGGAACAAGATAAATATATGAAACTATGCAGGGAATTCAACTATCGAAATTAATACGAGATACATGCACAGTTATTAAACATCGTCACATTAAACATACAAACAGTATGAATTCAAACAGAAGACAATATTGGACATTGAAAATATTACTGAGACATTGAACTACTAACAAAAAAATAATGTCAAAAGAAGGATCACCGTATATTACTCGTGTAAAAACCGCAAAACAGCAAAATCACCTCCTCTTTTAAGACTCTCCTTCAAAAATAACGAGGTACTTAGAAATGGTCTCAATGATATAAAAAATAAACTTCCTAGACATATTAGGACAAAAAGAAACGAATCAAAACTCCTTAATTTTAATATGCCTGGATACCTCGCATTCTGTCGTATATATTGACAAAGATATATGCACGATGTCCGACCCCATAACCATAACACACTCCATTACTAAAGAACTAAGCTAAGAACTAAGATAGGTCTATATGTGCTTTTGGTTAACTTTATAACACTGCGTTAGTTACTTATATTTTCTGTTACTGTTCCCCTATTTATTCATGCTGGAAGCACACATACGTTTCAGGTAGTATTAATTTTGAGCGCCCAAATGACCATTTATAGAGATTGACTGTTTCATGTGCTTTACGCAACCAATTGGGACAAGCACGTGCAGCTTTTCCATTGAACAGTCTCTTACTCAAACAATCACTTTCCAGACTTGCCTCCCGAACTGTGAAGAACAACTAGCCTTATTTTTCCTCTTCTTCTGGACACCACGTCAATTCGGCTGATTCTTGTTAACATTTGGAGTGGAACGGTAAAACGCTGATTAGTCAGAAAAACAAAACATAAAAAAACTGAATTTGCAAAGGATCTAATTTCTACTTACTCATATATGGCTTGGCATACTCCTCAACTCTTAAACTCTTTGAATGTTTTTTTTTTATTTACGAAAACAACAGAGTGAATATTATTATTATTATTATTATTATTATTATTATTATTATTATTATTATTATTATTCCCCGTCTTTAGGGATGATGATTAAACACCCTCACTTTCTGAACTTGTGTCACATCTTGCTGAATTGGCCAGCAAGTCAATATCTACATAGAGAAAAGAGTGAAAGACAAAAACTGAAACATGTAGATCATATAGCGAGTTAATTGCAAATAAGGTCTAATTAGAATAATTAAAATGGGAGAGCTTTATAGACAATTCACTTCTCAAAATACCGAAGACTATCACGTATAATGATGAAAATATATAGAAAACATGTATTAGACGAAAAAAACAAAAAACAAAAACAAAATTCATAACTCAGATTTAGTATGATCTATAATATAAGTCTCGCCTGTCTGTTTAAATTTATGCATGTATGCATGTATGCATGTATGTATGTATGAATGTTTGCCTAAAATTTTCTGCAGGGGCGACAGCTTTTCACAATATCGGTATCGTTTTGAAGCTCGACCCTTCGAACAACAAGTATCGAAAAGTTGGCTAAAAACATTAATTTCCTCACTCTCATCAAGATACTTTTCTACAAGGAGGGGTCGTTCTTTTTCGCCAATATTTTCGAAAGTCATCCCCTCTTTTCAATTGACTAGCCTTAATTTAAACCTTCACCACTTCCAGTTTGGCGATGGACGCAACGGCAAACTTTTCACGTTCTTTTCCTCCTTCGCGGTACGGGTTCGAATCTGCCTGTTTGCCTATTACCATTTTTTTTGTTTCTTCAACACACACCGCCAAACATCCGGGCAACGCTGGGCACCCAGACTAGTAATAAATATATCCTTCTATTAAAATAAAATTAAAGTTACTATTTGTCATATAGTCAAGTGGAAAATTATACACCGATATAGAATAGATTTGTTTCGTTAGATACAATAATAGAGGTTCGTGTCGGTTCGCGACAACTGGTGAGTTGACAAATATACGGATTCCAACCAGTAGCTTAAACTGACTCTAAAGTTTCGCTTACTTTAAATAAACGTGGAACGTAGTCGCGTGTTCAAACTGCGTCGAAGCACTATTTATGCCAAGATTTTTGACGGGTATTATGCTGAAAATAAAATACCTATTAAACGTTTTTAAGTAGATCATTACATTTCCTGTGCTCTTAATTGATAAAACAAGCGAAATAAGAGACACAAAAAATATTATAAAAATACAAGTCATTGAAACAAAAAAGAAATAAACAAACATATATATATACACATAAAAAAACATACATACATTTATATATGCGTGTGTGTATATGTGTGTAGGTTTGTGTGTGTGCGTATGGTGTGTATGTGTGTGTAAGCGATACAAAAAAAGAAATAGCATGCGGAGTGGGGGTCTGAAAGCGCAAATCTATCTTTAATTAATCCATAAACATTTAATGAAGGCAAATAATGACTTTACGCTACGATCACGAGATCGTCATTTGAACATTGTCGCATGTACAACTGCTATTCAATGTTCGATCCACAAAGAGAAACGCATAAAAAATAATGGTAAGAAATATCCTGATTCCATTAGGACGAAGAAAAAACACAAATGTAAAAGAAAAGTATGATAAATAACATAAAATAGAAATGGTAGTATGCTAAAGCGCTTGTCGATATTAAATGGATCAAAAAAAAAAAAAAAAAAAAAAAGGGAAAATTTCGCCCGCACAACAGAAAATATTAACATTAGGAAAATGAATAGAGAATCAGGGTCGTTTTTTTATCATATGAAAAAACGAGTTAACCTTAGCGCGTACTGAAAGTGTAAAGGCGAGAGAATGGAAGACCGTATTGTGAAACATAGAGAGAGGGATATAGAGAGAAAGATAGAGATAGAGATAGAGAGTGACATAAAGGCATAGAGAGAGAAGGAGAGAGAGAGAGAGAGAGAGAGAGAGAGGAAGAGAAACAAAAAAAAAACATAGAGAGAAAATAATGAAAATATACTGATGGATACCGAGAGATAGAAAGTAAATGAACGATTGAGAGATATAATGTGAACTATTGTGAGGGAAATTGTGAAAGATTGCGGAATACGGAGAGTCGTAGAAATATTGGAAAATATATTGTGGGAGAATAACATTGAGAGCGATCAAGAAAAAAAATCAAGATTAGGCGAGTGAAGATTGAGAAAAATATTAGGGAAGATATTGAGAGACTAAGATTGACAAATTGAAAGAGACGTAAATAGCTTGGGAAAATATTTAACATTGTTAGATAACTAGATTGATAGAGGTAAATAAAGACTCACCGTTTATTGCGAAATACATTTTTCCACGTCATAGACACACTTTGTATTTGAAAATTTTACTCCTACGTTTTTTCTTCAACTCAAATATCTTGTGAAATTCTTTGAACAACAAACATAAAATATCCATAAGCATATAATTTTCGGTTTTACATTTAAATGCTTTTATAAAGTAATTAATTATTATATATATATATATATATATATATATATATATATATATATATATATATATATATATATATATATACTAGCAAAAGTACCCGTTGTTGACTGGGTTTAAAAACAGCCTACAGAAAATGGACTCTGATTTATGAAAGTATGATAGCTTATGAAAAGGGAGGATTGTAAAGCGATAGCTTCGAATTTGGGGGTATCAAAACCAAAGAAAAATATGATGAAAGTAAAAATAAAATAGATAAACCCCATAATTTATTATACCATACCTGTTCACACTGAAACACTAATCACAATGTTCTGTGGATCTATATTAAAAAAAAAAAAAACATTGTTAAACTTTGTGATATATTTCCATTCTATGGAGGTCAGGCGCGAACGAACACCCCATAATTTTATTATATCATATTTCTTCAAACTGAAACATAATTAACAAAGTGTACTTACGCAGATAGATATGAAAAGTTATTATTAAAGTTTGTGCCTATTTCTATTCTATGGAGTCCAGGCGAGAACGCAGACCCTACAAATTTATTATACCATCTATATTTAAGTTAAAACATACTTATCGAATTATTATTATGTACATGTATATCAAAAACACTTGTAAACTTTTTTAAAGTTTATTTTATTTTATTTCCATATTTTGCGGACCAGGCGCTTCGTAGACACCACAATTTTAATGAATAATAATTATGCCAGATCAAACATGCCCATTCCTGTGTCTCGATACATCGTCTATGATTATATGTGATCAGTTTTCTATAATAGTAAACCATATCGGAGCCTATTCGTAACCAGACACACACATAGAAGTTCAGCTTTATATATATATATATATATATATATATATATATATATATATATATATATATATATATATATATATATATATAATATTTTCAATATATGTGCTAATAAGGGTTATTGCAAGTACAGTACATTAGTGTGGAGATTTGATGAAGTGTTTACTTAAGGGGACGGTTCATTAGGAATTTGTTAACGTTGGACTTGACGACATCCAAGTTATAGTCAGGTGGGAAGCAGGCAGACGGAACAGAGTTCCACAGGTGTGCAGTTCTAAGAAAGAAGCTTTGTTCAGGGAATCCACGTTTTTATTTAGGCACAGATAAAGTGTGGGGGAAAATTTTTGTACAGTGGATTCAGCTAGACGAGTGTTTTTCGTGAAAGATTGGCGAGGGGGACCAGAGATTGGAGTTCAGACGAGCACCTGCCATGGAAATAACGATAAAACAAGGAAAGACTCGCAACGTCTCTTCTGTGGGAGAGAGGTTGCAGGGTAGAGAAAAGGGCATCCCCCACTAACAACATACATATATATATATATATATATATATATATATATATATATATATATATATATATATATATATAAGTAGGTTGTAGTTTGCTTGAATATATATATATATATATATATATATATATATATGCTATTATATAAATTATATATGCTATTATATATATTATATATGCTATTATATAAAGTCACTTCGTGTGTGTGCGTATAAGTTTGTTTTTTTATTACATTTTCACCCCAAACAAGGCACATTGCCACTTTAGTGTAGGGGGCTACTATCAGGGCAACAACTACTGGGGTACTATGTAAGGATTTGGGCAGCAAGATGTCGGTTCACGTTACATTTGAACTCCTACACGTCAGTACTGTTGGGGAAGCAGCCAGTTCAGGGCCTATCAGGTTTGTGACTCTCTTTTGAACTTTGTCAAGGAGCGAGAGACTAGTAGCAGACGCACCAGCCCAGATGTGACAGCAATACTCCATACATGGGCGAATGGTGACCTTATAGAGGTACAGGATACTTTCGGGTATTAATAGTTGTCTAGCACGTTAGAGAGAACCCACCTTTCTTGCAGCGGCCCTGCCAATGCCTTCAATGTAATTGTTCCAACTCATGTTTCCTGTGAACATTAGGCCAAGGAGTTTGAAAGATGTGCTCTCAGATAAAGAGTCATAGCCATTGCTATAGGTGGAAGAGAGGGTTTCTTGTAATTATTGAATGAAACTAGTTTAGTCTTGGCAGCATTGAACGCGACCAACCACTTTTGTCCCCATTCCACCACAGATTGGAGGTCTTCCTCTAGTGTTTCTGCCATTTCTTTAGTGCCTGTTATAGAGTGTAGTGTCATCAGCATATATACCCATCTCAGAGGCAATTTTGTCAGGGTCATTTATTAATAGCAGGAACAATAGAGGTCCAACAATAGAACCCTGGGGCACCCCCGAATTTATATCATATTGTTTAGATGTACGACCGTCGAGGACAACCTGAATTTTTCTCCTATCTAAGAAGGATTAAATTATGTTAAGTATTCTACCAGTAATACCGTATGATCTAATTTTTCTGAGGAGACCCTCATGCCATACCCTGTCAAAAGCCGTAGATATATCTAGAGTTACCGCTCTGCCCTTCCCCGCTTTGTCCAGTGAATGGTATATACGTTCACAGATTACAGTTAGGATGTCTGCTGTAGAACAGGCTTGGTAAATCCATATTGTTTGTCAGTCAGAAGTTTAGCATCTGTAAAGTGATGGACTAGAGCATGGTTAGTTAAGGTCTGAAATATTTGGGCAAAAAGTGGGAGGAGGCTAATGGGGCGATAATTTGATGGGTCAGTCCTTTTGCCAAAATTCTTGAATACTGGTACAACAGAAGCAGTTTTCCAACAGCCCGGAAAGCAAGCTTCATTAAGGCATTTGTTGTAGAGTTTGGAGAGAACTGGAGCTACTTCGGCTGAGCACTTTTTTAATAGCACAGCTGGGATAAGATCGTCTAGCGTGGCGTCTGTCCGCATAGGAAAGTCAGGTAGGGGGTGGTTGGAAGGGTCCAGTGTGGAGTTTGAGGCAAACTGACTGGCAAGCATGTTAGCCTTGTCAGTTGCTGAGGAGACAACCTCGTGATTGTTGGTTAGTGGGGAAATTGTTGATTGCCCATTATTTACTACACTGTTGTAGATTTTCCAGAAGTCACGAGTTCCTAGTTTTTGTGCTTCGATACGCTTTTTAGTGGTTTCCGTAAATTCTCTCTTAGCTGTCGCTACTTCTTTCTTAACGTTATTTTTAACTTCTATATACTTCAGTCAGTTTGAACTGGACTTATGTCGGTTTAACCTACGGTATGCATGCTGCTTTTGAGCAATGGCAGTTGCGCAAGTCGACGTAAACCATTTGGGAGAGTGGGGCTTACTATAAAATTTCTGCATGGGAACATGCGCTTCGATTGCAGTTTTGAACCAGTCAGTGGTCTAGTTTGCACACTGTTCAGCAGGGAGAGAAAAATATATTTCTCCATGGGGCATCTCTGATTAGTTCTCTGATGGCTTCCTAGTCAGCCTTTTTATAATATCTCGTTGTTTTGAGCTCTTCAGTTTTGTCTCTAGAGTTTAGGCCGATTTTAACCATTATCACTGCATGATCAGCGTTCCCTAGTGGGCTATGGGCCTTCGTTATGCAGTCATCGGGAACTGTGGTCAAAAACAGATCTAGAAGTGATGCGTGTTGTTCTTCCTTGTCAGGGAAACGGGTTGGAAACGTAACAATTTGTGATAGGGAGTAAGATATAGTGCAGCTATGTGTTGTGCTGCCTGCTGCATCTGTGTAAGTAGAGAATCCAAGCCAGTTTTTGTGGTGGACATTAAAGCCACCAAATACATGTATTTGTGCGTTAGTGTCGAGGGACAGTGCCGTGTCTATGCTGTCAGAGACTTTGTTTATTATGGTACAGTCCTGAGTCGAGGGAGAGCGGTAGAGAAAATTATAGTAGCTAATATTGTGTTGCATGTTTAGTCTAAAGCATATAAAGGCTTGATCATCTGTTTCTAGGTTTTTTTCTCTAGTCAGGGGGAGAGTATTACGAATGTAAACTCCAAGTCCGTGCTTGTGTCTGTACGAGTCCTTACGGCAGAGTGGGAGATATCCAGGCATGTTAAAGTCGTTAGAGGAGATGGAGGAGTGTAGGCCAGTCTCACTTAGTGCTAAGATATCCGGGGTATTTGTTAAGAGAAATGCTTCAACATCAGCTAAATTAGTTCTAAGCCCAGTGATATTTGTGAATGCAAGCCTCAAGGGAGGAGGCAAGTTGAATTTGTTTGTCCCTAAGCCTCGTTTAAGCTTATTTTTAGATTGTACTTTCGTTATATTTTTTAAAGAGTTTCGGTTTAGGTAAGGGGGAGCTAAACAAGAGGTTATGCAGAGCATCAGACATGCATCACAAGTAGACCATCAGCTGACCTTTCTCCAATTAGGATTGTGGCCTCAGGAAAGCCCACCGAGGATGAGTGCAGGGTCCCTTTCCACGCGCGTCATGGCACTACAAACAACTCAATATTTTTCAACTGTTGATGGAGCAGCCGCTCTAAGCGCTACCAAAGAGTTAGGGTCCCTGTACTACCAGTCGAGAACATCAGCCAGGAACTGTCAATCCGGTACCCTCAACCCATTAGAAGAAGGTCAACCCAATCTAATAGCTCAGGCATATATCATACTCAAGCACTCCCAAATGTCCAGTTTTAGGGGTGGAGTGTGCTGGGAATGGGGGAAAACGGCGTTCGTTGCCCTAGCCAGGAAACAAGATCTACCGCTGGTGTTTCTGTCGAATCACTGAGATAGTTTCTCTGCGCTTGACTAATAGGCAAAGAAGGAGTATGGAAGCCGGGCGATAGACAGAGCCTATCTACTCCGTAAGCAGTCTAGGTTTGCAAACCGGTGAATTTGTTTGAGTCACCAGCTCTAGGAAGATTGTTATCCAAGACTGAAGAGGCATCCCTCCCCTTTGGTTTAGTTTAGAGTTTTCCTTCTCCTACTGGGTCCGTCAGCACTGAGAGAGTTTTCCTCGCGCCTAGATTCTAGTCCAGGTATTTCTGCGACCCCGCGAAGTTAGTTAGTGTTACGGGGTTAGTTTGTGGGGTTTATATCTCTGCTGATTAGTTACACTCCTCAAAGTGATTTAGGGACATTGCTATTTAATTGTTAATGGATAAAGGGGGTGAGTGGAGTTCATGCAGTGTAATCATCTATGATTGTAAGAAGGCTTGTTAGGGAGGAGATAATGTGGTTTGAGTCTTACCCTTTTTATTTATTTTATTTATGTTAGCTTAGGTCTAGGATAATGTTACAGTATGAGTAGGTATTAAGAATTGAGCTACGAGTTGTGCCCAAACTATTTTAGATGATAGGAGGGTTAAGATGTAAGTGGAATATAGCATGGATAAAACAGCAAGTTTTGAGTCATGCGTAATTGGGGAATAGATACATGGGCAGGTTTTCAGTAGGTGCAAATAGAGTTGAAATTGTAGGTATTTTCAAGTAAGAGTCGTGGGACATTTTGTATAACAAGGAGTGTCGGTCCAATTTCGTATTAATCGTTGCAAAACTCTCGAGGAGACAGTTATGTAATGCAGATCGCTTTGCTTCTGAGTACTTTGGTTGTTAAATACCTGCCTCTGAGTGCTTAGGCTGTTAAGTCCCTTACTGGATAGGAATGAGCTGTAATGCATGCCTTAGAGGTAGAAATGCATAGATATTTAATGATGGCTATTAAAACAGTTTGCATGTGAGGGTCAGGGGCTGGAAGTTAGCGAATTCACTACAGATGCGGTGCAATGTGGGAGTTTAGTGGCGGATAGGTTGGAAGGAGTAGATTGTTAGCGTTCAAGAGAAAATGGCTTATTTATTTACAGATAAATTTCTATTAGGATTTTTGAGTTACAGGTAAGGTTTAGTTTGAAGAAAGGGGGGAACATTTCTTTTTTTTTTGCATGCAGATAAGACAAACGCAATCGTCTTGGAGGTAAAATGTATATTAAGATTTCGTAGCTAGCTATTAGCCCCCCCCCCAGTTATAGCAACAACTAGTTCATTGGGATTCGGAATTGTAGTCATTAAGGTCAGGCGCAGAGTGTTGCATCTACTCAGAAAATTAGCCCTAGTATCACAGCTAAGATTATGTATATTGCAGTTACAAATATAGTGATAGTTAAATTATAAGCCAAGTTCAGTGGTTTGGTATGGATATCATGGAGGACACTTTAATACAAGCAAGCGTACGGTGATTGCAGATATTAAATATACTACTTAAATAAAGTTCTTCTGTCTTCTATAGTAGAAAAAAAGATAAATCCTCGCTCCTGTTCGGTATTTTTGCCTAGGCTATTCGTTTTCCGAGTCGAGTTCTAACCACAAACGGCTCGCATGGAAGTAAAGAGTTAATGACAATTTATACGCATAGGTAATTAAAATACATTAAATAAATAAATTTAAAGAGAAGGTATAAAAACTTGGTAAAAAGCTAAAAAAAAAATAATAATAAAAATAGAAAACGGCTCGCATGGAAGCAAAAATTTAAAGACAATATATGCGCATATAGTTAAAATACATTAAATAAATAAAGTTTAAACAAGCAGTTGCCATTTTGGTAAGATTAGGATTGATTAATTTCACTTAGCTTAATTTCTTTGGCCATCTACATTTGACGCGTCTGCCAGCGAGCGTAACCATGTTCTAGGTGAGAGGGTAGGTCGGGGCTTCACTTCCTTTCCCGGATTTTGTATCTATTTATAGAGAGCGCACATGTGTATGATAATTTTACTTTTTTTTAGGTTATAGCTATATCTTCTACAGTAGAAAAAAAGATAAATCCTCGCTCCTGTTCGGTATTTTTGCCTAGGCTATTCGTTTTTCGAGTGGAGTGCTAACTACAAACGGCTCGCATGGAAGTAAAGAGTTAAAGACAATTTATACGCATATGTAATTAAAATACATTAAATAAATAAATTTAAAGAGAAGGTATAAACAGTTGGTAAAAAGCTCACAAAAAATAAATAAATAAAAGTAGAAAACGGCTCGCATGGAAGCAAAGAGTTAAAGACAATATATATATATATATATATATATATATATATATATATATATTCCTGATATGTTCCGAAACGACTGAGCCTATCTTTTGCAAATTTAACACAAGGTATTTCATATGTCTGGCAGTGCCCTGAGATATGTGTTGTACGGAAATTCTTCTGATGTACCTAAAATCGAAAAAATCCCATCCTGAAATTAGTGTTTCTTTTTCATAGATAAAAAACAATTTTAACACGGGAAAAGTTTTGGTTACACCGGTAAAGGAGATAATAAAACCCAAACAAATAGTTTTTTTTTTTAGAAAAAAAAAAGAGATTTGATAACATCTGGAAACATAGCTCAGTGGTAGAACATTCGATTACAGATCTCGTGTTCAAGCCCGGGTATAATTCACGATTGTATTTACACTTTTTCTTACGAATTAATTAGATTTATGTCAAAAGAAGAGTAATCATTTAAAATCGCCGCAAATTATTTTTTGTTCGCATATTTTAAAACTGAACATTAATTAGAAGTGAGTTTCCAGAGCATTCATCGTCAAGCACAAACATCAGCTGATGTGATATTGTAAACTACACGGACGGAATTCGATATATATAATCATTATGATCCCTATATATAATAAAAGCGTCGCAGTTTTTCCTCTCTGGACTAAAATACAAATTTCTTATGTCTAGCCAATCAGCCACTATCATGAAACTTTATAAAGACTTTTCGGACACATGCATGTTTTCAAATAAAATCCAAGATTCGATTTCAGGAGCTGCACAAGCACTACAGAAGAAACAAGAACAAGAACAACAAAAACAAAAAATAAGAACAACAACAACGGTACTTTATTTTGTTTAGAAGTAGGAGGCATGCTTTCACCGGGCAACGCCAGTTAGCGGGTACTGCAAGTTCATTATTATTATTATTATTATTATTATTATTATTATTATTTATTTATTTATTTATTTATTCATTTTTTTGTTTTTGCAAATTGTCCACCGGGCAAATTATTCCTTGTATTCAACAGAGGATTGAATATATATATATATATATATATATATATATATATATATATATATATATATATATATATATATATTCAATTTGTCTTTACATAAGCAGTAATTTGTTTGTACACACTCATGAGCATGTTTCGGTCTTCTAGTGTTTAGTAACTACAAACCTTTTCTTCCGTATTGAGCACTCTTGTATTAACCTCGTTATATTTCATTGGTTACCCTACTTTTGAAAAATAGCAGCCTCAAATTATATATATCTATATATCTATGAAAGTGAACGTGTCTGTGTGTCTGTGTGTCTGTCTGTGTGTGTGTGTGTGTGTGTGTGTGTACATTTCCCTACACGATAAATCTTTAGTCTACTGACGCGAAATTTGATATACAGGGTATTGAGATTTAGTCAAATCTATAAAATCGGTTTTTGGCAAGAAATTTGGTTGTTAAGGGTCAAAGTTCAATTATTTGACCTTTGAGAATTCTACCAAACTCTGCCGACAATTTTGGGTCTAAACACTTGAAATTTTACATATAGGGTCATTGGATATGGATCAACCTTAATAACTTGAATTAAGCCCAAAACAATACATGTTTAGGGGTCATAATAGGGGTCAAAGTTTCAACAATTGACCGTTTCTTTTTTTTTTTTTTGCTCAGCATACACCTCCCAACACTCGGGCAACGCCGGGAATCCATGCTAGTATATCTATTGAAGTGAACGTGTCTCTGTGTGTGTGTGCATTTCTCTACGCAATAACTATATGAATTTAAAGTTTACAGACGCGTAATTTGATATAAAGTGTCTTGAGACTTGGGAAAATATTTGTGATCGGTTTTCAACCAGAAATTTGGCTGTTAAAGGGCCAAAGTTCAACGATTTGACCATTGAGAACTCTACCAAAAATTTATGGTCTAAACACTTGAAATGTTAGATATAAGTTCCTTGGACATGGATCTAACTTAATAACTTGATTTTAGCCCCAAACAATACATTTTAAGGGGCCAAAATTTAAAAAAAAATGACCTCTGCGGTCTCTACCACATTACACAGACAATATCTTGTCTAAACATTTGAAATTTTACATAAAGGGTAATCAGATATAGGGTAAGCTTTTTAATCGGTTTGGGTCGAAAATCTTTAGTTACCAATATATAAATGTATGTATGTATGTATGTATGTATGTATGTTTGCATGCCTGCCTAAAACATTCGACAGAGGTGACAGATTTTACCAAGATCAATATCGTTTTAAAATCTGACCTTTCAGACGATAAATATCGAAAAAATGTCTAAAAACATTAATATCTTCATCTTGAACTGAGAACTTTTCTACAGAGGGGGGTCGCTTTTTTCGTCGATATTTTTGAAAGTCCACCTCTCCTTTCGATTGTCTAGCCTTTATTTAAAAAAAATGTCATTTCCGGTTTGGCGGTAGTCGTAACAGCATAGACGTCAGGTTTCCCCCCGTTCTTTTCCTCCTTCGCGGTACGGGTTCTAGCCTGACTTCCTACTAACACTTTTTTTTTATCTCAATAGACACATCCAAACACCCGGGTAACGCCGGGCTGAAATGCTAGTATATCTATAAAAGTGAACGTGTCTGTGTGTCTGTCTGTCTGTGTGTGTACATTTCCCTACGAAATAACTCTGTCAATTTACAGTCTACAGACTCGAAATTTGATATACAGGATACTGAGATTTGGGAAAATTCTGGTGATCCGTTTTCGGCCAGAAATTTGGCTGTTAACGATTTGACTTTTGAGATCTTTACTAATCTCCTCTGAAAATTTGCGTCTAAACACTTGACATTTTAGATATAGGTTCCTTGGACATGGATCTGACTTAATAACTTGATTTGAGCCTAAAACAATACATTTTAAGGGGTCATAATAGTGGTCAAAGTTAAAAAAAAATGACCTCTGTTATCTCTATCAAATTACTCAGAATATTTCTGGTCTAAACATTTGAGATTTTACATAAAGAGTATTCAGAGATAGGGCAAGCTTTTTCATCGGTTGGGGTCGAAAATCTTTAGTTACCAATATATATGTATGTATTTATGTATGTATGTATGTATGTATGTATGTATGTATGTATGTATGTATGTATGTATGTTTACATGTCTGCCTAAAGCTTTCGACAGAGGAAACCAAAGTCCACTTATGTTTAAATTAAGGGTCAAAGTTTAACGATTTGAACTTTGAGAACTCTACCAAACTCCTCTGACAATTTTGGGTCTAAACAATTGAAATTATAGACAGGGAGCTAACTTAATTACCTGTATTTGAGCCCAAAACAATTAATTTTAAGGGTTCATAATAGGTAAAAAAAATTGACCTTAGCGGTCTCTACTAAATTTCTCAGACAATTTCTGGTCTAAACATTTTAAATTTTACATAAAGGTTATTCAAAGATTGGGCAAGTTTTTAATCTGCTTGAGTCGAAATTTTTTGTTATCCATATATAAATGTATGTATGTATGCATGTTTGCATGTCTGCCTAAAACTTTAGACAAAGGCGATTGATTTTCACAAGATCAGTATCGTTTTGAAGTTCGACCTTTCAGAGTACAAATGTCGAAAAATTGGCTAAAAACATTAATATCTTCACCCTCAACTGGGCTTTTTCTACGGGGCGAGGGGTCGTTTTGACGCCGATATTTGCGAAAGTTATCCTCTCCCTTTAATATAAACCTACATCACTTCCGGTTTTGCAGTGGTCGTAAAAGCAAAAACGTCAGGTTTTCTCCTGTTCTTTTCCTCCTTTGCGTACGGGTTCGAGCCTGACTTCCTACTGCCCCGTCTTTTTCTTTTCTCAACAAACACCCCCAAACACTCGGGCAACGCCGGGCTGAAATGCTAGTACCTTTAAAAGTGAAAGTGTTTGTGTGCGTGTTTTTGTGTGTCTGTGTACATTTCCCTACACAATAACTCTGTCAATTTTCAATCTACACAATCGAAATTTGTATATACAGTGTAGTGAGGTTTGGGAAAATCTTTGAATTGAGTTTTCGGCTAGAAATTTAGTTGTTAAGGGGTCAAAGTTCAACGATTTGACCTTTGAGAACTCTACCAATCTCCTCCGACAATTTTGGGTATAAACAATTGAAATATTATATACTTACATATTTCCTTGGACATGGATTTAACTTAATAACTTGATTTGAGCCCAAAATAATAAATGTTTAGGGGTCATAATAGGGGTCAAAGTTTAAAAACATTGTCCTCTGTGGTCTCTACCAGATTACTCACACAATTTCTGGTCTAAAAATATGAAATTTTAAATAAAGGGTATTCAGAGAAAGGAAAGCTTTTTTATCGGGTTGGGTCTAATATTTGAGCTAAAAATATATAAATCTATGTATGTATGTTTGCATGTCTGCCTTAAACTTTCGATAGAGGCAACGGATTTTCATAAGATTAGTATCATTTTGAAGCGCGACCCTTCAGAGGACAAATACGAAAAATTGGCTGAAAACATTAATTTCTTCACCCTCAACTGGGCACTTTCCATAGGGAGGGGTCGCTTTTTTCGCCGATATTTTCGAAAGTCATCATCTCTTTTCGATTGTCTAGCCTTAATTTGAACCTACGTCGTAACAGCAAAGACGTCACGTTTTTTTTCGCGTTCTTTTTCTCCTTCGTGGTACGAGTTCTAGCCCGCCTTCCTACTACCATATTTTTTTGCCTAACATACACCTCCAAACTCCCGGGCAACGCCGGCCATCCATACTAGTATATATATATATATATATATATATATATATATATATATATATATATATATATATTCAGTTGGATTGTTTTCTCGTCGTTGCGTACGGTGATTTATTTTGAAAATTATGTGTGAGTTTGTCAACTTTTTTGTCATGTGCTGCAGAGGTATGAGCCTAAAACAGAATTTTTATTTAAAAAAAAAATCCAAGCAGGACGGAAAAGTGACAAAAACGGTCCAATCGCTGATCACTTACTATTAATGACTTTTGGAATGTTTATTTTGCATGTATATGTGTGTACTTATGTATATGCATATGTGTGTATATGCGTATCTGCGTGCCTCTATGTGATTATGTTTGTATGTGTGTGCACATGCATACGTATGTTGGCGTACATCTGTATGTACGCATGTGTTTATTTCCATGTGTATTCGGAGTGGAGAGGGCTCCCGTAAGCCATGGTGAAAGCAACCCCTCTAGGAGAAGCAAATCTCTGAGTTAAAAAAAACATAAAGCGGGAGATCAGTACCCGCATTAAGCTGGTCTGCAGTTTAACTTGTTGCTGGCTATCTTGCTCTTGCTTGTTGCTGGATGTCAACATTTTGAACCGAGAGAGAGATTTAGCTGTCGTACAAAGCTAAAACTCTGTAACACAATCTTGTATAGATACTCCCTCAGGCATTTGTCTATAAAAAAAAATGTGTCTTATTGCAATGGAAAAGTTGTGGCGCATGTATGTCTTAAATGCTGGAAGTATGTAATGATTGATCTGCCATCATTATATGTATGTATGTATAGGTGTATGTATATTTATTTACATGTGAATGTATATGTGTGTATATCTATGTGTATAGGTATGTATCTATGTATCTGTATATATGTTTGTGTGTATATGGGTATATATGCATGTGTGAGCTTGTGTATATATGCTTGTGTTTGTGTATTTATGCATGTATGTAGATGCATGCATGTGTATGTATGTATATATATGTGTATGTATGTGTATGTATATGTGTATGACTGCATATTTATGTACGTGTATGTATATGTAGACAAGTGTAAGTATATATATATATTTGCATATGTGTACGTATGTGTATATGTATGTATATGTGTGTATATATTTGTATATATACGTATGTATATCTGTATGTATGCATGTGTGTCTGTATACGTATGCATGTTTATTATTTATTGTGTATGTATATATGTATATATGTGTGGATGCTTACAGATATGTATGTGTGTATGTATATTTGTGTTTATATATATATATATATGTATGCATGTCAATGACCGTCTTGTGTATGTTTATATACGTATAAGTATGTGTGTATGCGTATTATGTAATGTGTATGTATGTATGCATATATGTGGGTTATATTTATGTGTGTATGTGTATGTATGCATATATGTATGTATGCGTGCATGTATATATATGTATGTATACCAGTGACTGTTTTCAGCGTCATGTCTGCTTGTACGTGTGAATTTTGCCGGCAGGACTAAAGTCATTTTCGGTTCATGGACTTTCAGGGCCTGAGGGAGAGGAACTCGTCTGACAAGACGTTGCAATCAATATATATATATATATATATATATATATGTGTGTGTGTCTGTGTGTGTGTGTGTGTGTGAATTAAATTATCATGTTTTAGCGTATTGTACGACCGAGCAACGCTGGGCATTCAACTAGTATATATATATATATTTTCTATGTTCTTTTTAAGGGAAATGTTTTCCATAATGTTCTATTGTTAAAGTGTTTTTTATTCAATAAGTCTGAAGAAAGGCTTGTTATCGGAAAATTTTCAAACGTCATAATGTTTGAATTCATCCAAATGGTCCTGAAACAATTGTAACTAACAATAAAATCCACTTATTTTTGCTATCAATCCATTCTTTGAGTTCTTGGTTATTGTTAAAACAGTATATGAATGTTCAATTATGAAATATGATAATTTTGTAGCTTACCGTTTAAGTCATCTCTTTTTGACTTAAATTTATTGGTATATAAACGATTACTGAATTATATTAGCCCAGTAAAATTCGGAATACTACAAATAAGACTCTCTCTCTCGCTCTCTCTCTCTCTCTCTCTCTCTATATATATATATATATATATATATATATATATGTTACTCCCACTCCTTCACCAGTTGGTTGAAGACGATCGTCGACATCCGAACCCTTACACTGCCGGTGATAATTCTTGGCCGTCTAAATTTACTGGTATGGGGAAGTGACCGAATTATCGGCTGATCGTCTAAATATATATCCTGGACCAATTCATTGTGTACCCTCTTAACGACGAACGTCGTCGAAAGAGAGCCGTGGATTTTTAGTGTAGTAAAAGAAAACAGGATAAAACGATTCTGCACACAAATATATATTAAAAAAAAGTACAGTTCTTATATTTCTTTGTGTTATTATTCTAAGGCGTCAGCTTGTAACTTTGTGGAGTGTCGGTCTCTGGGTATCGGAATAAATGTGTTTTAAGTCAAAAGCCCGCTCTGCTCTGACTTTCTGTGTTCTCTCTATCTGTCCATTTCACATCTGACCCAGTTCAAACACCTGTAAAACAGAAACCGCAATAGTTCAGAGCTGTAAATTGCCACACAACCCGTAGAGATATAAATCATTGCACATGCAAAATTTCAGCTAGATCAGATAAATGAAAGTGGGTCAGAGGCATTACTTATTGCACAGCCATCGTAAGCTCAAGTTATTTACACAAAGAGCATTGCTTCATACGCTAATGGTAATTTGAATATTACTTCCCAAATGCTAAACCTAAGAAAGGGAGCATTGTAGTCATCAACATACAGTACTGTTTCGCTGTTTCACAGCTAATTTATGATCTCAATGGTTCCGTGGTATAATACAAAATATTAATTAGCCAACGTTTGTGTTGTTAAAGCTTTTTTTTCTATTTATTTTTTAATGATAGAAAAATGGGGTGTACTAAAAGATCGCTTTCTCCTGTCATTAAGTTATACTGCTTTTGTTGTTCTAATTAGTTGCAATTTATAATTAACTGAAGAGGTCATCAATATTTCTTTTTAAAATATATTATCTCTTTATTTACAAAGGAATAATCACTCATCAAGGCTCGAAGGTCACTCTAGAATAAGGGTTAATGAATGTAAGAGTATAGAAAAGCAATCGTTAATGTTGTAAGTAGGGTGCAATTTGGTTAATTAAAAGGATGGTTCAACAATCATTACATCAGACTTGAAGGTTACCATATTGTAATCGGCCATGAAGACGGCCAATAGAACAATGTTTAACAAGCAGTTGATAGTGTTTATAGCTAAACGAGTGGTTTTGAAATCTATAGATGCAGGATAGGGTGCAGCGATTAGCACCTGCCTAAATGTGGCAGCAGTACTTAATTTTAGGACTTAATTGGCTTTTATGCAGATAGAGGATTGCATCGTCAGTGAGATACTTACTAGAGCGGCAGAATGATCCAATCATTTTTCCATCGATCTTGGAAACTAATTTGATGTATGTATTCCATTTCACACCCTAACCCTAACCCTAATCCCAGAAGCTTATCAAAAAGGGTGCTTTCCCAAGATGATAGCCATTCATTTTAATTGGGGCCTGATGAGGGTCAGAACGATTACGATGAAAAAAAGAGAAGCATTGTTTTTGTTGCATAAATATTAACTAACAATATTTTTCCGCATTGCACGACGTACTCACGATCAGACGAAAGAAAGAGGGAGAGAGAGAGAGAGGGAGAGAGAGAGGGGGGTTAAAATAAACAACAAAAAACTCGGTCATTGGTAGCTTTTGAAGTTATTCCATAGATTATGGTTTAATCAGCATGAATATCTACAAATAACCTAAGAATGTGATTATTAGAGATCATTGATGAAAATCAGGAACAGAGTTGGGCCCAGGATGGAACCCTGAGGAATCCTGAGCATTGATACTTTAAGGTTCTTGTTTCTGCCCATCGACGACTACTCTTATAAGCCGATCAGAGAGAAAGGTTTTAATAAGTCATTTTTGATATATCGAGGGCTATTGCTTTGGAAACGAACCCTTTATTAAGAAATTCATGTGATATTACAATTAGAACATCATCTGTAGATCTAGCACAACGGAATTCATTAGCACATCATCTGTAGATCTAGCACAGCATTATCATTGATTACGTTATTTTTGCTGAAGTGGTTTATCACATTTTTATTTATTACAGATTCCAGTAACTTGCTCATAACACACAGGAGACCGAAATGCAGATGACCGATCTCCGGATCTTTTTTAAATATGGGGGAGACTGACGGATTTTTCCTAGATGTTGGGAAGCATTTCTCCTTAAGGCAACGTTAAGACAGATTTGTGATTATGGAAGCTAGTTCCGGTTGAAGTTTTTTGAAAACTATAATCGAAGTGCCGTCAGTGCTCGCGCATTTACTGGAATTAAGATCTGTGATACGCTTGCAAACATCAAGTATATATACTTTTATGCCGCATAGCGTGTTTTCAGTCGCAGAAGGAAATATAGAGTGTAGGTGGCCCTGATCGCAGAGGGTAGAATTTGGCAAATAGTTTGGCTTTGTCAGATGGTTAGATAACCTCAGGTCCATTGATGATGGTTAGGATAGACGGCCAACCTGTATAATATTCGCCAAAACTGGTGGGAACAAAGGAGCTGCCCAGCTAGATTTAATGACATACTCAGCATACGAATCTTTCTCATTCTGTATTACTTTTTTACAGTGGATCCTGGCAGCCCTAAAGGTAGTTTAATTTCACCTATTCCATTGAAAGCGATGCAAATATTTGTTTCTGAGAGCATTGGCAGCATATACTCGAGTAAACCACGGTTGACTTTTAGGCTCTTATCGGAATTTCTTGAAGCTTCTGAAGCAGTCTATTCTGCAGAGGTATATCTGATATGAGTGAATTTCTTGGAGCGGAAGTTATCTAACTCAGCCATAGAGTATCGATAGAGTCTGACAGAGAGGTACATTTGAAGACTCATTATAATACATTTTGTCTTTATCTTAATCGAGGCAACCGAGTGATTTAAAAATCTCCAAAGAGATAGAACAAAAGAATAACATAGTCCTGGGCAAATCGTAAGAAAACTATTTAGAAGACTTGCATACTGTCTGTCAGTGTCGGTCATACGGGTGGGTTCGTGAATAATTTGTTTTAGGTAATAAGCAATAGAAAAATCATGGCAGTACTTCCTCTCGTCATCTGTCATGTTTGAGTAAGTTAGCCATTCGACATTGTGAACATTGAAGTCTCCACAGACGTGAATATTAGCCGAGGGATGAGATAGATAGAATGTTCCAATTTTCTCATAGATACTCTCATCCTCAAGCTCAAATATCAGGTTTGATAAACTATATTATTAATATTTTATTTTATTTAATCTTATTTATTTATGTATTTATGTATTTATGTATTTATTTTTGAATTAGTCTACCAGGCAAACTAGTCCTCCTAATATATAATATTTAATAGCAGATTGATTCTATAATACACACGCAATCTGCATAAATTAAATTATAATGTTTAAGCGTATCGTGCGACCGGGCAACGGCTGGAGTCCGGCTAGTATCCATCTAAGCTAATGTATATCTATATATTGTCCCAGTTTTATGTTTCCCTTTAAAGGCAGATCCATTATTTAAGTTACTTAGTCCCGTAGCACTCTACATTTTTATGCAATTTATTAAATACGTTTCATCAGACATTTATTGTTATTACTCGTTTTGCTTTTAGGGTTTCATGTGGTTTTCGGTTACATGAGTAAACGTACCAGATTGGATTCGGACTCGATTCTTCAAGACAATAGTTTCCGAATCTATAATTATTATATTTAATACTTTTATCGCTAGCACTGCTTATTTGCGTTTTTTTCCCCATATTATACGAGACTGGCTTCCTTAGTTCGGGTTTCCGACTCAGTGTTTTTAGACGAGTGCTATGATCGGCAGAGCGACGAGGAAACGCAACAGGGGAGCGAATAAGTGGCGCGTACAGCAAACATGTTACCGGCGGATCTTTTCAATATGACTTTTCCCAATTTGTTCCTGCTCGTCAATTTGGGTTCGTCAAGAGGTTTTAGAAGTTGCTTCTTATTGACAGAAATTATTCGCAACATGGCGTCTGCTTCTAGATTCCTGCTGATGATAGGATAGTGACTGGGAAGAGTTGAGAAGTGGGACAGTTGATATTGAGTGGTCGGAAGTGAAATACAAGGTTAATGGGTGCAGAAGAAGTGACAAAAACCGAATATTTCAAATTTATTTTTTCGAGACCATATTATAAGTAATACACATAGCTAGTGTTATCTATCTCTGAGTTTCTAACTCAAAGAGTACGATCAATACTACTAGGTTCTCGGGTGGGATGTTTGAACAGGCCTCCTACGTTGAATGTTACACACTTTTAAAAATGTTTTCGCAAGAGTGTATGGAGCAATAATGTTACATGTTATGGAGCATATTAAACATTACTTTACGGTAGGAATATTCCACGTTTCTTTAGTTGAATGAACGTATGGTTTGCAGCGCTTAAAGATCCGTTATGGAAATATTCAATCTGTTAAATGGAAACATAAATCGTTCATCAAAAGTGTGTAAGTGAGCTTGAAATGCCAATAATACAATTAAATGCCATATCTTTCTATAAAGTCAAGTATGTGTATATTTGTATATGGTTGTATGCATTTGACTACCCCTAAACTAATTAATCATTATGAATTTTGGAAACTAGCTGCTATGCGTAGAGGTGTGTAATGTAAGCTTTTTTTACATGGAGTTAACCACTTATCAAGGCCAAATGGCCACTCGGGGATAAGGGTTATTGTGTGTACAGTACTCAATGGGATAGTGTAGCAATAGTATTGGAAAATTGATAAGGTGTCATTACTTAGGGGGGCGATTCATCAGGAATTTGTTTGTGTTAGACTTGAAGACATCCAGGTTGAAGTCGGGAGGGAAACAGGCAAGCGGAACAGAGTTTCACAGGCGTGCAGTTCTAAGAAAGAAGCTTTGTTCGTGGAATCTACGTTTTGATTTAGGCACAGATAAGGAGTGGGGAAATTTATTGACGGTGGTTTCAGCTAGTCGGGTGTTTTTTAAAAAAAGATTGGCGAGGAGGGACCAGAGAATGGAGCTCAGACGAGCACTAGTCATGGAAATAACGATAGAACAAACACAAGCTCGCTACGTCTCTTCTGTGGGAAAGTGGTTGCAGGGAAGAGAAAAGGACATCTCCTACGAGGCTACGAAGTCTATTTTGAACTCTATCAAGGCAGGACAAGTCCTTTCTAGCAGCTCCTGCCCAGATGTGGCAGCAGTACTCCATCTATGGACGTACTTGGCTTCATTTATTTTAATTTAGTATTTTAAGAGGGCAAAGAAGGGAGGGAAAGATCTTCAGCATATTAAGATATCTCCTTTCTTAAGTTTTTACAAGAAGTTTGAGGCATCAATTAATATACATTTTTTTCCAAATTGCAGTTCATTTGGAAGATTTTTAACAACTTTAAGTGGACATAATATGCACAAACTCATACATGAAAATTCAAATATATCAGATCTACATTTGTATGAGAGTGTGGACATGTGTATGGCAACAGCAGTTGTACAAGAACAAACGCATATGCGAGGTGACGACACAATCGGCAAGAAGAGAAGGAAGAGATTATAAAAAAGTAAAACATATGACCTGGTGAAAAGACAGGAATAGAGGTGTTATACGAGAGAGACAGGAAAATGTGTCGGAAACGAAGACAGAGTACCACAGAGCAGAGTCTTGTTAATCACATTAATTAGTACGAGTAGACTTTTGAAGAATAGACGAGAGGTTATTCTGGAAAGTATCTGTAAATAAATGGCTGCTGTTTAACTGGAAAAAAGTTATTCTATTTCTTCTCTTGTTTTTGTTTCCGTGCAGCTCTATGCATACGACGTGTGGGTTCCTAGTGTTATCATCTAACGACTATGGTACAAATTTACGTTGACCCAGCGTGCATTTGTACCAATTAAGTTAAGTTTTCTGAATTTCAATTTCTCCCTACGGTTCACTTAACCTTAAGGTGTTATTTTCGAGATTCTATAGAATCAAATGCTGCAAAGGATTTTTATCAAATAGGACATGAACATGGTGCAAAGCAGTTCTGCTCAGTGATTTAATTTAAGGATATTTTTCTAGTACGTTTATATATAAAGAGATAGAAGACGTAGTCTCTCATAGATATCTCTAGTTTTCAGTTTGATCTTATATCTTGAAGGATCGAAACATAAGATTAATACAGCTATTTAATTAAAAGACTATTTTTTAAACTAAATAATGAGACTCTAACTAATTGGACGAGTCAGATATTGGTTTACAAAATTTAAGAAGTTGGATATCGACTGCAGATTAATTAGTACGCGTCAGTCCAATATTTTAATTGCGAAACAGTAAAAAAAATAATTGATTTTCGAATCATCTGTTTTCTATGTTTATCCTTTCAGAAAAACTAAATGTATAATTTCATGTTCTGTTAATTAGACTATCATTTAATGAGCACATATTTTTGTTTTATAATTGTCGCGTTTTTATTCGTTCTACATAAGTAGACACTGATTAAGAGAAACAAAGCATTATTTTATTTTTGAATGGACATAATAACAATTTATATGTCTGAAAGGTATTTAAAAAGGCAAGAACAATGCAGAAATGTACAGTCGTTGTACGAAGATAAATAAATAAATATATGAATGATAATTAATTTGATATTTTTTATTTATTTATTTTTTAATACATATTCATTCATCCACCTGAATTTTAACTGTGGGTGGTATTTAAAATTCAGTTAAAATTCAGGTAGATAAATGAATAAATATGTATTAAAAATAAATAAAAAATAAATAATAAATAAATATATAAGAAAATAATATTGAATTATTTATTATTCATATATTTATTTATTTATCTTCTCATAACGACTGTACATTCTTGCATTGTTTTAGCCTTCTAAAATACATTTAAGTCTCCAACAATGCTTCAAGCAAACTACACCATACTTCTTAACGTACAGTGATGATCATATTTATTGGCACGGTAAAATAAAAGTTACATTTTGTCTAATAAATTCTAAAAAAGGGATTAAATTAAAGAAAATAACAATGTATATTATGTATTTTTAACTGGCCTTTCCGATGCAGCAATCGGATTTTAGAAAAAATAAATAACAAAGGAACAACAAACATAATTGCAAAAAACCCTTGTTCAAAATTATTGGCACGATTTATTTAATAATCAATTGTATAGCCTTTGGCCTTGATTACCTTCCTCAGTCACTTTTCATAGTTTACAACCAAGTTGTTGCACTCTTCAGTAGTAATTTTAGCCCACTCTTCCTGACAATAATCCTCCAATTGAATAAGATTCTTAGGCTTCCTTTGCATTACCCTCAATTTTAATGTTCTCCATAAATTTTCAATTGGATTAAGGTCTGGGCTTTGTGATGGCCACTCCAAAACATTAATATGATTGTCCTCAAGCCATTTCTTAGTCAGTTTAGCCGAATGCTTTGGGTCATTATCTTGCATGAACCACCAACGACGACCAAGTGAGAGCTCTTTAGCAGAGTCTTTCAGGTTTTCATCCAATATTTTAACATAATCTTCCTTTTTTATGCTACCTGTGACCTTAACAAGTCGCCCTGGTCCAGAGGCAGCAAAGGATCCCCAAAACATCAAACTGCCTCCACCGTGCTTCACTGTGGGTATGGTGTTCTTAGGCAGGAAAGCTTCGCCAGATTTTCTCTAAATATAAGACACTTTATTATGGCCAAATAACTCTATTTTCGTTTCGTCAGTCCATAGAACACGTTTCCAGAATGCAACATCTTTATCAATATGACGTTTTGCAAAGGCTAGCCTTGCTTTCAGGTGCATAGGCTTCAATAAGGGAGTCTTTCTCGGACGACATGCTTTTAAACCAGCTCTCTTCAAAACTCTACCAACTGTATGTCGAGATACATTCACTCCAGAGGTGCTCTGTTCATCAACAATCTCCCCAACAGAGATCCTTGAGTTTTGTTTTACTTGTCGAACAATTTTCCGTTCATCTCTTGGGGAAAGAATCCTTTTTCTCCCTCTACCCTCTAAACTCATAACGTGGCCTTGCGATTTGAACTTGTTTATTATGGCTCTAACAGTGGATTTGGGAAGGTTTAGCTTCTTTGAAATCTTATCATAGCCCTCCCCATTGGTATGGCATGCTACAACAAGCTTCCTGACGTCTTCGCTGTGTTCCTTAGTTTTAACAATGGCGATTGAAAATTATAATTTAGTCACTTATAATAGTTTAAATAAATCGCTATCTAAAAATTATCTGAAAAAAATTATTCACTGAATTAGCGTTAAACAAGCATAATATGGCTATAAAAAAGTTCAGAAAGCACGTAAACCGGAAATTGATTGATATTATACTGATACTAAAAGAAAAACAAAGCCGTGCCAATAATTTTGAACAAGGGTTTTTTGCAATTATGTTTGTTGTTCCTTTGTTATTTATTTTTTCTAAAATCCGATTGCTGCATCGGAAAGGCCAGTTAAAAATACATAATATACTTTGCTATTTTCTTTAATTTAATCCCTTTTTTAGAATTTATTAGACAAAATGTAACTTTTATTTTACCGTGCCAATAAATATGATCATCACTGTATATGTCTGAATATCAGAGAGACATGGTATTGACAAGCATCAAATACTGATTAAGAAATATTCTACACTTCCAATACTTTATTGTCATCGCAGTTTGATTTTCCTTCACATCGATTTATCGTCTTCTTATATTTATGCACAGGAAGAAAACTTCACATGCCTTTTCTCAGTGATTTATTTAACAGTACACTGTAATCTACATTGTAATGTAGAGAACGTACTGTTAATTTTATAAAATACATTTATAAAATCGCTAGTATTAAAGCTTAAAATACAAAAGTCGAGTATCATGGATCAATTGTGCTGTAAACCGATACAATTATTTCGGATACGCCTCTGTCTTCACAAAGAACTTACTGCTGATTTTATACGCGTTGTCTTTCTGCTTTTACGGTGATAAAACCTCTTAAATGCATCTATAATAGTAGGCTGTAGATGTATAACAACTTTTAATTAAAATATAATCCGACCTACAGAGAATATTAATACTGATCGTTACCAATGTTATTAAAGACTAATATACTGATTTTAGAGTCTACAAATATAACGTCTTGGTTTAGATAAAATGGATTAAATGTAAAAAGATATTAATTCACTATAACATCCACAACTTAAACTAAGAGCTGACTGTTTATATATTTACCAGAATTGCCAGAGCGAAAACGATTGTTGACTCCCAGTATCAATCAAACAGAAATAGTAAATAGGTCGACCATGTTTTTTCATCGATATTTTAAGGACAGGAAAAATACTGCTTTGTTATCCAGAATATGTTGTTCTGCCCACAAAGGACTTATTTCTCTTAGAGCACATAACACTAAAGTGTTTTTTAATCCACAGACTGCACAAGGGTACAGAACTCCTTTACTTCCTCGACAAACAGCATTTGAGTGTTCACCAAGACACCGAGTACATAATTTCAATTATTTGGCCCTTCGGCATTTAGCTTCGAAGGAAGGATATTTATTACAGTTCTTAATCAAATGATCTGTAGCTCCACACAGCTTGCATAATAAAGTGACCTTCACCTCACGTGGAGAAGAAGAGGCCACACTGGATGTTATATTAAGTGGAGAAGGCGCCAATCTTGGCGCGCAATTTTTCCGCCGAACATCGAGCGGCGCGGTTAATTAATATTCCGTAATTTTAAACACGTGGGACATTATAGTATTTAGAGAAGGAAATCGTTCGCCACTTCTACTGATTAATTCTCTCCTTATAATATTAGGAAGTTTTTCAAATAATATATGGGCTATCAATACCCCTGAGGTTACACCCTCAGTAAAAAAAGTCAGTCCCGAAAGACTTATCAAGTTCTGTCAGATATCATTTAACCTTTTCGAGAAATGACCTTATTTTTTATATCCGTTATATGAGACGAAGTAAAAATACACTCTTAAAAAAAAAAGATTTCTAATTATATCTGGATTTAAATATTTTTCCCATAAAAGTTTTAGGGTTACATCATAATTGTCTGATGTTATATCTTGACTGGAGTCTACATCAAAGGCACCACCAACTAGTTTTGATTTAAGCACTAACAAGTTGTCAGCCTTATTCAAATTATCTTTACAAAATTCGAATTTGTTCAGAAAGGTTCTGAACGAAAACTTATCATCTATAGACGTTCCGGAAAACCACGGAGTGTCCAGTTTACTTTTTTATGGGTATCACCGTCGAAGGTAGAATAACTTGTGACGCATCTGTTTTCAATTTCAACGATAACAATTTTTCTTCAGTTTCCGAAGAAAACTCCTCTTTAATCTCAGAAAGATGCGATTTCTCCTCATCCTGGGTCGTGCTTAGAACCAGGTCTAACAGATTATCCAAATCCTTTAACTAACCTCTAATTACCGTCTCTCGGGAGAGCAATTAATAAAATAGCAGAGACATAATTATCTGCAAATGTTAAGGTGGCGAAACCCTCGGCACTAGTGCACAAGTACATGTATTTGGTGACTTCAATGTCAACCACAGAAACTTACACAGATGCAGCTGGTAGCACAACCCATAGCATCTCTATATCACATAAGTATCTCACCCTCTATCACAGATGATTACGTTTCCAACCCGTTTCTCAGATCAGCAAGAACAACACGCTTCACTTCTAGATCTGTTTCTGATGACAGTCTCCAATAATTGTATAAGAAATGCCCACAGCCCACTTGTGAACGTAAATCATGCAGTGATAATGGTAGAAATCGCCCTAAACTCTAGAAATAAAACTGCAGAGCCATTGCGCAAACGACGAAATATTATAAAAAAGCTGACTGGGAAGCCATCAGGGATCTCATCAGAAATGCCCCATGGGGAAAAATCTGTTCTCTTCCTGCTGAACAGTGCGTAAATGAGATCACTGAATGGTTCAAAACGGCAATTGAAGCACATGTTTTACTAGGATCTGTCTTAGAAGCTCAGCATTTATTAAAATTATTTAATTCTTGAATATTTTGCATTTCGGTTAAATTTGTTAGTTTGCAATCGCTGATAGCCCACTCCATAAATTGAACAAAAGACGAAATTAAAAAGAATGTTACTTATGCAGATTAGACCCGCTCCTCGGCCCCACCCCAGGATTCCAATTAAGGTTAAAGTTCGACCGGCAATCACCGGATTTAGCCGAGCGTTATTTAAATGTTAAAACACTAAATAAATGTTTTATTTATTTTTTTGCATAATCAATTAATGATGGGAGTATTTTTTCTGCTTATTTTCTTTACATCTGTTGACAAAAAATAATTTGTACATTCTCTTGAACAAAATAACTTTTCTCTACTTTCATCTAACTATTTACAGTGTTCATATAAAGCATTTGTCTTTTCTTTTTATAATGCAAATTCTGTTTTCAAAAAGAAACGTTTACTGCCAACTTTCTTTAAAAAAGTCCAAGTTTTCCTAAAAAAAAGCAAAAAAAAAACTTTCACTTAAAATTTATGGTAAGCAAATTCATCTTTTCTTGGGGAAAAAACAACTTTTATACATAAAAAAACATTGCAAAAAATAATAAAAGTAAATAAAAATACAAAATGCAGTTTTTCTTGGGGAATGTGTTCCATTTTAACAAACAGAGCCACAGCAACGCGTGGACAGGTACAGTTAATATATATATATATATATATATACATACATACATACATACATACATATATATATATATATATATATATATATGCAAGGATACTATGTTGGAAGTTGAGAAGCAAGATAGTTTTTCACATTACACTTGAACTTTTGCATGTCAGTAAAGTTGGTGAAACAGGAACCTGGAAGAGAATTCTAGAGTCTAGCAGTTCTTGGGAGAAACCATTAGTTTCGAATTTACTTGGCCTTTTGCTCAAGATCAAAGTGTAGTATCTGTTCTTACATCAAGGGATTTCTACTGCGTAAGAGTGGGGCTTTGTTGCTTGTCGGGTTTGACGATGGTATTTACTTTGCGGGGATACAAGGCTTGTATTTTAACGGAGCATTTACCATTAAAATAGTTGTAGAACGTGCAGAGGGATGCAACATTTTATCGGTGGTACAGAGGTTGAAGCCTAGATGACAGTTTAGGTCCTAACAGGTTGGCGACTCTCTTTTAAACCCTGTACAAGAGTGAGAGACCCGTAGCAGGCGCCCCAGCTCAAATGTGACAACAATACTCCATACATGGGCGAATGGTGGCGTATAGAGGTACAGGATACTTTCAGGCGTAAGTAACTTTCTAGCACGATAGAGAGAGCCCACTTTATTCACAGCAGACTTGGCAATGCTCTCGATTTATCTGTTCAAACTCATGTTCCATGTGACTATTAAGCCAAAGAGTTTGAAAAAAAGTACTTTTAGGTACACACACACACACACACAAACACACACACATATATATATATATATGTATATATATAATATTTTTACAATAAATATCAACAAATATTTTTATACTTACAATCATTAGTGTTTCATATTCATGCAATCATCAGGGTAGAAAGTGATAATTACTGCTACTTGGGGAATTGGAATCTACAGGCAATCAACGCAAACACTGAAAGTAGCAGTAATTATCACTTTCCCATGTGAAGCTATCCTCGTTGCAGGTCGTCTTTCGCAGGAGATATCTCCAGAAGATATCTCACTACTGATGCAATTCTCTATCTATATAAAAGCCAAGTACGTCGAAGGATGGAATACTGTTGCCATATCTGGGCAGGAGCTGCTAAAACAGCCTATCCTTCCTTGACAGAGTACAAAATAGACTTTGTGGCTTAGTGGGGGATGCCCTTTTCTCTACCCTGCAACCTCTCTCCCACAGAAGAGACGTTGCGAGCCTATCCTTGTTTTATCGTTATTTCCACGGCAGGTGCTCGTCTGAACTCTAATCTCTGGTCCCCCCTCGCCAATCTTTCACGAAAAACACCCGTCTAGCTGAATCCACTGTGAAAAATTTTCCCCACTCTATATCTGTGCCTAAATCAAAACGTGGTTTCCATGAACAAAGCTTCTTTCTTAGAACTGCACGCCTGTGGAACTCTGTTCCGTCTGCCTGCTTCCCACCGGACTACAACTTGGATGTCTTCAAGTCCAATGTTAACAAATTCCTAATGAACCGTCCCCTTAAGTAAACACTTCATCAAATCTCCACACTAACGTAATGTACTTGCAATAACCCTTATCCCTGAGTGGCTTCCGGGCCTTGATAAGTGGTGATCACTGTGTAAAAAAAAGGGATTCTTCATAAGGTATCTCAGCGTAATAGGACCCTTTGATCGATTTGGTCGGAGTCGATTCACCTTCGTGTTGATATGCCGCTGTTTCTTCGATATGTCACACCAGAAGGGAATCAATTGATGTACAAAATATATACAATTGTCCGTATTTTTCCAGATTCAACTGAGCCAAAAAGAATATAACAAGAGATGGATTTGTCTCTCTCGAAATGGCGGTGAAAGAATGCGAGGAAGAGAGGAGGGGTGACGACTTTTCGATTGTGTTTAATTCTATAAGAATATCAGCTCAATCTGCCGATTTCTGCACGGGGACTCGATTATAAAGTCGGGTGACGGGTTGGGCCGCTTCCTAGCCAACACAACTAATTACATCACCTCAGATGAAGCCCCTTCTTCCTCGGTTGCACCTGCGATTGTAGGCCATGTTCTCACAATCGAAAGGTTAACCCTTTGACCCTCCGTCTAGTAAAAGCACTCAGAAACCAAACAAACCTGAGTCAGCACTCATAGGCATCGGAAACGAAATTATACTTTGTTATGTTTCTCAAAGTGACACCAAGTTGTCACTTTCACGAAACAATAAAATTTATAACTCAAAACTTTCCTTCAGAAGGGTTCGTCGCTGTACCCGGGCATACAACGATACTTAAAAAATAAAAGTCATATCTGCCCGGCATTCTCCAATGTTTCGGGAGTCTTAGCGTCTCCTCAGTGTGCAGCCCGATCATTCCCTAGGACGGTCACGTCACACTACCACGACATATAAACTACACAAAAACTGGATACAGACACGGCTTTAGATGAAAAACACAAGGTAACATCACATGAAATCATGAAAACTGAAAAAAACGCGCCCACATTTTCTTGTGTGAGTGTCATCATAAACAGGCACCACAACTAATAATAAAAGTTAAGGAGGAGGGGAAGACCGAGGAGAGAAAGCACTAGCCAGACCTCCGCTGGAACCATTGGAGAGGCTTACTATCACCCAAATTCTAGTGAAGACCAATGGTCGCTGCCAACGAGAAATCAATGGTAAGCGGTTGTTGCGATAACGCAATATATTTTGCTAAAGTTATCGAAAGAGGTGGAGAGTACTGGAAATTTGGAGAGACTTGTTGTCACTTAAACTCCAGGGAACTCAACAAGTTCTCAACGAACAATCTTGATGATGGCTTGCGTGAATACTCCTAGTGAGTTAATAATAATAATAATAATAATAATAATAATAATAATAATAATTAGGATAGTAATGATTTAGAAATCAAAAGAAGCTAATATATGTGTTTAGTGATTAAAACAAAACATATAACATAAAGATTGAAATCAATATAGAAAAAAGACATACATAGATGTAGGTAGGCGTGATTGTGCAAATCAATTATTTTTTTTGGAAATTCTTGTGGGATTTCCGAGGGCTGATATCTGAGTTGAGAGCTATCTTCTGCCTGTTGAATCGGAAATATCTTGTATTTCTTTTAGTTTGCGTATTGTTAGGAAATTAGACTCTATGAGAAGGCATCTAATATTGTCTAGGGTGTGTCCAGTAGATTGAAGTGGCTTGCTACTTAAGCTAAGAGGAATTTTCATCTAATTATGGTTTTATTAATGTTTAGGCGAATTTGAAGAGTTTGGATATATATATATATATATATATATATATATATATATATATATATATATATATATATATACTAGCATTTCAGCCCGGCGTTGCCCGGGTGTTTGAATGTGTCTGTTGAACAAAAAAAAATGTGGTAGTAGGAAGGCAGGCTCGAACCTGTACCGACAAGGAGGAAAAGAACGGGGTAAAAACCTAACGTTTATGGTGTTACGACCACTGCCAAACAGGACGCGAATTTTTTTAAAATTAAGGCTAGACAATCTAAAGGAGAGGATAACTTTAAAAAATACTGGCGAAAAAAGTTACCCCCCTGTAGAAAAGTGCCTAGTTGAAGGGGAAGATATTAATGTTTTTAGCCAATTTTCCGATATTTTTTATACAGGCATCATCACATTATCAAGGCCAAGATGCCACTCAAGGATAAGGGTTAAAGAGTGTACAGTAGAAATTGGACAATATAGCAATCATTAATAATGAAAATTCGGTAAATTTGATAACTTATATGGAACGGCTCATCAAGAACTTATTTACGTTAGACTTGAACACAACCATATTGTAGTCAGCCGGAAAGCAGGAAAACGGAAGACAATTACACAGGCGTGCAGTTCTAAGAAAGAAGCTCTGTTCATGGAATCTATGTTTAGGTTTAGGCACAGATAAAGAGTGGGGGGATTATTGATAGTGTTTTCAGCTAGACGAGTGTTTCTTGTGAAAGTTTGCCGAGGGGGGACCATAGACTGAAGCTCAGTCGAACATTTTCCATGAAAATAACGATACATCAGAGACAAACTCGCAACATCTCTTCTGTGAGATAGAGGTTGCAGCGAAAAGAAAATGGCATCTCCCACGAGGCTACGAGGTCTATTTTGAACTCTATCAAGGCAGGATGTCTTTTCTAGCATGTCCTGCCCAGATGTGGCAACAGTATTCAATCCTTGGACGTATCTGCTACTTATATGGATAGAGAATTGCATCAGTAGTGAGATATCTACCGGATAGATAGAATGATCACACCATTTTTCCAGCGGCCTTGGGCAACACATTTGATGTACGTGTTCCATTTAAGATCAGGAGTAATGGTCAAACCCAGAAGCTTATCAAAACTTGAGGCCTCCCCAAGACGAGAGCCATTCATTTCAACTGATGCCAGATGTGGATCAGGATGTTGATGATGTAAAGAGAGAAGCTTGGTTTTAGGTGCATTAAAAGTAAACAGTTACTCCTTTCCCCATTGTACTACGAGCTCAAGATCAGAGGAGAGAGAATCGGAGAGATATTGGTCGTTTACTGTCTTAGATGTGCTACCATAAATGGTAGTGTCGTCAGCATAAATGTCTACAAATGATGTAAGGATGTGATTTGGAAGCTCATTAATGTAGATCAGGAAAAGAGTTGGGTCCAAGATGGACCCGTTAGGGACACCAGCATTAATACTGTGAGCTTCAGATTTTTGCCCCTCAACTACTACTCTAATGAACCTATCAGAAAGAAATGATTTAATAATTGAGAAGACATGTTCAGCTATAACATAGCTGGAGATCTTGTGAAGTAAACCTTTATGCCATACCCTATCAAAGGCCTTAGATATGTCAAGAGCAATTGCCCTAGAAAGGTTGCCTCCGTCGAGAGATTTGCTAATCCTATGAGATATAATTGTAAGCACATCTGCTGTAGATCTAGCAGAACGGAAACCATATTGAGTGTCACTAAGAAGGTTATTTTTGTTGAGATGATTGCTTACTTCTGTATTTAACACATATTCCAGGAACTTACTCATGACGCACAGGAGACTTATTGGCCTGTACTGAGAGGGGGATGACCGATCACCTGAATTCTTAAATGTTCGTGTTTTCGGATACAGGAGGAAATATTGGGGGTTGGCCGCCTTGGTCGCACAGGGCAGAATTAGCTGCAAACTTCTTGGCAAAGAGTTTGGCTTTATCTGATGCTGACGAGATTACCTCAGGTCCATTGATGATGGTTGGGATAGAGCACACGCTTCTGTTCAGGATTCTGTTTGCTATTTTTTCATATGAAAGATCGAACTTTAAAACGATACTGATGTTGGTAAAATCCGTCGCCTCTATTGAAAGATTTAGGCAGACATACATACATACATACATACATTTATATATTAGTAACTAAAATTTTCCGACCCAAAACAATGAAAAAGCTTGTCCTATCTCTGAATACTCTTTATATAAAATTTCAAATATTTAGGCCAGAAATTGTCTGTGTAATTTGGAAGAGACCGCAGAGGAAAATTTTTTTAAAACTTTGACCCCTTTCTTGCCCGTAAACATTTATTGTTTTGGGCTGAAATCACTTTATTAAGTTAGGTCACTGTACAAGGAACCTATATTTACAATTTCAAATGTATATGCCCAAAGTTGTCGAAGAGTTTGGTAGAGTTCTCAAAGGTCAAATCGTTGAACTTTGACCTCTTAACAGCGAAATTTCTGGCCGAAACCCGATCACATCGATTTTTTTCCAAATCTCAGTACCTTGCATATCAAATTTTGAGTCTGTAGACTAAAAATTGACAGAATTATTGCGTAGGGGAATGTACACAGACATACACACAGACACGTTCACTTTTATAGATATATAGATATATGTATATATATATAAATAGGTAGATAGATAGACATATATAGATAAAGTTTGTATATATATATAGATATATACATATATAATTTGTGTGTGACAAAACAACGTTAATTCATTACCCTCACAGCAGCCGCCGTATAACGTAATGGTGAAAAGTATTGACTGTAATTTGGGCGGTCAGGTTTCGATTCTGGCTTGAGGCAATTGCCTGGCTAGTTGCCGATGAGCTTTGAAACAGTGAAACAGTAATGTGTGTGGATGACTATATATATATATATATATATATATATATATGTGTGTGTGTGTGTGTGTGTGTGTGCGTTGGCGTGTGTGTGTGTACTATTTTCCGCGAAATTTCATAAGAGTATAGTTCATGTGTTTGGAAATGTTCTTATGTATATTTCGTATTGGAATGCTTCCGATAAGTATTGGAAATCGATAATTGAAATATCTTCTTAAAGAAAGGAAATCTGATTTTGACCAAAGTTCATACTATAATACAGCTTAACATCACATGTGCACTTGAGAAGTCTTATAACCGCACAATCAGAAAGCACAACCTATAAAATCAACAGTAGATTCTTTAAGAAAACATAGGGAAATGTTTGAGAGCATTGCACGTTTTTAAGCATGATACTTTATTTTGGGGGTTTAACTTGAATTCAAATGATATGTAAACTAATTTAATAGCATCAGCAGTATGCCTTTGGATAAAACGCGCACGGATGAAAGTTTACATTGGAACCAAATGTAACGAGTATACTTTTGTCAAGACAAAATTTAAACTTAATTTTATGAAACCAAACGGAAGGTTCTTTAGGGTACAATGTAGACTACAAGGTATTATACACTTGCTCGGAAGGGGACATTGTGAAGCTTACTCCCAGTACACCGTAAAAGATGGGTTCCTCATCAAGAGCAGGCAATCGATCGTTTTGATTGAAAAATAGGCGATTTCACGGAATTCGATGACAATAAAAGTATGCAAAGGTTTGTTTTTTGTTTGTTTACACAGTGATCACCACTTATCAAGGCCCGGAAGCCACTCAGGTATAGGGTTATTGCAAGTTCATTACGTTAGTGTGGAGATTTGATGAAGTGTTTACTTAAGGGGGCGGTTCATTAGGAATTTGTTAACATTGGACTTGAAGACATCCAAGTTGTAGTCCGGTGGGAAGCAGGCAGACGGAACAGAGTTCCACAGGGTGAAAGATTTGTTGATTCTCTTTCAACCGCGGACAACGTCGGGCATCTCTGCCTCTCTCTCTCCCTCTCTCTCTCTCTCTCTCTCTCTCTCTATATATATATATATATATATATATACATGTTATTATTTCAGATTTATATACTAGCAGTGAGGCTAGACGTTGCCAGGGATTGAATGATGATCAACGAATGTTTTACACTCCGATAAATTTAGTCATAGAAATATGTTTAATCGCCCATTTTTCAATCGAATCGATCGATTGCCTGCTTACGCTTAGAGACCCCACCCTCTGTGAGTTTATCTTGTAGTCTGCATTGCACTGTAAAAAATCTACTGTTGATTTTATATAATTATATTTTACATATAATGACTTGAATTAAAGATTTGAATGCAATAATCAAATATCATGCCTCAACTGTTCTCTAAACAAAAACATTCATACGGAACAGGCCCTTGCTGTTGATTTGATATGTCTGGCCTTACTGGTTATGCAATGATAATGGCTTGAATTTTAGTTTCAAATAAAGAAGTCAAGTATCATACTTCAATTGTGCTTTAAAAAGAAACATTCATTTTGAACGCGCCCGTATACTGCTGATGTTATATGTCGGACCTCTACGCTTGTGTGATAGCAAAGCTTCTCAAATGAACGTGTGATGTTAGGCTGTGTAAGGTTTTAACTTTAATCCAAATCACCTGTCACCTCTTCTATCGGGGTTTTCGATTATCAATATCGATAGTTATTGATGATATTCTGATACAAACACTATCTTAGAACATCGCCATACTCATATAGTATATTTGGGTGTAATTTCATAAAAATCGGCACAAGCATTTTCGAGTTCACGCGAAACTCTCTCTCTCTCACTCTCTCTCTCTCTCTCTCTCTCTCTTACACACAAACACACAACGTTCCTTTTTTATATAGTATATATATATATATATTTATATGTATACATAAATATAATTTTTTTATTATTTCATGTACATACATATATACCATAAATGATATTGCATATGGTGTATATATTTTGCAGTATTTACCTAAATATTGTAAATCTACGAGTAAAGTGTGGTAGTGTTTATATTAATATAAAGTTTTGTAGTAGCACACTGTTACTAATACTACTAATACTACTACTACTACAACAACAAGTAGTTCCCTGAAAACAATCCTTAACGAATCAACTGCCATCTCTATTTCAGGTTTTAGTCATTTTTTTACATGGAGGTAACCACTTATCAAGGCCCGAAGGTCACTCAGGGATAAGGGTTATTGCGTGTACAGTAATCAATGAGATAGTATTGTAGTAGTCATTAGTATTGGGGGTTTTGATAGAGTGTCGTACTTAAGGGGGCGGTTTGTCAGGAGTTTATTTATGTTCGACTTGAAGACGTCCAAGTTGTAGTCAGGTGGGAAACAGACAAGCGGCAGAGAGTTTCACTGGCGTGCAGTTCTAAGAAAGAAGTCTAAGCACTTAACGTATCTATGCCCATTCCTTTCCGTGTATTCTGTGTGTACTTTTTTTAGCTGTAGGATATATTTATCTCAGTGTTTCTGCATGTGCGATCTATTTCTTACAAGTGTCTTGATGATTCTCTGCGTTGTGGAAATATAAACACATGTCTGTTTTCCCCCTTTCTCTTTATATATACATGCATATATCAAAGATTAACAGTATTTCAAGTTCCAATATTTATTTCTTGTGCAGCACAGTATCTTCAGCATGTTTAAATTTCGATACATTTTTTTACAGATCCGTTTCCTTACGCAGAGACATACGGTGATAATTAAGTCACTCTTCTCGTGCACATAGTCTTCAGAAAAATATATATGCTTACCTTAGAAAGAAAAAATGCATGGCGATATAATGTAAAAAGAAAGTAAAAGGCTTAGTATCGTGTGTTTGTTCCAACAGACATCTTTATTCATTTACCGAAATGTTAACATGCTGAATGGAGCTGTTCTGCATAAAATAAATTAATATTTGGATTGTGGAATGTAGTTATACATTTATTCTGTTATATATGTTTTATATTTTACATACATTGACCTTTCTAAGCAAAAATAATTGGAATACACAAAAATGGAATATAATTGGAAATATATATTTTACCAAAAAAAATACACACACACACACACACACACACACATATATATATGTATATATATAATTTCCCCCACTCTTTATCTGTGCCTAAATCAAAGCGAGGATTCCATGAACAAAGCTTCTTTCTTAGAACTATATGCCTGTGGAACTCTGTTCCGTCTGCCTGCTTCCCACCTGACTACAACTTGGATGTCTTCACATCCAACGTTAACAAATTCCTAATGAACCGCCCCCTTTCCACTCCATCAAATCCCCTCACTAACGTACTGTACTTGCAATAACCCTTATCCCTGAGTGGCTTCCAGGCCTTGATAAGTGGTGACCACCGTGTGAAAAAAAAAAAAAATATATATATATATATGTGTGTGTGTGTGTGTGTGTGTGTGTGTGTGTGTGTGTGTGTGTGTGTGTGTGTGTGTGTGTGTGTGTGTGTTAGTTTTTTTTTCTCATTCTGACATTTACAAGGCGCGGAAAAATTCCATGATCGAAATTTTAAATTTAATTCAGATATTATTTATTTTCCATATTTGTCTATTTTTGGTTCATTGTTTTTGCAGATTCATATATTTTAATGTTTCAGCTTCAAATTTTCCTAAATTTAATTTCTGTTTTGTAGAAATGAGTCAATGTGAGGCTATTATCCAGCTACATTGCGCGAGATTGTAAAGCTCTTAAAAGCTCCAAGTCCCCAGTTCAGGATGCGGTAAAGCGCTATAAATGACTTGGTGCAACAAATGATCGCCCCAGATGTGGATGACGCCGAACTGCTCGTACATCATCCAAAATTTAGGTCATTAGAGAGCGAATGAGGAGAATCCTCAGTACATGCACGAGTGAAATGATTAGGAACTTCGAAATTGACGAAAAAACGTTAGAACCATTGTTAAAGAAGATCTCCAGTTGTCCTTCTTGTATATGACGAGCAGACAAAAACTATTGACATTGTAGAAAGAAAAGAGATTGGGAAGAACCAGGACTCTCTTGAATCGAATGAAGGATAACACAGACGCTGGTGGAATTATCTTTTCTGGCGAGAAAATGTTCATTGTCGAGGCCAACTTCAGCTCGCAGAACGACAAAATTTTGGCACAGAGCGCGGATAGCATTTCCTATTCTGCTAAATCTGTTTTCCGTCGCTAAAAACTGCCCCGGTAATTGTTTGGGCAGCGATCTCTAAACGTTGGAGATCACCTATGAATTTTGTTTAAGAAGGCGCAAAAATTAACGCAAACTCATACATCGAGGATATTTTCACTTATGCAAATGTCAAAATGAATAAGCATTTCAAAGATAGGCCCTTCACATGTCAATAGTACGGTGCTCCTTCTCACACTGCAAACAAAAAGCAGGATTAGGCGAGAGTCACTTTCCTGCTTCCTGAAGGAAGGAAGGATGGCCATCCTTCATCTCCAGACTTAAACCCTCTGAACTTTTGTGTCTGGTCCATCTTATAGCGAAAGACCTGCGTTTCAGTTCAAGATAATACAGAAGCTTTGAAGAAGCCCCTTAAACGAGAATGGGCAAAAATTCCCCAAGAAACCCTCCGTGCCGCAGTAAAAAGCTTCAGGAGAAGACTTGAACGAATGATTGCAGCCAAGGTCGGCCATATTGAAAAGTAATTCAGTAGAAATGTTAAATGGGTTACTACGATATTGTATGATGATTTTTTTTATTTCATCCTTTATTAGTTGCTCAATTAACGTTTTTTACAAGATCGGGGACTTTCTCCGCATCCTCGCTCTAATATTTACATTTACAGCTGATGTGCTAATTGTAATATCACACAGTATTAGTGAATCTATTAATAAGGGCGTCAGTTCTAGAGCAATAACTATCTAACGAGACCTATACAAGGCTTTGGATAAGGTGTAATATAAAGGTTTACTAAGCAAGATTGCCAGGTACAGAACAGCTAAAAATGTCCTCTAAATTATAAAATCATTTCTCCCTGATAGACTTATATAAGTAGTCGTCGATGGCCAGAAACCAGAAACTCAAACTATCAATGCTAACGTTCCTCAGGATACCATCCTGGGCCTAAATCTCTTTCTGATCTTAATCTATGATATCCCAAACCACATTCTTAGGTATTTCGCATACATTTCTGCAGACGGCAGCACAACTTATGCCGACACTTCAAAGGTCGGCAATGACAATGATATTTCTGATTCTCTCTATTCTGATCTGGAGAACGTAATATAATAGGGCAATAGGTTGCTGATTAATTTTAATGCACCTCAAACCGCAATTTTCTCTTTTCATCACTATCGTTTTGAGCCCCAACCACTATCAACAATTTCCCAACTCTCTATTTTTGCTTGAATCTAAAAGAAACTTTCACGAAGAAAGCTTTTCCTAGAACTGTCCGCTTGTGGAACACAATTACACTTGACTGCTACTCGGTTGACTACAATAAAGTTTAATGTAAACAAGTTTTTGTTGAGATGCTCCCTTAAATAATACAAATTTCAACCAATTTGCGATGTTAATGATTACGACACCATTACCTTACGCTAGCGTGACCTTGTACAATATATATTTAGAAATTATTTTTGAGAATTTTTGCAAATTTTCAATAATATATATATATATATATATATATATATATATATATATATATATATATATATATATGTGTGTGTGTGTGTGTGTGTGTGTGTGTGTGTGCGTGTATGTATATATACTGCGTATCAAATTATTAACGAGTTTTCATTTTTTAAATATTTAAGGAGCGAATGAATAAAAATCCATGAAACTGAGAAAATTCTTACAATACTATTCAGCTACTCCAGTCAGAAAATAAAATTATTTAAAGCAGTATTAGCGAAACTATGGCAGAAGATAGGAATATCTGTTGATTTCAGTGTGTCAAATTATTAACGTGGTTGAGAAAAAAAGAAGATACCCGTAACTTGTTTATTGAAATAATTTTCAAACACTAAATGAACTAGGAAAAATGCTTAGAACACAATAACTACATAGCAATTTCTACGTTGGCATAATTAGTAAGGGACATCCGATCCTTTTTATGAATGAATTGTAAAAAACCTTGGCCAACAGAATTAGTCAAATGTGTGATTCTGTGAACAGTTATTTCTCATGATACCTCTTGGAGAGCATCCCACAACTCTTCTTGCTCTTAAATTGGCATCCACTTGCATACAGGCGTCGCTTCGTGATACTCCAAAGGTTTTCCATTGTGTTCAAATCTGGTGAATTCGCAGGCCACTCCATCTTCTGTAGCCCAGAGAACCCAGTTGTTGCAAATACCCTTTGCTTTTGCTTGCTGCATGCTAGGGGGCATTATCCTGCATAAAAATGATGGTTCTTCTGAACGTCAACCTTTACTTCTTCAGCCATGGTTCAAAGTGCTCTTTCAGAACAGCTATGTAAGCATTCGACGTCATTTTTACGCCTTCTGGGACTTTTTACGTGCCAACTAAAGTACCTCCGATAATCTCAGCCCAAATCATTATCCCACCACCACCTTTTTGGCGCCTTAAACGCTGATAACGATGTTGTCCATCTAGGACTCATCCCTTGCTCCAGCTATCTGGGCCATCAAGAGTGACACGCACTTCATCCGTGAACAAAACTTTGCAAAAATCCGTTTTCATGTTGTCCTCTGTCCATTTCAATTGGGTTTGTATGTGATGCTGCGTAATTAGGGACTTTGTCACTGGCTTAACAGACTTTACAACTTCTTTCAAAAGGCGACATCGAGTACTTTTTGAGATAATCTTTAATCTAGCTTGGTCAAAGACTTCTCGACTTGTCTGCCCAGGATTCTTAACAACTTCACGTTAAATTTGGAGTAGAGAACGGCGTGAAAAAACTCTAGATTTTTATTTATCAGCTCTATTACGTACCTTTGTAAAGTCCTTGACAAAGTTCTTCACAGTTTGATGTTAACTTCCTATCATTTTCGATATTTCCAGGGTAGTTTTACCCTTTTTTTTAGCTATTCAGAACTACCCAAACCAACTTTAACGCCCATTTTATTGACGGAACAAACTGCATGTGCAGAAAGCGTTATTTCTTTAATTAGTTTGAATATAAAAAAAACAACCTCATTTCGCTCACGCGGTCATAGACCAGTCGTTATAGTAGCAGCATTGGTATCTTAAGATTGTACATTCGAGCTGAGATATCAGATATTTTTTTCTATTTTTAAAGTTTTAATTATTTATTTATGCATTTTTCGTTTGTTTTTTAAAAAAATTCCACTACGTTCTCTGTTTTTGTTTATCCGGTATTTTAAGAAGTTTTTATATGGTTCATTTATTCTTTTATTTTGCATCACGTTCGCTGTTTTTTTTTTCGATTAAAAAGGGAAAAGTTGTAATATTTAAACAGGATTATTACATTCGCATAATGTTTATTTTCAATTTTGTTTTGATTAACCCTTCCAACACACACCACAACACTCGGGCAATGTCGGGTATCCCCGCGAGTATTATATAAAAAAGGGATATAATTGTGTATACCGGGGAACACACAGGCTTTACCCAGAACTCTTTTATACAACTGTATAAAACGAGGAATCCTGTAATATTATTTTATGTTGTTTTTTTTTAAATTTCAAATTATGAACACAATAAATAAACCGTCTTCTTTGCTTACGATGTATAACGTGAACACATATCATATTATATTAGTTGGTTTGTTTTGTCTTACGACTAAGCAAGTCATTTCGAATTATTTAATACTGAAGCCAATGATTTTAGAAACAAGTTTTTATGCTTCAATTTCAATTTTATCTTCACATATTGTTTCTATGGTGTTTAGTTTGATTTGTTTTACGTCATATCCACCCTTTTTGAGTTATTCAATGCCGATTCCAATAATAATAAAAACGTTTTTATGATTCACGTTATTTATATCTGCAAATCTTTATTCATAAGTTTTGATTTGATTGTTTTCTTTTACAGTATATCAATTCGATTCGTGTTATTTAATGCCGAATTAGGTAATCAATGAAATCAGGAAATTTAATGCCGAATCAGTAAAAAGAGTTTTATGATTTTAATTTTTTTCATATCTTCAAATATTTGATTTTAGTTTTGTTGGTTAACAGAAGACAATTGTTGAATTTGTTTTGGACTTAGTAGAAGATGATTGAGTTTAACCAAGGGAGAGTAAAACAAATTATATCAATGTTTGGTGTATTTTAAGTAAGAAAACCGGTAACTTCATGTTCAGCCTGCTCTATTGGCACCAGTTTCTGGTATATTATTTTCAAGAGAAATACTGCGACATTAACACAACCGTCAGATTTATTCAGAAATTCACCTGAGAAATGTTCTGTTTGATATTCGCATAAGGCTTTGCTTCAAGAGCATCCGAGGCACACATAAAAAAATGTCACGATTATTATATCAATTTAAGTCTTACGAAGATAAAATATAATTCGTTATTTATCTATCTTTTTCTTTCTCTCTCTCTCTGTTTCACAGCTCATTCGTGCGGCTAGACAGGCAACTGCCTCACGCCACGATCGAACCCCAACCGTCAAATGACAATCAAGGCGTTTCACCATAACGCTATACAGCTGCTATTTTAAGGGTATTGAATTAACGATGTTTTGACATCGTCAAAATGCATCTGCTCAATTTGTTTACACAAAGAGCGTCGCTTAATACGCTAATGACAGTTTGTATATCACTTCCCAATATTCTCAACCCAGTATACGGAGCATTATATATATATATATATATATATATATGTATGTATGTATGTATATATATATATATATATATATATATCTCGTGTATATATATATATATATATATATATATATATATATATATATATACGAGATAATGCCAATGTATGTGCGTGCCAAGTATATACAAAAAAACATTAGATAATTAACATAATCAAGTGCATTCCGATGTAATATTTTTAGAGGAACAGAACAATTTAAATGATATATATTTTGCACAGTTAATTCATGTAATTTCGAATCTTTACGTGCTCTCCTAATAGAGAAATGATTGTCGAACCTTTCATAAAGCTTGAAATATACCCTATTTAACGAAATTTGCGTAATATGTATAAAATCCAAGAACCGATACTGAATCCTAACGTGTCTCATCAATATACACAATCTCTAAGTGCACGTCCAAGGAAAATATGACATTAGGGCTAAACAGCGATTGTAAAAACGAAAAAAAAGACGATAGTAATGGTCCAGATTAAATCCCTAGTAACGTCCGGTTTTCTTGTTTGTTCGTAAATAAATGCTTGTAGGTTATAGATTTAAGTATGTAAAACAGGTCTCTCTCTCTCTCTCTCTCTCTCTCTCTCTCTCTCTCTCTTTATATATATATATATATAATAAAATACGCATCAAGTGCGCTTGAAAGCCAAATCACAGTGAAATATTAGGAAAATAAACAAATATTTTACAAACAAGTAAAATATTTGTTTATTTTGATAATATTACGTTGTGATTTGGCTTTCAAGCGCATTTCATGCGTATTTATATATATATATATATATATATATATATATATGAGTGAATTTTGTTGCGAACGTTTTTCCAAAATATATTCTAAGACCATTCGTTAATATTTATTCTTACAACATAATTGCATATCGCTTTTTATATTTAGCGCCTCTGGAAATAAAGATTTTTACCACCAATGCGTGGATATTTGTTAGGAGTCAGTTGAAATTAATGACGCTCTCTTTGACGACACCCCTAGCTTAGAAACTCTCTGCGAACTAATTTTCACTGAAAACCTGAAATATACAATTTGCATCCAAGTTCTTGTTACGATTCCTATAAAAATCGTGGAATCATTTTACAGATCTATATCTATTATGCTCATTTAAGGTCACATCTGTGGATGTACTGCTTTTGCAGCATTCTTGATTGCCTCGACAGAGTACAAAACAGACTTCACAATCTAGTGATAGATGATCGCTTCTCCTTTCCACATCCACCTTCTAACCGAAGAAACGTTGCTTGTGTTACTTTACTCTATCGGTATTTCGATGCTAGCTGCTCGACTGTGATCTAATCTTTGATTACACTTCGTCTTACCCTCTCTGTAAAAAATTCGTGAAGTTATAAACATACTGTGTTGTATGTTTATATCTTTACAAACTTACATACTAGGAAAGATCAAATGCGTGAGAGAATTATTCATGTAGTGAAAATGAGTAAAGTCATACATGTAGTCTGTTTGGGTCGTGTCCCGAAGAGTCACCAGGGAGTAAGCGTTAGAAGACGCAATTCTCCATGATAAACCAGTCTGTGCTAACGCATTGTCTTTCGGTTCTGTTGTAGATGATTCATAATATCTGTTGGCATGACGTAACCCTGGACGCTTTCTCTGATAATCTTTCAACTTTATTTGATGTTCGCTATTTCTTTTATTGAGTAAACGTACATTTTTGCCATAGAGCTTTATATTTGTAATTGTTTTATCAGTTTTTTTGTTTGTTTTTTTTTTGCTAGAGATCTTACTAGATGCAAAACATCCACACACGCTATTTCAGACATTCTAACCAAAAGATCTTGCAAGATATTACCAATAGAAACACAGATTTTGAAAATGAATACATACTTGCGTGTCTATTTCCTTTAAATGTGGTATCTTTTAAGAAAACTATTTATAGTCCTAGTATAGCGCTATTAAGTTATCTAAATTAAAACTTTATATCATATATTCATATGTAATTATAATCCAAGCAGTCCGGTAAGGAGGGCAAAAACATATCTGGCGACAAGTGATACTGAATATTGTTGGGCAGCTACGCCGGGGGTGTCCTTGAATTGTGTGCAGTGGTCGGGTCGTATTAGAAGACGGAATCGCATCGAGCAGCAATCTCGTTCATCCAGAACTTCTCTGCGCTATTAAGAACCTCCTGATATTTCCATTAATTTTTTTGTTAAGTTTCAGATTTTCTCATAGCATATGTATAATCTATCTTTCATCCTCTCAAATTGCTGGATAACCGAAAGTAAATTATAATTTTGTCTTTATACTGATGTTTTATATTCGATCCTTACCCTGAGTTAATGAAAAAAAGCATGTCGTCTCAGAAGCGATCGTACACAAAGCTCTTCCGTATGTTGGATTTTTAGAATTCATGAGAATGAATATGTCGTATTTCTTTTACAACACAGACCCCCATATATATATATATATATATATATATATATATATATATATATATATATATATATATATATATATATATATATATATATATATATAGTACTTCTGAAGTTTGAATTCAGTTATTTTGTAAGTCTCGGCCGGTAAAGCCCGGAAAAGCCCGCCAACGCCTGGCAACGCCCGTCGGACGACGAAAATCGCGGGATCATACCGAGCCAATACAAAGTCAATACAAAAACATAAATAAAAGATAAAATAAAATAAAAAATAAACAACTTACCGTAATAAATTCTTAATATTTACTGCTTTATTTTTATGTTGTCAAATGTTTTTTGTTGTTTTTTTTTAAATAAAAGTTTGGTTTATTTGAATTAGTGAACAAATATTTATTTGTTTTTAGGAACAAAGAAGACATTTTTATTTTTATTTTTAGTATGAAAAGTTATTTCTGTTTCAATTAATCAAAACGTTTGGTACAGAGAAAATTTATGTATTTTTGGGAAGGTAGGATATATATATATATATATATATATATATATATATATATATATATATATATATATATATATACTAGAAAAAGTACCCGTTGTTGACTGGGTTCAAAAACAGCTTACAGAAAATGGACTCTGATTTATGAAAGTATGATACGTTATGTAAAGGAAGGGTTGTAAATTTGGGTTGAATTTGGGGGTATCAAAACTAAAGCAAAATATGATGAAAGTAAAAATAAAATAGATAAACCCCATCATTTATTATACCATACCTGTTCACGCTGAAACACTTATCACAATATTCTGTGGATCTATATTAAAAGACCTTGTTAAACTTTGTGACATATTTCCATTTTATAGAGGTCAGGCGCGAACGAACACCCCCATAGTTTTATTATACCATATTTCTTCAAACTGAAACATAATTATCAAAGTATACTTACACAGGTAGATATGAAAAGTCTTTATTAAATTTTGTGCATATTTACATTCTAGTGAGGCCAGCCGCGAACGCAGACCCCACAATTTTATTATACCATCCCTATTGAAGTTAAAACATACGTATCAAAGTATTCTTATGTACATCTATATCAGAAACACTGGTAAACTTTTTTTTTTAACTTTTTATTTCCATACTTTGTGGACCAGGCGCGAACGCAGACCCAACAATTTTAATGAACCACTGTTTTACCAGATCAAACATACCCATTCCTGTGTCTCGATACAGCTTCTATTATTATATGTAATCAGTTTTTTTAAAATAGTCAACCATATAAGAACCTATTCGTGACCAGACACACACGCACAAACATTCAATTTATATATATATATATATATATATATATATATATATATATATATATATCGTAAAACTTTTGTTTTCAAAGAAAAGATAGACTCGTCAATTTCCACCGTGTGCAATGGGCCTGCGATCTATTGAGTATTCGGAACGAAATAGTCTTGGCAAATATCCCTCACGAGGTTTTTCCTGTCTGTGATCCGACCCGATAGCGCACTTTCGTCGTAAGTTGCTGTTCGTTACCGTTTCGTAGGCCCACAAATATATTACTCTTATATTTATTAGTATCCGGAGCACGGAGGTCCAGTGTCGACACTGGCAATTACTACACCTCCAGCCGAAACCTTCGTTACGGGTTACGGTTTTAAGATAGACATCCGATTTGATTTTTTGCATCTGCTCTCAGTTGCCAGCAACTGGTTTTCTTGGCAGAACGCGAAGACCGTTTTCGGAGACTTCATTATAGCTTCTAGCCTGGAATTGTTTTTAATTTTCTTGTCAGAAGAATAAAGACTTGTTGCTTGAAACACAATTATACTCTGACCTTTATTTTTCCATTTTTTTTTTAAACGCAATGAAACTCTCCACTTTCCTATCTTTTTTTTTCTTGCAACTTATTGTCGTCTCCTTGTTCGCGTCACTTTTAGCCACTCGGTTTCTCAGTAAGTAAGCTCACTCGGTATTTTCCAGGCCGGTTTTCGTCGTCCGCCAAGCGTTACCGAGTGTGACTCACGGAAAAAACGGGAACGGGATTTAATCTTCATACGTACCATGTATATATATATATATATATATATATATATATATATATATATATATATATATATATATATATATTTATAGCTTAATGAATCGGAATAAGAGAGTAAGTTCACTTTTATAAGAGGAGACTTATCAGGATAATATAAAGCTCAACAAGTTTCATTGGAGCTTATATAGGAAAACAATAAGAATGGAAAATTAAGTCATAAAAACTATATATTGGTAAATACAGAATGGTTCATTTATACATTTAGTTGGTGGATAGAGGGGACTATTTATTTCAAGGCATTTAGAAGCATAATGCTTCTCATCAGAAGTGTATAGAAGATGCTAGGTAACATAAGGGGGATGCGACGTCTAGCGTGGGATTCATTAGGAATGAAATAAATCAATAAAATTATAGATGATAAACACACACACACACACATATATATATATATATGTATATAGTAATTTATAAAATATATATAGCGATTAAGCTACACTGAATATTCGGCGTTTCATCCACTATAGGATTCGTCAGGCTTATGCGCGAATTCTGTGGTTGTTTCTCGTTTTTATATATGTTGAGGATTTTTGTTAGCCAATCAGCTTTTTAGTATCCACCGCGCCCCTTCCTATCAGCCAATGGGCATGCATTTTATCGAACAAACGATCTGTTTAAGACTTAGGTTAATGGTTTAAGGCAGACGATTTTCCTCATTTCTGCTCTTTATATATATATATATATATATATATATATATATATATATATATATATATATATATATAAATATACATATGTGTACACACATACATGCACACATACCTACATATATATATATATGGTCGTTTATGTATATTCATGTTTATTTGATTTATTTATTTGTTTATTTTCTATTGTTTTTGTTAGTTTTAAAGCTATTTTGTATCGCTATTCTAGAGTAAGTTTTATTTTGTGAACACAATTGTTTGCTATTTCTCGTCTACAGTTTAATAGATTCTGGGGTTCTTTAAAGTACAGAATAGCAAATTTTTCATGGGGGCATAATTTACATGGGTCATCTAAATGTCTGCACGTGGTAGCTTGTCTTATTATTTTCCATTCGACTACCGGCGAATGTCCACTTTCTTTGAGTTCCCAGTATTTATTCGCTAGTGTTGTTTTTATACGGTGTTTTTTTATTTTTGAATGTACTTTTGTGGTAATAGTATCGGGTTTTGACATCTAAGGAAGTCATGCCTACGTAATATTTCTTGTTATTTTGGTTTTCTTTCGCAAATATTGTTGCTTGATAAACTACGCTTTTTGTTAGACATTTATTTTGAACTGGGTAAAGTGTGCGGTGTCTACAGTTGCATTTATCTTGTTTGTATATATAAATACATATATATATATATATATATATATATATGTAGATCCCCTATTGATATTTTTTTAATTTCCTGTGTCTGTTCAAATGTAAAGTAAAACATATTATATATGCTCTATATCGAATTATAATTTCTGCTAAATTTTCTATAAACAATTGGTATAATGAATAAATTTACTCTATTTGTCGGGATTCTCAACTTTTCCTGAATTTTATAACCAACATTTGATGTTTTGAACATTTACTATATATTTTTCATTCAGTTTTATTTTAAAATATTTCGGTTAATGATGAAAACTTATATCGGCTAGAAAATAAATGCATCGAATCAAAAAATGTGGACCGAATAGGAAAGCATAACCACAACGCCAGCCATCTAATGAAAATATATTGTATTTTACCTAAAGAATTTTCGCGTAAAGATCTATATTACCTCTCTTCAAAAATTAATAGATATCGATTATCTACAAGAAATAAATATAGATATAAAATAGAAAAGAAAATGATTTGAGTAAAAAATGTGAGTTTGCATTTATCAATTGCTTTTATCCACCTTTTAAAAGGAAAAATACATACTTTTCTTTTAATTGCGGGACGTTTCAGATTATGAGTGTTACGCCTTACAATATAATTATTACGTTATCTATTGTACTGTTTGCTAGAATAATCTAGGTCATAACAATACCGCATTTATATACCGGTGATCCTATTTAGAATATAGCCAATGTGTATTATTATTATTATTATTATTATTATTAGTAGTAGTATTAGTATTATTATTATTATTATTATTATTATTATTATTATTATCCATTTACGTTACAGTGCTGCGATCTTTTACACCGTTATTTTTTCCTCAATAACGAGCTATTACACCAAAGCTAGCGAGGATAGTCAAAGAGTCAATTAGATGGAAACCACCTGGCGAAGGGTATTTGTCAAGTAGAAATGACTTCTGGAGTAGGGTGATTTTGTTTCTGATTCCGAAGTAGTTTACCTTTTTCATACGATCTTAAGAAGTTGAGCCAATCGCATCTATTGTAATTGACATGATGGAGGGTTTTTTTATTCCACAATCTAGCAATCTCCGACCCTTAGTTTCTGATAGTTCTGTTTTCTCGTTCTTCTTGCCTGTTAAGTTGATGTCGTTTGGACAAGCTACATCAACAATTTGGCATTCATTGGTCTTTTTGTTCAAAACTACAATATCCGGTTTCCTGTTAGTTTTCTTCCGGTCATACTGAATTTTTCACTACCCCTTTTGGGTAATGTCGGTACCATTTACCCGTCACTTGGATTCTAAACCTTTGTCACAAACTCTAGTGCACATTTGTACAAAATTTGTCATGGCGACGGCTGTATTTTTTTTAGCAAGTATAGAACACGTACTAGCAATGTGTGACATTGTTTCAAGAGATATACCACACAACCTGCACTTATCAGAACAGTCCTTCCCATAGATGTCTTTATTTATTGCATTTGTATTTAGTGCTTGTTCCTGGGCAGCAACTATAATATTTTCTGTTTCTCATTTCAAGTCACCTTTTGACAGAATATTCCACGTGTCCTGACATATTTGTATCTTAGTATCTCCCTCAAACTGACCATGAAGTTTCATTCTTACTAACTCAGTCAACTTTTCTGCTCCGGTTCTGTCTTTGTACTTTTGCTTATCTTCCAATGAATCTTTATCTAACTCCTCCTCTTTTACCACTGCTGCGAGTAATACTTCATAACTGTTTGCCAAGTAGTAGTGAATACTTCTAAACTCTCCTCCAACACATTCTTAAATCCAAATCAGACTTCTTCCTCATTTCTTCTTTGAGATATACAGCTTGAGCACATTAGAATTCGTGTGAAGTGTTCCATGCTTGACCAAAAGTTTCCGTATGCCTTTATCCAGCTTATTTATTTCTTCCTGTGTCCATCATACAAAAGCTACGCTGTATCGGATTATAGCAATTGCCCATGAATCTATGGCTGGGAAAAGGATCCTACTATTAAATCAATATTTCAGGAGCAGTTTAAGTCTCCCTATAAACACCTCATTCTTCTTCTCTTTATTTTAAGTGCAAAGCATCGTATCGAGTCCAAGTGCCCTCAAGTACTTGTAGCCTTCTGCATCAGGATTTCCTAATCTTTTACTATTTGGCTTAATAAGGCCCGTTATGGCTCCTCTTATCCTTTGTTAAAGACTAAACACCTTTACATTTATTATTATTATTATTATTATTATTATTATTATTATTATTTATTTATTTATTTATTTATTAACCAATCAATAGAGGTTTTTTAAAGAGAAAAAAATTATAAGATAGTCGAAATTATCAATAAATATTTTACTCAGAAAACATTAGTTTGAAGAATATAAATGTATTCTTTTCGTCAAATTTAAGAGCAGTAAAATTATCTTGAGTAAAATGGTAGATTCTAACATCATTATAAATGCATAGAACATTATCACAAGAATGGAAATAAAATTATCTACAAGTTTTCCAAAGCATATTTTGTTTTTTCAAACATCAGTGAGATACAAAATTGGGCAGATCAATTTTACTCAAACGCAAAATTATACAAAAAACAAACAAAAAACAAACGCAAACGATTTGTTTGCTGGTTCTTTTAAAAAGTGACATTGATATGTAGTGACATTTTAATCCCATCAGTAATTTGATAAAATGGTGTTCAATTATAAAAGGTATCAAATATTGGAAAATTTCTTCATAAACAAGTTCTTTTATCACCATTTCCTCAATTTGTCCTATAGTTGCTGATTATTTCTATGTTGTGGAAGTATTTTCTCGATGGTCATTGGAATCGTCATCAAATTCTTTAATTGTATCGAAATCAGAAATTTAGAACACATTCAATCATTTACCAGAATAAATCATTTAGAAACGAATCGATAATCGTAGCGGAATCGGGAATAAACAGAAGTTAGAAAGTTTAATTAATTCGTAGTTATATTCTTCTTTTTTTGTTATTAAATTTTCACCCCAAACAAGGCACATTGCCACTTTGGTGTAGGGGTCTACGAACAGGGCTAACATCTACTTGGACACTATGTGGGGATTTGGGCAGCAAGATGTCTGTTCACGTTACACTTGAACTTCTGCACGTCAGTACAGCCGGGGAAGCAGGGACCTGGAATGGAATTCCAAAGTCTAGTGGTTCTGGGGAAGAAACTACTGGAGTAGAAAGATCTTTTACGGCTATGGATCCCTACTGTATGGGGGTGAGATTTTGCTGCCTGTCAGGTTTGTCGAAGGTGTTTACGTCGTGGGGGCACAAGTGCTTGCAGTTCGTCAGAGCATTCCTCATTAAAATACTTGTAGAACAGGCAGATGGATGCAACATTTCGTCGATGGGACAGAGGCTGAAGCCTAGATGCCAACTCAGGGCCTATCAGATTGGCGACTCTCTTTTTAACCTTGTCAAGGAGCGAGAGACTAGTAGCCGATGCACCAGCCCAAATATGACAGCAATACTCCATACAGACGGCTTTTTATTTAACTGTTATTGATATAAATTTCGACCAGCGCAGGTTGTTGGGTCACAATTATTATTATTATTATTATTATTATTATTATTATTATTATTATTATTATTATTATTGTTGTTGTTGTTGTTGTTGTTGTTGTATAGGCGAATGGTGAAGTACTACAACACTTTTCTGGCAACTCATGCAGCAACACTGTCTCTGACTGTATTGGCTTGCCTTTCCGTCGGACTTTGTAACGCTGAGATGGGGATCCTGATTACAAAGCAAACCTAGATCTCCTTGTCATCATCATCACAGAACAGATAAAACAGGGAAGGGGAGCGTCTGGTAGTCGTGGTGGGGGCGACTTCAGATACCGACGCAGAGAGTTAGAAAGCCACTAGATGCCCTTCGCGACTAATGGGAGTTGATTGCGACAACGGTTGGACAGTTTTCAGAGTTGATTGCGAAACAGAAATAGAGACGAATTGCGACTGACATATGAACGTAACATGGATAGAACGGGGAGAAGACACAGACACACACACTCACAAGTCCAACCGTCAAATATATGTGAAATATTGGCGTTGTGTTTTTCGTGTTTGTTTTATTTTAAGATTTCTTCTTTGTGAAACCACGTGTGTTCACATCGACAGTCGCCAGCGGAAAAATGACGATCCAGCCATAAGAAGAATAATTGAACGAGAAATCCACGACACTCGAAGTTGGGAGTCCGCGATCTGTCAGAGTCCACACACGTCTGGTCTTAATCTAAAATATGCTTAATTTTATGCAGACTTCGTATGTATTATTACAGGGGCAATTCTCTATAGAACATCATATTGTACCTAGTATAGAGTACTGATTTCAAATGTTTAAAATAAAATGAATTGGGTGCCATTTGCTAGAATCGAAACAAAAATATTTAGTGCTCTAGCAGGTTCCTTTACCGTTTAAGCCATCGACAGATAGATAAGGAAGACTGAAAAATAAAACCACTTAAAGATGGATTAGCGCACGCGCAAAATAGTAGAAGCGTGTCGACAAATTGAGATGAACAGTTTGAATTTTACAATCCCAACATATTTCTGTTTCCATTATTAATCCATTTAAATAAAGGTTTTACTCACTACAAACCATCCGTGGTGTAGGATTACTATTTCCCGTTAATTGAAGTGTTATATGACCAGCAGTTTTAAGGGTTTACCATTTAAATATTTACACACAGACATACGTACATCTGCTGTTGACTTTATATCGATTAGTATTGCACATTTAGATTTGAAGTAATCGTGACCTCCAACGGCTTCGCTTAGGTTTTTAATAGCGCAGATTGAATGAACGCAAATTAAAGAATTCTTGATTTAAACATACAGTCTCCATTTTGAGGGGAATAATGACAGGAGAAACATTTTAATTTAATTCTCTGAACAGATTTTTCTGGAACAATGCTTAAATCATGTGTGAGATATCTACGTTATCTAACTGAGGTATAATTGCCATAAGCCGCCTTGTTACTGGCATAATTTTTAATATTCCCATAGCGTGATGGAAATCGCATTGACAATTTGCACATCTCCTGGCACTGAAGAGTTGCAATGGCTTTCTATTCCACGTCTGTTTTGAGGCATGTTAACAACCAGTGACACATGCGTTGGATCAGAATAAATAGCGGTTTAAGCGTTTAACTGACATTTTTATTAATTGCCGCATGAGAACATTCGCCATTTTTCTTTTCATTTTCCGTTTCTCTTTTTTTCCTGCTTCTATCAGTTGCTCGGCTTTTTTTTTTACATTTGTTAAATTCTGCACGTATTTTTCTCTGTTTTTTTTTTCTGTTTTATTTATTTATTTTTAAAAAAATCTTTTTAAGGTTCTAAACCATTTCCTTGCTCCTTGATTATAACTTCCTCCTCTGTTCTTTTGTTTTTGTTTTCTTTTATTCATATTCACCTTTTAACTATTCTTTTATTCATATTCACCTTTTAACTATTCTTTTATTCATATTCACCTTTTAACTATTCTTTTATTCATATTCACCTTTTAACTATTCTTTTATTCGCCTGCATTTGTTTCTTAATTCTGTATTCCTTCTTCTATTCTGTTTTCTTCATTCTCTTTATCACGTATATTATACTTCTTTTTCTCACTCCCGTCTTTCTCTAAGATTATGGCACTTCATTAAGAGTTAATCTTTATTTCTTTTGCTTTTGCTTCTCTCGTTTCTTCCCCAACTAAAAATGATTATGTGTTTTGTTTTTTATATCCGTTCGTTTTTGATTCACCTTTTACTCTCTATTCTTATTCATTTTCTTGTTTTCCGTTTCATTTGATATTTTATTACTCATATGTTATACGTATAAGTATAGATTCGATTTTTTATATTTCGATCCTGTCTCTTCTCTGCTATTCTGCCACTTAGTTGATATATTTTCCTTATTTTTCTTTGCCCACGTCTGATTATGTGTTTTATCTCTTAATCCTGTCGTTACTTTATTTCATTTCGATTCTTCTTTATCTTTTTCCCATTTTAGTTCACGTCTTGTTTTACTTATTTGCTTCTTTTTCACTATAAACATCTATTTCTTTTTTGTTGCGTCATTTCTGTTCTATTTCTCTTCGTAATGGTCCTGGATATGATTCAAAACTATATCCAGTGGTGAGGCTCCAGCTTGCGGGCTTTGGAGAGTGTGGAGCCACCCTTTAATTGCCACTGCTCCCAGGTCCACTCTGGTAGTACCTGTAAGGGTCCTAACTATGGGTTAAATAGAAACCGAATTGAAAACAACAAATATATTCCATTAAAAAATATTTCTTCAAAATCTTTGGATTCGGCATTAAATAACCTGAAAAGGGTTGATATGCCGTAAAACAAAACCAACAAAACCAACCGACTCTTCCTAATACTCTTTTCTTCGTCTTGTTTTCTTCGATTACGGCGTGTTAATCTGATTCAAACAGCTGAAGATAACCAGACACATTTTGGATGTAAAAGATTAGCTCAACCGATGGATTAGCGGGTCCGAGCGCATGCTTTCAAGACAAGGTTAAACAGACATCATTTTCATGTTTCACCTGCTCTACGGATATCCGATTCAGTCAGGTAACGAGCCTAGAATATTCTCTGCCGAGGTTAAGTTCACAAATACCAAATCTGACTTTTCAAAATCCTACAATAAAATTACCGACATTTTTACATGTTCTTTTACTATTTAGACGACAAAATCCGCTACGTATCTTTCTGATTATCTGGTGCTGTTATGTTAAAGAAATAGTGGAGCAAAAATAATAGAATAAATCTATATTTTGTGAAAGGGAACACAACCTTATTATCTAGTTTTTTTTTTATACCTCTGCTTCCAAATAATCCCAATTCTAGGACAATTATCTTTCAGTTCCGATGATTGTGTAATATATGCGCATATCCCACTCAGGAATGCTGATCACGCTGAGATAATGGTGGGAATTGCCCTAAATTCTCGACCCCAAACTGTAAAGCCTTGCACAAAACGACAAGGTATTATAAGAAGGCTGACAGGGAAATCATCAAATCAGAGATGGTCCATGAGGAAATATCGTTTTTCTTCCCGCTGAATAGTGCGCAATTGAGACCACTGAAGGGTTTAAAACGGCAATTGAAGCATGTATTCGCATGCAGAAATTCTATAGCAAACCCCACTCATCCCAATGGTTTACTTCTATTGTGCAGCTGCCATTGCTCAAAGGCAGCATGGATACTACAGATTCAACCGGCATAAGTCTAGTAAAAACAGACACAAGTTTATATAAGCTAGAAGTAAGTGTAAGGCAGAAATAGCGACAGCTACGAAAGAATATACCGAAACCAATAGAAAACGCATCGAAGCACAGAAATTAGGAACTCGTGATTTCTTCAGTGTAGTAAATAATGGGTAATCAACTATTCCCCTACTATCCCACTATCATGAGGTTGTTTGTACTCCACCGAGAAGGCTGACATGCTTGTCAGTCGGTTTTTCTCAAACTCCACATTGGACCACTCCCTCCCGGACCTTTTTTTGTGGACATAGCATACTAGATGATCTCAGATGCATGATATCATAAAAACCTAGATACATCAAAAGCATGTGGACCCGATCTCATCCTAGTTGTGCTATATAAAAAAAAAGTAATGCTCAGCTGAGGTTTCTTTAGTCCTCTTCAAACTTTTCAACAAATACCTTAACGAATCTCGCTTTCCTGACTATTGAAAACTGCTTCTGAGGTACCAGTTTACGAGAATTCTGGCGAAAGAATTGACCATTAAATTATCGCCCCCATTAGCTTCTCCCGCTTTTCGCCAAAATATTTGACTCCATAATTAGCCAAGCTCTAAGCCATCACCTTATAGCTGCTAAACCTGAGACCGACTGATAAAATGTATTTAGGCAAGTCCGTTCTGCAGCAGATATCCTAACTAATCTCTGAACGTATATACCATACACTAGACAAAGCAGGGGAGAGTAGGGTGGTAGTCCTCGATATATTTAAGGCTTTTGGTAGGGTTTGGCACGAAAACAATGAGATCGTATTGTATGGACGAATGATTAACATAATTAAATCTTCCTTAAATAATTAAATAAGTCAGGTTGTTTTCAACAAATGATATAAATGCGGGTGTGCCTCAGAGGTCTATGATTCAAACTTTATTATCTCTAATATTCATAAATAACCTCCCTGATAAAGTTGTGTCTGATGTGTATATTTGCTGGTGACACCACGCTCTATAATAGCTACAGAAGGAAAAAAATAAACGCATATTTAAGGAAATGGCAAAAACACTAGAGGAATACCTTCAAAGTGCCAAGACTAAGATTGTTACCTTCAATATTTACAGGAGACCTTCTAAACTACAAAGCTACGTCTAAAGATATATTACCTGAAAGTACTCCTTTCAAACTCCTCAGATTAACGTTCATAGGGAACATGAGTTGGAACAGGTACATTGAGAGCATTGCTAAGACCGCTGTGAGTAAGTTGGACTCTCTCTACTGTGCTAGAAAGTTTCTTATCCCTGAAAGTATCCTGTACATCTATAAGGCCACCATTCACCCATACATGGAGTATTGCTGTCACACTGAGCTGGTGCATCTGCTACTAGTCTCTCGCTACTGGACAGGGTTCATAAGAGTATCGCTAACATGATAGGTCCTGAGTTGTTATCTTATTTTCAGCCTTTGTCCCATCTGCCTGTTCTACAAGTATTTTAATGATTAATGCTCCGACGAACTACAAGCCCTTGTACCCCTCGACTTAAATACCTCCGAGAAACCCGACAAACAAAAAAATCCCACTCCAACACAATAAAGATCCCTAGATGTAAGAAAGCCGTTTCCTCTAATAGTTTCTTTCCTCAGAACTACTAGACTTTGGAACTCCCTTCCGGGTTCCTGTTTTCCCAATTGTACTGACATGAAGAAGTTCAAGTGTAATGTGAACAGATATTTTGCTGCTCAACTACCTACATAGTATCCCTGCAACCCATTGCCCTGATAGTAGTCCTTTACATTAAAGTGGCACTGTGCCTTGTTTGGAGTGAATATGGAATATAAATAAGTAAACAAAACATTATGTTAGAGGTACGAATGCGATTTTCAATTTTTTGTGTTGTTGTATTACTTGACCCTTACGTGGGAGTATTGTGTTTCGTATGTCACAATCAAATAAATCATATGTTTATATCAAATGCAAGTCAATAGACCATAAGTGCACAATAAACTTATACCGTATGACTACTCTGTTCAATTACATAACTATTCTAACCACAATTAAGACCATCCTGCCAGACGTTTATAAAGGTTTTAGATGCATCAAGCGTTAGCACTCTAACTTTATTTGTCTTGTCCAGCGTATGGTACGTGTGTTCAGAGATTGCCGTTAGAATGCCGGAAGTAGAACTGGCTTTCCTCTGCGTCCAGTAAGAGGTTGGAAATAATGGAGCCTTGATGGGTGAAGTCGTTCACCACCTCCAGTGTGTGATCGCCAATGGATATGCAGGGGACGTTGCTGACATCTTGAGCCATGACATTTGTTTTCTTGAGGTTTATTGTCAGACCAAACTCATTGCAAGCATAGATGAGCGGTTGGCGCTTAATGAGTTGTTGAATGGCTTTCTCAGAATGGGCCGCTAATGCTGCATCATTTGCGAACAGCATTTCCCTGATGAGGGTCATGTTGACTTTAGTTTCGGCACGTAAATGGGCAGGTTGAAAAGGCTTCAATTTCCTCTTGTGCGAATATAGACGCCAACCAATTTCATGAAAAGTATACAATAGCAGAAGTGAGAAAAATATGCAAAAAAAGAGTTTGGGCAAGAACATAGCCCTGTTTCGCACCACTAAGTATGGGAAAAGATTCCGAAAGTGATCCACTGAATTTGACGGAGCCCTTCATGTCTTCATGAAAAGAGGTTATCATTCTTAGGACTAAGTGGGGGGGATCCTATATTTGTAGCAGCGCGAAGAGGCTGCTCCTGCTAACCAGTACAAATACCTTTGTGAGATCAATAAAAGCGAGTACAGTGGTTTTCTCTGTTCTTGGCACTTCTTCTATAGTTGTCGTAAGGAGAATACCATATCAACCGTTGACATTTCTGCTCTAAAACCACATTGCACCTCTGTGTAAACTCTCTCTGCAAGTGATTGGAGTCTTTTCAATACATCACGTGCGAAGGCTTTTCCAACAGCGCTGAGCAGATAGATGCTGCGGTAATTATTATAATGACCACGATCATATTTATTTTTATAAAGTGTTGTAATGTTAGTGTAGCGCATGTCTTGGGGAACCGAACCCTCCTCCCAGCACTGGAGCAGAAGTTGATAGAGATGATCAAGGAGAACTGTATTTTTGCTGGTCTCGATGATTTCAGGTGGAATGCCGTTACCACCTTGAGCTTTACCGTTAGCGAGGGTATCAATGGCTTTAGTGAGTTCGTCAGGGGAGGGGGGATTATCCAGTTCATCCATGGCTGGCAGGGGTGAGATGCCTTCAATTGCTGCGTTAGTGATGATATTCTCATGCAAGTATAGCTGGTGATAGTATTCAGCCGATCTCTTCATTTGTTTTTTTTTCAGTGTGTAATAATGTTGCCTGATTCTGACTTCAGTGGTGCAGTCTTAACTATACTTGGGCCGAAGGCCACCTTCAACCGCGCTAAAACTCACGAAAGTTTCCGCAGTCAGCAGAAAGTTGGATGTTGGTACATAGGTTCAGCCAATATTTGTTGGCGCAGCGTCTTGCAGTCTTCTGGACGTCACTTTTGGTATTCCTGACTGCAGCGAGTGTCTTCTCGGAATGATCTCTTTTATACTCAAGCAGCGCAACACGTTTAGCTAAGATAATTGGCTCTAGTTCAGTGATCAAACCAGTCTGGATTCTTCTTCTCCTGCTTAACAAAGGTGTCTCCATCTCTCTTCCGCTATATTGGTTGGACAGTCTTTTAAGGCTTCCTAGAGTAAGTCTGCAAAGTGCGCGCATGCGTTGGGAAAGGAGATAAAAGCTATATTTATGCAAGTTGTCCTTTTTGCTTTGCGTTGTGGATTTTCTTTGGTTTGATACAGACTTAAGCTGCAACTAGCGTGTGGTCAGTATCGCAGTCTCCACTGTGGAAGCTGCGAGTATTCCAAAGACAATTTTCCGAGTTTCTTCTGTTGATGATGAGATCTAATTGGTGCCAATGGCGGAACCGTGTGTGCCGCCAGGACACTCTGTGATATGGCTTTGTTTGGAAGAATGTGTTTGTGATGCCTGAGTCATTAAAGTACACAGCTCACTGTTTTTCTCTAGCTCGTGGTCTAACACATGATACCAAAGAACAATTTGACATATATTTTCTGTTAACGGATTAAAGTTTCTTCTGCGGACGTAAATAATCAATTAAGTACAAGTATATGTACTCTTTTCATTTAACTTAAATTTCCACAAAGATAATGTCCAGCCCGTCTAAAATTCTTTACTTAATTTATATTTGGTCTCCTCGCCTCACAACTGAACAATTGACGTAATTGATTTCAGTCTGGTTTAGTATCTTAAATCTATCATCGCTAAACAATAGAATCGCAACTATTGTTCACATCAACAACCAAAATTTTATATTTCTAAGCTGAAAGAGAATTAATTATCTGCTATTTGAAACATATATTTCTAATAATAGCAGTCATCCGTTTTGTAAGTGATTGCTGAGAATCGTTGCAATCGATCTTTACAATAACGGGATTGTTGATTTTTTTTTAAATATCAGTTTAAATTTCCATTAAGTAAAGTGTCTTTTCAACTCTCAACTTTAATAGCTTTTTTATTTTTAGAATTGCCTGATTTGTTTTGTTAATTTTAATCTTCTTAAAAGTGAGTTGGAATTTAGTTAAACAAAAACGCGTGTCTAAATTCAGAATGTGTCGTTCAGATACGTCCAAACGTTTTTAAAACGTTCACCTTGATTGGTGGATCAATATGCTAGGCTTAAGTTTGAAACTATGTTTTAATTATTAATTAAAACTTTCGTACGACATTAGAAACGAACAATTATTTCTTCAAAGCATGTTATGTGCTTTGCTTGCCGAGCGGCAATTTTCTAGAAAGGCAACCATATATTTTGAACAAATTTGCGTGCCTGGAATGATTTGCAAGCGTAGAAGATAACCGACTTTAAAAGGACAGATTAAACGCAATACGTATATTTGTAATGTCACATATGAGATAAAAATTTGCTGCTGGAAATTATATCAGTGTTGTAACAATGTTATACGAGCATGCCATTATTAGGATTACAAGAGATTTATAAATATACTTTTTGTTTCTCACAGTTCATCTGCTTGAAAGCAATTAAAGTTATTGCGGCCCTGGATATGACCTTAAACTATATCCAGTGGTGAGCCTCAGCTTGCGAGCTTTGGGGAGTGTGGAGTCACCCTTTAATTTCCATTGCTTCCAGGTCCACTGTGACCCAGAATGATAGTACCTGTTAGGGTCTAAACTATGGGTTAAAAAGAAACCAACTTGAACACAATAAATATATTCTATTAAAAATTTGTTCTTCAAAATCTTTGGATTCGGCATTAAATAACCCGAAAAGGGTTGATATGCCGTAAAACAAAAATAACCAAACCAAACCAAAGTTATTGGCCTCGGCTGTGTGATTGCCAATTCTACAGCTGCTTATCTGGACAGTACTGAACAGTTACAGCATGTCTGTTGTGTCTACGTGTGCACGAATAGCGTTCGTGGAAAACTATGACCAACAATTTTCGGCCCGTTAGAGATAATATTACAATAACATTTGTTCATAAGAAATTAATTTTTTTAAAATAGCAAGAAAAATGACTTGTTCGCAATAAATGTTAAGTATGTTAGAATTATTAAAATATTATGGACGGATTATTATTTTTTTTTAATTTTTCGAATCCTTTTAGATCCGGTTTCATAATTTGGGCATTTTGTTTTTTTGTATACTGTTATCCTCATCTTCATAGTTATTGTTTCACCACTTTTCAGCCAACTCATCCTCTGGCCTTCCTCGCGTGATTAACTTCGACAGAATAGGCATGCTGAGTTTTGTAACACCTCCACTAATTATTACTTTTCATTCAGTTGGCCAAATCGTAGTAGAACAACAACTATGGAAGGCAATAATTACTGGGGATAAGTAACAAGACCCAGCATTTCTGTCTTGTGAAAAAGGCCAGAGGATGAGTTGGCCGAAACGTAGTGAAACAACAACAACTATTTTAATGGATTGCGTGTGCGATTGTTTTAATATTTTTAGGAGTGCTAGAAAAATCAAAATATAAATATTGTAAAGATTATTAAGATGTTGGTTATTTGAGGCTGGCTTGAAGAATGCGCGAAGAAAACATATCAGAATTAGAGACACCCACGACTTTAAGAAAACCAGGCAAAACAAAATAGCTCGCCTGAATATTTTAGCGACTAAACGTCCCGATATTGGTACTTCCAGCATCTCTATATATAATAGGTAAAAGGGGCGCGCCAGGTTTTGTATGTCCAACAAAGGGTTTTTTTAACCGGGCTTCTGGTGGGGGATACTATGTCTTACAACTGTTTATATACCCCCTAGATAATAATATCTAGGATTTGCGAACATGCGTCGCGTCTAGATTCATTTATGTCGACTTTTACACAATTCTTGCTATTTCGGCCCCTCTCGTGTTGATTCGACTTTTTCGTATAAAAGCAAAACTGATGTGCAACTAAGGTGTTGTTCCCGGCCTACGGGACCGGAAGCGTCCAGAAAGCAATGGACGTTTGGTCAATGTCAGTGAATATCAGACAATTGCTTTCATTCGGACACTCCCCTACTACTACTTTTGGGGAAACAAAACCAGACAAAGCTGACTCAAAAACAAACCCAAAAGAACTGTCCCACAGTTAAAATTAAGTGCGGAATTTCATTTCCTTTGACCTAATTAAATTCGGTGCGCACCTTCCATTTGTGTGTTTAAAACGTTAAATTGAAATTTGCTTCAGTTACTTTCCTTTCGTGAGTGAGCGGTAACTTATCAAGTCTTTTCTTAATTTTACTTTTTCCTCTTTTTACATCATGTTCGCTGTTTTTTGTTGTTGTTGTTTTTCCGATTTGTTAAAAGAAGTTTAATATAGGGTTTGGATATACACTCCCAAACACACACCTACAAACAACTTTTTTTCGCTGTTTTTTGTTTGTTTTGTTTTTGTCCGTTTCTTTATATTTGTTTTCGAGCCTACCTTCTTACCAAAACTGATTTTTTTCTTTTTTGATCTACTCCCCCCAACACACACACCTACAAACACCCGGGTAACGCCGGGTACCCCAGATAGTGTGTATAAAGCTGACGTAACAATAAAATGACAGCATCCCACTGCAATTTATTGTAAACTATGAAAACCCCTTTTTCTTAACACTTCCTTTACTGAAGGAAAAAATCATTTCAAACAGCTTTCGGGTTTGTGGTTAAGTAAACTTCGAGATATTAGACTTCTGATTACTAAATTATGTGTTTTCAACTAACTACAATTTATCAACGAAAATACGATAACTTCTAGTTTCTTATTCTTTGAATAATTGTAAAGTGTTCTATTGTGACTTTAAAAAATTCTAACTATACATTATAATAGTGTTTATTTTTTATATCATTATCTCGAGATCAAGTCAAATAAAAAAAACCTGAATAATTAACGTAGTCCGAATCTCTATCTCTAATATTATACAAAAGGAACTTTTCTCTGTGTGTGCGTTCGTTACATATAAACTCGATAACCGCTGTACCGATTTTTAGGAAATTTAAAAAAGGTGCTATATGTGGCTGGCAATGTTCTTAGATAGGTGTTGTACTCAATGTCTTCAATAATTATCAATAATCGATAATTGAAACAATTCGATGAAAGAAATAACTGGCGATTTCGACCAAAATGAACAATTTTATACAGCCTAACATCACAATTGCATTTGGGAAGTTTTATTAACACACAAATAGAAAAGCTTGCTATACAAAATCAGCAATATGCTTTTTTATATGAATGGAGGAGGTCGAAATGAATGTTTATGTTAAAAGCACAATTGCAACACAATACGTGACGTTTACATTTTAAACTATATTCAAACAATTATAACAACACAAGCAGTAAGACAAGACATAAATCAACAGTAGGTTCTTTGATATAACAGATGTGTGTAATATATTAATGTTTTTGAAGTATGATAATTAACTTTTGAAATTTAGACTTTAATTAAAGTTATTATACATAAAATAATTTTATAAAATCAACAGTAGGTTCTCTACAGTGTAATATAGGCTACAATGTTTTGTGGACTAAGTTGCTGTAGGAAAGCAGTAAATCTCCCTCCCTATGAACTGCGATGGGTCCTTTAGTAAAGAAGGCAATCAATCCAATTGATTAAAAAAGTGGTGATTTCACCAACAGTAAATAATGTTGGCTATCATTGCTAGTATTATACAGTACGAAACATAATTAAAATATCATGAATATAACATAAAGCCACAAAAAATCAATAAAAACACATAAAGTAAATACAAAGAATACCGCCAAGAAATAGCCATACTAATAACAATACAAATAATACGCAATGTAAATAGAAACAACACAGGGTAATAACCGACGAGACAAATATCAATAATGCACATAAAAAATAACAATATAGAAAATTCTAAATAATATAAATTCCAACGATAAAACATTATACCAAGAGAACTGATGCCAAGAATATTATGCTATAAAAAATAAACGAATAAGAAATGAAACAAGAAATATCAATACCCAAAATATAAAATAATGTCCAGAATGATAATAAAAACATCAACAATACTAATATCGCCAACAAAAAATAATGTAAGTACTAGCACTATATAAATATATCAGACGTACACAATGCACATACACACACACACACATATATATATGTGTGTGTGTATGTGTGTGTGTGTGTGTGTGTGTGCATTTCATATATGATGGACTCATCCGTCGATTTCGCCACAAAAACAAATTTGCCCGTAATCTACACAGCTGATTTGTTTACAGTGGTGAAGGCTTTGTATAGAACCAACCATCCACACTGTTTGGTATTACTGCAATGCTTTGTCGGTACAAAATACTGCCACAGGACAGAAAATACTGCAGACCGCAGGTTTTTAAATCAGAGTTAAGTTCTCCTAGATGCACGCCTTCATGAAAATTTGCATACCTCCCAGTGAATTCATGCGCCCCGATGTACAAACTAGGAAATTCCTGTGACTCGGCGCGGTACATATCGTACCTAGTTTTCCCAAATGGTCACCTATCTGGTACTCGTCAGGATCAACGTTGCTTAACTGCGGTGTTCTGGCGAGAACCGGGGTGCTAACGTCATTGTGCCATATAATATTTAATATATTAATTTTATAAATATGAAATAGAATGGAGGTGAAAGGACCTGACTACTCAACGTTTCGCCAGATTTATGCGGGCTTTTTCAAGAGTGAACATCACTCTTGAAAAAGCCCACATAAATCATATAGTCGGATTTAATCCAAACAACAATCACATATATATATATATATATATATATATATATATACATATATATATATATATATATATATATATATATATATATATGATTGTTGAGTTGGATTAATATATATGATTGTTGTTTGGATTAAATCCGACGATATGACTTATGCGTGTCAGTGGATAATTATATATATATATATATATATATATATATATATATATATATATATAACATAATTATCCACTGACACGTTTTTCGTCGTCTACGACTCATCCGAGTGGCTGAATCTAGCGAGATTCGAAATCAGGACCCCATGATAAGAAGCTGAAACCTCTACCAGGGGACCACCTCGCTCAACTACTGAATGTATCGCTTTTTATGTAGATGGTTTTATTTGTTTTTGTTAGTGATACTCTTTGAATGAATTCAAATTTGGTACCCCCCCGCTATGTATGTGGATAATTATATTTTAAAAATAATATATATGCCGCTCCCCATTTAGGGAGTACCAAATTGGTTAAAAGGAAAATTATTTCCAACTCGCATTTAGGTAAAAATGCACTTTTGTATAAATAATTGAATTCGTTCAAAGCGTATTGCTAACAAAAACAAATAAACACACACACACACACACACACACACACACACACACATACACACACACATATATATGGTTGTGATACATCGAAACAGTACTGTATGTGAATGACATATATATATGTATATATATATATATATATATATATATATATATATATATGTGTGTGTGTGTGTGTGTGTGATCCACATACAGTACTGTTTCGTTGTATCACAACTTATCAGTCCGCTTTTCCCCCGCCGTGGATCGAACCTCCGACGTATTGAGAAATCTTGTGTGCTCTCGCGCACATACTCAAATATGCAAATTAGGAGGAATCTGTCTTTTTATAAAAACAGGCCACTGGAGCAGATGGGACAGACGTGAAAACGTGTCTACAGAAAGTACCGACAGACGACGCTACTGCAGTGAGCTGAGGTTTTGTGTGTTTTTTAAACTTTCGTTTGCAACAACAAGCTATTTCTGCGTACCTTTTTTATCATGGACGTAAATCACCACAGCGGCTGACATTTTTTTACGCTCATCGATCGCCGACCCTCTAGATTTGCATTGTCCGTAAGATGAAAAGTGTGTTCCTCGAGCGTGGCCCCACTTCTGAGATACTGACCCAAAATGCTGGGGTACACGTCTGCGATTTAAGTTCCCCCATGTGCTTAACGGGAATGAAATTATTAAGAGAAACCACAGGACCGTCAAGATCATCGCAGTTAGGAAGGGGTGTACGGTGCCTGAGGCGGTCAATAGGTATAACGTCACCCGTAAGGACGACGTTTCACCCTCTACCGCACCAGCCGAAGCACTGCACAGGTACCACGTCTGGGTGAGAGCCATGGAGACCAACCCACTTCCCGAGCCGGAGGCGACGAGAGAGAGTATCAAAGAGGTGGATATTGTCTGGGTTAAGAACCCCCGCGGAAGTGCACCACATGGTACGGAATCAGGCGTGTTACTGAGGTGATCAGGCCGCAATCACAGCAGGTTGACGAGGTGCCCCGTTACATCAAGAATACTCGACCGATATCACAAGCGCAGCCGTCACTCGGCGATGAGAGCGAGACTGGATCCGAGACCAGTGAACCATCATTCTGGGTTATGCCGATTTCTCGTACAGCTACCCTGAGATTAGCAGCCTTAGGTTCACTGATCTTGAAACCGAGGACGAAAACTAAATGCGAGAACTCTCTCTCTCTCTCAAGAAGCACCCGAAGAAAAAGACCACCGCGTCCCTGCCCTCTGTGATGGTAATATTAGGGAGGGGGCGAAAATTGTGGGAACGCTCGGTGTGCTCTTTGCCGACGCAGCGTCATGATGCTTAAAAGGGTCCAAGATGGCGTCTGCGGCCTTATATAAACATGCAGTATCGCAGAACCTCGTGTGCTCTCGCGCACATATGCAAATATGCAAATTTGGAGAACTCTGTCTTTTTATAAAAACACGCCAGTGAAGCAGATGGGACAGACGTGAAAACGACGGACGACGCTGCATCATTGAGCTGAGGTTGTGTGTATTCTCTCTTTTTTTTTTGTTTTTTGCAACAACAGGTTATAACACTGACATGAACAGGAATAGTAATCATACACCAAGGATGGTTTATAACGATTAAAACTCTTGTTTGAATAGATGAATGTGCACATATATTGGTAAGTTGAAATGCAAAATATTTCTTTAAACTTGCCGGAATATTTTAGGGTTTTGTTTTGCGCATGACCAAATTAAATTACTTTCTTTGTCTAATATTAACTACTGGAGCCCCCTTCGTAAAAAAATAAAGTACCGTTGTTGGTGGCGGCCACTGCTGTTCCTGGACAATTGCGGACGCGGACAGATGTGAAAAAATTAAATAATCTGTCTTCCCTTGGAGATAATCTGTAGGTATTGCTGGATTCTAAAAGAAAACAACGAAGGGGATGCGTAAATCAGTAGGAATTAACATAATTACGGAAAATGATCCCCTAGAATAATAATAATAATAATAATAATAATAATAATAATAATAATAATAATAATAATAATAATAGGAAGTAAAAGCAGAAGTTTTCGAAGTGAGCAGATCTCACCGTATATTAACTGTTTAGAAATCAGTAGTAGCAGTCCTTGGTGTTTCAGTTTGTTGTTCAAGTCTTCCTTTTCTTTTAAATCTTCCACTAATTCTATTCAATTCAATTCCAGTTTTACGTCCTCGTTTTCAACGTGTAAAAAAAAACAATTACGATTTTTTTTCACTTCCTTAAGTAATGTTATGCTAAACACAGTGTTCGCAATAGATATTCCCCCATGTAAAGAACGGCTTTCGGAATATACATCACCAACCTCCCCTTGCTAAGAACGGCTTTCAGAATAGACACCCCTAATCTCCCCATGTTAAGAATTGATTTTAGAATTGACACCCTATTTCGAGGACTAGGGGGGTGGTTAAAAATATTTCTCCCAAATTTAACCGTAATATTAGTTATCAGCATACAACTCACAAATGCTATCAAACAAAAAATTCGGGGTGACAGTGTAAGTAAGAGAGAAGTACATTTGTTTATCGCGCGTGCGTACAAAGCTAACGGCCATATCTCCAAAATTACTTGTCTCTGCAAAATGTAAATGAGATTTTCTCAGCATAGTCGAAAACCTATAGAAATCGCTATTTTAAAGATAATTGTTGAGGTGGACCTTATGTAAAAATTGACCCCCCCCGTTAACGTGGATGCAGTCTCGATAATCAGTCCGAAAAATATTAATAAAATAGTCCACAGAAATAAATTTGGGAAAACCACATATATAAACAAATAAATATTTCTGTATCCAATTAAATTTACATTAAAACTAAAGCCAGTTAATCAGCGAGAAATATAAAAGTAAATCAAATCCTCCACAAGGATAGTAAATACCAAAAAAGAAAACTAACAAAGAAAAACAAAACAAACATAGTATACTATAAGGGTCGATAATCGCTCCAAAACCAAAAAATAAACATTGGTACCTGTAAGTTTTCTTTTTCAGGGCTGGTATTTGGGGAAGAGGGGGGATATTGGCGCTTAGATATTTTGTGAAAACAAACAAAGACGAAAAAACCTTATGTATATTTTAATTGTACACTTATTTTCCAGTAATTAATTTAATTGTCTGTTTATAAGGAGTTAATACGTGTGTATTTGTTTGTTTTTAGCATTATCGTCTCCTGTAAAGAGAAACACCATATTGCAAACTTTTTTAAGTGTTCGTTTATGTAGAAAATATTTTCTATCCAGAATATAAGAATTGTAAGAATGGGCGGAATATGCCAAAGGAGCTGCTATTATTCATAAATCGAAAATCGGAAAGATTATGTTATGTCCATGTGTCGATGGACCAGTTACGATCGGTGAAATCACAATATCTGCCAAAAGTGTAAATTTCTCTCAGATATTGAATGATAGTGGTGTAGGATTAAATACTTACGGGGAAAAATAGGAACCCTTTTCTCTGCAGATATTGCGACTATGATGGTGTTATTCATACGATGCAATGTAGCATTTTAGTATAACGTATTATTATAATGTGTCTGAAATTATGTTGTAAAGTTACATAAGACAGTGGCTAATAGTATAAAAGTATTTGATTTGTATGTGGCATGTGTTTATTTTTTATTTCAGGGTGGTCACCGCTTATCAAGGCCCGGAAGCCACTCAGGGATAAGGGTTTTGTTGCAAACCTACGATACTCATAGAGAGGGAAATTTCTGCAATCATTATATAGTAAGTTTATTGCCTGTTTTTGGTAGCTACTTCTGCTAGACGTGGGATTGGAGCACTAAAAGGACTGGTTTCGATTCTACCTGATGGCATCCAAATCATTGTTTTTAAGTTTGGAAATCTACTATATATTATGTACAATATAATATTCAGTAAATAATTGCCTCTGTAATAATAAATAGAAAATCTGAAATCTGAAATCTGCATGTATTAAAATATATTCAAGCGTATTCTCCGACCCGGAAAATCCTCCACTACTAGTGTGTGTATATATATATATATATATATATATATATATATATATATATATATATATATATATATATATATATGTGTGTGTTTGTGTGTGTGTGTGTGTCTGTGTGTGTGTGTTTGTGTGTGTGTGTGTGTGTGTGTGTGTGTGTGTGTGTGTGTGTGTGAAGGCAGCCTATTCTCTTAAGCATGTTTCATTGAACAGCAGTGGGTAATTCATGTTTGTTTCTATTGCGATTCGTTTTTTCCATTTGGCAGGCAAATGTCCGAACATTTTGCTCGAGTGTAAAAATATATTTGCCAGAGTTGCGAACGTTTTCGACTTCCATGACTCGTCTTCAGGCGAATGGTGAATTAAAATTTGCGTTTCGTGAAGTTATTGAAAAGTAATTTAAAATCGTTCAAAATTATTAAAAGCATCGTAAGATAATAGACAGCAATTATGCCTGCTGTTCAACGTAACACATATATATATATATGTGTGTGTGTGTGTGTGTGTATGTGTGTACGTGTGTGCGCGTGTGTATGTGTTTATATATGACCTCGTTTTTAATTTACTTTAAGATTTATTAATTAATAATTATATTGTTCACCAGTTTTTAGTGTCCTTGTTGTTTATTAATAATATTTATTACTTTATTCCAAACGAAACAAATAATTGTTGGTGGCATTCCGTTGCTAGTTATATTTCTATTTTGATTAGATTTTCTTAGAATGGCGTCGGCTGCTTATGGAACAGATCACATGAAGGTTATTAACACTCTTTAGTAAAAGTGCCTCTATTGGTCAACTGGTTTCGAACTTTGCACACCCAGGTTGTCAATTTGTGTTGTGAACCACTTAGTAAACCACCTCCGAGTAACAGAGTCTGTGCGCTCGGTGGCTTGATTTGATATTCCTGCTAATGCTACTTACATCTCTTTAAAACTAATACGCTTTCAAAGGGATATAATCTAAAATCCAAACAATTAATGAATCATTTTAATTTTTATATTTCAGTATTAAATGAAGTAAATGAAGTTGATATGCGGTAAAACATACAGATAAATAATTGATGAATTATTTGCTATATCATCGTGTTTAAAGTTAAATAGTGAAAAGGGTCGATATGCGATAAGACTAATCAAATCAGTCGAAATGGTTACAATTTTTGTATGAGTAAAATGTTTATAAAATTTAGTGTAGAATGCTTAGTCAGGAGCATGGATGTATGATTGATAACGGTTGGCCATAGATTCACCTATCGACTGATACGACGGTTATTAGAGGATTACTTAATTTAATAACGTGACATCAATTCATTTCAAGCTGGACACAATTCAATAATAAAGAACCAAATTCATGTTGAATGTAATAATACTATATATATATATATATGTGTATATATATATATGTAATGAATAATTTATATAAAAGTCAATACTATTGGACCACCCGATATATATATATATATATATATATATATATATATATATATATATATATATATATATATATATACAGGGTGGCTCAAAAGTAGTGACTTATTGTATGTTATTTGTTATATATATATATATATTATTACATTCAACATGAATTTATTTCTTTATATATATATCTATATATATCTATATATATATATATATATATATATATATATATATAGTAGCACGTGGTCCAGCTACTGAGCTTGATAAATCACATGAGTAACGTGGCACTGAAAAATAAACAATATCTACAGCCTCACTAATGGACGGTGTATAAGAACATATTTAATTCGCCAAACTTCGAGCGGCTCTAATTTCAGCTCACATAATCCTTTCCAGGAGTCATGAGTCAGACTTAAAATACAAGAAAATGGAGACAAAGATCGCTGTTCGTACAACGCATGCGCTGTGTGCACTGTCAGAGTAAGTACTTCCGGAAACCTGAAGCGAGCACGTTCATGATTGATAACACCATTAAGTGCTATTAAAAGGATTTGACACATTCCCTTAGGTGGAAAAGAAGACCCAGTTTGTAAAATACGGTTTGAAGTATGAGACATACCCAATTCCATAAATGTTTTAGACGTATATCATTCTCGTTGATTCAATCGATTATTGGCTGGTTATAATGTAATTCCTAGTTGCATTCCACTAGATGTAAAAATAAAAACAACACACAATCAATAGTTGATGTTATAAAATGAAATTACTTTTTTTGGTTTTTGAAATCTAGAACTAATTTTAAGTTTTCATCATTTGGATTATTCGGACTATTGTTTTCATTTCGAGTGTCTTATTCACAACATTTCGGCCGATGTATCTTTCACCTTTTTCATGCGTCTCTTGTCGAACTCGGAAAACTTTCTGCCGAACTCAGGAATTTACATAGAATTTTGGCCGAAAGAAAAGTATTGAATCCACGGGATTAGCATGCTTTCGTTCCATCAGCTATGATTAGGAAGAAGTCATAAGTAATTAATTATATTTCGAGTGTCGCACGCACTGACATCTAGTACTTAATCAGTTACGCTACGTGTGTTTGAGTTATTTTCTTACGTATTGCAAAGATTCAAGATATGCAGTAGATTCAAGATAATTTGCTATTTTATTACCTGCGGGGGGAACACTTCTGTGTTCATACATACCTCAAGGGCATTAACTTGTGAATTAACATTATCGATAGTAAACGTCAGTATCTATTTAGTCAAATGCATAGTGTGATAAAATTAGCATAAGAAAAAAAAGAAGAAAATTGCAGTTGAAATAATGGCTTTTATTTAAGATATGTATATGAAACAAATACATCGCTGAAATATTGAATAACATTTTATCTAATAGATACAATTCTTCACAACGAATCATATCTATTATAAATAAAGTTTAATATTTTTCTGTCTGAACGGAACGAAACGACTGCTTTCAATTGTTGTACTATTCTACTCTCTTTTAATATTTAACCTAAAACAAAATTGAGTTTTACAAAAAGCAAGGCAAGTATACACCAATCGTTGGTGCATTTAAGTTAGGAAGCTGATATCTTCAGACAACCTGATTTAGTAGCTGCTAATGTCATGGAAAGATGAGCTAGTGCAGTATCTGTCTTAATCCGACAGTTTTTAAGACACTATTGTTTTGTACGAAGGGATTGTACCATTGTAACGTGTCCGTTATGCACGACCAGTGTTCGTTATAGTTCAAACCTCTCTCATACCCCCCACGGCTGTCGAAAAGGAACAAACAAAGAAGAATAAATAAATCCGGCTCGGCTTTACTTTCTTTTTTAACACACGTTTATTACTGTTTTTCTCTCTCCTTGTCTCGATGCCAGTTGAAAGGTTTCTCTCTGCGGGGCTACATGTCAATCTCACCTTTACCAAAAGATGTAAATCTATTTCTATAATGCTTTCTTTGCTTTTGGTTTTTATACCGATTGAAATTTATATATAATCGTTGGACCCGTAAACTGGCATTGCCCGGTTAAAGCTAGCCCCCCCTCGCAAAACAGTAAACTACAGTTGTTGTTGGTGCCACTGTCGTCCGTGAATAATTGCGGACATTTGCGGCAGTGGATGAAAAAATAATGTGGCTTTCACTGGCGATTAGAACTGGTTTTGGTCGATAACTTGCAGGTACTGTTTACATCTTAGATAAGCAATTAAGGGAATAGATGAATCGGTATATAAATGAAATTACGAAAAATGGTTCAATAGAATAATAATGGAAAGTAAAAACTAAAGTTTTAGAAGTTAGGGATTCTCACTACATATTAACTGCTTAGCATGATCGAAACCCGTGGTCGCAGTCATAGATATCCCAGACTACACATGTTAAGAACGGCTTTGGAACAGACACCAACAACATCCCCATCTTAAGAACGGTGTTTGGAAAGACACCCCCAACATTCATATGTAATGAACAGCTTTCGTAGTAGACAACCACCATTTTTGTAGGGGTTGGTGGAAAAGTAATTCCCACACATTTAACCCTGACAAATTTTGTCAGCGAACGCACCCGCAAATGCTACAAAAATAGATTGGTTGCTGATATTGTCAGTAGGAGAGTAGTAGATTTGTTCATTGCGCGTGCGTTCAACCTGACAACCAGTGAATTACAGTGCATAATAGAGGTCTTTATATTATATCTCTAGAAGTACTCCGAAAATTTTGAATGGGATGTTTTTAATCAGCATTGTTGAAAACCTATAAACGTCCTCATTCTAAAGTAAATTGCGGATGTAGACCTAATGTTCAATTTAACCCTCACCCATAAAAATGTTAACATGTGCGCAATGTCGATAATGCAGTAAATGATATTACCGAAACATTTATTTTTTAATCAAAAAGGGTCGTAATCGATTACACAAGTTAAAGTAAAGTATATTTAAATAAAATACATAAAAATCGTAATTATGTTTGAAAAATATAATTATTTCCTGGAACCAATGTACAAATTAGGTGAGCGTGTGTATGTGTGTGTAAGAGAGAGAGAGAGAGAGAAAGAAATAGGGAGAGAGAGAGCGAGAGAGAGAAGAGTTATAAACGTTTGTTGTTTTTTTCTTCGATATCGTGTGTTTTTTTTCTTTGGTACAAAAGAAATCTAAAATCGAGCGAGAGAGAGAGACAGAGAGAGAAAGAAAGCTTAAGAATCAGAGAGAGAGAGAGAGAGAGAGAGAGAGAGAAAGACCTAGGGAGAGAGTGAAGAAGAATTATACAGAAAAAGATAGGGAAGGATAGAAAAAGAGGGAGAGAGAGAGTAAATGCAAACTTAGGCCGTAAATTGTAAGAAAATGAACGAAGCTATTTACTCAGAGGGAAAAAGTGGGTATCATTGCTACGCCATATTTGAATGGTATATTAGCGAGCGTCAAGCATGTGAATACCGTAAATCCGGAATATAGGAATAGTTAGAATTCAACCAATCAGATTGAGCGGAATTAGTCTAGGGAGATTTATTTTAATAAAAAAAATAGAAAAATTATGTCATGTCTAGGAGTTTATGATCTAATTACGAAGAGTAAAACCCCATATCTATTAAAAGTGCAAAATTATTCCTGGTGGTGATTAGTCAGTAAGAAAAATTGGTATTTAGATAGAAAAATAGGATATACTTCCTCTAAAGATGGTTTCGATTTTGATGATGTTGCTCCTAGGAGCATGATTTTCTTATAACAACTTACGAGGGACGTACAATAAGTAATGCCCCTGTCCCACTTCCCATAGCAGTAGAGCAACGCAACTTGGCACAGGTATTAGTCTTTCTCTACATAGGAACAACCCAGAGTTATGCATTTCTCCCATCGTTTGATGCAGCTCTGGAGGCCGTTTTTGTAGAACACCCAAGGTTGGTTCTCCAACCACGAAGTGACTTCAGAGATCAAGGCTGCATCCTCTGGGAAACGCTTTCCTTTCAAAAACAATTTCATGGCTGGGAAGAGGTGAAAGTCAGAGGGTGCAAGGTCAGGAGAGTAAGGAGGATGGAGAAAGATTTCATAACTACACGCCCGTTCTTCTGATCTGGCGACATGCGAGTTGTGGACTGGAGCGTTGTCCTGCGGGGGGAGGGTACCTTTGCTGATCTTGCCCCACCTCTTGATTTTGATAGCTTCCCTTAATTTCCTCAAAAGTGAAGCATAATAGGTTCCTGTAATTGTGGTACCCTTTGCCAGGAAATTTGTCATCACTACTCCGTCCTGGTCCCAAAAGACTGTGAGCATGTCCTTGCCAGCAGAGGGCTGAACCCTTGCCTTCTTTGGAAGTGGTGAGTCCAAGTGCTTCCACTGAATTGACTGGGCTTTGGTCTCTGGATCATAGTGATGGACCCAGGTTTCATCCTGTGTAATCTGTCTGATGAAAAACGTTGACTCATCGTCTTGGCTCATCTCCAAATTCATCCTCGAGTACGCGACGCGTTCTCGCATCTGGAATGGTGTGAGCAACCTGGTTATCCCTCTGGCAGACACCTTATGCATATGCAAATGGTCATGAATGATGATGTTTACAGACCCTGTACGAATCTGGACATCTTGGGCTATTTGGCGAATAATAATGCGCCGATCTTCCAAAATGGCAGCCTCAACTTGACGGACAGATGCCTCATCAATGGCAGAAGGATGGGGGGGCGGCCATGTCAGGGAGCTGTTTCTACAGACTCCGGCCATGTTTGAATTCACGATGCCAGCGTTTTACAAGGTCATATGATGGGGCATTATCACCATAAGTTTCTTTTATTTCATCAAAAGTCTCCTGTGGTGTGCATCCTTTCAAATACAAAAACCGGATCACTTCTTGACAGTCAATAGGCTCCATTTCACACCTGACTCAGTTCAAACAGAAACCACAATTACTTCAGAGCTGTAATTTGTCACATAACCCGTAGAGATATAAATCATCGCACATGCAAAATTTCAGTATCATCAGACAACTAAAAGTGAGTCAGGGGCATTACTTATTGCACGCCCCTCGTAATATGTCTAAAATGGCTCTGTAACGTTACATAAGATAGTGTCTAATAGTCTAGACATAATAAATTTGTGTGTAGCATCTGTTGTCGCAAACTACGATATGTTGGTGATGTTCTCGACGTATGACGTATGACAAAACGAATGAGTCTAGCTGGTTCAGAACGTGGGATGAAGATGTCAGTGAAAGAAAAGGTTTAAAGTCGTAGCAATCCTTCCGAAGCTAAGCCTAGGTCTCTTTAGAATTGTTGGCCGGTGCCGAGTTTTGCTGCCAAACCCAGGGTATGCCAGTGGGAACAGTGGTTGGACCAGGGGATCACCACACTCTTCAACGCATCCAGGGACATTTGGTGTTGACTTTTCAGCCGACTTCGAAGATGTGAAAAGGCATGATGTGGCCCTCACTTTAAACCGCACCAAAGACCATAACCTGGCCTGAAACTTTGTGTTCATCACTCTTGGCACGACCGTTATTCTTGGTAACTCAGCGGTGCATTTTATTTGGTTCTGGTAATTGAAATTATTTCCATAATTTGTATCGGTAGAGAGCATGAGTTGTGAAGCGGCGCATCTCAGATGTCGCTAGCCGAACACTGTGTTACTTTAAGTCATAATGAAAGGCTTATATTGCTCTTGAGATTTGTACACGACTGGCCAACTAAATTGCGATTGTGAGGGTGTTGCGCCTTGGATGAAATGTATGATTTTATTATAACGAAAAAAAAAAGAAGAAAACCGGTTTTCAGAAAATCGAAATACAATAATATCGGCTTTTCTATGGCGACAATTTTATCGTTCCACCCTGTATGTAGTTCGTAAAATGATACTGTAATGGTTAAATATAATAGTAACAGTCCATTTTAAAAATTATAATTCGTAAAAACCAATAGAATAGGTTTTTAAAAAATGTGAAACATAAAAGCTCCTAAAATACTTCCGATTTAATAAAGAAGATATTTTGATTTTACGACGTTTCATGAGTTAAACTTATATAGTATTAGGGAACCTTTTTCTAAAGAGGGTCTTTTATTTTGTCAGTACCTATTTAATAAAAAGTCTAGTTGTCTTCTAACGTTACTTACGACTCGTCACTCTTAACAAAACCGGATGTTCAACCCTTAATCCTCTTACACCGTTGTGACAGAAACTGACGCAGTTCTTTTCTTGCTACGCATGCCGTCCATCGAGCCCACCGATCACATCTCATAAAACCGACGCATCAGCAGCAGCTGGAAACCGGGGAAACGAAGGAGCCGAATAATCATCTGGTTCATACAAATATGAATGAAAATATACCTATTTCTATATTTTTCTTATACAACTATTTAAATATAGAATAACATACCAACCTTTAACACTAATCTAGTTTGATAAATCTTAACCAGGAATGGCAAAATTTGATGGTGGCTAAGTAGTTAAATACATGAACTGAAAACATGGGTGTGGCAAGCTGGAGTTCGTTTGAGAGAAAGGTTTTTACTTAAGGACAATGTAACCTTTCCGTAACTCTTTCCTTATACTCTTTCTTTCTGGAAAATATTCTAGTAACAAAGGCCACAATAATCATCTGATCTATTCTAAATATGTACATGAATAGTGCTCAATTATAACAACAACAGCAACAATAACAACAATAACAACAACCACCATCTGCTGCTGGCAAGACAATTATGTTAATGGTGCGATTTCACTCTCCAGTTTCGCGAACGGAGCATTCCTCCCCTCTAAATGTTTGCAGGCCATTCAACAGCATCCTTACCATCCCGCCAATTACTGTTGGATTGGACGGCATCTTAACTAACTTCTACATTATCACTATCATCATCACCATGATCATAATGATGATCATCATCTAAAGCTGGTTTTCAAAAGTTACGTCAACAGTTACGTCAAAAACAACAGATCTCAGTGAAAAATACTAAAAGACAATAATCCCACAGCATTTATAAGCATAACCATCTTTTCGTAACGATCCATCATCTTTTTATTAACTATGTTTTTAAATAAATAGCAACTTCATATACTATTGCGCATATGAGTTTCTTTTACTTTTTTGTAACTGACCTATTTCTTAGTTGTAAGGCCGATGACCTTTCATCCACGATCTTCCGTTCTCACAGCAGCAGTCAGCCGATCCATGATCAAGCATGATCATTAAAATGATTTTCGGCCTTGAAATAACATTGCAATGCGGATCAACTCGTTTCCTGTCTACTAACTGAATCATATATCACGTTTAAATATTATTTCTTTCAAATAAATGCTACCTTTATATTTTGCTGCGTCATCGAGTTGGTTTTTCGTTACTTACTATCGAAGTATTTTTGTCTGTATCATTTTTTAATTGTAAGACCGATGGCCAACGACTGTCGCCAGTGCCAATAGAATAAAACTAAAAATAAATGTCCCCTTAATATTGGGCTGAGCACATCTGTTTACCGTTCTTTGACATTGATGTAATCCTGTTTGTTTCATTTCTTAGTTGCAATATCGATCACAAGCGTTGATTTCTTCAAAAGTCGCTCTGTATTACCCATGAATGTACGAAATAGCAGGATTCGTGCCTTGCACTAATTTTATCATATACGGTCAACATGTTTGGCAACAAAATTTAAATCTATTTTCAAGGACAAAAATTCTGATATAGGGAGTTGATACAAATTTGCGATTAACTTACCAAGTGGATTTTCTCTTACTAATTGCCTAGCTATCAAGCTTATCTTCTCTCAAAAACTGTTGCTCTATCACAGTGTTTATGTTTTACTGCACTCGTCAATCATTACCCAGTAATGCTCTTCCCGCTTACTAGCAGTCGCATCTATTAACGAGATGACAAAGCAAGAAGATGTAAAGGAAACGAAACGCTAACACGTGTAGTAGGATTATTAAACAGTTAACTAAAGAGAGAAATAGAGACAGAAGAGGAATAGAACGATATCATTTTTTTTACTTAACCAAGTTAAAAAAATATACGTTTCATCATTTTGGAATTATCAGTGTTCAATTAACCGTTCATGTCAGTAGCAGAATTCGCACCTCGGAAACCAATGGAGGTAACACAATCTGCTGTAGACTAGATGAAGAACAAATTCTACAGATGTCAGGAGAAGCAGAGAGCTATTGTCATAATAGTGTTCAAAAGGAAGGAAAATGCATAAAGATGTCGACCCTTCGCATATATGAAGATGTTATTTTTAACGGTTGTGAAATTCAAATTAAAATAAATCACAGAAAAAATGGTTTATTATAACATACATATGTTTTATTCTAAAGATTAACTATTTGCATTCATGATTTATATACGATTTTAAGGCATATGGCTCCCGAGGCTCCCATGTATATGGCGTAAAGAGGTCTGATTTTCTCTAATTTTTCACATTAAAAAGCACGTCAAATATTGTCTTCCAGGTTTTCTATTGTGTCTGGTTTATTAGGATAGACATGGGCTCTTATATATACACAACGAAATTATCTAATGAGGTTCAATCGCGCAAACAATGTTGCCAGTGGGCAAGTTAATTATTTGTAGTTATTTGTTTTATAAAATGTTTCTGGCAGTAAAAATTGGTCGTATCAATGGCAATATTAAAATGCAGCTAAGGTGTCTGTCTTAAGATTATTTTCTAAACCACACGGATCTGAAAATAACCGACAGTTACTACATCTGCAATGAAAACAATAAAATTGCCAATTTGAATTTTGCTGCCTTTAAAATGTAAATTAATATATGCATGCATATATATTTGTATGCATAGGAATCACTAACTGGTTATTATGAATTTTCAAGTAAATGTAGAACTATTATGGTATTAAAATTGTCTCATGTATTTCCGATGTTTTTTCTTGTTATTTAAAGTATTTTGATTTGTTTCGGGTTTAAATCTGTAGCATATCAAATAGTGTAGAAATTTTATTTTTATTTTTCTTTATTTACCTCCCCTTCCTTTCCCCGCTCTAATTGGTGTATTTTGTTCTCTCTTTCTCCCCTTCTTTTCTCCCCCTCTCTCGGTGAATCTGGTGCTACTACTTCTGGCTGTGTCTCGCGATATTCGATAAAAGAAAGAAGAAAAACAAAAATACACAACAGACTGGCAGAAGAAAAGGAAGGCACCAGTGCGGTGTTAGGCTTTTGAAAACGCCAGAGCGGTGTTAGGCGACTTTGGAATTACTTTATATCAGAGCGGTGTTGCGAACTTTCAAAATGCCAAAAGAAAAAAAATCAAGTAAAAAGTATATTTGTTATAAGTGTTCTTTATGAACCGCCAGAGGGGCGTATTTGGCAGCCCAGCCGAACTATACATTTCCGTCCTTTCCTATTTTTCTTTCTGATAAAATTTATACCGGTTTACCTTGGCCTTTTTTAATGTGATTAAATTTCTTTAGAACACTTAGTCTCGTGGAACGGGATAAAATTCGTTGAACGTGACGATAAAATTCCCGTTAATAATGGAAACTGAATATGCGTGAACGAATACAGAGTTACTCCCTTTTGCTTGCAAAAATATAATTTTTGTGTTCCGAGAGATAATAGATATCATGTATGATTATGAAGTTACTTTCCTTTTTTAATGGCAGTTACGGGAAACTGATTCTGATATGGACAAATACTGTTATGGTAGGAAGGAACAAAAGTTACATTTTTAATTGTTTTTAGCAACATACTGCGACGATCCCCACCAAAATATTGGTCGTCTAGGAAGACGGAAAATCGACACCCTGACATTTTTTTTTTATATAAAAGAGTAATCAATCATCGTCTGAATCGAGTGAGAGAGAGAGCTAGAAAGAAAGTAAGCGCGAACAAGGAAAAAGTAGGAGACATGGACCAAAGATAAAGTAAGGTCGAATTAGCAAGAAAAAAAAAACGTTGGGGGAATAGGAAAACAACGCGCGCGTGCGTGTGTGTGTGTGAGAGAGAGAGAGAAACAGAGAGAAAGAGAAAGAGAATGCAAAATACATAGTAAGTGTGTGTGAGAAAGAAGAAGAAAGAGATTTACAGCATACCATTTTTAAATATAGATCTCCCATGCTCGTTTCCAATGAACTGTATAATGCCAATCGGTTTCCTTGATTATATGGTGTGACCCACGCGTTTCCTACTTCCGTTATCACTGTTAAAACACATGTTAACATTAAGTCATTGAACACCAAAAAGTTATTTCTTATGGCTATGGATCGATTAAAAACAACCGAATATACAAAATAATGTCCATAGTTGTGGTCATCATTTATTTATCGTTCAAAACTAGAACAAGAAACAATTTTAAAGATTCATAAGTTACAATTATTGCTGACAATCGTTTACAAAGGTCATTCCAAAAGTAATGCATTATATTTCTATTCCGCCAGAATGGATCAGAAGAGATTTCAAATTGTATTCTTATCATCATTATCCGTAGCATTTCATTAAGCGTAAATTTTAATGTAATCATTGTAATTCTCACCAGAGTAGCAAGCGTCAGCGTATTTATGCATTGTATGGATATGCGTGCGAGCGGTGGTGTGACGGAGGAGGGTGGACTTGCCGCACGGACGTGTTGGGTGGGAAAAGAGAAACAAAGATGGTGCCTGGTGTTTTATAAACTGTGGTCTCGCGAGATCGCGAGATCACGAGAAAACAGAGGGCACACATGCAAATGAGACGGTGAAACTGGATAAAAAGCAAGCTTGAGTGAGAGAAAGGAGCAGTGTCGTTTACAGTCACGAGGTTATTGTGTTACTATTGCGAGCGTTGGTGACGATTGAAGTTAAATTCGATACAATCATGGCTAGAGATAATCTTCTGTAATTGATATGACATAAGTCATTGGCCAATTTAAACGTGTCTCAGCCTACTTGACAAAAAAAAAACAAAAAAAAAACAATAAAAGTTGATATCGGTTCTGCATGAATTTAGAGAAGAGAATCCACTTCGCGTCAGTCTAAAGATTATCGTCTGATAATAATTAGTTCTCGTTTGAAATCTATAAATTTTAGTGGTCAGTTTCATAACTTTTAATGTATTTTTCACGCGCTTTCACCTTTTTTATAGCAATATTCGTATGTATGTTTCTTACAATAATGTTGAAAACGGAATGTTCAGCATAAGGTTATCATGAGGATGTCACAGAAATAAAATGTAGAAAATAATCTCATCAAATCTTTCTTTTGCTTCTAAATCTTGTAGCAGTGCATATATTTTAGAATAGTTTTTTATTATTATTGTTTGCTTACGTCTGTTGTATCCGTGGGTGAATCCTTAATCATTTGCTCTTTTTCAATATAGCAACTTTGTTCTTTCTTTTTGATTTGTTGGAAAATATTGGTTTTAGATGTGCGTCGGGGGGAACTTATCATTTTTTAGTATCCCCATCTTTTTCATTTGCAATCGAACTTTATATACATTATTTGGCACGCATTACTCGTTTAACTTCTCCTTTTTCTTGTTGTTTTCCTCTTCCTCTTCCTATTATTATCATTATTATTATTATTATTATTATTATTATTATTTTTATTATTATTATTATTATTATTATTATTATTTTTATTATTATTATTATTATTTTTATTTTTATTATTATCATTATTATTTTTAATATTATTATTATTTTTATTATTATTTTTATTTTTATTATTATTATTTTTATTATTATCATTATTATTTTATTATTATTATTATATTTATTATTATTATTATCATTATTATTTTTATTATTATTATTATTATTATTTTTATGATTATTATTATTTTATTATTATTATTTTTTATTATTATTATTATCATTATTATTATTATTTGTATTATTATTATTTTTATTATTATTATAATTATTATCATTATTATTATTATTTTTATTATTATGATTATTATTTTTATTATTATTATTATTTTATTATTATTATTATTATTTTTATTATTATCATTATTATTATTATTTGTATTATTATTATTATTATTATTTTTATTATTATTATTATTATTATGTTTGCAACTGCATCAACATTAGTTTTAATTTGTTGTTTCTGTCGAGTGTCAAGATTTCTTAAATGAAACACATCTGACAAAAAATCTTTAAAAAAGGAAAAAATAAGCAAATGAAACAAAATTAAAGACGTTTAAACACAAAGAAACCATTTTGAAATGTGGGTTTTGTACTCGCTTATATGAATGTTATTGTTTTATGTAAATTTACTTTTTGAAAGACTAAAGCGATTATTTTCAAAGGCAGAGCGACTCTGATGTTTTACACCGCTTTCATTTCTTTTATCGTCTGTTGATTGCGTCGTAAATCTTTTTAACATATCCTTTCCCAATATCCCTCCGCACTAATCACTCACACATTGATAATTTTCAATTTTCTTGTATTTATATTTAAATCTTAAGCTGTCGATCGACCATCTGTTTCTATCTTCTTCCCTCCTTTTCGTTCTCTTTCTTCTCCTTTTTCTCCTTCTCACCGTTTCTTTCTTCTTTACCTCACCTTATCTCTTTTTTCTTCGTTTCCTTCTATTTCTCCTCATTCTTTCTCCTCTTCCTTCTTCTTCTTCTTCTTCTTCTTCTTCTTCTTCTTCTTCTTCTTCTTCCCCTTCTACTTATTCTTTTCCCTTTCTCTCTTTCTTAGGAAACGAAACATGATGAGACACAGAGATGAAACAAAGCATTCGATAAAACAGAAATAGAGAGAGAATGAAAGAGAATGACGAATGGAGAGATAGGGAGAAATACATGGATAGAGAGACATATACATGGATAGAGAGATATACAGAGAGATACATAGATAGAGATAGATAGATAGAGATACATAGATAGAGAGAGATACATAGAGATACATAGATAGAGAGAGATACATAGATAGAGATAGATACATAGAGATACATAGATAGAGAGAGATACATAGAGATACATAGATAGAGATACATAGATAGAGATACATAGATAGAGAGAGATACATAGATAGAGAGAGATAGAGAGAGATACATAGATAGAGATAGAGATACAGAGAGATATATAGATAGAGAGAGATACAGAGAGATACATAGATAGAGAGAGATACAGAGAGATACATAGATAGAGAGAGATACATAGATAGAGATAGATATATAGAGATACATAGATAGAGAGAGATACAGAGATACATAGATAGAGATAGATAGATAGAGATACATAGATAGAGAGAGATACATAGATAGAGAGAGATACAGAGAGATACATAGATAGAGAGAGATACAGAGAGATATATAGATAGAGAGATACAGAGAGATATATAGATAGAGAGAGATACAGAGAGATACATAGATAGAGAGAGATACAGAGAGATACATAGATAGAGATAGATAGATAGAGATACATAGATAGAGATAGATAGATAGATAGAGAGAGATACATAGATAGAGAGAGATAGAGAGAGATACATAGATAGAGAGAGATAGAGAGAGATACATAGATAGTGAGAAAGATAAGAAGAACAGCTAATTAAATAGAGAAAAGCGATGGAATGCATATAAAGAAAATATATGAGTGATCAAAAACTGGTCCCTCTTTTTCTCTCAGACATCTCTCTCTGTATGGACATCTTTTCATCTTTAGTCATTGTCATCATCTTTGATATCAGTCCTCATCTCAATCCCCTAGTGTAACTTAGTGCGTATTTACTGCCATCACCATCAGAAATGGAACACGTACATCAAGTCTGTTGCCAAGGTCGCTGGAAAGATGGTGGGATCCTTCTACCGCTCCAGAAGATATCTCACTACTGATGCAATTCTCTATCTATATAAAAGGCAAGTACGTCCAAGGATGGAATACTGTTGCCATATCTGGGCAGGAGCTGCTAAAAACAGCCTATCCTGCCTGGACAGAGTACAAAATAGACTTCGTGGCTTAGTGGGGGATGCCTTTTTCTCTACCCTGCAACCTCTCTCCCACAGAAGAGACGTTGCGAACCTATCCTTGTTTTATCGTTATTTCCATGGCAGGTGCTCATCTGAGCTCCAATCTCTGGTCTCCCCTCGCCAATATTTCACGAAAAACACCCGTCTAGCTGAATCCACCGTGAAAAATTTCCCCCACTCTATATCTGTGCCTAAATCAAAACGCGGATTCTATAAACAAAGCTTCTTTCTTAGAACTGCACGCCTGTGGAACTCTGTTCCGTCTGCCTGCTTCCCACCGGACTACAACTGGGATGTCTTCAAGTCCAATGTTAACAAATTCCTAATGAACCGCCCCCTTTAGTAAACACTTCATCAAATCTCCACACTAACGTAATATACTTGCAATAATCCTTATCCATGAGTGGCTTCCGGGCCTTGATAAGTGGTGATCACTGTGTAAAAAAAAAGGTGGGGTTAAGCGCCTTAACACAAACTAATAACAATAATAGTCGTTAAACTATTTTCATTTTAAGACCAATATGCCTCCTCTCCCTTTTCTCTCCCTCTCTTTCTCTCTCCTCTCTCCCCCTCTATTTCTCTCTCCTCTATAGACTAACGCGCTATGAGTATTCGAAATTATTTCTGACACACAGTCGTGTTGTTATATATACGATTTACTTGCTTAAGACTATCGTTATCATATTGATGTTATGCTCAAATAGTATCATTCGTTGTACTAGGCGGACTTCTTTATGTATCTTTTGCCATATTTGGACACCTCCTGGGAATTGTAAATGAACCTTTTTTGTGCGAAATAACATCGCATAATTAGATAGAGCGTAACGCGTCAGAAAAAAATCGTAAACCAATTACAAACTGGAAACAAATGAATTAACTGGATCCCTTTCAAACATATCAGCTCAACGGTTTCCAAATGAGTGCGCCTAAAATGATGGCATACCCTGGTAAAATAAGGTTTTCACAATTGTTGATTGAACCGGGTTAATGACTTCATGATTTAATAAGTTGAAATTCCAATGATTCAAATGAAAGTACTTCTGGCTGTGGGGGTTTATATACCACTCAAATGCAGCAAATAACAAGAGCAAATTATATTGTTGAGTAAACTCCGCCATAAATAATTTAAGAAAACATGAATGCGTTGTTGTCGAATCGTCGTTCGGACTGCAACTGGTTCTGTAACACGAAATTGGTGACCAGCCTCGAATTTATTGTTGATTGTCCAGCGTTTCGGCGATAACTGTAGAAATACACAAATGGCGATTCAACCTCCGAACTTTATAAACCTTCAAGCATTGAAGAGTGATAGTAAGGGATGTTAGAATTGTGAAAGAGGAGAGGGAGGAGGAAAGGATAAGTGTCAGTCACATTCCACAGTACAATTTCTGACAATTTGTAGTAAAATTCACAAGATTAAACTACTCTGCACTTGTTATCTATATAGATCTTTCGTATCAGTTAATAAAGCATAGCTTTAGTCTCTAAGGAGTTTGCTTGCATCCCCAGGGAAAAATCCACTCTCAAATATCTCGTAATCGAGGTCTTTGTTCATTAGATTGTGTGCGCAATAAGTTTTTTCATTCTAACATTGAAAGTTAGCATTATCTAAAATTTCTATAAAATATTTTTTCTTGGCGTTTCTGATGAACGGTCTGTAATTTCTTCTGATTGTAGCATCTTGCATGTTACAAAGCCATTGCAACACCATCAAAAGAAACCTGGTAGTGTAACAGCCAGAATGTTGTAAACCAAATGAATCTTAGTGAAATATCTGAGGGATCAATATCGTCCTCTGTGATTCTATTTGCACGGAATGTCGCAGAGCGAATGTAATTTTTGCTAAAGTCACTGATCCTGCAATTGGTGACCGACAGTTTAAGTGGACAAACATAAGAGATACACGGCACAACCGTAACAACGTTGCCAACTAAAACATAGGAAACACATCCGAAATGACACCGTAAATGGATTGCGTCATTGTTGCGGACCTGGTTTCAGCAGGACAGAGTTACGTGCCACACTGATGGCAATACGATCAATTTACTGAGAGAAAGATTTGATGAGCGAATAATGAAAAGTTGCCACCTCGTTTGTGTGATTTAATCCGAATGCCTGCTATTATGCTGCACAAACATCAGCTTCTGAACTCTTAACCAGATACCCAGCTTTAAGCCATTGCCATGATCTTTCATCAGCCACTTCTGCTATATCCTGGAAGAACCTTCCATGCATTTTTCTTCCTAGACGGTTCCCCTGCCCTTTCTCTATCCATACGTTTCACATAATCAGCCTTGGTCTCACATACCTCGACCTCATTAACCACAACCTTAAGCATCCACTCCTCACTTCTAACCACATGCTCCTTCAACGACATCTCCTCAGTTCTATCATAATCTTTTACACTTTTCAATCCTCTCCCACCATCTTTCCTCTTTTGATACACTACTTCGAATGTGAAATATACCAAAGATTGCTAAAGCTTTTCTTGTTATTATTATTATTATTATTATTATTATTATTATTATTATTATTATTATTATTATTATTATTATTATTATTTATTATTATTATAATAAATAATAATAATAGTAATAATAATAATAATAGTAATAATAGTAATAATAATAATAACAGTAATAGTAATAATAATAATAGTAATAGTAATAATAATAATAATAGTAATAATAATGATAATAATAATAGTAATAATAATAATAGTAATAATAATAATAGCAATAATAATAATAAGAAGAAGAAGAAGAAGAAGAAGAAGAAGAAAATAGAATCAGCGCAGAAAATATAATAATAATAATAATAATAATAATAAGAAGAAGAAGAAGAAGAAGAAGAAGAAGAAAAAGAAGAAGAAGGGCATCTAGATGAATTGAAATGTCTTGAATGGAGACTTTCGGGCGCCCGGCTAGTATATATATATATATATATATATATATATATATATATATATATATATATATATATATATATATATATGAATAAAAAATCAATACAAAAAATATGTACATGTTTATATCTTTTCTGTTTTTATTTCCTGTGTGTTGACGTGTAGGAATACAAAAGTCTTTTGAAAAAGAACAAAACAATAATGTTTCCTTCACATTAATTTGCACATAATTTTTGACCGATCCTTCGATCTTCCTCATTATATATATATATATATACATATATATATATATATATATATATATATATATATATATATATAATCAATATCCTTCTCTATTCCATTATATCATTAATTATTAAGTCGCTTATTGCCTTTCTACTTCTAATATTCGTCAGATTCCATTTTCAACAGCTTCTACTTTGTCATCACATATCGCCGCACGCCTTAATTTCCCCTTTATTCTACCCTTATCCCGCAGCTTTTGTTTAAAAGACACGAAAGGAAAATAAAACGCAATTAATCGAGTTGAAAGCCACTGGTGTCATTGTCTTATTGATGCGGAACGGATATTTGGTTTCAGCTTCAATGCAATGAACAAAACAAAATGGTTTCCTCAGGGAGACAACTTGAATTAGCTTTTGTATGCGCAAGCTAACAAAATAGAAGAAACAAAAAACCAGGTAAACAAAGAGACAGAGTGGGAGGTTTTTGAGAAACTATGATGTCGACATGTTAGATTTGTTCGAGCTTTAATATGTCAAACTATTCAGTCTTTTCTAATATCTGACGTATATTTCTATTCACCCTGTATTAAAGCTTTTATAAGAATTTGAAAGATCTCATACTCCAATCAATTAGACGTTTATGTTAGATGCGTTTGTTTGCACTGGCATGTGTGGGCGCTTACACACACACACACACACACACACACACACACACACACACACACACACACACACACATATATATACATATTTAAAGAGACAAAAAAAGAGAAAATCAAGTTATGTGTTCATCAATGTTTTGTCTTTATTTTGAGACTTCTGGATGAATGGAATTAAGAAAACAAAACATCAGTACAAATAATTTAAAATATATTTTTTATTTCATGAAATTTTAGAAACGAAAAAAGTCATTAGACAGAAAGAAAAACGAGGTACTATTCAGGAGAAGCTTAACTGTGTCTACATAATATTACTCAGTATTAAATAGATATTTATTTAATAAAGATTAGATCCACAGAAACATATGACTGCCAAGCATTATTTAATCGTTATTTACTATAAGGTTAATTACTTCTTGCCGGAAAAAATGTTCGCCTTATTTCATTTGCTCATTGAAAAATGAAGCAGAATTACAATCTTATAACTAAATATGTAATATTAGTTTTTCACATGCAGAAGTTTAGTTTTCTATAAGAATATATAAACAAATTAAATATATTAACTTGAGATTGTGACTTTTTCTGGTTCAGCTGGTTGGTAGCTCCATGGTGATATTTGTAGGGAGAGAAATAATATATTTTTAATTATGGGATGTTATGTGGATAAACTTCTGTCATGTGAAATGTATATTCGTGCATGGAAAAACACTCATGGTTTGTTCGTTCCATTTGCACATAATGTTTACGCAAATATACATAAGCTATTCATCGGACAGAGTAAGAATTTGTAAAATAGAAAATACGAATTATTAATTTAGAATATAACTTATGAGCTTGGTTAATTACTTAGTAAACATTGAATACATTTAATAAGTAAAGTTTCGATTTGAATCCAAACAGTGAAAGGAAAAACATGGTTTCATTGAACCCATTGCTATATCAGTTTATTGTAAATGAAAGGAACGCCTTTACTTTTACAAAAGGACTTGGCGCAATCAAACAAGAATGATAAGAGTTGCTCTTAATATGCACTAGTGGGAAAACTTTATTACATTGTGCAACAACTTCCACAGATAACAGAGAGAGAGAGAGAGCGAGAGAGAGAGAGACAGACAGACAGACAGACATACAGACAGACAGACAAACGGACGGACAGCAACATATATACAGTGATAGTCAGAGAGACGGAAAGGAGAAGATTTAGTAGTGTAAGGTGTAAGGGGCAACTATTTGGGATTATGTCTACAGGGAATTATGTAGGGAGTTGAGCAGCAAGATATCCGTCTGTATTACATTTAAACTTCTGCATGCTAGTACAGCCAAAGAAGCAGAAAAAAGGAAAGGGAATTCCAAAGTCTAGCAGTCCGAGATCAGAAATTATTACAGCAGAAAACTTTCCAGCATTTAGAGACCTCAACAGTGAATATTATTATAATAACAGTAGATTCACAATTAATCGTACCTTTCTTTTTTGAATAACAAGATGAAAACTCAAAAGAATGCAAAAAAAAAAATCCGTAGCTATTATAACTAACGAAAGTAACAAAAAGGACAAAAAAAAATGCTTACTTCATTTTAATAGAGGCACATGTGTAGTTTTTAAATCCTCAGCGATGTTCTGTTGTGGATGCCAAAATAAAGACCGAATTTACACCAAGAACCTCGGAGGGGATACATACTGCATCAGCGGTGAGAATATTTACGAGATAGAATTCTTAGATATCTTCGGTCTCTGTTTATACGGGTTCATTAGAGACTCGCCAGCATCAGCCATCAGGCCTTCATGAAAAGGGGTCTGATCCCAATTTTCACTGCAGCAAAAAGAAAAAAAACTAAAAGAAAAAACAAAAAAATAACTATTTTAAAACTCACCTACGATTTGTTGCTCCAAATAAAGTACTAATATTTTTCTATCACTTAAACTAAAAGTTTGAAAAATACATATTGTTCTTATGTTTATAGATATTATGACTAATTGCCTTGATTTATTTTAAAGGAATCCAATCCAAAATGTTTTTTTATTTGTTTTTATTAGACAATGAACCAAATTATGTTTATATTACAATAAAATCGGAATAAATAGGTCAACTAGCGTCTATATCTTTTATTGTTTTAATTGGTTTGTGTTAAATGTATTTTTATTTTATTTTTAAAGATTGCGCACACAAATAAATTGTTATTAAAGTAGTCGTGGAGGTTTAAATAATTCGAATTCACCAGAACTTGTTTTCAATGGAAATCGCCCAAGGCAAGGCATAAAGGCACTTAATGTAAATAGCTAAAAATTAAATAAATAAATGAAATGAAATACTACTTCAAAATCTAAATTATCCAGCAGCAAGTATTATCTGGATAGAGTCCGATGCAAAAAGCAACAATTCTCCCCCACCCTTTTGTCAGAAACATCTCTTCTGGAATATGAAAATTAAAGAAGCAAATAAGGGAAACGAATGTTACGAGGCTGTAGAAAGTAAACCAAAGATCAACTTTTTACTACCCGTAACAAAACTAGTTTTTAAACCTGAGTTGGCGGATTGTTGTATTTATTTATAATGAAAAAGTGAGCACTATTCCTAATGTTATTTTTATTTTTTTACAAGGTGGTCACCACTTATCAATGCCCGGAAGCTACTCAGGGATAAGGGTTATTGTAAGTACAGTACGTTAGTGTGGATATTTAAAGTGTCTACTTAAGGGGGCGGTTCATCAGGAATTTGTTTACGTTGGACTTGAAGACATCGAAATTGTATTCAGGAGGGAAGCAGGCAGACGGAACAGAGTACCACAGGCGTGCAGTTCTAAGAAAGAAGCTTTATTCATGGAATCTACGTTTTGATTTAGGCATAGATAAAGAGTGGGGAAATATTTTGACAGTGGATTCAGCTAGACGGGTGTTTTTTGTAAAAGATTGGCGAGGGAGGATCAGAGGCCATGGAAATAACGATAAAACAAAGATAGGCTTGCAACGTCTCTTCTGTGGGAGAGAGGTTGCAGGCAAGAAAAATTTATCTATTAGCGTTTCTTCTATTACGTGAAGAAATTTTACGAATACAAATATAATAATAATAGTTCAATTTTATGAATATATTTCTGTTCAATATATAAATTTATATTGTTTTAAATTGAACGAAAATGAAGAGAATATATTATAAATTGGCATTACTGTTGTCAAGCTAAAATGTCGATAGATTAAAACAATGCTTTGTTGTGCCCTCAAATGTTTCATTGTGATTGTTATATTATCGATTTAGTATTGATAATGCGTCCATTGTTTTTAATACTGTTCAATTTTTATCAGACAAATCATATTCATAAGAAAACACGTTATTATTTCAGCAACTCTACCGTTTGACATGATATTTACATCTTTAAACATGCATTGTTAAAGCATTGATATGCCATGTGTTCAAACAGTCAACAAAAATATCTGCCCATCAATCAGTCCGCAAAACTTATCTTATTCGGTCTGTTCTATTTAAGCGTGTAATAGATTTATCACCAGAAAGCGAGTGACATCATGAACCTAACTTATTCACGATACCTCGAAGTCTGTCAATTAGAATATCTGTCTGGTTGAAATAGAATTGGTATCGTTAAACGTGCAAATTAACTGGGTCATGCTTAGGTTTTATATAGATCTTCGGATCAGCCATGAAAGATGCATTGAAATATGATTTTAGATGTACTTCAACGCTGTGTTTTGGAATAAAGTTTTTGATAATCTATCACGTTTCGATTTGAAATAGAATTTTTGATCATCTATCACGACTGCGTTTGAAATAGAATTTGCAATACATTTAAAATAGAATTATTGATCGTCTATAATGCGTAGGTTTGAAAGAAAAAAAATATCATCTATCATATTTACGTTTAAAATAGAAATTTTGATAATCTATCGAGCTTAGGTTAGAAATAGAATTTTCGATCATCTAAAAAGCCCACTATCGAGAAATAATTTTCGATCATTTATAATGCTGTCGTTTGGAATAAAATTTACCACATCTACCACACTGAGAATTTAACTGATTTTTTTTATTATTTAGTTTACGTTTCAAATAGAAGTTTTGGTCTTCTATCACACTGACTATTAAAATGCAATGTTTGATCAACACTCACGTTTCCTTTATAAATAGAGGTTTTAATAAGCAGTCTGAGGCACGTTTTGAATGTACTTTATAATCATATGTCAAGCTTAAGGTTAAAATAGCATTTTCGATCAAGTCTAAGTTCGAAAGATAGTTTTCGCTTATCTATGACGCTAACGTTTGAAATTTAATTTGGTATTATATATCATGTTTTTGTTTGAAATATAATTTTCAATAATCTATACGGCTGAGGTTTGAAATAGTATTTCGATCATCTATTACGCTTTTGTTTTAACTAGAATGCCTTATCATCTATCATACTTTCATTTAAAATATAACTTTTTATTATATATATATATATATATATAATATTTTACTATATATATATATCATTTTTTACTATATATCACGCTTTTCTTTTAAAATAAAATTTTGGATTATCAGTCACGCCTTTTAAAAATAGAATGTTGGATAATCTATTACACTTAGGTTTGAAATAAACTATCAAACTTATGTTTCAAATATAATTGCCGATCATCTATCAGGATCAAGTGTAGAATATAATTACTGCTCATATCTTAAGTTCCATATATAAACCTTACGTTTAAAATAGAATTTACGATCATTTGTGACGCTAGGGTTTGAAATAATATCTTTGGTCATCTATTACATTTAGGTTTTAGCAGCAACGTTTTTAATAGAAATTTCGATTATCTATCTCGCTTCCGTTTGAAATAGAATGTTTGATCATCTATCAGGTTCACGTTTGAAATAGAATTTTCAATAATTTACAACACTGAGGTTTAAAATAAAAATGTTCACTATTTATCACGATTATATTTGAAATAAAAAAGAAGTTAATCCCTGGGAAGAGTAAGTTATGTCTTAAGAACAGAAACTACGTTATAAGTACTCCTTCATTTGAGCATTAAAATATAACGTATATTTCTAAACTAGTATCATTAACCAAACTGCCTATTCAATACTTTCGACTTCCGAGAGGCAGTTACTAGATTTCTATAAACAATAGATGTGTATTTATTTAATGGTTCCTAGAACTCGACATATTTACACCAAAATAGAGTTTTAAGGCGCATATGTTTGGAGTGTGAGTCTTGAAAGAATGACAGAGTGCGGTAGCTGTATATAAAGGACGAATAAAGTTCATCTGTGTGTTTCCTCTGCAGTACAATTCATGTTGACGAATTGCTATATGTCGTGAAATCACGAGAGCCGTATTTACAATGCCATAAAGATAAAAATCACATGTACACCGACACTAAAAGAATGATTAAATTCTTTGGTTTCATAAACTATGGACAACCTTAATCTGTTTTATATTGAATCTACAAAAACATGAGCATTTAAATCAGCAAAAGATATGTTACTTTTCTTTCAAAGAACAATGTTATAAATCGACAGAATAAAGTGAGAAGAATCATTAACAATATTCCCGTATTAAAAGGTTGGGCCATAAAATTGTCGCTCGAGAAAAGACGGCATGATTCAATTTCCGTTCAGTAAAAACCGGTTTTCTTTTTTGTTACAGACCATCTACTAGTTGGCCAGTTGTATACACTTTCCAAGAGCGATAGACGCCTTCTATCATGTCTGAAAGTAACACTCTGAGCGAGACCGGAGATGTGCTGCTGTTACATCACGCTCTCTGCCGATCCAAGTTATAAAAGGACCATTGCCAGCACCCTCAAAATGCATTGAGTGATTGACAAGAATACCAGGGGCGTGCCAACGGTGATGATAACAACGGTTATAGTCTTTGGTGTGGTTTCAAATGAGTTCTAAATCATTCTATATTCGAAGTTGGCTTGAAAATCAACACTAAAGTTTACCTGGATGTGCTGAAGAGTGTGTTAATCTCCTGGTGCAATCAGATGGCCGCTGGAAGAGTCTGGGTGTGACAGCAGGACTCAGTGCTGGCCCATGTCCGAAGAGGTACAGGCTTAGCTTCAGAAGTAATGCCACGATTTGTAACCTTCTGTCGTCGGATTTTAATATGACCAACCTTAGTTTGGTTATACGTCGAAAACGTCACCAAAATGATCTCCTACAACACTAAAGCCAGCCTGATCGTCTCCATCCACAGAGTTCCAGACGGTGCTTATTGAAAAGGCATACTCCTAGTTCTGGACTCGTATCGAAGGGGTGATTTTTTTACACAGGAATCACTACTTATCAAGGCCCGGAGTCCTTGAGGATAAGGGTTAATGGGTTAGTCAATGTAATTATAGAGTAGTAAACATGAGTGGTGGGGCTTTTGTAACTTGAATTACTTAGGAAGATGCTTCATCAAGAATTTGTTTACGTTGGACTTGAAGACAATACGATTGTAATCAGCTGGAAAGAAGGCAATCGGAAGAGAGTTCCACAGGCATGAAGTTCTAAGAAAGAAGCTTTGTTCATGGTATCTGCATTTAGGTTTAGCCATAGATAAAGAGTGTGGGAAATTATTGATAGTGGATTTTGCTAGACGAGTGTTTTTGTACGTTAGCTATAATACATAATCAAGTTACCTGACTGGATTTTTGTCAATAAAATTTTTAAAATAAAAATGTTGTTTTCTTAAGGGCAACAACTTTATATTTCCACTATGTAAAAATTAAAGTGTGGGATATTATCGACAAAACATTTTGGATATGGAAAAATTGTATTGACACACCAGTTACATAAGATTCTTCTTCGCTTAAAATGCACCAAACATTGATGGTGTAGCCTTTTGCCCTTTCCCTTTGAAAAGATCAATCATGTTCTGCAAAGTTAAAAAATAAAATCCACAAAAGAACCAAACCAAACACCATGAATAAATATTGGAAGATATAAACAACTTGAAGCATTATATTATTTTCCAAAATTAATTGATTCTGTATCTTATTTAATACGGAAAAAAGTTGATATGCCATAAAGCAAAAATAAACGAATAAATAAATAAATAAATAAAATCGCGTTAAATAATTGAAATTAATCGACGTCGATTTTGGTAAATACTAAATAGATAACAATTTGGGAATGACAGGCGGCATATATATGAGGGCTCGACATTTCCTTTTGCAAAAAGTAACGTTGTCTACGTAGTATCTGAGTCGAACCCAGTTATTAGGTTTGGCTGCAGAGTATTAACAGATAAGTAAGTGAACGTTGTTATGCTATAGTAATATAGTTTTGGGATCTCACCACTGTATTCTGTCTCCAGAAAACTATGCAATTGCGCAATATGAACTGATTGTTCTAGACACGACATTAGATTAAAAAGTAAAAACTTCTGGATGCATTAATTTTCAATTTTTAGCCAAACAAGTTTCGATTAGGTAAATTTTACTTAATTTCCCGAATCGAAATCCCTTTTTAAAAATATCGAGTAGGTAAACCGTTTTAAAGTAAACTTACAGATTCCATCAAAAATAGAAAAGGAGATTTTCTTAAATTTATTTTCTAGTCTTATAATTTCGTAGTTTAAACTAAAGATTTTTCTTGCCAAAAGATTTACTGATTTAAATAGGTAATTTGAAATATCGACTACGAAATGTTCCTTTTTACATTAGAGGTACTTAATGAAAACGATATGTTAATTTGATGCACGGTCTATAATAATCGGAATGCATTTAAAGAAAACTTAATAAATTATTTTTAGAACATACGATGGTATTTAATATATTATTAATGTTTTTTTAATACTGTGAATGCGTCAATACGTCAACATATTTTTGTGCGAATTCTTCTTCAATCGAAGCACATAGTACAATTAAAGGCAATACGTCTGACTCAGTAATAAAATATTATTTTTTTTCGAGGATTTCCCTGGACAATAAGTTAATTGCTAAAAGGAATGACTGTAATAAATAATACATTGCTTAACATAAAAGAACTGTCTTCTAACGACCAATCATCATCTTTTAGGCAGGGTAAACAGAAGCTCTTATTAAATGGGTTCTTCAAGTCTAATAAGCTTCACCGCATATCCTCCTGCCTCAATGTTGTATCCATGCATTTACATTAGAAGTAATTCAATAGATTAGTCTCTGAACAACTTTCTTTGCTTTTGTCCCCATCCCTGATTAAGCCGACAATTGGGAAAATTCCAAATTCTAATGTAGAGGACCATAAAAATGAACGGCTTTTGTATCTAATAATTATAAGCTCTCGAACATCTCGCTTTTGTAATCACCCTGCTTATTGTTTCACCAACAGGTAAATAATTCCAATGTAAAATGAACAAATTATTTGCCACACAACACAAAACAAAGACGTTCTATAAGTTATACTTCTAATTTTCAGATCCTGCTTATAGTGTATATAAGTAAAAGATAAAAAGATGCGTAAAAGATACCAACAGGCCAATGACTTGAAGATAGTGCTTAGAAGCGCTGGACTCTCGTAAGCTCTCATTTTCACAGGTATACAAAATAAACGTGTTGGTGTATGGAATATTACTAATGAAAGACACAATATTTTTTATGGTGTATATTACAAGACAGGGATTAATTTACAAAAAGCACGAAACCATCACCTTGGAATGCTTTTTCATGTTGTAGTGATACAACATTTTCTTTCTAATTCATGTCAGCATGATAAATGTCAGCATGTGTTTGTATAATTATTCATTAATAGTGGATAGACGTCCTCTATCCAGTCATTGCTGATGGAACAAGAGGACACTACCCCTGTGAAGTAAATAAAGGGTTCCGCTCGAAGTTCCCGAGTTCGACAGAAACATTCGCGAGTTCGACAAGATACACCTGAAGAAAATCGGAGGTTATATCGGCTGAAACGTTGTTAACATCACACTCAGAATGAGAACAGAAGTCCGATGAATAAGTTTACAAATATCAACGTATGACATTGAATTACAGAGAAATCATTTATATTCTTTATAAGGTGAAGGTGTAAATAGCTTACTTGTATGACCAATCTTTATACCGCATATCCTGGATTTAATAATACCCGACGGTTACACAAAAATAAAGCCTGATAATCATACCTCACTTTAACTTTAGTTCTTATATTCTCTACATGACATGAAAATTATGAGCTTAAATCTTTTTCAATTTGACGTTTCTTGATAAATTGCAGACACGTATATGTGTAGATATCTCCATAAATTCGTTGTTTCAAACCTCCATGTAGTATAAGATCTTCTTGTAGTAGTTTCTATTCTCTTGCTCCTTGTTTTCCATGTATGTACAGCCTTGTTATTTTTAAGAATAAGGTAAATAAAAATATCTTTACAATAATCAGCTTTCGAACTTGTTTGCTCTTACATCAAGTAGCTTCATACCTTGTCACGAGTGATTTCAACGAAAAAGAAACCTAGGTGTTGAACTCAGCGAAATCCATTTCTTGATTCAAGGCGTTATTATATTTCACATAGACCCACTTTCTCAAATAAAGCAGGCACCTGATAAACGGTTCGGAGTTTACAACAACAAACACGTGTTAATAATCACCCGATCAGTACCTCACCTATTGCTACAATTTTATCACGAAAACCTCATAATAGACGAAATGACGAAACCTAATAAGACATTTAAAGAGAGACTATGTAGAAACCGATATGCAATAGCATCTCATGGAAGTCATTATATAATGCTGGTGCTTGTCAACGTATTTTTGTGAACTAGAATCATAGATTATCTACCGAACTGAACTAAACATTTTTGGTGACCACACTCTGCCTACTCTCAGGGAGATTATGAATTGAGTTTAGAAGGACAAAGTCGCAAACCGGGAACTACTGAAACATACAAGTCTACCATCTATGACAGGCCTCGGAGTACAGAACAATTTCAGATAAGTAGTGTAATAGTAGGAGGTAATGGAAACTCACCGTCAACTGCTCCAGTATGAACAATGTGAAAAAGTTCGTAATCTTTGAAGGCGTATACAAAATCAAATACAGTGAATAGTTTATTATAAATAGAGGAATATTAGCGCATATAAGTTTCAAAGCATAGAAATAAATTGATCGGCGATTCAACAGATTACACATGATGTTACTGCTAATGCGTTTATTTTTCGTTTTTAAACGAATTGAACCCGGATGCACTGTCGGGAATCAATATCCGAATACCGACTGCATTTGATCGAGAACTTTCTTGTGGATGTGAAGCACTAAATACTAATAACGAATTTCAGGTAACTTTCTGACACAAACAATAACAAGCGATAGCTCCACGTTGTCGATGATACTCATCATATTGAGGCATTTAGTTTCAGGGTGTGCATACGGCAATTCAAAGTTGTTATCCTACGTTTATATTAAGGAAGATGATTCAACGTTTGCCGTAGATTAACAAGAATGACCAGAAGCAAACACATCCTAACAGAGAAGCCTTTAAATATCATTAGAACAATATTAGACAACTACATTTATCTCTCGCTATATATATATATATATATATATATATATATATATATATATATATCCATCTCTATAATTTCTTGATGATGTCCCCCGAAAACGGGGACGAAACGCTGAAAATTCCATAAAATGCTACAGGTATTCTTTCTTTTTACACACACACACACACACACACACACACACACACACACACACACACACACACACACACACACACACACACACACACACACATATATATATATATATATAGTGTTATAATGGAATAAATATATATATATTGTATTACTGTTATTGAGCACTTAATAACCGCGTAAAATTTATGAGTTTTATCTCTCGATTACCGATAACTTAGTATATATATATATATATATATATATATATATATATATATATATATATATATATATATATAATCGCATAATTTGCTAATGACAAATAACAAATCTGCGGCTTCGGTCGAAAAATAAGCTTGTTTCTGGTAAACTAACTTCGGATTTCCTAGAAATGTTCTTGATATGGAAGCAAAAATAATCAACATTTTTTTATTTCACGCACACACACACACGCACACACACATGCACTCGCACATGCACACACACACATTATATATACATATATATATATATATATATATATATGTATATAAAGGGCTTTGTGGATAAAAATAGAATAGAATAAGAGTTAGAGAGGTTGAAGAAGAAAAATGTGATCGACAAAGATGTCCCGAAGACATAGATAGATAGATAGATAGATAGATAGATAGATAGATAGATAGATAGATAGATAGGTAGATAGGCAAATTGATAGATAGATAGGCAGATAGATAGAGACACAAAGAAAACAGAGAGAGAGGATTATACATGAATGCAGATGAATTTTCTCCACTTAATTACTCTTTAATTACTTGTATGAGTCAACAGTTATCAGTAACGATGACTTAGATAAATGGATGGTCTAAGCATTTCCTCCGCGTAATAAAATTAATCCATTAAAAACGAATAATTTAATGCATTTCTAATCATACATATGAGTTTTAAAATGGATAAAATCCGACGATATGAAATTTGAAATAGAGGCGGAGAGACCTAGAGTCTAATTTATAATAAAGTTTGTTTTGTGTGTACATCGTATGGCAGGCTACTAGTCTTGCGTTCATGTCACACGTTTCTTCTTGTCAGGAATACAAAATAGCAAACAAAATGAATTTTGAAATGTCAAACTCATTTCAATGAATTCGACACACCTGTCATTACTACTTCTGTTCTGAGCAACACTCCTTGGCAACACTCTAGTATCGAAGGAAAGACGTAGTAAGAGGAGGTGAATATAGTAAGGTGTATTGTAATGGGGAAAAGTCACATAATCTAAAGAATGCATGGAAGTGTAGTTGAATCTTTGCGTCATTCACAAGAAACCATTTCATAGAATAATATCCGTAGAAAACACTTACCATATTAATAGTTCATTGAGTTAGTAGAAAGATTGTGTGGTTTTCAATATTTAATTTAAAGAAATTAGTGCGGTAAATTGTTGTGTTAATTAAATGTATCCAAACCCTCACGCACACGCATATGCACACACACGCATACACACAAACACACTCACACAAACACACACACACATTCACACACGCATACACATATATATTTATATCAAAGAGGACTTGTAAAAAATAACTCAAATGTGTGTAATGGTATATTTGTAATATAAATAAGATATATGTAAATCCTGTTAGTAAATATAATAGCATATAACTAAAAAATACTTTTTTATGCTATATATATATATATATATATATATATATATATGCACTGTTAAGTTGTATGACGACGGAATATATATATATATATAATATGTACGTATGTATGTATCTATGTATGTATGTATGTATGTATGTATGTATGTATGCATGTACGTATGTATGTGTGTATGCCGCCTCTTATTTGAGGGCATCTGATAGGTAATGGAAAATTATTTCCAATTAGCATCAAACTAATGCAATTCGCTATAAAATACTGCAGGCATAATAAACTAATACACACACACACACACACACACACATATATATATATATATATATATATATATATATATATATGTGTGTGTGTGTGTGTGTGTAAAGTTTTGTACATGTGTATTTTCGTATATGCGAACGTACAATATTAACGGTATATTTAGTTAAATTTAGTTTTATGTAAAGCTTGAAAAGGGGTGGGTAAAAGTCTTTCATAGAAAATACTCAGACGTCAACTATTTGTGACGTGTTAACATTACTTTTTCGTCGTTAAGTAATACATATATTACAAAAACATCAGTTTCTTTCGAGCGGTTTGAATGTCCTTTCAGAAGATAAACTTCACTTTATTTGATTGATTTGTCGTGTTAATCAGCTCTGCCATAAGTTTCGGCACCTGCCTTACAAAATGACGCGCGAGTTGCTCCAGACACTACGTGCAACCACTTGATGTAAGGAGAGTTCGGGAAGGATAGATTGTTCTCGCAAAGACAGAGATACATATTGGCGTTATTTATAAAATAATAGATATTACACATAGGTCAATACAGTCAGCAAGACAATAATTTTACATGATTTTTGTAATTGGAATAGTAAATCGTATTACAATGAGTTCTTAAAACAGCAAATACATGGAGATTTCTTGGCTCTCTTTTGTTTTCTTTTACAGCATATCAACCGCTTTTGGGTCATTTAACGTTGAGATTAAAATTATAAAATCAACGTACCCTACGAGTTTGAATTAAAGAAGCTGAAAGTAGGTGTGACAATTTGGAAGAACACATGCTATAAAGGTATGTATAGAAAAATTAGATTAGCAACCTTATGCCTTTAAGAGAGAGTTTGAAAAGAGTTCAAGGTGAGACCAAAGAAATTAGATACGTTTCTGCGCCTGCAATGGCACAAAGATTCACGAATCTGAATTTTGGAAATGAGGATTCATTATTCATAATATTTAGATTCTTCGGATTACTGTTCTCATCTTGAATGTCATTTTCAAAACGTTTCCGTCGATTTAACGTCCGAACATCTTCAGGAGTATTTTGTTGAACTCGGTAATGCTTGTCTCGAACTCGCGAATTAGCACAGAATTTTGAATGTAACCATTTATGAGCCGTGGATAAAATGCCCTCGGTCCTTCATCCATAACTAGATAGATGTCCTACATAATTTGCAATTGTATTCTATTCGTCGACACTGATAATTGAAACTTCAAGAAAATATAACTTTTCAATTGAATTTCTCAGGTTATCTAACCACTATACTATGAGATACGCTTGTAAAAGTCAGAAGTTATATCGACCAAAACGTTGCGAAAATGACACTTCAGATGAAAACAGTAAAATTCATTACAATTCAGTTACGAGTATAAATATTACAGCAGTATAACATAAAAAGTTTGATAGTACATGTATAGAGATAACGAATTGACTTACGTATGAGAATATATTAATTCTAAGAAAAATCTGCATAAAAGCTAAAGAAGATTAAGAGTAAAATCTAAGTAATCAAAAGAAGTGTAATTGATTTTATCTTGAGTGTTATTTGTGCAACGTTTCGGTCAGATGACCCTCGACCGTCCTCAAGCATTTTGGGTCTTGTTTAAAAAAGAAAAAAGAAAAGTGACTGGCTCCGTACACGAAGATATCTACATAGCCATAAATTTTCTCCTTTCTTTTCCAAACAACAACCAACATGGTCAACGAGTGGTCGAAGGACAATCCGACCGAAACGTTGTACAAATAACACTCCAGATTAGTCCGATGAATACAAGTAATAAAATATAATATTATATTAAAATAAAAACTATATAAAATATAATATTATATTAAAATAAAAACTATATAAAATATAATATTATATTAAAATAAAAACTATATAAAATATAATATTATATTAAAATAAAAACTTCCAACGCTGTTTTTATTAAAACAACGCCACATCCATTAAGATAGTTTTAATATAAAAATTTGAATGCCAAAATAATAATCTTATATCATTCGTTTACATCTATGCTCACGGATTAATTATTTATATATACACTGCGAAGAGCATTGATGCACAAGATCGTTTTAACTTTCTTCCATGGTGGTGTATTGGAAGGATATGGCTTGTTAGTTTTAACATTGTTAAAACCAAGTTTCTCTCCTTCCTCCATAAACTCTAGAATCCTAACTTCTCCCAAGTCAAAATGAAAGGTGTATTGCGTGAAAAAAAGGTTAGCTTTATAAGTCTTCTTCGCCTCATTTATAAAATGGAAAACTTACGTCAAATATTAGAAAATACGAGGTGCTTAATAAGTTTTCAGACTTTTCGCGCGGGCACTTTTTTTGATAGTGCATAAATGAAACTCTAGTCCCCTCCTTCAGCTGCAACGGACTTGTTGTACAATTCCAACAAATTTTGGAAGACCTCTTCACAATCCGCTTGTATGATAATGTTAAAGCTTTTTTTTAATCTCCTTAATTGTCTCATAACGATAGCCTATAATGTTTTCTTTGGGTTTAAGGAATAACCAAACATGACAGAAAGCAAGATATGTACTATAGAGAGGGTGAAGTCTTGATGCCCATCTTAGTCAAATAGTTTGTGGTAAGGATGTGGTTGTGGACTGGTGCATTGTCCTGGTGAAACTGACACTGACCCGATTTGAACAGTGATGGCCTTTTCTGAGAAAATCTCTTCTTAGAACTCTTTTAAAACCTCAACATAGTATTCCTTCTTCACTGTCTGTCCAGTGGAAACCCAACGCATGTAGATCATGTCTGTGCTAAAAAAAGGAACATCATAAGTTTCTGGGATGATTTACTCTGTCTGGCCTTCTTGGGTTCGGGAGAGCCAGCATGGTTCCACTTAGAATTCTGTCTCTTGGTCTCTGGATCATAGCAATAGATCCATCTTTCATCACAGGTCAACAGTGCATCAAGAACTTCGGGATTTGAATTGATCTATCTGCTGTCAAGACAACGTCTTTCTTTTTGATATTCACATAATCAGTTCATTGTGAATTATTATGTGAACAGTACCAACACTGACATCAAACTGTACATTTATTGTCTCTATAGACACAGGGCAATCTTTATCAATGAAATTATTTATTTGGCCAATCAACTCCGGTGTTCTGACTTTCTTACTCCTTGCACACCTCTCGTCATCCCTCTAAAACTCCCTGCCTTCCTTGAATTTCATGCCACTCATAACCTTATGTTTGATCGATGCAAGATAGTCCAAAAGCAGTCGGAAACATTATTTATTTTTCTGTGGCATTTTGAGTTGAAAATAGAATTTTATTGCATATCGTTCTTATAAAGTATCCTCACGTTCAGATTATATTTTTAAATTCACAAGCTGTAACAATCGGGCTTTAGTTGAGTGTATTTTAATTCATGTTCTACCTGCTAATTTGAACGTGAAATCATAAAAATCAGTCAGTCATATCATGATGAATAGCAAAAACATACTGAATTCTCAAGAGTCTACGAGATTTTTAAATGCCTGTACAAAATGTCTACAAATTTATTGAATGCCCTTTGTATAGTAAAATAATTCTACTGCTCCAGGTCTGGCACAATCCTCTCCCTGTATAAGAGACAGATACATTCTAAGTACTGTTGTCATATCTGAGAAGGTTCCGTTAAATATCGATTCATTATTTAGAGACGATCACTTTGCTTCCCTACAGTCTTTTACATCACAAGTGCATTTGAGATGTTTTATCACTGCACAAGAAGAAAAACAGAGCCCATAAAATCAACAGTAGATTATTATATAAGACAGCAACGCGCCCGAAATAAATGTTTTAAGAGCACAATTAAACCATGATACTTGACTTTTGTATGTTTGACTTTAATTCAAGTTATTATGTAAAAATAATTTCATAAAATCAATAATTAATTCTTCGATAAAATAGGGCGCGTCTGAAATGAATGTTCATATATGGAGCAGAGTTGAACCATGGTACTGGCCTTTTGTAATTGAAAATTTAATTAAAGCCATTATTTACTAATAATTTTATAACATCAACAGTAGATTCTCGACAATGCAATGAAGACTAAAATATATTGTGGACTATGTACCTGTGGGGAGGTATGTCAGGCTCCCTCCCAATACACTGGTGAGGGTCCGTTACTAGAGCATGCTATAAATCGATTTGATTAAAAAACGAGCAATTTACCGGAGTTCGATGACCATAAAATTATGGGAGCGAAGGATATTTGTTTGTGTTCATTCAATCCCGGACAACGCTGTGTTTCCCTGCTAGTTATTTTTATACAGCTTTAAGATGCGGATGAATAACGCATGTATTAAATAATACTTACAAAATCTTAATGCAAACTACGTTAAAACTGGGCAACATATTCCTAAAAAATATTAATTTTAAATATAGGTAGTTTACTCAAATGTCTGTACGTATTTTCAGCCTGTAACAGGATCTTGTGAAATTCTAAGATGGTTTCTACATTAATTTATATAATTTATTGCTAATAATAATATTCGTTTCGAAATGCCTGTTAACATCAGGACTATATATAAAACACACGACTCTTTCATCCCTGTTAAAATAAGTTTAATCTATATAATTATTAAATTCCGTGGACCGTCCGTCCTTTCTTGCATTTTGTCTATCAAAAACATTGTTGTTATGGAAACCAGCTTGTATTCAATAAAATCCATTCCCCTTTCCACAGGTAAACCATAGTATTTGCTTAACTTGTAGACTATGTTTTGTGATGTGTTGGTTTCGATTCTTGCTGATGGCACTACAAACAATATTTGATTTTTTACTTTTAAAATCAGACTATATATTGGGTAGAATATAATATAAAATAATTAACTTTATAATAATAAATACGAAATCTGCGTGAATTAAAATCTCATATTAGAGCGTATTTTACGACCGGGCAACGCCGCACTCCCTGCTAGTTAGATTTTTTTTTTAAATAAATAAAAAACATGTATATACGTATATTCTATTTTTATTTATTTATTTATTTATTTAAAGTGTAAAGATCTATTTATTTTAAAATAAAAATATCTCCGATTTATTACTGCAAAATAATTGTCAGTAAAGTAACGAATGCTATCTGTTTGGAATCTGTTTATTTAGAATTGTAGTACAGGGCGACACAATTATATTTTAAAACACTTCTTTTCAAAATAGTTAATTAATTTGTTTTTTTTTAACTTACCGGTTTCTGTTGTACTATATTATTAGCAATAAAATAGCACACTTTGTTACAATGTATTTGAATACAATTATTAGTGTGCCTCGGGCGACTTTTATAAATATTCAGCAAGGGGAATAATTCATATCCAAATTGAAGAATATAATAATCATACAACTAATATTTTACTTTTCTTCTGCAAAATATTTACCAGATAGAGATTAGAACCGACCTTACTTCTTCCCGGACAACGCTTAACAAGAATGCTTGTAACTAAGAAGTTCATGGGTGCAACGCTTTGTTTTCAGAGGAAAAAAGAATGGGAGTTTTCCTTTTATTTCAGAAGAGATGTCGTTTTTATGAACGTGTCACGACGAGCCGATTTGTTTTTGGTTCATCTTTCTTCTGTAAGTTGCCTGTATTTTTATCAGCTTTCTTTTTTTTTCTCTGTTTGTTTGTTTACTATTGTTAGTTATCTTGATTTGGCAAGTAATTTTGGAATAATAGTATTGCGTGCCGATCTGATTGTCAAGTATCTTTACAAAAACATCTTTTGCGAATCATTAAAAAGAAAATGGCCGCCGCCAGGAGGTCTGCCTTTTTTTCTCTATTTTAAATGCACGAAGTCAACCTCTTTCAACTCTAAAAGTCCTTCTATATTATTCTACATTAGGCATTTTTCTCTTACTCCCTCTTTATTATACTATACTTCAATTGTTTTTCCCCTCTTTTTATTTCTCAGTTTTCATATTTACATAGAGTTTTTATGATAGTTTCATTTTATTCTCTAATCCCTTGACCTGGTAGTGAAGACAATTATTCTTGCTTCCTCGAAATCCATGAATACAGCTGACCCTTTTATCTTGTCGTTAGTAGTCCATAAAAGTACAAACGTACGGAACAACTTCCTACAAAACAACACATTCCTATTTCATATTATCATTAAATTATATCACTGTGACATATTAGTTCTCAGTGAATCACCTAATTTAGCGGATTTTAATCCTCAATACAAGATACGGGAAAATTTGAAAGAAAAACCATCTACGAATACGATTAAAAACGAAAATATTAGTAATTACCGTTTAAATTTAATTTTTCAGATGTGTGGTGGGGAAATAGATAAATAGCAAAAAGAAAAAAAGAACAAAGAAACAGGAAAATTGTCACATATATCGGGGTATCAAAATAAAAATTTAAAAAAACAGGCATAATGTCGACAGAATGTCGGCAGATAATTCATATATATACAATATATAAGGATGGAATACTGTTGCCATATCTGGGCAGGAGCTGCTAAAATAGCCTATCCTGCCTTGACAGAGTACAAAATAGACTTCGTGGCTTAGTGGGGTATGCCCTTTTCTCTACCCTGCAACCTCTCTCTCACAGAAGAGACGTTGCGTGCCTATCCTTGTTTTATCGTTATTTCCATGGCAGGTGCTCCTCTGAACTCCAATCTGTGGTCCCCCCTCACCAATCTTTCACGAAAAACACCCGTCTAGCTGAATCCACTGTGAAAAATGTCCCCCACTCTGTATTTGTGCCTAAATCAAAACGCGGATTCCATGAACAAAGCTTCTTTCTTGGAACTGCACGCCTGTGGAACTCTGTTCCGTCTGCCTGCTTCCCACCGGACTACAACTTGGATGTCTTCAAGTCCAATGTTAACAAATTCCTAATGAACCGCCCCCTTAAGTAAACACTTCATCAAATCTCCACACTAACGTACTGTACTTGCAATAACCCTTATCCCTGAGTGGCTTCCGGGCCTTGATAAGTGGTGATCACTGTGTAAAAAAACCCAAAAAAACACAAACTTTATACAAGTAAAAAAAAACTACATGTTAGAGCTTATCAGAAATATAGTCTACCTAGATTGTACAAAAGTTGTGTTAGTTATGAATTCAAATGCCAGTGTTGTGCTGACTTTGTGCGTCAAACTCTTCAGCGTCTGAGGGTCAAACTGGATCAGCATGTACCTGCACGAATTCGGAAGTCATGCATGTCCAATAAAAAATATCGTTGAACACATCCGGGCATTTATGAAATACATCCGGATCTTTACTTACATCTGGCCACCCGCCGATCCAGGAATCGGCGATCGGTCAGCATTTGCTCGACAACAAATTGCGTGGAGATGCCTGTTCGGATAGTTGGTTTCCTATTATACGCAGGGTTCGCTCTAAACATTTACTGAATATCTTGTGGTCCTTGTGTGTTACGATGCGTTACTCCTCGCTCTGTAGGCAGAAAAAAAAGCTCTCCCAGAAATTAGTGTTATTTAAAGAGCTCTAATATATATACACACTTTTTTACTTATATGAATTTGTGTAATTTATAAATATATATGCCCATATTCTGACAACATTATGCCTGTTGCTATTTTTCTATTGCCCCTCCCCACATCTGAAAAATTAATTATAAACGATAATTACTAATATTTTCGTGTTTACTCGTATTCGCCGATGGTTTCTCTTTATGATGTATCAGTCGAAAGTCATCTCAAAGTTTATTTGAATAGTTTTTTTAATCCCTAATTTATCAATTTACTCTTAAAAAGCTTTATCAACGGCTTTTTCACTTTCTCCTCAAATTTAAAAAATATTTATACGATTGATGTCTCTACTAAGAATGATTCGACATATCTTGTTAACAGTTGTTATTAAATTTTGTACCACAGAAATACAGTGCTCGTTGTAATGTAGATATATAATAATCTCAATAGGCATAGATATCCTAGAGCTATTTTTATATTGAGTAAGATGATTGATAATTTTGAATTAGAATTCAAAAATTGATATCGGTCTCACAAGGAAGAACAAATCAATGATTTTGTTTGTTCTTCCTTGTGAAACCGATTTTTTAATTTTTAATTTTAATTATAAATTATCGATCATCTTACTCAAGTTATATATATATATATATATATATATATATATATATATATATATATATATATATATATATATATATTAAATGCTCTATTGGAGAATGTAACTCCAAAAATAATACATACATTGGGCATACAACAACAACGTTGTCCCGGCGAATAACTATGCACCTTAACGACACAAGCGCGATTTACAAACATTTAAAAAAAGAACATAGCTGTCCCCCCTCCAATGTTAGAAAGGTCCTCGTTGACAACACAAAAATTATACAACGGGAAAATAATGTAAAAAAATTAAAGATTCTTGAAGCGTCGTACATTAGAACTCTTCAACCTAATATAAATGACATTGCATTTCAAAAAAGCAGTAACGTTCTGAAATGTCTTGCGTAGTCCGTGTTGGACGGACTTCGTACATGGTGTCTACGAACTTGCTGGTTTTAACACTCGAATTTTTAATCGACTTTTATTCTTAATCGACTTTTATTTTAACTCATCACTGACTATATATATTTTAGTTTTCATTTTTAATCCTCATTTTCGCAATCCTGTATTTTTAACACCTGATGATGATTCGTAGACGAATCGAAAGCGCTCGTAACAGCAACATGTATGGATCCTTTATTAATATTTTTGATTTTGAAACAAAAAAGACAATACGAAAAATTGAAAAATTAATAAAAAGAATTATAAGACAAAATGTCTCCGTTGTATTTAATAATATTTGCTTGAATGAAAAAATGCTGCCTAAATATACCAATATATATATATATATATATATATATATATATATATATGGCAGCGAAACAAACAAACAATGCTAGGAACTTTTTGATCTCGCAGCATTATATTGTGATGCATTTTGTCTTGCTGCGGGACGTTCCCTTTTTTGGTAACTTTTTGTATCAATGCGGTTTTCCCTTTGGCCATCGATTTTGATGCTTTGGTTTTATCAACACATTCTTGGGATTTGAATTAGTTTTTATATAGGGTATTGGATGTTTTGCCCTGCATTCACGTTTTTCAGCTATTTAACATTTGCGATCTTGTTATTTTCATATATTGCTCGACAAGCGTTTTGTTGCCGTTGATGTCCATCGTTCTCTTCTTGTTCTTCCTCCGCTTACGTATTAATGCAACTGACTTCATTATTTTAAAAGTCTCATTTTGTTTGTATTCTTCCAATTTGTATCGGTTTGATCTCAGTTTTCCTCTTATTTTACTATCACTTTTTAGTTCTTCATATTTATTCATAAGCTGCATTTCCTTTTTTACAATGTTTGCTGTTGTCTATCGTGTTATTTACAGCTTTTGTTCTTTTTGAAGTTTGTTTATCTGAGTTTGCAGTCAAATTTCCCATCCAGGTTTTGTCGGTTTCTTATTTTATGAGGCTTTGTTCATACTTTTTGTTTCGTATTTATTAATTTGAATGCTGTATACATAAAGTTTTTAGACTTGTGATAAAGTCTTATATTATTATTATTTTTTTAATGATATTATTAATATTATTATTAATATTATTATTATTGATATTATTATTTTTATTATTATTAATATCATTAACATTATTATTATTATTATTATTATTATTATTATTATTATTATTATTATTATTATATACAAGCACTGATCACAAAAGTATTTATCAGTGACTGAGTATTGGGAGTCTGGGTGACAACAAATCTTTATCGATGTAGAGTACTCTTAATCTTTTCCTATAAGCATCATGCGTTTTCGCAATAACTGCTCACCTTAAACAATCATTATTCTTCCCTCAAATTTAAGCATCAACAATTCCCGTACTCTCCTAATCTTCCAAGTGCAGGTCTGGTTATTGATCTCTCTAACGTCGGTCTTTTATCCTTCTTGAACCTTCACGACACGTTTTGTGTAGTATCAGATGGGACTGGTGTAAGGACATGCGTATGTGTATAGCAGTTTAAAATGCAGTGTATTAAAGGGTAAATTTATTGGATCATTTGTAGTTTTCAGTTCGATTTTGCTCTTGTGATTTGCTTTCTATATGGGCTAGCGGGTGGTACCCGGCGTTGCCCGGGTGTTTGTTGGTGTGTGTGTTTTTGGGTAAATCGTTGGCCGGGTGGTGGTTTTTGGCGCGCAGTTGCAAAATAATAAAGTGTGAAAAAAAGTGCGACTTTGCAGGTGCCCGTTTTTGACGAGTTAATGACGTCAACTTTGAGTGCAGGATAGTGTTTTATTTATTGCGAGTCTGTTCTCTTCTTTTTTATACGAAAAAGCTTAATGCACATGCGGCGATCGAAAATTGTTGAATATTTATCTTTTCAAAGTCGGCAAATTAAATAGATAGCCGACCCTGGTTGTTAACTCGTAGATATTGTCATTTAGGCGCGATATAAAAAGTTTTAAGAAGTTGTGAGGCGACCGATTGGTTCTCGGAAAAAAAGCTTTTCTTGGACATACACGAAAACGCACACACACACAAACATTTTATAGATGGTAATTTTTCTATTTCATAATGCCCATGATGGTTGGTTTTCGTAATATTATTAATATTTCTACTCACCAGGACTTATCATACAGGCTATCATCGGATAAGTCACTGACAAAACCTGCGGGTTTTCCTTGAGTCTAAGTGCCAAAAAGTCTCCCCAGATATCCAGTAATCTTCAACTTTCATGACTCCTAGATATGACCTTAAACTATATCCGATAGTGAGGCCCCAGCTTGTGGGCTTTGGGAAGTGTGGAGCCACCTCTTAATCGCCATTACTCCCAGATCCACTCTAACCTGGAGTGGTAGTACCTGTTAGGGTTCCAACTATATGTTAAAAAGAAACCGACTTGAAAACAAAAACAAAAGCAAAACAAATATATTCTATAAAGACTTTTTCTTCAAAATCACTGGATTTGGCATTAAATAACCTGAAAAGGGTTGATATGCCGTAAAACAAAAACAACCAAAAAACCAACTAACTCTCTTGTTTACATTTGCAAATGCTTTTGCTTTGTCGCAAATGTCACTTATCATTGAATTCTCTCTTACAATGACTATGGTCTTCACTGACATTGTGGTGGTTACAAAATTCTCCGAGGACACAGTAATCGTCGCACACATCCGGTGTATGGTTTGCTTTATTGATTCTACACTAGTTTTAACATCTTCCTCGATCCTTCACGGTGGGTTGGTGTGGCGTAAGTCGTCAGAGAGTAGAAAATATATTTTATGAGATCTATAGAAATTAATAATAACTAGCGTTATTAGTCAAAAGAAATAGGATGACAACGTTTTTAAACATCGATATACTATACTATATTGACCACGTTCTTAAACGATACATTAATTTTTTTTTTATATTATTTCTTACTCCTCCACTCATTTTCCTCTTTGAAACATTGAATTTTAATAAAGATAAAATAACATTTTCGAAGTGATTATTCGTTTCCGTCTGTTATCGCATTCTTTCTCTTTAAACATATATAAATATATTTTAAAACAATAAAACATAATACCTCAACGATTAATAATGTATATATATATATATATATGTATATATATACATATATATATGCATATATATAATTTACCAAATATATGTATATATATATATGTATATATTTACTCACTCACACACATATATATATGTGCGTGCGTGCGTGCGTGTGTGTGTGTGTGTGTGTGTGTGTGTGTGTGTGTGTGTGTGTGTGTGTGTGTGTGTGTGTATAATTTACCAGATAAAATGACCAGGCGGGTATTAAATTGTTTTTTTTAAATATTGCTACTTATAAAAAATTTAATTGAAATTCATTTTTCTTTCAAATTTTCGAATAGCAAAATATACATCTTCAGGAAATTTGACAGTTGTATTTTGTGTTGTTTTTGTTTTTAATATTTTATTTCTTTTTATATGCCATGATGGTGGAAATCACAAGCATGACTTGAAATGTTTGGAGTTAAATCAAAATGATATATGTTTGTCCGATTACAGCTTTTAATGTTTGTCGAACACATTTGTGAGAAAAAAGGAATTCACTGCGTAAAACACTCGACAATAATTTAATGTGTTCGTTACAACTCTACTTTCAACCGAGTCGTTGTTTGTTTCGTTCACCACACTCTTTTCTTCTACCTCTTCTTTTACACACGTCAGTTTGCTTTAGTGACTAAAAATCGTCTGTCCTCCCGCTTCCCTTTCCTCGTTATTTATGGAACCAGGGTACGAGATTCTCCGAGATTCCCCGAGATTCCACGAGACTTTTTTCCACATAAAAGCATGCGGGCGCCATCTTGATTCTCAATTTGTGCTCTGCAGGCACAAACGCGCAGCCGCTTTAACGGTAAGCCACTTCTTTATCCACACTCCCCCCCTGGTCTCATGATCACAGAGACGGCAGGGGGTGGCGATCGCCGCCGTCGGGTGCTTCTGCGAAGGGGGACAATGCTGCTCTTGTCTACGCGTGCGCTCTCATCCACCGCCTGATGGTCGGGGAAGGCTTCATCTCCGTGGAGGCTACTGATATCAGAGTCACTGCTTGATAGGGATGGTGCAAACCAAAACGATGCCCCACTCGTCTCAAAGTCAGAGTCACTCTCATTGTCCACTGGAGGTGGTACATGTGTCGCCGGCCGTAGGTCCCTAATGTGACAGGGTACGCTATCAACCTGGACACACTGCTGACTCACTATATCGGTCACTGTGTCCCGTTTATATTTGTCAGTACATCGGTTTCCTGGCGGCTTCACCCAGACAGCATCCCCTTTGGCATATCGATTCCCTTCTATCTCAGTGGCCACAGTTGTATCGGGGTGGATTCCTTTTTCTCGGATACGGTACTGATAGATTGCTTTTGCAGGCGTCGTTCCTGGAGAGACGCCATCCTTCGGCATGAGATTATACCAGTACACAGCTTCTGCGATGTTGCACTGCTTCCTGGCTGCAATTGTTTTGATGCTGCGATGGATTCTCTCAGCTATACCATTGCCAGAAGGCACATAAGCGCATCTAAGCCGCAGCCGCAGCCGCACACCCCATTCTTGTAAGAACTGCCTCATCTGGTGGCTGCAAAAGGCTAGGTCGTTGTCCGTCAGCACTTCATCGGGCGCACCTCTTTTACAGAACACGGATGACAGCTGGCGAATAATGTTGCAAGATTCCTGGCGCCCGAGGAGTCTCCAGACTGCGAAACGTGTAGGCGCACAATCGATGAGGGTAAGAAAGTGGTTGCCACCGTAGTGTGTGATGTCCATGCCCACTCTCTGCCACTTACCACTCACTCCCAACTCCCCTTTCTTCCATCGTACTGGAGCTGGGTCGATGGATTTCCACCACTCTCCGGATATCTTTTTTTTTCTACTCCTGGATCAGTCATCTTGACAAAGTACAGTGTCCGCTTGATGCCAGGATGTCCACACTGTCGATGAATGTCCATGATGCGCGCTGCATCCACATTGCACACAACTGCTGCACATGTGTTTTGCAGATTATCATAATCTCTCGAGCACCAGCCAGAAGTCATCGTTGCGGGACTCTTGTCAGAGCATCTGCCCTGTTGAGCGTAGACCTAATAAACACTACGTCCACGGTCAGGTCGTACTCTGTGATGGTGTCGACTAAGGTGGCAAACCGTCTTCGAATTAACATCTCACTCGATGCTCGTGTCGTCAGCCTTAATGCATCGGTTATCCACCGATGAGTGCATGCCGAGTCTGTCATGATATGTAGAACCTTAGCTTGCCATTGAAGCTCCAAGTTAACGCCCTCCAATGTGGCATCATGTTCGGCCAGGTTTATGTGCCTCGAATCATTCTCTGGCCGAAGCCAACAAGCATCTTAAATAATGGAATCATTAACTGCAAGGACAACTCCAAGGGCCAGTGAACTAGCATCCACCCAGACCGTGAACTCATTCCCGATGACGCACCACTTTCCCTGAACGGGGTCATCACTGGTCACCCTGGACACAGTCTCTGTCAACGTGCTCCTTAGGGTTACATCGTGTACTGCATCATCTCATCCCGACGACACGGCTGTTGCACGTTTTTTTATGGCCGCCACGGCTACCCTGAGCCAACCGCACACAGGGAAATGGCCTACCATCTTTCCACAAAGCGAAAACACTGTTCGTCGAGTGATGTTTGATGGGACCTTGGTGACGTGACTTCCTCTTCTCCAGCAAAGTCCCTCCTTGCTATTGCGCACGTTCAGGCCGAGAACTTTTGCTCCATCGCACAGACGCTCTGGTTCCTTGCATGTCAGTCCAAAGCTCCCAAAGTGCATTCTAACTGATTGCGCTGACATGAGGCTCTCATTGACGAATATATCATCGATGTATGAGGATGTTGCCTGTTGTACTGTCTCATCTTGCTGCCGGATAGCATGCATGATTGCTGTCATAATGCCTGGTGCTACATTTAGACCGAACCCTAGCCTGGTTAGACAATATCGGGTTCCTCCAATAATGGCCACAATTTCTTCTCAATGCGTATTTGCAGATAGGCCCTGCGTAGATCCAGAGTTGCCACGTTCGATCCCTGCTGTCGCCACTCCCTTAATTTTAGTGCACACACATCAGCCCTTGTCGTATATTGGTCGACATGCTCATTTAGATCACGGTAGTCTAGGACGGGGCGGACCTTTTGTTTGGTCTCTTGTACGACGGCCATCAAGAGAATCAGCCCTCGCGGGGGGCCAAGCTCATCCTCTGGGTATGGAAGAAGCCAGCCATTGTCGATCCACGTTTGCAGTTCTTCTTCATACTGTTCCCTTAGCCACATGGGTGGAGGATATTCCGATAACCGATTCCGCAAGGATATTGGTGGCTGATCGTTTGACCACTTCCAAGACGCCGTCCATGCATTGGTGTTTCTATCATACTCTGCATGAAAGTCAGGATCGTCGAGAGTTATGGCATGTTCCTCACATCGGGAGAACTGTACCTTGCCGGTTCTGTCCACAGTAATTCCACCCAGTTGTGTAATCAAGTCCATACCCAGGAGTAGGTCGTGCCCGAGAAGCTCTCCCTCCACAACCAGGGCTCGCACGGCTACTGCAGGCCCGTCGTTGATGCTTGCGCGGATAATGCTCACCCCACAAGAGGCTAGTGAACTTCCGCCTACAGTTAGTACAGGAATTCTCTCTGCTTTCCAAGTGGCACAGCATATCTTGCTTACGAGAGTCTGGGTGTACCCAGTGTCCACAAGCGCGAGGCGCTCGCTTCCATTAATGTGTATGCTTACAGTGGGTAGCGCCCTGCTCAATGACGATCTGGAGAGAAGACTGGCGCTGTAGCTTCTTCCCCATGCCCGTTTCCCGGACAGGTGCGGGCCAGGTGTCCGCCTTTTTTGCACTGCGGCCCGTCAAGTTTCCGAGTTGGTTGACGTAACGAAAGACAATCACGGGCATAATGGTTGGGTCCTCCACACTTATAGCAGGTTGTAGCTGCGCCCAGGTCCTGCAATCCAACCTGTGATGGTTGTACAGCTGCCGCTTGGTCTATAGTGTTAGGGCTTTTCTTTAGTATTGCTCGTGCTCGCGCCAATACTTCCGATATGTCCATCTCGTCCACTTGGGATGAGGCACGGAGCAGATCTTCCACACTCTTAAGTAATCCTGCAACAAAGGCGCACACCAAGCCTTTGTCTGACATCCCTCCAAAAAGGACCGATAGCTTTTTTAGTTCGGCCAGATACACATCTACCGTTTCCCCGGGATGTAATTTTCGGGCCATGAATTCCTTCCATGCAGTAACTGGATCTAACGCAAATGCTGTAAAAAAGGCTCGCTTGATGCAGGCAAAATCTGTTTTCTTTTAATCAGCCAACTGCTGGTATACTGCATATGCTCCCCCAGTGAGGCGCATTGGGCCCACGCATTCCATACGCTTCAACCCACTGAGCTGACATATTAATTCTGCTTTTACCACCCATTCCTGCACTGAGTGATCAGTGTTACTGCTATCAAACAGGGGAATTAGCTTGGGGTCAAATCCTGACGTCATGCCGGAATAGCTTGTGTTTGTTACAACTCTACTTTCAACCGAGTCGTTGTTTGTTTCGTTCACCACACTCTTTTCTTCTACCTCTTCTTTTACACAAGTCCGTTCGCTTTAGTGACTTAAAATCGTCTGTCCTCCCGCTTCCCTTTCCTCGTTATTTATGGAACCAGGGTACGAGATTCTCCGAGATTCCCCGAGATTCCCCGAGATTCCACGAGACTTTTTTCCACATAAAAGCATGCGGGCGCCATCTTGATTCTCAATTTGTGCTCTGCAGGCACAAACGCGCAGCCGCTTTAACGGTAAGTCACTTCTCTCTCCACATTCAAGATTAAACGGTAACAAAGACAAGACGCGTGCTAAATTGCTTTTAATAAATATGGCTATTTATTTCAAATAAATTGTAATATATATATATATATATATATATATATATATATAAAAGTGAACGTGTCTGTCTGTGTGTCTGTCTGTGTGTCTGTGTGTCTGTCTTTCTGTGTACATTTCCCTACGCAATAACTCTGTCAATTTTTAGTCTATAGACTGGAAATTTTAAATACCGGGTACTGAGATTTGGGAAAATCGATGTGACGGGTGTCAGCCAGAAATTTGGCTGTTAAGGGGTCAAATTTCAACGATTTGACCTTTAAGCACTCTACCAAACTTCTCCGACAATTTTGGGTCTAGACACTTGAAATTTTAGATATAGGTTCCTTGAACCTGGATCCAACTTAATAAAGTGATTTGAGCCCGAAACAATAAATTTTAAGGGGTCATAATAGGGGTCAAAGTTTTAAAAAATTAACCATTTTTTTGTTTTTTTGCTTTTTTTGCTTTTTTTGCACAGCATACACCTCCAAACACCCGAGCAACGCCGGGCACCCCTGCTTGTATATATATATATATATATATATATATATATATATATATATATATATATATATATATATATGTATACTCCCTTCGTCGATTTCGACGTATGAGGTTCGCTACAACTAAATTACTTGGAAACCCAATCAGATGATTTGTTTAAAGTAGTGAAGGCTTTGTGTAGAACTAACCCCACTGCTAAGCTCCATCAGCGCAGACGACTGCCACAAGACAGAGTATACAATAGACTGCAGGGCCTTGCATCATTTTTTCCAGATGCATGTCTTAACGAAGACTAGGGGTGCATCGCTCCCAGTGAATTAATGCGCCTCCAGATACCAACCTAAATATGTATATACATCGCCTAACCTTTCCAAATGATCACCCATCTGGAACTGGCTAGGTTCAACGTAGCTTAACTTTGGTGATCTAGCGCGAGAACTGGTCTGTCAAATTGACATGTATATATATATATATATATATATATATATATATATATATATATATATGTGTGTGTGTGTGTGTGTGTGTATTCTTTTTGGCGTCGACAGGTTCCAGGTAGCCTGATGAAGTCTTTTTGACTGAAACAGATGGCTACTTGTAGCGACCATATGTAACTGTTTACCCCAAATAATATATATATATATACATATATATATATATATACATATAACATTCCACCACTTATTGTAAGTAACAAACATATTCGAGCTGACATCAAACCTATAACCTACAGACAGTGAGTCAAATACGATTTATATTGGGCTAGTTCTACACTATTTTAATAAGTGTTTAAAAACTTACTTTTTTTTAGCGTAAGTCATTTGTCATGTGAACAATTCACGTATGCGTAATCTTGAAATAGTTGAAAAACATATAAAACACCGATTACCCGCACGTACCAATATTCTATCAGTCCTTCTTGCTCAGTCTAAAAAGACGCATGGATATATTTTTTTTATTTAATGCAGAATTCCTATTTATTATAAACAGATATTAAACATGACGTAAAATTCCTTAAAAGGAAATGAATTAAACAAACGGAAAGAAACAGCTCACTTCTTGTAAGTAAAAATAAGAAAAGCATATCTGAGAAAATTGACCATGTCCTATCTGCTTATCCTTCAGCTTACATTCACGTATGTAGAGACTTCAATGTTCACACTGTGGAATGATTAACCCACTCAAACAAGACCGATGATGAGGGGAGGTTCTGTCATGATTTCTCCATTGCTGATGACCTCACACACATGATTCACGAACCCACCTGTGTGCCCGACACTGACACCCAGTATGCGAGTCTCCTAGACCGCTTTCGCACAACTTGCCCTGAACTATGTTCAGTTTCCCTTTATTCACCTCGTGGATTTTCCGATCACTCTGTTGTATCAATTAAGATAAAAATGAAATGTAATAAGTCTTCAGACGTACCTCTCCATCGTACAGTATATCGATACTCTATGGCTGACTGGGATAGCTTCCGTACATTTATATCAGATCTACCTTTGCGTTCCATGTTTAAAAAGGATGTGTCCTCTATAATATCAGACCTGACAGAATGGTTAATTGTATGTATAGACCGTTTCATACCCTTGAAAACGTTCCAGCAAAAACCTAACAGCCAGCCATGGTTCTCTCCAGAATGTGTTGCTGCCATTGCGCACAGAAATCACTTTTTCCACTGCTTCTAATGTAATAGATGTATTGAGACTAACGCCTCCTTCAGAACTGCATGCAACCATTGTAAGACAGTAATAAAGAACGCAAGAGAGTTGTATGCTCAGTCCGTCATGTCAAAAGTAGCTAAGCAGCAGCTTGGTTGCCACCAGTTTTGGCAAATAGCAAACAGGATCCGGAACAGAAGCGCGTGCTCTATTCGCACTATCATCAATGGACCTGAGGCAACCTCGTCAGCATCAGGCAAAGCCAAACTCTTTGCCAAGAACTTTGCAGCTAATTCCACCCTTTGCGGCTAAGGCCGCAACCTCCTGATATTTCCTCCTGTATCAGAAACACCCTATGTGATATACAGATATCTGTATGTGATGTTGTCAAGCTAATCAAAAACTTTGATTCCAGTAAAGCAACCACCTCTTATGGCATTCCAATTATAGTACTCAAAAACTTTAACCAGAACTAGCGCCCATCCCTACAAAACTGTTTAAACGTTGTCTTAAGGAGCATTGCTTCCCATCATCCTAGAAAGAAAAAGCTTCGTGAACATTAGTCTGAGATGCCGGAAATTTTCTGTCTCTATGTCTATCCTTGCGGCCATGTCACTAGTAAGGGTGCTGGAGGTAAACGTTTTCATCTGGGCTGACGCTACCCGCCTAATAGTTAGGGATCCAAACCTTGGATTAACCACTAAGGAGGCTGTTCTATTAGCAGGTGCAAAGAACTGGGGTGGCTGTATTACTATACCGATACTACCGGTCAGTGCGCAAGCCTTCTAGACCTTTTTCTCTCAACTTCCCCGGAGCTCTGCTCATGTGCTGTTCTATCTCCTCTGGGATCCTCCGACCACTCCGTTGTATCAGTTAAGATAAAAATTAAATATAATAAGCCTACAGATGTACCTCTCCACCGTACTGTATACTGATACTCTATGGCTGACTGGGATAGCTTCCATACATTCATATCTGATATACCTCGACATTCTATGTTTAAAAAGGATGTGCCCTCTATAGTATCATCATGGTAACTTGTTGGGATAGACCGATTCATACCATCTATAAAAATTCCAACAAAAACCTAACAGCCAGCCATGGTTTTCCCCTGAATGTGCGGCTGCCATCGCACACAGAAATCACTTTTTCCATATCTGCCAACGTAATAGATGCACTGAGTCTAAAGCTGCTTTCAGGACCGCCGGTAACCACTGTAAAGAGTAATAAAAAAGGCAAGAGAGCTATATGCTCAATCCGTTAAATTCAAAGTAGCTGAGCAGCGGCTTGGTTCCCACCAATTCTGGCAAATAGCATATAGGATCCTGAACAGAAGCGTTCATTTTATCGCAACCATTAGCAATGGTCCAGAGGTCATCTCCTCGGCATCCGACAAGGCAAAACTATTTGTCAAAAACTTTGCAGCAAATTCTACCCTATGCGACGAAGGCCATCAACTCCCGGTATTTCCTCCTACAACACACACTACGCTAGGTAACATGCACATATCTGTGCGTGAGGTCGCCAAGCTAATCAAGAACCTTGATTCCAGTAAAGCAACTGGCCCTGACGATATTCCAATTATATTATTAAAAAAGCTACAACCAGAACTTGCCCCCATACTTACCAAACTGTTTAAGCGTTGCCTTAAGGAGAAGTGCTTTCTAACACTCTGGAAAACCTCATCAGTATGCCCTGCATTCAAGAATTCAAGTGATAAGTCATCTCCCTCTCAATACAGACCAAAAAGTTTCCTGAGTGTCATGAGTAAGATGCTGGAATCCATATTAAACAGAGGAATAGTCACCCATCTCAGCAGAAATAACCTTCTTAGTGACATGCAATATGGCTTCCGTTCTGCTAGATGTACAGCAGACGTGCTAACAGTTATATCACATAGAATTAGCGAATCTCTCGACAAAGGTTTCATTTCTAGGACAATTTATCTTGACATACAAAAGGCCTCTGATAAGGTATGGCAGAAAGGTCTACTCCACAAGATTTCCAGCTACGGCATAAGTGGAAATGTTTTCTCTATCATTAAATCATTTCTCTCTGATGCGCTCATAATAGTAGTGGTTGATGGACAGAAATCAGGCCCACAGTATTAATGCCGACGTCCCTCAGGAGTCATTCCTGGGCCCAACTCTCTTCTTGATCTACATCAATGATCTCCCAAAACACATACTTAAATCATTCGCTGATATCTATGCTGATGACACGACCATCTATGGCAACATATCAAAGGCCGTAAATGACAACGTTCTCTCTAATTCTCTCTCCTCAGATCTTGAGCGTGTTGTTCAGTGGGGGAAGAGGTGGCTGGTTACCTTTAATGCATCTAAAACCAAGCTCCTATCTTTACATCATCAACGCTCTGATCCCCATCTGGCATCAATTGAAATGGATGGCTCTCGTCTAGGGGAGGCCCCATGTTTTGTGCAAGCTTCTGGGGTTGACCTTTACTTCTGATCTGAAATGGAACATATACATCAAGTCTGTGGCCAAGGTAGCTTGGAAAATGGTGGGATCCTTCTACGGCTCTAGAAGATATTTCACTTATGATGCGATTCTCTATCTGTATAAAAGCCAAGTACGTCCAAGGATGGAGTACTACTTCCACATCTTGGCAGGAGCTGCTAAAACAGTCTATCCTGCCTTGACAGAGTACAAAATAGACTTCGTGGCTTAGTGGGGGATGTCCTTTTCTCTTCCCTGCAACCTCTCTCCCACAGAAGAGAGGTTGCGAGCCTATCTTTGTTTTATCGTTATTCCCATGGCAAGTGCTCGTCTGAGCTCCATTCTCTGGTCCCACATCGCCAATCTTTCACGAAAAACATCCGATTAGCTGAAACCACTGTAAATAATTTTCCCGACTCTTTATCCGTGCCTAAATCAAAACATAGATTCCATGAACACAGCTTTATTCTTAGAACTGTGCGGCTGTGCACTCTCTGCCGCTCACCTGTTTCCCCACCCACCCGAATTCAACTTGGATGTCTTCAAGTCCAAGGTAAACAAATTCCTGATGAACCGCCCCCTTAAGTAATGACACCTTATCAAATCTCCAATACTAACTATTACTATGATATTATCCCAGTGATTACTGTACACACAATAACCCTTGTCCCCGAGTGGCTCCTGGGCCTTGATAAGTGGTGACTCCCATTTAAAAAAATGTCATTAGTATGCCTTATATTTAAGAAATCAGGTGATCGCACATCTCCTTCTCAGTACAGGCCAATAAGTCTCCTGTGCGTCATGAGTAAGTTGCTGGAATCTGTTAAATAGGGAAGCAATCAACCTTCTTAGCAAAAATAACTTTCTTAGTGACACACAATATGCTTTCCGTTCTGCTAGATCTACAGCAGACGTGATTACAGTTATATCTCACATCATTAGCGAATCTCTCAACAGATCTCCAGCTGGAAATGTCTTCTCAATTATTAAATCATTTCTTTCTGATATTTTTATAAGAGTAGTAGTTGAGAGGTAAAAATCAGAAGCTCACAGTATTAATGCTGGAGTCCCACAGGGGTCCATCTTTGGCCTAACACTCTTCCTGATCTACATTAATGATCTTCCAAATCACATACTTACATCATTCTTAGACATTTATGCTGATGTCACTACCATCTATGGTAGCACATCTAAGACCGTAAACGACCAAGTTCTCTCCGATTCTATCTCCTGTGATCTTGAACATGTGTTACAATGGAGAAAGGAGTGGCTGGTTACTTTTAATACATCTAAAACAAAGCTTCTATCTTTACATCATCAACGCTCTGATCCCCATCTGGCATCAATTGAAATGAATGGCTCTCATTTTTGTTTGGGGGGGACCCCATGTTTTTACAAGCTTCTGGAATTGAACTTTACTTCTGATATCAAATGGAACACGTAGATCAAATATGTTGCCAAGACCGCTGCAAAAATGTTGGGATCCTTCTATCAATCAAGTAGATATCTCACTTCTGATGCAATTTTCTATCTATATAAGATCCAGGTCTGTCCTAGGATGGAGTACTGTTGCAACATCTGAGCAGGAGCCGCCTTGATAGAGTTAAAATTGACTTTGTAGCTTCATAGGGGGTGTCATTTTCTCTTCCCTGCAACCTCTATCTCACAGAAGAGATTTTTGTTAGGGAAACATAATAAAGGTATTTGCAGCTTCTCTTACAATTTTCGGACTTTAATCATGTCAGATCACACTTTATTTTCTTTTGATGGATTGATTTTCGCTATTTCCTCCGATGAGTTAAGGGCATAATAGAATAACTGATTGATATAATAATTAAGTGATTGATTTTGGTCTACGAAACAGATACTGTCAAGAATTGTCAATGTCAACTGAATTTACAGAATAAATTATAAGATGGGCAACATCATGAATTTGGGAATATAGTTTTTTGTCATTTATTCATTATATATATTTGTGTGTTTATGTGTGCATATATATGTGCATACATATGTGTATATATATCATGTATATATGTATATGTGTATATATGTGTATATATGTGTGTATATATATATAAACATATGAAAAACGTGCATATATACATATGCGCCCAACGTGCCTATACAAACTAATACTCATATATACGTAATGTAACTATATCTACATATGCAAATTCACGTATGAATATTACATACACCTATATATTTTTTTAATTGTTCTTTGCTCATGTTCACGCCTTACAAACATATCGCTACTTGAAAGTAAATGGTTACTATTTGGGGCCATGCTTGGGAAAGATTAACAAGATATTTACATTTAAACTTCTGCATATAATTACAGTCATGGAAGCTTGCAGAAGGAAGGAAATTCCAAAGTCTAGCTGTTCGAGGGAAGAAACTATAAGAATAGAAAGCTTTCCAGCATTTAGGAATATCAACAGTGACGGGTGAGGTCTTATTGCTAAGCGGATGTGTCGGAGATATGTACGTCGTGGGGTTGCAAGTGCAACAAGTTCATCAGAATATATTCCATTTAAATATTTGTAAAACAGCCACAGTGATGCAACATTGCGGCGATGGGACAGACGCTGGAGCTAAGTTGATAGAGTGGGACCGATGAAATTGGCAACTCTTTTTTGGACCCTATATAAGAGGGATAGACTAGTAGTTGATGTACCAGACCAGATGTGGTAACAATACTCCATGCAATGGCGAATGGTGGCTTTGTAAAGGTATAAAATACTCTCAGGTGTGAGTAGTCTTCATGCTTGATAGAGGAAACCTAATTTCTTTGCAGCAGTATTTCCAGTGTCCTCTGTGTATTTTTTTCAGTTCATATTGCCCGCAAATGTCAGGCGGAAGAGTTTGAAGGTAGAATCCTCAGATTGGGTACTGTTTGTCCTTTTGGCGGTTGGGGAGAAATCTTGTAATTGTTAAAGGAGAGCAGCTTAGTTTTACTAGCATTAAATGTTACCATTTATTTGCGGCCCCATTCCACTATAGTCTGGAGGTCATTTTCTAACAATTCTGCCATTGTCTTAGATTTATGTACATCTGTCCTTCCCTCATCCATATTATAGATCATTGTATCATCAGATAATATACAAATGTTGGACACATTATTATCTGGGAGGTCGATTATGAATATCAGGAATAATAATGGTCCAAGGATCAACTTCTGAGGCACTCCGGGATTAATGTTATGCTGCTTGGATGTAAGTCCGTCAATGACAATCTGTACGGTTCAATTGTTTAAGAAGGATATATTTATATTTAGTATATGTCCAGTTAAACCTAACCTTTTATTTTAAGGAATAAGATCAGACCCACACGCCTTTGAATGTCTAAATAAGCACACACACACACTCTCACACACACATATGCATACAATACATATATGTGCATCTCTCAGCATTCCAGCAATTGTATACGGCTGTGGTTCAGGAAATAAATAATGGTATCAGGCAATCTTACTTACTAATATTATGTTCATAAATACGGATCAATTATCAATATGGACTAATGGTTATATATATATATATATATATATATATATATATATATATATATATATATGTATATATATGTATATATATTTATTTACCAGTAGTGAAAAAACCGGACTAGTATATGTATATATGTATATATATATATATATATATATATATATATATATATATATATACAAACTTATACATACGCACACATGCATATATGTCAATATTATACACACTCGCACACATACGACATACCAAAAATATATACAAGAATATTTACTTTTTAAATATTCTTGAGTTTGACTCGCAATTAAATACGACAGCCTCATGAAGCAATGTCTCTATAACGAGACACGACAAACGTATAGATGCACATATGTAGCCAATTACGTTTGTATGAATTAAGATACTCTAAACATGCTCTGTTCGTTTATATTGCAATATTTGTTTAGGGAAAAACGAAGTAGAAAACTTTTTACATATTATTATATGGATTTTAAATTATTTTGAATGTATTTGATATTTTCTTAATGTATTAACTTTCACATTTCTTTAATGAAAAATAGTATTTATTTTTTATGTCAAATCAGAAATAAATATGAATATGCTGATTCGTTAGATAAATATAAATAACAATATGTTTTAGTAATGAAGGAATTTTTAAAATTTTATCTGGAAAGCATTTGGGCTGCAATATATTTTAATATCGTATCGCTGACGAATAATTCGAAATGCAATAAACATTTGCAAAGCCGTCAAAAATGTTTTTATTTTTAATTTTCCCGAACCTTCATCAAATAGTGTCGATGGGAAATATCGTATTTATATCACCGTTCATGAGGAATCAAGTAGTGTCGATTGCATTTTTATATGTCTTCATTCAATTTTGCTTTTATTCCTCTCGATGTATTTTGTCTTTTTTGTAATATTCTATATTATTCGACGTGCATTTTATGTTGTTTATTTTTCTGCTTTGTTCAGTGTACTTTTAAGTATTTCAGACACAGCATCTTTATGGCAAGTAGATAGGTCTGTCCCGTTTGACTGAAATTACATAGTTGTCGTTAAAAAGAAACTGCATTAAAGGGTATCCTATAGAAGTACTGTCCGTCAGTGTATGATGACAGGCATTAACTGGCCAAAGATACAGACTGACAACCTGGGTAGTCACAATTCGAATTCAGTATGTTTCTAAAATTATTTTCATATCAAGTGTTTAAAAAAAAATTACAAGGTGGTCAGCACTTATCAAGGCCCGGAAGCCTCTCAGGGAATAGGGTTATTGCAAGTACAGTACGTTAGTGTGGAGATTTAATAAAGTGTCTACTTAAGAGGCGGTTCATCAGAAATTTGTTTACGTTGGACTTGGAGACATCCAGGTTGTAGTCAGGTGGGAAGCAGGAAGACGGAACAGAGTTACACAGGCGTGCAGTTCTAAGAAAGAAGCTTTGTTCATGGAATCTACGTTTTGATTTAGGCACAGATATAGAGTGGGGAAAATTTTTTACAGTGGATTCAGCTAAACGAGTGTTTTTCGTAAAAGATTGGCGAGGGGGACCAGAGATTGGAGTTCAGACGAGCACCTGCTATGGAAATAACGATAAAACAAAGATAGGCTCGCAACGTCTCTTCTGTGGGAGAGAGATTGGAGGGAAGAGAAAAGGGCATCCCCCACCAAGCCACGAAGTCTATTTTGTACTCTGTCAAGGCAGGATAGACTGTTTTTAGTAGCTCATGCCCAGATATGGCAGCAGTATTTTATCCTTTGACGTACTTGACTTTATATAGATAGAGAACAGCATCAGTAGTGAGATATCTTCTGGAGCGGTAGAAGGATCCCACCATCTTTCCAGCGACCTTGGCAACAGACTTGATGTACGTGTTCCATTTCAGATCAGGAGTAAAGGTCAAGCCCAGAAGCTTGCCAAAACATGGGGTTTCTCCTAGACGAGAGCCATTCATCTCAATTGATGCCAGATGGAGATCAGAGCGTTGATGATGTAAGGATAGGAGTTTGGTTTCAGATGCATTGAAGGTAACCAGCGACCTCTTCCCCCACTGTACCACGCGCTAAAGATCAGAGGAGAGATAATTAGAGAGAACTTTGTCATGTACGGCCTTTGATTTGTTGCCATAGATGGTCGTGTCATCTGCATAGATGTCAAGGAATGATTTAAGTATGTGTTTTGAGAGATCATTCATGTAGATAAGGAAGAGAGTGGGGCCCAGGATGGACCTTTGAGGGACTCCAGTATTAATACTGTGGGCCTCTAATTTTTGTCCATCAACCACTACTCTTATGAGCCTATCAGAGAGAAATGATTTAATGATGGAGAATACATTTCCAGTGATAGCGTAGCTGGAAATCTTGTGAAGCAGGCCTTTATGCCCTACCTTGTCGAAGGTCTTTGGTATGTCATGAGAAATTGCCCTAGAAAGGAAGCTTTATTCTAGAGATTCACTAATCCTATGAGATATAACCGTTAGCACATCTGCGGTAGATCTTGCAGAACGGAAACCATATTGCGTATCACTAAGAAGGTTGTTTCTGTTGAGGTGGTTGACTATTTCTATTTAATATGGATTCCACCAACTTACTCATGACACACAGGAGACTTATTGGTCTATACTGAGAGGGAGATGACTTATCACTTGAATTCTTAAATACAGGGCATACTGATGAGGTTTTCCAGAGTGTTGGAAAACACTTCTCTTTAACGCCACGAGTTTCGTAAGTATGGGAGCAATTTCTGGTTGAAGCTTTTTTAACACTATAATTTGGATGCCGTCAGGGCCAGCCGCTTTACTAGAATCAAGGTTCTTGATTAGCTTGGCAACCTCATACACAGTAAGGGTGCTGGAGGTAAACGTTTTGTCTGGGCTGACGTTATCCGCCTGATAGTCAGGGACCCGAACCTTGGATTTACCACTAAGGAGGCTGTCCTATCAGCAGGTGCAAAGTACTGGGGCTGCTGTATTGCCATTTGGTGAATGGATTCTGGACCATGCAGTAGCTTCTGGTGGGGCCTCTCGATGCCATACTAGTGGGTAATTGTTACGGCTTTACCTTATCATTAGCTACAAATAATAAAAAAAATCTTCGTTTCTTTTTCTCTCTTAATTTCCCCTCTCTGTCCTGCTCTAAGTAAATCTGTCGATCTAGTCCACAAATTCCAAAATTTCATCATGACAAGTTTCAAGAAAAAATACACGATTAAACCCGGTTCTCCAACTTCCAACGTAGACCCCTACTACCATGTCTCCTTCTCCAACATCAGGGGTCTTTGTTCTAACCTTCCAGAGGTTGAAACCCAATTACAGGAGACTAAACCAGACCTTTTATTTTTAAGTGAAACTGGCATTGGACAGGCTATTTCCCTAGATGAGTTTGCAATTTCAGGATACTCTAACTTAACTTCTAAAACTGACCCCCAAGATCGCCATGGGCATGGAATATGTGCCTATATTAAAGATAGCTTTCCATGTGGGAGGGACATCTCCAGGGAAGATCCTAACTTACCCTAAATGTGCTTCCGGGTTGCTTTAGCTCACACTACTGCATTTATATTTACTCTCTATCGCCCCCACAACAGCGGAGTTACTATCTTTCAAAGCATATCTGAGAAAATTGACCAAGTCCTTTCTACTTATCCTTCAGCTAACATTCACATATGTGGAGACTTCAATGTTCACAACGTCGAATGGTTGACCCACTCAAACAAGACCGATGATGAGGGGAGGTTCTGTCATGATTTCTCCATTGCCTATGACCTCACTCAGATTGTTCAGGAACCTACCCGTGTGCCCGATAATGACGGCCAGTATGCGAGCCTACTAGACCTTTTTCTCACAACTTGCCCTGAACTATGTTCAGTTTCTGTTCTGTCGCCTCTTGGATCTTCCGACCACTCTGTTGTATCAATCAAAATAAAAATGAAATGTAATAAGTCCCCAGACGTACCTCTTCATCGTACAGTATATCGATACACTAAGGCTGACTGGGATAGCTTCCGTACATTTATATCTGATCTACCTCTGCATTCCATGTTTAAAAAGGATGTGTCCTCTATAGTATTAGACCTAACTGAATGGTTAATTGTAGGTATTGACCATTTCATACCCTCTAAAACGTTTCAGCAAAAACCTAACAGCCAGCCATGGTTCTCTCCAGAATGTGCTGCTGCCATTGCGCACAGAAATCACTTTTTCCACTGCTTCAAACGTAATAGATGTATGGAAACTAAAGCCGTTTTCAGGACTGCCAGCAACCATTGTAAGAAAGTAATAAGGAACGCAAGAGTGTTGTATGCTCAATCTGTTAAGTCCAAAGTAGCTGAGCAGCGGCTTGGTTCCCACCAGTTTTGGCAAATAGCAAACAGAATCCTGAACAGAAGCGTGTGCTCCATCCCAACTATTATCAATGGACCTGAGGTAATCTCGTCAGCATCAGACAAAGCCAAACTCTTTGTCAAGAACTTTGCAGCTAATTCTACCCTTTGCGACCAAGACCGCCAACCCCCAATATTTCCTCCTGTATCAGAAAACACGCTATGTGATATACGTATATCTGTATGTGATGTTGCGAAGCTAATCAAAAACCTTGATTCGAGTAAAGCAACTGGCCCTGACGGTATTCCAATTATAGTACTCAAAAAACTTCAACCTGAACTAGCGCCCATACTTACAAAACTGTTTAAACGTTGTCTTAAGGAGAATAGTTTCCCATTTCCCTGGAAAATCTCATCAGTATGCCCTGTATTTAAGAATTCAGGTGATCGGTCATCTCCCTCTCAGTACAGGCCAATAAGTCTCCTGTGCGTCATGAGTAAGTTGCTAGAATCTGTGTTAAATACAGAAGTAATCAAACATCTCAACAAAAATAACCTTCTTAGTGACACTCAATATGGTTTCCGTTCTGCTAGATCTACAGCAGATGTCCTTACAGTTATATCGCATAGGATTAGCAAATCTCTCGACGGTGGCAATCTTTCTAGGGCAATTGCTCTTGACATATCTAAGGCCTTTTATAGGGTATGGCATAAAGGTTTACTTCATAAGATCGCTAGCAATGGTATAGCTGGAAAAGTCTTCTCAATTATTAAATCATTTCTTTCTGATAGGTTCATAAGAGTAGTAGTTGAGGGGCAAAAATCAGAAGCTCACAGTATTAATGCCGGTGTCCCTCAGGGATCCATCCTGGGCCCAACTCTTTTCCTGATCTACATTAATGATCTTCCAAATCATATCCTTACATCATTTGTAGACATTTATGCTGACGACACTACCATTTATGGTACCACATCTAAGACAGTAAACGACCAAGTTCTCTCCAATTCTCTCTCCTCTGATCTTGAGCACGTAGTACAATGGGGAAAGGAGTGGCTGGTTACTTTTAATGCATCTAAAACCAAGCTTCTCTCTTTACATCATCAACATTCTAATTCACATTTGTCATCAATTGAAATGAATGGCTCTCGTTTTCAGGAGGCCTCAAGTTTTGACAAGCTTCTGGGCTTGACCATTACTCCTGATCTTAAATGGAACACGTATATCAAATCTGTTGCCAAGGCCGCTGGAAAAATGGTGGGATCTTTCTATCGATCCAGTAGATATCTCACTGCTGATGCTATTCTCTACCTATATAAGAGCCAGGTACGTCCAAGGATGGAATACTGTTGCCACATCTGGGCAGGAGCTGCTAGAAAGGACTTGTCCTGCCTTGATAGAGTTCAAAATAGACTTCGTAGCCTCGTAGGAGATGTCCTTTTCTCCTCCTTGCAACCTCTATCTCACAGAAGTGATGTTGCGAGTTTGTCTCTGATGTATCGTTATTTTCATGGAAAGTGTTCAACTGAGCTTCAATCTATGGTCCCCCCTCGCCAAACTTTCACAAGAAACACTCGTCTAGCTGTAAACACTATCAATAATTTCCCCCACTCTTTATCTGTGCCTAAACCTAAACGTAGATTCCATGAACAAAGCTTCTTTCTTAGAACTGCACGCCTGTGGAATTGTCTTCCGTTTTCCTGCTTTCCGGCTGACTACAATATGGTTGTGTTCAAGTCTAAAGTAAATAAGTTCTTGATGAGCCGTTCCATATAAGTTATTAAATTTATCAAATTTTCATTACTAATGATTACTATATTGACCAATTTCTACTGTACACTCTTTAACCCTTATCCTTGAGTGGCCTCTGGGCCTTGATAATGTGGTGACGCCTTTGTAAAAAAAAAAAAAAAAAAAGATATTGTATGTTACCTAGCGTGTTCTGTGTTATAGGAGGAAATATGGGGAGTTGATGGCCTTCGTTGCATAGGGTAGAATAAACTGCAAAGTTCTCGGCAAATAGTTTGGCCTTGTCAGATGCTGACGAGACGACCTCTGGTCCATTGATAATGGTTGGGATAGAACGCACACTTCTGTTCAGGATCCTATTTGTTATTTGCCAAAACTGGTGGGAACCAAGCCGCTGATCAGCTACTTTGGATTTAACAGACTGGACATACAGCTCTCTTGCATTTTTTATTACTCTTTTACAGTGGTTGCTGGCGGTACTGAAAGCAGCTTTAGTCTCAGTGCATCTATTACGTTGGTAGCTATGGAAAAAGTGATTTCTGTACGCGATGGCAGCAGCACATTCTGGGGAGAACCATGGCTGGCTTGTAGGTTTGTGTTGAATTTTTTTTAGATCGTATGAATCGGTTTATGCCTACAATTGACCATTCCGTCAGGTCTGATACTATAGAGGACACATCCTTTTTAAACATGGAGTGCAGAGGTAGATCAGATATGAATGTACGGAAGCTATCCCAGTCAGCCATGGACTATCGGTATACAATACGGTGGAAGGGTACATCTGGGGACTTATTACATTTAATTTTTATATTAACTGATACGACGGAGTGGTCGGAGGATCCTAGAGGAGAAAAAACGGAACATGGACATAGCTCAGGGGAAGTTGAAAAAAAAGGTCTAGAATGCTTGCATATTTACCTGTATTATCTGGTACACGGGTGGGCTCGCGAACAATCTGAGTGAGGTCATAAGCAATGGCAAAATCATGACAGGTCCTCCCCTCATCGTCTGTCTTATTTCGGTATGGACGTTGAACTCACCGCAGATGTGGATGTTAGCCGAGGGATGTACAGACAGCGTGTAGTCTATTTTCTCAGATATACTCTTAAAGATAGTATCTCCGCTGTTATGGGGCCGATAGAGGGCAAATATAAATGCAGTGGTGTAAGCAAGTGCAACCCGGAAACACATATAAGGTAAATTAGGATCTTCTCTAGAGGTATACCTGCTACACGGGAAGCCATCTTTAATGTATGCACATATTCCATGCCCATGGCGATCTTGGGGGTCATATTTAGATGTGAAGTTAGAGTATCCGTTAATTATGAACTCATCTAGGGAAGTTGTCGGCTCTATTCCAGTTTAGCTTAGAAAGAATATGTCCGGTTTCGTCTCCTGTAATTGGGTTTCAACCTCTGGAAAGTTGGAACGTAGGCCCCTGATGTTGGAGAAGGAGACAAGGTAGTAGGGGTTTACGTTAGAAGATGTTTATTCGAGTTTTTTTTTCTGGAGATATTTCATGTTGAGGTTTTGGAATTTGTGGAACAGGTCGATAGACATGATTAGAGCAGGATAGAGAGGGAAAGTAAGAGGGAAAAGAACATGATATTTTTATGTAGCACATGATAATGTAAAGCCGTAGCAATTACCCACTAATATGGCATCGAGAGGTCCCACCAGACACTACTGCATGATCCAGAATCCATTCACCAAATTGCAATACAGCAGCCCCAGTACTTTACGCCTGCTGATAGGACATCATCCTCAGTGGTTAATCCAAGATTCGTGTCCCTGACTATCAGGCGGATAACGTCAGCCCAGACGAAACGTTTACCTCCAGCACCCTTACTAGTGACATGGCCATAAGGATAGACATAGAGACAGAAAAATTCCCGACATCTCAGACTACTGTTCACCAAGTACTACCGCCCTGGACAGCAGACTTTTCTTCACCCTTTGTCAGAAAAAATCACTCATTTGAATGAGGACTGAGGGACAAAAGAGGAGAAGCGAGAGTTACTGGAGCTGAGGATAACACATCCACTGTATTATCTACTCTTCATTAAAAAAGGGGGGATATGTACAAGGGACTTATTAATATCTACTTAGTATAACTCCGGTGCTCAATTATCAATTCAGGACGCTTTTTGAAGATAATCTCCCCATCCCATATTAATGTGGATATGTTTTTTTGCGTTATCTATCTCGAGTTTTAATCATTCGAGCTTCATTTTATAATTAAAATCCAATAATGAACTTTTATCAATTTGCAACCATCGTGTGGTCCCTTTAAGTATATGATGTCTTTCCAGAAAGAATTCTGACTAAAAATGTCGGGTAAACCAATGTCAGCAATAGAATCCCCCGCTTCATACGATATAATCAATATTGTTGTCTGTCACAGGCTCATCTTTTTGCTTCAAGTACAACTTTAGCATCACTAGGAGAAACTTTTCAATTTGCTATGCATTTAACATCACCAATTGTACAGATTAAATTGGCATAGCTAAAGAATATGTGGCTTTGTATCATCTTTCTCTATTATTTCATGTTGCGTTTTTTTTTTGTAATTTTTGAAATTATTTTCCACATTTTATCTTTCTATGAGTTTTCCTTTCAATTAGTCTTGCTGTCTTTTATCTTTTTCTGGATTTTTCTCTGATTTGTTCATTTTTATCTCTGTATTATGTTTTTTTCTGGAATTTTTTTATCTCAGTCTTGCTATTCTCAGTATTTTCGTCTTTTTTTAATTTTCTCGCTTAGTTTCCTTTTCTCGCGTGGCATATATTCTCATTTTCAAGTCTGTGTCGTCCCTATTCTTTTTTACAATTACTTTACGTTCTATGATCTTTAGCGATATTTCTTTTTCTTTCTCTTCCTGTTTTGTTGCAATTCGCTTATTTTAAAATGGGCAGTTCTAACTTTTGTGCATTTTAATTTTAATTTTTTTTATTTCTTAAACACTTTTAATAATTTATCCTGTCAGGCATTATACTCATTGCTCCATCATTTTCCCAAGTTTTTATTTCCATCAAATCATTTTGCAAATCCTTATTCAAATAATAGCAGGACGATTCAGCGTTGTCAGGAATTAAATTAGAAACATTCTGAACGTTTGAATTTATCCAATAACCTTATATTAGGTCTTACTTATTCATTTTAGATCAATATAATAACACGCTATCATATTTAACGCCATTTGGAAATTAAGATCGACTGAACTTTTTCGCTATCTTTGTCTCTACTAAAATATATAATATATATAAAATGAAAATTTGTGTGTGATTTCGTATCTCACAGATTCCACTACAGCTGGGTCGATTTTTATGAAATTACATGCACATGTACTTTATGTATTGGCAATGTTCTTAGATAGGGATTGTATCGGAATGTCTTCGATAAGTGTCGATAATTGAAATAATCCGATGAAACAAGGAACTGTGGATTTCACCAAAGTTAACGCCTTACACAGCTTGACATCACAAGTGCATTAGGGTTGTTCTGTTACCATAGATGCCGAAAGGTCCCACGTGTAAAATTAATAGTACGTTCTTTGATATATGATATGATATGATATAATATAATATGATATAATATGGTATGATATTATATTATATAATATAATATGATATGATATGATATAATATGATATAATATGATATGATATTATATTATATAATATAATATGATATGATATGATATGATATAATATAATAAAATATGGTATGGTATGATATAATGTGATATGATATGATATCATATCATATGATATGATATAATATGATATGATATAATATAATATGATATGATATCATATGATATAATATGATATAATATAATATGCTATGATATAATATATGATATAATATATGATATAATATGATATGATATGATATAATATAATATGATATGATATGATATAATATGATATTATATTACATGATATGATATGATATAATATGATATGATATAATATAATATAATATGGTATAATATGATATGATATAATATGATATGATATGGGCGCGTTCGAAATTAATGTTTCTGTTTAAAGCCAATTGAATTATGATACTTGATTTTTGCCTTTTAAACTATAATGAAAGAAATTATCACCGCATAAGCAGTAAGGTTAGGTTAATCAAATCAACAGTAGATTCTTTGATATGACAGAATCGCCTTCAAAATAAATGTTTCTGCTTAGAGAACAATTGAAGTCCGATACTTGACTTTTGCATTTTAAACTTAAATGCAAGCCATTGTCTTTCAAAATAATTTTATAAAACCAGTAGTAGGTTTTGTACAGTTGGAGATAGACTACAATGTATTGTGGACGAAGTTACTGCATCGAGGCATGAGGAGTATTTACTATTTGATTTAAAAATTGTCTATTACACCGATTTCGGTTATTATAAAGATATGTGATTGTAAGTCGTATAAAATATCATTAATTAAAATAAATACTGATAAATTATTTAGCCCCTTTTGTGTGTTTTATTATTTATCTATGGAGAATTAAGAAACGACAGTGGCACAAAAAGAGAAGGCAACTGGCTCTTGTTGAATCTTTACTCGTCGGATTTACAAACCTCATTCAAAACACTTGTCACGCTACACAATCGTATTCACATTAGTTTTATGTAAGAACAACTTTATTTTTATTGATTTTTTGGTGAACATTTCCTTTTAAAAAATCAATTACTATGCAAACAAAAGTCATTTACGATTTTTAAATAAAGTAAAAAAAAATCTTAATGGAAATCTTCCAAAATACTTCCCATATAAATAAAAAGAAAACTTGTTTATATTTTACTAATATTTTTAATGGACACAAACATCGTGGTAGTCTGTCTAAATTAAAAATTGATTGATTCATTTCTTTGGCAAAAGACTCCCAGAAAACTACTGTAAATATGATTTTAATTTCATTCTTTTTATTTTTTCAGATTTGATATTGTGTTAAAAACATTCATTTTTTCTTTCAGGCTTTAAAAAACGACAGTTTATTTTTGGCAAATGCCACTTAAGCTTCCCCTCCCTAAAATGTCTGTTTAATCAACTAGTCATACAGCATAGCAAGTTGATTAACTGATGTGCATCAATTGCACTAATAAAAGAATAAGCGCGAACTATTTGCCACGACTTATTGTAACTTGTTGTGTCTTTGTTCTGCCCTGATTTTTTTTGCATATAAATCAGCAAACAACTCCATTCAACTAGAAAGAATGCACAAGAGGAGATTTATGCAGCCTTTCCTAATCACTGAACCTTTTTATTAACATTCTTATTCTTATTTATAGATTACTTAGGTTATTAACGAAGTAAAACGTGGTACAACGTTTTAATGTATATGATTCTTAAGCTAATAATAAAATAACACCTTTTTATTTCTTTTTTGTTCATGCCAAGTGCAAAACGGATAATTTTGTATTCAATGTTTTCCCGTATCGTATCTCGTGAAGTTGTGACACAATGTAAGCAGACTAGACCACGACTTCACGATAAACACCCGTCTAGCTAAAACCACTGTCAGCAATTTCCCTCACTCTTTATTTGTGCCAAAACCAAAGCGTAGATTCCATGAACAAAGCTTCTTTCTGAGAAGCGCACCCTTGTAGAATTCTCTTCCGTTCGACTGTTTCCCACCTGACGACAACTCTGATGTCCTCAAGTCCAACATAAAAAAATTCCTGATTAATCGCCCCTTTAAGTAATACACTTTATCAAATCTCCAATACCAACTATTACTACGATATTATCCCCTTGATAATATGATATGATATGATACACACAATAACCCTTATCCCCGTTATCTTGTAAAAAAAAGACCAGCGCACAATATACTGATCAGTCCAGTTTGTTTCCCGTACAGCGTCCCTTAAGAAGTAAATGATAAAATAACTCCTTCTTAAAAAGAGTAGACAAAACATAGGAGGGCAGACTCCCAAGATTTGAAAATAACATATACTATAACACGACAGAAAAGGACACACGGTTTAGATAATCGGCAGGTATGATTGCAGTACGAAGAAATAATGTTTGTTCGTGTTACAGATGATATTGTGGTCCCTTTTGTTCAAAATAAAATATATTTATTCGGATACATTGCGCAATATAGTTTTAGGATGTTATTATATGTGCTTATATTTACTTGCACATTTTGAGAGCAGAAACTTCACAGGAAACAGGTAAAAGCCATATATGATCGAGTTCTGTTTAGACATGGCATCGTTTTAGTTTAATATTCATACCTTTAAGGAAAGCTGAAATCGCGTTCGTACAAGTAAAGGATCAGAGATGCAAGTAAAATCTAAATGTTTCAATTTTCTTAAAATTCTCCAAACAAATTATTGTATTTTGTTGAATTCCACTAACACAATTGTGTGAGTGAGAAAAAAAACGTATGCCAAACCGATAGAAAACAAAAGTAATTTATAGAAAATAGCGTTTGAGATAAGTTGAGACTGAGGAAGCGGTAGCAAAACATTTATAATTTTTTCCTTATGAGAAAAATGTCTTCTTTTTTTAATTAAAATAAGTAAGAAAAATAAGTTGAACAATTTACATATGACGAGGAAGTTTGTGATCAGCGGAGGATCGGTTTCACTTTAAACTTTGCAAAACCTAGTGACATTTTGGCTCTACTTTTATACCTCCTGCTGACAGGAAGTGATTTGCGTATGTGTCAGCTGTGAGTTATTCAGTAACATCACTTCCTTTTCTACAAAAAACAACCCTGGTATCTAACTCTGTCCTGTGGGGGGCATTGTAAATAGGAACATCACTTCCTTTCTACGAGCGTCTTTGAGAAAGTTCTCGTGACGGTTATACTTCTAGAGAACGTACTTGTTATTTGTAATAGAGTTCATGCTCACAGGTATATAGTCTAAAGTTTATGATATTGTCTTGTTTGATTCTGACAGAGTTACTGTCACGATTTAACAATATTTAGATAGTTTTACACAGGACCTTACGCTGATCCACCTACTATCTGTGATGTCGGAAGAATTCGAAAAATTAGCAAACAAAACACCATGGTATTGTTGCCTCTTTGATTAAAATGAAATTTAATTATCAAAGCAAAGTGAATAATACACTTTAAGGATAGTTAGGGTTTTTCTCCAAAATAGAAGAAACGGTTTGTGAATAAAACATTGAAAGAAATATGATAAAAAAACTATCTACAAAATTATAAATATATATATATATATATATATATATATATATATATATATATATATAAAGCTGAAAGTCTGTGTGTGTGTCTGGTCACGAATAGGCTCCTATATGGTTGACTATTATAGAAAACTGATTACATATAATGATAAAATATGTATCGAGACACAGGAATCGGTATGTTTGACCTGGCATAATGATGATTCATTAAAAATATGGGGTCTGCGTACACACATGGTCCAAAAAGTATGGAAATAAAAAATTAAAAAATTAAAAAAACGTTCACAAGTTTTTTTTTATATAGATGTACATAGTAATATTTTGATAAGTATGTTTTAACTTAAATAGGGATGGTATAATAAAATTGTGGGGTCTGCGTTCGCGCCTGGCCTCCATAGAATGGAAATAGGCACAAACTTTAATAAAGACTTTTCATATCTATCTGCGTAAGTATACTTTGATATTTATGTTTCAGTTTGAAGAAATATGGTATAATAAAATTATGGGGTGTTCGTTCGCGCCTGACCTCCATAGAATGGAAATATGTCACAAAGTTTAACAAGGTTTTTAAAAATAGATCCACAGAATATTGTGATAAGTGTTTCAGTGTGAACAGGTATGGTATAATAAATTATGGGGTTTATTTATTTTATTTTTACTTTCATCATATTTTGCTTTGGTTTTGATACCCCGAAATTTGCAGATATCTCTTTACAACCCTTCCTTTTCATAACCTATCATACTTTCATAAATCAGAGTCCATTTTCTGTAGGCTGTTATATATATATATATATATATATATATATATATATATATATATATATATATATATATATACTGTTTTATCAAATTAGCTTGAATTAAGGTTTAAAATGCAAAGGTCAAGTAGCATACTTCAATTGTGCTTTATAGAGGAACATTTATTTCGGACGCGTCCCTGTCATATGAAAGAATCTACTATGGATGCTTGGCATTACTTCTTGTGGAATGATAAAGGCTTGAATTAGCGGTTGAAATGGAAATGTCAAGTATCATGTTCCAATTGTTCTTTAAACAGAAACATCCACTTCGAATGCGTCCCTTCTATATCAAATAATCGACTGCTGACTTAGTATGCCCCACTTTTCAGATTGTGTGATAATAAAACATCTCAAATGCACTTTTGATGTTAGACTGTATAAATTGTTAACTTTGGTTAAAATCGTTTTTCTTTTCATTCATCAGATGATTTCGAATATCGCTTATTGATACGTTTCGAATACATTCCGACAAAAAAATATACCTAAGAACGCTGCCTGGCACATGAAGCACCTTCTTCTAGAATTTCATCAAATCGGCCCAGCTGTGTCGAATCCATCGGGAACGAACTCACATGGACAGACAAAAATCATTATATATATATATATATATATATATATATATATATATATATGATTGCAACGTCTTGTCAAACGAGTGCCACTCCCTCAGACATTTAAAATCCATGATTCCAAATGCCTGAGGGAGTATCTATACAAATATGATGTTACAGAGTCTTAGCTTTGTACGACAGCTAAGTCTCTCTCTCAGTTCAAAATGTTGAGATCCAGCAACAAGCAAGAGCAAGATAGCCAGCAACAAATTAAACTGCAGACCAGCTTAATGCGGGCACTCGTCTTCCGCGTGTATATATATATATATATATATATATATATATATATATATATATACACTAATATATATGTATATATTTTTTAATTAGTTTATTTCTGTATTTCAAACATGCGATACATAAGGTTTTTGATAGGGCATACAAGTGAAAGTCGTTGCAGTAATAGAAGGAAAGAGGACGGGATAAAGAATTAGTAAGAATCCAACAACCTAAGATACATTTTCTTTATTTTATAAAAATAGGTACCTCATTTAATGTGAAAGACACGCTGTGATCGGGCTTTGTGGGAAATGTCTGCCCAATGTTATGTACAGATAAACGGCATGCATAGAGATCGTTTGGGTGTCATCTTCGCTGAATACCTCCAGTAATAAATGCCTTAGCGACCGAATAGTTCCAACTAAAAAAAGGCCAGAATAAAAGTAAAATTATCTTAGGAGATAGAAACAAGTTGGTGTTATAGCCAGCTTCCAGGGGAGTAGTTGTAGTAGGAGGGGGACTCAGAGGGGAAATGGTGCTGAGCTTTGGGGGAAGCGTTGGTTTTCTTAAGGGTTACCGTGAAGTTCGAACAGTGTGCTTCTCAGCGCAGATTATATTGGCTAAAGGATTGTATCAATGAGACGTGTGCTTCGGACTTTTTTCATTTATAAATCTTTTTCTATCATTTTCGTTCATTTTTACGTATTTCTATATGCATTTTTATCATTTTATTTTTCTTTTGTTTTACTTTTTATCTTTTCTTTTCTTTTATTCCTTTCACTGCATTAATGACTCACCACTAATCACTATCAAAAAGTCACTAAAGAATAATGCTTTCGGCGTTGCTTATTATTTTTATCATTTTCTTTTTCTCTTTACTTTATTTTCGTTTTTTTTTCTTTTTACGTACAGCTTTCTTATCGTTGTTCTTTGTTTTTCCAATTTTTTGTCTTTTATACTTTCACAATGTCCATTCTTTGTGTCTTTCTAAGAATATCTCCCCCAAATACTCCAATAACCCACTGAAAAGCATATATCCAGAAATTTGTCCATGCCGTAAACTCTCTCCTCAAAAATGTTAGATGAAAATCATACCATCATGATTGAAACTCCAACAACACGTTTAAAATGCCACTTCCTCTATCATCCCAACAGCACACAGAAACTCAGAAGGATGAGCTCCTAATCAAATCTCATAGAAAACATAATATAATGGAAAGGAGAGCAGCTAAATTCTATGGATTAAAAACAACTGCGCACCCCGGTCACAACCTCGATGATTTTTAAAATTGCATGCTGGATCTTATTAAAAGAATTAAATTAAAACAACAAAGCAACTTCCAAAACTCTACCACTAGAAGGATCAATAACTTTGCTCAAAAAGTAAAAAAAAAAAAAAAAACGCTTCCCATAATTTGTACCTGCAGGCAAAACACAAGATTACTATAAACTCGACTACACCACCTACAAAAAAAAAACTATTATATAAGGAGATAAACAGATGTGTTGCAGTCATCAACCCAGGCGCTGCATAAGCCCCAACGGAAATCCGATTCTCTTCATATCAAAAATCATGTTCCCAAGGAATCTCCACCACCGGACTTACTTAACAATATCACTTATAATCTGAATAATAACACAACTCACCAAGAAGACCAGCAAGAAACGAATATTAACGGTCTCCTCCCAGATGAATCAATGACACCCCCTATTTCTAGCTTCTCCCGTTCAAACCCTGCCCCCCTCAAAATGCTAAGAATAACAATAGTTAGGCTCCCAAAACTTACTCTTATATCGGTTCCACATCCACTTTGGTAAAATTGAGAATATCCAACCACACTTCTTCATTCAAAAAAACTAGTACAAATATCAAACTTTAAAGACTCTAATCAGCAAACCTCGATTGGAAAACAAGAATTTCTCTCTATTAAATGGGGTATCATTAAAAAGTCTTAATCCTATACACCAGGCTCCAAATCATGCCAACTATTCTTATCCGAAGTAGTGTGTATAACAACTGCATCCCAACCAGATAAAAACCTAATAAACATCAAAAATGACCTTATTTTCCGATGTAAACATAGAGCCAAATATAAATATAGCAACTTCCAGATCGCTCAACCTCTACAGCCTGCTCAACCGTCAGACTTCCCACTGCAGTGACCCCCCATCTTTATTTGTAATTTTCTTTATTTTCCCTTCTCCTGGGCAATACGATATGATAAGTTCCTTGTATATTAAACCCCACCCCCATCCCAATTTCTTCGATTCTTTACTCTGAATGATTATTATTCAGCTACCTGCACTATAGTTTTCTTGCCATTGGGCTATTTCTTTATTCCTTATACAAACGCTGACATTAACTTCAATATGTGTTTTTTTCGCTAATTCACGTAAATCCATTGTTTATATAAGATATACTTACTTGCTAGGAATACATTCCCTCACACTAATTTTTATCATTGCCTTTATTAGCGTTTTTTACCATTACGGCCGACTTTATGGCTTCTAATTATTACAGTTCTTTATCATTTAAATCTTTTTTTTTCATAACGACCCCAGATGTCAAACTCTATCTGTCCTCTTCATTTCCACTGGTCTGACCATCACTGCCATGGCAACATTTAACCCCACGTTTCCCATCCTCTTCTTCTTCTTCTTCTTCTTCTTCTTCTTCTTCTTCTTCTTCTTCTTCTTCTTCTTCTTTTGACTAATCACTCCCAACATTACACCCAGCTAAAATGGAAGTATATTTTTGCTGTCTTCAAAGTCCCTGAACTCTAATTTCTGACGTTTTATTTTTAATTTTTCAAACATTGAGGCGAACAGCGCCTGCTGTATTTACCTGCTAATCTTCAACCTCCATTACGCCAGACTTCTAATACGGTTATTTATTTATTTTTTTTAACATTGAACTGTCAACAAGAACTGTTTTACATATTTACATCTTATGTTTTTTTTTTTAAGTTTTGTGACTACAAATCATGAAACTTCAAGTTTCAACCTATGCAGAAACCAGCAAATAAATATAAATGTTACAAATTTTAACATAATTTTTTTACTATTTCGCTAACAATTTTACCTCTAATAAACAGAAATAATATTATCTGAAATTCCGCGGATTAAGGAGTACCCATCTTCGGAGTATTCTGCCGAATAATAAAAACCTTTTTGTAAACTTCTACCTTACAACTCTGTTCTTATATATATATATATATATATATATATATATGTATATATATATATATATATATATATAGTAATTAAATGAAAATGATGTAGTGTTTACCTGATATACGCAATGGAATTTTTATTTTTTTTTTTGTATTTAGGTTTTACTTTTTGTATTTACTTTTTATTTTATGTATTTACTTTTTTTAATTTTTTGTACGTCAATTGCTATTTTTTTCTACTTGCACATGATTTTGACATTTATATTCTATTGTGTTTGTTTACTTTCTCCATTCTTAAATTGTTTCCTTTTCAAGTCATTGACGTTTTGTTCTCGTCGAAGTAATAGATTATTAATACTTTTTAAAAAGTGGAGTAATAACGATGAATTAAAACTAAATAAAATTGATTTTTTTTATATAAAAAGGAAATGGAATTCTCTGGATGTATGAAACTATACAAATCATACATACACTTCTCACATTGTTGGAGCAGGTGTAAATCTGTAATTTGGTATGAGCACGTCAAAAAATATAAGCACGAGCTGTAAAATAGCTAGCGAAGATATTAACAGCAATTTGAAAGTGTGCGTGACTAGAAAAAGAAAAAAAAAGTACATCACGTGATTGAGACAAGCAAAGTGCACATCAAAAAATGAACGTGTACAGTAGAAAACGAGAAATTGCTAACTACAGCTGGCATGTAGTGGACGATAAAGAAAACTCATGCCGGATGTAACGGATGTGTCGCCCTCTGGTTGTGCCGAGAGTCTTTTAAGCTGGCGTCGTCACTACAGGGTGTTGTTAATGATATATTAGACGGATTGAGTAGTTAGAAAACAAGAAATATATATTGTTTGGAAACTAATGGTAATAAATGCCATTTTGCTAAAACAATAAAAAATCTGAGCCAGATTTCTTTTTTTTGTTTAGTTGCTCCTTTTCGACGGTACCAGACTGCGTGAGGGTCCGAGAGAGGTTTGAACTGTAACAAACACGGTTCGAGCGTAATGGCCAGGTTACAGATCAAGCAATGCCATATATATGCAATATGTTTTAATATTAAACGCCATATATATGTAATATATTTTGATATAAATATTAAATATGACCAGGATGAAAAACGGTCGGATTCGTAGAGGTAGATTGAAAATTAAAGAAAAAGTCCATCATTTTCAATTTTCGAAAACGTTTTCTAATAGCAGATCATTTTATTTGGATTAAATGGGCACAAAAAACACAATGACAAATAAGAATAAAAGAAGGGATGAGAAAGTAGAGGAGTAAAAGAGGAAAAAGTTAGAACGGAGATAAATTTCAAGAGATTGCGATAAAAAAATATTTGACGGTATAAAATCTAAAATGTATTATTTGTTTTTTTTTATAGTCATTAGCGGTTATGTTTTTATTAGCTTTGTGGGCTCTTTTCATGAAGAAGTGAGTTGTTCTATCCTCGGGTCATGTTAATTAAGACACCATGCTGAAATTTACGTCCTATACATAAGCCATTCAATTCTACAATAGTGACATCTAACCGTTTGATTACACCACTTATATAGTATGAATTGTAACAAATGAATGTTAAACTGTATTTAATCAATTCCACGTAAATCGAATGTTAAACCATTGCGCATATTTTGTTATTTTTCTGTTTTAATGTTTGACGTGCTTTTTTCAAATATAACATAATAGTGAAATGAAAAGGGGTAGTGGTTACGCGCGACAAATAATTCGTTCAATTACAGATAAAGAAAATCATGAAGATGCGTTATTTAATTCGTATTATTTGGATACTCCAGACAACTGTTCTCATATAGAGTGTAAGTTTCACAATGTTTTGATCGCTGTAATCTTCGACCTTCTTCGGGTGTATCGTGTCAATGTTTCTGTCGAACTCGGAAATCTTGACGGACGTTGAACGGAACCCTTTATTTACTTCACGGGGGTAGCATGCTCTCGTTCCGTCAGCCATGACTGGATATAGGGCCTAAGTAATTTGCAATTAGTTTTCGGTCGCTCACACTGAGAGTTAAACCTTAAACCATCGGGAGAATATAACTTTTATACCTGATTATTTTGTAAGTAGTCTAACCACTGCGACACGCGTCCTTGACCAGAAACCAAAAGGACCCCCCCCCCGAAAACTGACCACAGTTTTATACCATACGTGAAAAAAAAACTAAAGGAATATGTAGCCCATACGATATCAGGACAATATTCAGAAGAGATTCAACTGTCCGGAAATAACTTGTGAGAGTCAAGCCCGTTGCAGGAAAAAATCACAAGAACTGTATATATAAGATCCTATGTAAAAGTGGGGCATGTCGTCCACTAAAAGTAAGGTTAAAAGAACATTTAAAACCACAATTCGTGGAGATATGGAAATATCGGGTATGGCTTACCATATCTGGTAGGAAAAAGGGAAACAACCTCCTTCTTCCATTACTGGATCTTGTTTTGACGTATTGGAAGCTGCAAATGATGATTCATCTCAATGAAACCACCAGAAGTCCCGGATGTGTCTTCAGCAATTTCTATTCCCTGAATGTTTCCACACTTGGAAAGTTACACATTTGTTCTAAGTTCTACATTCTACCGACGACTTTTTCGATATCCACGGTAATTACGACCGGTTGCCAACTCGTTCGTTTTATTTTCATTGATATGGTGCACCATTTTCTATTTCTTATTTTTTCGTATCTACTTTTTCTCTTTAGTTTTCGATTTTCTTTCAGATTTTATCTTTATTTTATTTCTTTTTTTGGATTCGCTTCACCTTATCAAACGTTTTCCATCTTTTTCTTATGTCGTTCTTGTTATATTTCCATTTTCTTTCTATCTTTAATTATCTAATTTCTTTAGAAATTTGTTTCTATTATTTTTCTTCCTTTTCCATTCGGTTCACTTTGTCAAATTTCTTTCATCTTTTTTATGTCAAAATTTTTCTGTTTTCATTTTCCTTTTCATGTTTTATTGCGCGTATCTGTTAGACAATTACAATAAGCAAATATAAAATTATTGCAATAGATAAAATCCCGAGAAAGAGGGAACAAAACCGTGGTAAAAAAACAAGGAAATAAAAGAACACTATTGTTCTTAGGACATCTTATATTTCTGTCCAATTTTATAAGGTAATGTTGAAACAGGAGAACATATTTCGCTATAGCTTTGTTTTTATTTACTTAGTTTTTTATTTCCCCTATTTTTCCGGGTTGCAAATTTTGACGCCTTAGATATTCCGGCTTCTTCTCTATAATCAGACTACCTATCGTTTTCCAACCCCTGTACCGCCTGACATCCTTTTTATCAGGAATTTTATTAAATGAATAATAGCATAGGAAATGTGAACCGCCGCAAAAAACAAGATGGCGCATTGGGAACAATCTCTGTCAGGGAGTTTGTTTCTACTTGTTCCCATAGCAACAAAAGTGCATGGTTAACCAAGCACCATCAAAATTGGAAAATATTTCCACCCTTTTTTGTTTTTGATTACTTTGTTTTGTTTTGTCATTTGTCGTGACTGTTGCTTTTGATGTTTTGCTCTGTATTTATTTCGGGTCAGTGACATTCAATCATGATTTTGGATTTTTCATATTTTTTATGGTTTTCCTATTTATTATCTTTGATTCGACTCTTCGTACTCTAACTACGCCTGATTACATTTTGCCGTTTCCACTTTAATTTTATCTTTTTCTTGTTTTTATATGTTCATCTTATTTCTGGATTTATTTTCCTACTTTTCTCCTTCTTAGTTAGGAGCTTACTGGCTCCTGATAGATTATATACTTTTATTTAATTCTTTTTCGACGAAAAAGTCATGTTACCTCTAAGATATATGGGTATGTTTTAATTAGATGCAAGATTTGTTGGGGATGAAGAATCTAGGTAAGGACGTGTGAGCAGTATTTGTTCACATTACATGTAAACCTCTATTTTATTTTTTCTTATTAATATTCAATTTACGATAAAAGAAGAGAACCATTTAAAATTGCAGCAAATAATTAATTTGTTTGCATATTCAAAGCAAAACATTAATCAGAAGTTACTTCTCTAGGGCAATCATCGTCAAGCCCAAATATCAACTGACATGATATCGTAAACAAACTCAGACGAGGTTTGATGAACGACATTATCATTATTATTTATTAATTTACTTTTTGCGATTTAGTTCATCGGGTAAATTATTCTTAGCAATATATAATAATCAATAGAAGATTGGTTCTATAATAATACATAAGCATTCTGCATACATTCAAATATCATGATTTATCGAATTGTCCGACCGGGCAATGCCGGGCAATGCAGGACTGCCAGCTAGTATAAGATACCCGTAGGTGTATAAAGTTTGCTAGCATGGGAGAGAGACAACATTTCTTGAAGCATCGTTGGCAATGTCTCATAGTATTTCCAACATATTAGTTCCACTTCATTTTACTTGTGCCAATTTCGTGATTCAAGTCGTACATTTTCATGATCGCGCTTGATAACATTAATTAAACTCTCTTTATATCGTCACATAAAAAGGTGGATAGAATGAAGTCGTGAAAACGCCCGAAGAGCTATTTACTTGCTAGTATCAAATTCTGAAAAAGAAATGTTATTAATAAAAAAAAAAGAATTTTAATATGTATTTTTAATATTATTTAATCGTGACATTTTACTTTTAATTTCACTGGTTCATATCAACCAGAAAGATTTATTTGTGACATCACACTGCTAGTATTCATGTCTGTTCCCGACATAAAACGCCAGGATTAATGCACGTTTCAAACTATTATCTGAGATTCACTTGTCATAAGTATGCTTTAATCCTACTACAAAGTAAGCATTGTGTAAGTCAATACGGAAAATTATAAACGATTATGATTATAATTTCATATGTGCATCTGCACAAAATAAAATTCCTTACCAATTATATATATATATATATATATATATATATATATATATATATATATACATCTATCTATCTATATATCTATAAAAGTGAACGTGTCTGTGTGTCCGTCTGTGTGTCTGTCTGTGTACATTTCCCTACGCAATAACTCTGTCAATTTTAAGTCTACAGACGCGGAATTTGATATACAGCGTACTGAGTTTTGGGAAAATCTATGTGATCGGCATTCGGCTAGACATTTGGCTGTTAAGGGGTAAAAGTTCAACGATTTGACCTTTGAGAACTCTACTAAACTCCTCCAACAATTTTGGGTCTAAACACTTGAAATTTTAGATATAGGTTTCGTGAACATGGATCTAACTTAATAACTCGATTTGAGCCCACAACAGTAAATTTTAAGAGGTCATAATAGGGGTCAAAGGTACAAACATTCACCTTTATTTTTGCTCAGCATACACATAGAAACACGCGGGCAACGTCGGGCACCAATACTAGTATATCTATAAAAGTGAACATGTCTGTGTGTCTGTGTTTGTGTGTCTGTGTACATTTCCCTACGTAATAACTCTGTTAATTTTCAGTCTACAGACTCGAAATTTGATATACAGGGTACTGAGATTTGGGGAAATCTTTGTAATCCATTTTCGGCAAGAAATTTGACTGTTAAGGGGACCAAGTTCAACGAGTTGACTTTTGAGAACTCTACCAAACTCCTCCGACAATTTTGGGTCTAAACACTTGAAATTTTAGATATAGGTTCCTTTGACATGGATCTAATTTAATAAATTGATTTGAGCCCAAAACTATACATGGAAGGGGTCATAATATGGGTCAAACTTTAACAAATTTTACATCTGAAGTCTCTACCAAATTACTCAGACAATTTCTAGTCTAAACATTTGAAATTTTACATAAAGGGTATTCAGAGATAGGGCAAGCTTTTTCATCGGCTTGGGTCGAAATTTTTTAGTTACGAATATATAAATGTATGCATGTTTGCATGTCTACCTTAAACTTTCAATAGAGGCGACGGATTTTGCAAGATCAGTATCGTTTTAAAGTTCGACCTTTCATGCGACAAATATCGAAAAATTGACTAAAAACATTAATATTTTCTCATTCATTTAGGCACTTTTCTTCAGGGGGTGGTCGCTTTTTTCGCCTATATTTTTAAAAGTTATCCTCTCCTTTCGAATGTATAGTCTAAATGTTACCCTAAGTCGTTTCAGGTTTGGCGGTGGTCGTAACCGCAAAAACTTCAGGTTCTTTTTCCCCCATTCTTTTCCTCCTTCGCGGAACGCGTTCGAGTCTGCCTTCCTACTACCACTTTTTTTTTCGCTCACCATACACATCCAAACACCGGGCAACGCCGGGCTGGAATGCTAGTATATCTATAAAAGTGAACATGCGTGTGTGTGTCTGTGTACAATTCCCTACGCAATAACTCTGTCAATTTTCAGTCTTCAGGCTTCGATAGTTGATATACAGGGTGCTGAGAGTTGAGAAAATCTTTTAAAGCCGTTTTCGGCCAGAAGTTTTGCTGTTAAGGGGTCACAATTTAATGATTTTATCTTTGGGAACTCTACCAAACTCCTCCCCCAATTTTAGGTATAAACACTTGAAATTTTATATATAGGTTCCTTGGACATGGATCTAACTTAATAACTTGATTAAAGCCCAAAACAATAAATTTGAAGTGGTCATAATAGGGGTCAAAGTTTTAAAAAAGTGACCTCTACGGTCTCTATCAATTACTCAGATAATTTCTGGTCTAAACATTTGAAATTTTAGATAAAGGTTATTCAGAGTAAAGGCAAGCTTTTTAATCGGTTTGGTTCGAAAAGTTGAGCTACAAATATATAAATACATGTATGTATGTTTGCATGTTTGCCTTAAACTTTCGACGGAGGCGGCGGATTTTTATAAGATCAGTATCAGTATTTTGAAGCTCGAACCTTCCGACGATAAATGCCGAAAAATTGGCTAAACAATTATTTTTTTCACCATCAATTGGGCACCTTTCAACAGGGGGTGAGGGTGAGTTTTTCGCCGATATTTTCGAAAGTCATCCCCTCTTTTCGATTGTCTAGCCGTAATTTTAACCTCCGTCACTTCCGGTTTGGCGGTGGTCGTAACAGCAAAGATGTCACATTTTTTCCCGTTCTTTTGCTCCTTCGCGGTACGGGTTCGAGCCTGCCTTCCTACTACCACTTTTTTTTTTTTGCTCAACACACACCTCCAAACACCCGGGCAATGCTAGTATGTATATATATATATATATATATATATATATATATATATATATATATATATATATATATATATATATATATATAAGATAGAAGTGCTTGATTAATATACTATTTTGTTTTTATATCTTCAAAACTGATGATCCCTGAAAACATAAGACCATTTTTAGTTGGAGAAAGGAAATTGATTCAGCAATGGCAAAGCATAAAATCATGTACTGACAGAATTATTTGCAAAGTTAAAAAATCATCCAAGACCACGTATATATAAATAGTGTGTGTGTGTGTGTGTGTGTGTGTGTGTGAGAGAGAGAGAGTGTGTGTTTGTAGGGAGAGAGAGAGAGAGATAGAGAGAGAGAGAGAGAGAGAGAGAGGAGAGTAAGTTATGAAAATATATACGGCAATTAATCTACACCGAATTTATTAGCATTCATCCTGATGAGAATCCGTTAGGTAATACTCTAACGCATCCCGACGAGGATAAATTGAAAATTCTGTGCTATTTAATTGCCATATATATTTCCATACGTAACTACCTAAGTCTACTTACGTTTTGAGCACTTTTGTCATAAATATTTTATATACATATATAAAATCTGATTATATATATATATACGTATATATATATATATATATATATATATATATATATATATATATATATATATATTGACATATTACGATTAAGAAAGATCGTGCTACTTGTTCTATGTAGATTAGATATATATGTGTGAGGATTCCTATTTAAACTTTCTTACAGTTTTTGACCAGGAAATTGTTAAACTCAAATAACGCATATAGTTTTAATCTCTTACTTCGTACTCATAATTTTATTATATTGATATTAATTACTGTCCTTTGTCAGTATACCAATTTCAAACGTTAGTAATGTTTCATTAAAACGATAGAGTAGGCTCGCAACAACATAATTACGTACAGCTCAGAACATTTTATGAGAGGGTAACCAATTATTTCTATACACAAACGGTCTAAGAGTGCATTAGAAGTCAAATTCACTTCGATACATTGTGTGCAGGCAAGCGTCTCAGATAACAGCGAATAATCTTATTCACCATCTGAAAAAGGCTGGTAATATCCAGAGTAGTTGGCCTACTGTTTTCGTAGCAACTATGATATATTTTAAATACCACTTATGGTCTGTGTTTTTTTATTGCGAACTGGAACCTTAATACTGGGTAGAAATACAAAAAAAAGAAAAAAACTATGAAGAATATGAGCGCAGTTGGCTTTACGGAACTGTTCAATGCTTATTAGTAGTTTAAGAAATCAATAAAAATCAATTTCATCTAAGGATTACGGCGTCGACACCGTTAACATTCGCGTACAGATAAAAGCGCCTCAGGCAACAGGTAATATTCTTACCGCATCTCTGAAAAGGAGGTTATAATGCTTGAATTATCTTGAATATAAAACAACACGTCAGATATATTTCTTTCTATCCTAATAGTATACGTAATTCTTGATGGCTAAAAGAATAAATGCAACCATACGTGTGTATTGAGCATAATGAAATTTATTAAGTAAATTTAATGTTGTAAAATAAAATAGCACTTTTCACAAAAAATATTTATATGTCTCTGAAAATCAATATTATAAGAGGAAATGTGGAAGTTAAATATGTAATTGAATTTACTCCCAGGATATACTTTGATATTTTATGTAGATTCTATCGTTTGAAAAAATATATAAAAAGTATTTATAATAAATAATGATTAGGATAGCAATAACAGGAATCGATTGGTAGATGATCTGCTTATCTGTTATTCTATTGATCGAGATGTTAAAATTAACTTTTTCGATAAACTAATATAGATGCCCGTTAAAAAATAGTTTAAGTGAAAGAGGGTTCTGCATTTAGGATTAATGTAGAATAATTAATAGAAATTAACAGGAGTGAGTTTTGGTCCGAAGATATTTCATATTATTTATATAATATAAAATCTGTATTCACAAATACAAGATCCTAAAAAGCATTTTTTGTCTCTATAAGTATGTTGTCGAATTGGAAATCAATGATTAACTTAATTTTGTCAATTCAGTGTTTACATGTTGCGGATAAATTTTTAGAAGGTATTGCTGGTGGCTACGTCATCACTGATTTCGTATTGTAATTTGCTTCGCAATAAATGTGTTAAGACAGGGTTTTAGAAAAATAATCTAGTCTTATTTTTATCATACGCCTATATAATACTGCTTGCAAATATTGAGCTTAATATATTAAAAATAAGTGTATTCACAATTTTAACTCAATCTATGTGAATACTAATGTAGTGTTTAAAGTGGGTGCTGAATTTCCTGAGTCGAACAAAAACGATTGGTGTTATTTCCTAGTGTTACAATGCAAAAAAAAAGTTTAGCGTCAATGTATGACAATGGATAAAACATGGATCCATCACATCACTTCTGAGTCGAATCAGTAGTGGGTGCTTAGACTGCAGTGGGGGAATTTTGCCTTTCATAACTTATGATTAGCAAATTAGATTGATAATTGAATAACATTCAATATTATTAAGCATTATTATGTATGAAGGTATAATAGCCTTTTTCAACAGCCATTAAATAAGACAGAGTGCTTTTTTAAAAACAACAATACTATACCTGTCCTACTTAAAATTGCTCTCACCACAATCTTGATCCCTAGCGTATACTGGCAGTTTACAGACCTAACATTTTTCTGAAAATGTGATTTCGCTTCAATGATTACGTGATATCGGTATAGTAAAAAATAATTTAATTCCAAAGAGAAATCGCTTTCAAAAAAGCCGTCGAATTTAGAGGAACATTGGACTCAGTTTATCGACGGTACTGATAAAAAAAATGGAAGTTTGACTAAAATTTATTGTCTTATTCCTTAGTTTCTGGAATTATTAGATGCTGTAACACACACACACACGTATATATATATATATATATATATATATATATATATGTGTGTGTGTGTGTGTGTGTGTGTGTGTGTGTTTGTGGATTAGACTAGAAGCGCTGACTATCAATTGAATTGTTGAATTTTCCATCACAGCTTGAGGCATATGTTTGTCTATCAGCACTGAAGAGCTGTGACATTTACTCACCTAGCTTTTAGATGAATTTCCCCTAAGAAATCGATAACTGGCACTAGTTTATTCGCTAAAATAATTTTAACTCTTCAGCAATTTACAATGTTAACATTAAGGTTCGACTTACATTCAGCAAGTGCTGAACGATAGCATCGGAATTGGATGCCTCGATATTCAAATAGACGGTCGAATTTACGATCTCGGAAAGAAGTGTATGCTAGTCTAGCACAACACGAAAGAGCTGTAATATAGCAAAAGGTCTATCTTTATATATATATATATATATATATATATATATATATATATAAAATGAGGATTGTTCCAAAAGAAGGGCATCTTATTTTTCAATCGTTGACATAGAAACAATTATTATCGATGCACTTTTGCCAGCCTGCTTTGATGCATTGCCCTTAAAGTCGGAAGTGTGCTTTGTCGCTCAATTTTTGCTCGCCGTTCTTAAATCGACGAACTCATCTCTTAATTCTTCTGATATAAACTGCGTCGGCTTTGAAAATTTTAAAAATAGGTTTATTTTGGAACGTCGCTCATATATATATATATATATATATATATATATATATATATATATATATATATAATGGGTTAAGAAATTCCAACGAAAGAAAGATGTATATTAAAATAAGAAATTGAAATCAATGACTTAAAAACATTATTACAATGATCCAAACATAATTCTCAATGAAAAACCAAGACACGAATTATAAAATAATGTTAAAAAATACACATTGTTGGTGACTACTCCCTTATTTAAATATATATATATATATATATATATATATATATATATATAGTCACCCACGTAGAGCTCTTCTATCGTATACGATTCACTACTGTGACTTTGTGTAGCAAGTGTATCCGCAGTATATATATATATACGTTTCTTACGTCGACGTCTTTTTTATAACATTTTCATCCCAAACACAGCACAATGCATCTTTGATGTAGGAGGCTATTATCAGAGGCATAACTTGCAGGGATACTATTTAGGGAGTTTCGCAGCAAGATGTTTGTTCACATTACACTTGAACTTATGCGTGTCAGTACAGTTGAGGAAGCAGGAAACCGGAAGGTAATTCCAAAGTCTAACAGTTCTAGGGAAGAAACTATTAGAGTAGAAGTTGTTCTTACATCTATGGATCTATACTTTGTAGGAGTGGGTTTTGTTGCTTGTCGCGTTTGTCGGGGTACAAAAGCTAGTAGTTCGTCCAAGCATCCACCATTAAAATACTTGTAAAACAGGCACAGCGTTGCCACATTTTGTCGATGGGCCAGAGGCTGAAGCTTAGGTGATAGTTCAGGACCTATTAGGTTGGCAATTCTCTTTTGAACCCTGTTCAGAAGTGAGAAACTAGTAGCAGATGCACCAGCCGAAATGTGACATTTTCAAAGAAATTATGTTAGTTTCTTTTCTTCTTCTCCATATTTCTTTTTTTCATCGTATGCGCCTAACGGAGACCCGCCATGTTTCCACTTGTCTAAAACATTATAAACAAATATTCGCCTGTCTAGAGTCACGGCGATAATTTAATGTCACTCACTGAGTCCGTGTAGTAGTTCTATGAATAAAATATTCTGATGAATGTGGGGTTTAGTAAACGATACATTCATTAGCAAATTTATTTAACAGAAATCTCATCTGTTGCACACAATACGATGGGGCTGTTTTCCAGACAGCTGCACATTATTTTCAAGTATATAGTAAAGGAAAATTCTTTTTAAGTCGCTCATTTAAATAATCAAATGTTTCCCAATTACAGCAATCATTACCGATATTAACTTTATCGTCCATTTGAAAAAGCGTACATCTTATCATCGAGTGGCTTTAAGGCCTTCATAAAAGCGGTGACTCGTTATTAAATCGAACTAATATTTTAAGTAAAATGAAATAATAAAAATAATTTTGAATATAATATTTAGCCAATTACATAATAAAAGTACACAATAATAATAATAATAATAATAATAATAATAATAATGATAATAATGATAATAATAATAATAATAATAATAATAGCAAATGCTGTTACCTTAGCACATGCGCAAAATTCAAAATTCATAGCTAAAGTCGCTATATTTTTTATGTTTCCTGTCCATATGTCAATAGCTCAGACAGTAACGGCGACGTAGGCATGATTAACGAGTTACGCTGGAGCGTCAACCTTTTGGTTTCGATTCTCGCAAGAGGTACCCTAGTTATATTATTTTTTATAACTTTTGAAATAATTACTATGTACATCAACACAGAATTTGCTCAATAATAAGAAGAAATAAGAAATTTTCATTAATCAAATATAATATTTATGCGTATTTTATAACCGTGCAACGCCGGGTCACCTCTTATTAATACATAAAGATAAACTAAGAAACTAAATTTATGCTATAAAAATAAATATGATACGTTATTATTATTTTTTTTGCGAAGATACATACTATTTATTATACCCTAATATTAAATTATAACACACTAAAATAAATAAATGAATAAAAACCCTTAAAAACTGAAACAGTCATTAAAATAAAAAAAATAATACCATCACAATGTAATTGCGAGATACCAATCCTAGACTAGGTTTCATATAGACTTAATTTAGATTTCATGACTTTCCTAAATATATCTCCTTTCAGTCTTGTTCAATTTTTTTTTACATGGGGGTCAGCACTTATCAAGGTCCGAAGGCCACTCAGGGATAAAAGTTATTGCGTGTACAGTAATCAATGGGATAGTATTGTAGTAATCATTAGTATTGGGGGTTTTGATAGAGTGTCTTACTTAAGGGGGCGGTTTGTAAGGAGTTTGTTTATGTTGGACTTGAAGACGTCCAAGTTGTAGTCAGGTGGGAAACAGGCAAGCGGCAGACAGTTCCATTGGCGTGCAGCTCTAAGAAAGAAGCTTTGCTCATGGAATCTACTTTTTGATTTAGGCAAAAATAAAGAGTGGGGAAAATTATTGACAATAGTTTCAGCTAGACGGGTGTTTCTCGTGAAAGATTGGCGAGGGGTGACGAGGGATTGGAGCTCAGACGAGTACCTGCCATGGAAATAACGATAAAACAAAGACAGGCACGCAACGTATCTTCTGTGGAAGAGAGGCAGCAGGGAAGAGAAAAAGGCATTCCCCACTAAGCCACGAAGTCTATTTTGTACTCTGTCAAGGCAGGATAGGCTGTTTTAGCAGCTCCTGCCCAGATGTGACAGCAGTACTCCATCCTTGGACGTACTTGGCTTTTATACAGATAGAGAATGGCATCAGTAGTGAGATATCTTCTGGAGCGGTAGAAGGATCCCACCATTTTCACACTGTCCCTGTCAACAGATATGATGTACGTGTTCCATTTCAGATCAGGAATAAAGGGCACACCCTGAAGCTTTTCAAAACATAGAGCCTCCCCAAGACGAGAGCCATCCATTTCAATTGATGCCAGATGGGGATCAGAGCGTTTATGATGTAAAGATAGGAGCTTGGTTTTTGATGCATTAAAAGTAACCAGCCACCTCTTCCCCCATTGTACCACACGCTCAAGATCAGAGGAGAGAGAATTAGAGAGAACTTTGTCATTTACTGCCTTTGATGTGTTGCCATATATGGTCGTGTCATCAGAATAGATGTCAACGAATGATTTAAGTATGTTTTTAGGGAGATCATTCATGTAGATAAGGAAGAGAGTTGGGCCCAGGATGGACACCTGGGGGGGGGGGCTCCAGCATTAATACTGTGGGCCTATGATTTTTGCCCATCAACCACTACTCTTATGAACCTATCAGAGAGAAATGATTTAATGATTGAGAAAATATTTCCAGTAATACAGTAGCTGGAAATCTTGTGAAGTAGGCCCTTATGCCATACCTTATCGAAGGCCTTTGATATGTCAAGAGCAATTGCCCTAGAAAGGAAACCTTCGTCTAGAGATTCACTAATCCTATGTGATATAACCGTTAGCACATCTGCTGTAGATCTTGAAGAACAGAAACCATATTGCATGTCACTAAGAAGGTTGTTTTTGTTGAGGTGGTTGACTACTTCTTTATTTAATATGGATTCCAAAATCTTAGGCACTCCCGCATTTATATCATATTGTTTCGATGTACGACCATCGATGCCATACTGGATTTTTCTCTTATCTAAGAAGGATGTAATTATGTTCAAGATTCTTCCAGTGATTCAGTAAAAATTTAAGAATCGTGCAGGTTACAACTAATGACTATGTGAATGGGCTTTCTTTGCTGTCACCTCATAAATCAAATCGCCCAACGCGACTACGATTGAATGTAGGTTGGATACATGCATATAACTCGTCTCTGTTTTACAAATTATCCATGTTTTTTTTGTGTGTCATTATTAACCGATAAATCCTCGGTCCAAAGTGTACAACACCTATTTTGGAATCTAGTGAAAGATGATCTCCTCTCTTCTCCATAGCATATTTCACGTAGAAGACATGTTGCTAGTCTATTCCAACTCCGTCGTTACGTTCGTGGTTTTCGACTGAGCCTCGATCGCTGGTTTAACCCTGTCAAACATTCACAGCAAAAACTTGCATTTGTAAAACTAAAAAAAAAACAGTTCTTTTTCTCTCTGTAACTAGCAACTTCCGTGGACAAAGTTTCTTTCCTATAATATGCCATCTGTGGGGGAAAATGCCACGAGATTGTTTTCCAATAGGTTATCCGACTGTGAAATATATATATATATGGTGGATTCTCTCATCGAAGACGATGAATGAGGGTTCAGTATGCAATTTTCAGCAGCTCCTAAGCTCTGTGACACCACATGCATAATTGCAATCCTGTAGACGTCCGGCACACTCTTCCGCAGATGGTGATGCTCGTCGATCTAAGATGCTTTCTCGAGTGAACATATAACCCTGCTTTGCTGCGTTCTCTGAAACCACAATGGCATAAATATTCATTTTTAGGTGGATTTTTCTTGTGTTTTCCCTTCATATTCGTACGAAGGGCGTCCCTATTACAAAGGCGATTATTTTCAAATTCTTTGGTCCTCAGGAAACACATCTTCCTCCATTCTCTGCGATCTCCTGCTGCACTCTCCCAGGAACTCAGAGAAATTCCACAATGTTTCAGGTTTTCTTTTAGTTTATCTTTGTAACGAAGCAGGGGGCGCACTATTGGACGGCAAGGAGTTGTCAGTTGCCCATAAAAAAGTTGCTTAGGAACTCTTGAGTCATCCCTTCTTACAAGATGACCCGACCACCGCATTTGTATCCTGATGAAAAATGATTAAATGCAGTTGATTTCACATCTCGCTCTCTCCCTCTCTCTGTATATATATATATATATATATATATATATATATATATATATATATATATATATGAAGTAATATTCTGCTTATTCTATCTATTGTTTCCAATACTCCTGTGGTGGTTAACATTTTATCATTTTGCAACCGCTAATCTATTTAATATTTATTCACGACTAACCCCTGACCCTTAATCAAAGATGAGCCATTACTATTAAAGATGTTACTCCCACGTTTATAATTGTTGTTAGTTAATACCATTTTTCAAATGCTTGTTTCTTCAAGTAACGATTTTGTTTGAATATGTTTTAATGATGAGTAAAACGCAATGCAATTTACGCTATTTCCACCAGCTTCATTCAATATCGCTGCAATTGCTTCCTATAATTAGATTCGCGCGGGAGGAACGACAAAGAATGTCGCAGATCTAATAAAGCGAAATGGTGTGTTAAACCCACAGGTCTCAAACATTGCACAGTGAATCGCTAGTATCCACTTTACCATCGTCAACAACCATTGGCGTGTGTTAACGTGCCACGCCACCATTTGCAAATACATATTATTCGCACGTTTCTCTCGTCAGTTTTCTTTTTTTCTTTTTTTCTTATTCCTAAAAGAGAGAAATCAACAATTATAACGGAATTATAACGGAATAATAGAATTTATTCTCTTGTGTCGTATCCTCGTCTCATAGTAGTCGTTATCAGTTTACTCATTCAGTTTTATAAACCAGTTGTGTTTCGTTTGTATGGCGTTTTGTAAAGCTTAACATAATATCCGTTAAAATCCGGTCTCTTAAACAGTTTGCCGCTATTCTACGCACTGTGAGAACCTCATACTAGAAATCTGAATCTTATTAGACTGAACCTGTAAGTTGTGGTGCTCCCTTTATTTCCAACATACATAATTGAAAGCTGGATTTGGTTGCATATGGTAGTCAATTGTAAAATCCATTGTATATAGTCTTCGTAAGAAGTCGTGACTCCATGTGCTGTTTTATAGACAAATCGAAAGTATTCTCAATTTATTAATATTTTTGTTAGTTCGTAGAATTTCATATCTGATTTCAAAACAAATTTTAGTTAATCCTGAAAAAAAAAGAAACCTGCATTTATTTACGTACCTATTTTCTATACAAAGTATACACACGTGGTCCTGGATATGACCTTAAACTATATCCGTGTGTAAGGCCCAAGCTTGCGGGCTTTGGGGAGTGTGGAACCACCCTTTAATTGCCATTGCTTCCAGGTCTACTCTGGCCCGGAGTGGTAGTACCTGTTAGGGTCCCAACTAAACCGACTTGAAAAAAAAATTCTATTAAAAATGTTTTTCTTCAAAATAACTGGATTCGGAATTAAATAGTCTGAAAAGGGTTGATATGCCGTAAAACAAAAACAACCAACCAACCAACCAACCAACCAACCTATACACACGTACATGCATTGGGATTATAAAACCGAATCTTACAATCTTGAACAATTCTGAAAGTACTGATATTACCATGTCGAATAGAACCGAATGCGAAAAAAATTGTAGACATTAGGACTTGCAGAATGACTTAAAAATATGATCACTGAATAAAACAAACGTGGTAGGATCACGTGATTTAATGAAACATATCACAAAGTATACTTAGACATAATCCCTGGAAACAAAGCTGCAGCGAAATACAAATACCAATTAAACGGCAATATCCTTCTTTCTGTGCTATATCTAAACGCAACAAAGCCCCTTTCCTATAATTTCTAACCTGTAGGACTCTATTCATCTAGTCAGCTCCCCAACTGATTATAACATGGTTGTCTTAAAGTGCCACGCAATAAGTTCTTGTTGTCATTAAGTAATCACATTCTGCCCAATTTCTGCCACTATCATCACTACACAGTTTACTCTCTGTGGTAGACATAGAGAGGACTTACCTCAGAGACGGGCGAGAATCTGTCTGAAAGACAGAAAAAGAAAAAAGAGGTATAGATGGCAGCTGTTTTCTTTTAAAGCCTCCGGTCACCCATAGATCTTAAGCAGTCTGGTGTGGTATATTAAAATTGGGTGTGCCCGAAACATTGTAAAAGGCGAGTCGCCGAGAGGAGTGGGAGAAGCGTTTAAGACATGCGAATAGAGAAAGTAGACGTGTATCTCGTGTTGTGAACAACGAACTCTACTCGGCTCAACTTGTGACTAGCGAACACCTGCTTAACCTTTTAGCCAAAAAGTTTTGTTGCTTTGCGTTAGACAAATACTTCTGATATACTCTCATTAATCCTTATCACCGAACGGCATTTGGTCACCGATAAATAATGACTCTCTTATAACAAATATCCTTAAAATAGAATTAGTATCGAAATTTAATTCATAGCCGGATCAAATGTTAGCTCCGTGAGGAGTGACTGGATCTTTTCAAACTACGCGAATTAAAATATAATTAGCAGTGATTACTTACTAACAATAACTAGTGGTGTTCTTTGGAAGCTAAATGAAAACACATCTCTCAAGTCTTTTAGCTAGGGGCAACGTATGCTATTTTAGCTCCTACTGCACGTTATCTGTCGTGTCTCGATTAGTGATATATAAATCTTATAGAGTGAGGCAAACCTTTATTTTATTCTACTCTGAGAGCTAGAATTTCGCTACATTAAAATCTGATCTTGCATCGCACATTTTTCTCGTCGGGAAGCAAGTACATGGAGTAAAGCAGGTATAAGTCTGCAGATTTATCTCATACTAATCTGCTTTCGATAACTCCACAGAAATACTTTGTTTTATGTCAAAGGCCATTTACTACTGGTTATTATTATTATTATTATTATTATTATTATTATTATTATTATTATTATTATTATTATTATTATTATTATTTTATAAAGATAGCTGTTTTTCTTTTAAATTTGAATGCAATAAGCCTACTTACTATCATAATATTATCTGCGCGTCGTAGACGTGCATGCGACTTCTCAGTCTGTGTCATTTTATCGGCCAGAATTACTTTGTACCAACGGCGTCTGAGACGATCATATTTTGTAGATGAGAGTGTATCCGTGCATGTCTCTTCTGGACGCTTCAGTTCAACTGGATTAGTTAGATTTTTTTCTATATTCTTATTCTATTTATAATCCAACGTAGCAGTGGTTTGTCGCCGGTAATTGATTGGGTGGATTATTTTTACATATTACCTATTATTTCAGTTGTTTTCTCTTTTGTGTCATCTATTGTATTCTGTGCATCCTTCCTTTTAATTCCATTATTGCACCATTTTTATTAGGCTGTTCTTATTGTTTCTCCAAATATTAGTATTATAGTGATTTTTCTCCGTGCTCAAGTTCTTACTTTTGTTTTCTAGAATATGTATTTGTTACGCGTTGCCTCTGTGAACCGCAGTGACACCAACATTTTGTTACGTATATGCTGATTTACAAAAAACAACTTACTATCGATCGGCATAACAATTCACCTCTTTCTAAATTGTTGCAATATAGTTTGCGTTATCGTATCAGCCTTGAAGTGTACATTTTAGCGAGAAATTAACAGTAAACGGATGTTGCGATAACGGTAAATAATTTGGTGTGTCGTTGTCGTGTCCACATTGTATTTTTTACAGTTTTTTTCTTACGTTCATTTTTAGTGTTATTGCAATTATATTTTCCAACTAATAAAAAACAAAGTTTTATAATATTCAATATGATTTATTACTTCGAATTAAATATCCACAAAGAATCATTTGAGAAACAATTGTTTTAATATTTGTTATTGAGTGATCTTTGAATTGACTGAATATAGCATGTATTAGTTACAACAAAAGTCAGACATTTTTATTGCCGTTTTGATCAAACAATATTCCTTGTCTCAACGAATAATGCAGTGAGTATCAATCAATTCTAAATGGATGTTGAAGGTTCAATCTATACAACAGGTGATAATAACTAAGAATGAAATGAAAGTTATTATACACCTCCACTTGCCTATAGCTGATGGAACGAGAATAATCTACCTCGTTACTTAAATATAGGTTTCGATTCGAAATTCTGTGTAGCCTGTCGTGTTTGAAACAATGCTCAAGTTTAAAAAGACACGCCTGAAGAAAATTGGATGTGTAGAAATGTTGTGAAAACAACAATTGAAATAAGAATATCAGTTTAATTAAATCAAAAGAATTTAAAAGAATTTGATTCAGAATTTTGCAAAAGTCATTCAATGAAAGTTAGGAAAAGAAACTTTGCTTAGCGAGTATCAAATAACACGCTTTATCACGTAATATTATGTATATCTTCAATGAAGCTAATACACTTATGAAAACCCTTACTTTCGAGGTTTTCTTGGCATAGTTAAGCGGTGAATCAATGGGTAAAGAAAAGATAATGTTTGCCATTAAACATTAAAAACATTAAGAATATTTAATGAATCGTACTTGATTCCGAAGCAAATTTATATTTCATGCTTTTATTACGATATCTAATCGATTACGTTTCAATAGTCACTAAGATTTTCAGGTGATTATGACCTATTATAAATATCAATACAATCGCAATATGATTTTAAGAAAGTAAATGAATTGCTTGATCCATCGTTGAATTTCAAGGTCTATCAATATTGAAATGTGCATATTATTTAGCAGTCATATGAATTATTCTATAAGGCCCCAAATAACTAATTTTTGTTTATTACGCAGTATACGAGATCCTTAATGTTACATTGTTACAATTCTACCTTTGGACGGAGGATAGATTTGTGTTAAAAAACCAAACAAAACCTGTCCATAGATTTAATAATGCATGGACTTTTCCTCGTACCGAAAGTTCTCCTGCAGATCAAAACCAAAATAATTACAATAAAAACTTGTTGTTGACGAATTTTCACACCGACTTTAAATCAATTTTTCCAATATGATTTATTCAAACATTATGTGCTGTTTTCGTAGCTAAAACTCTTTGCTTTATGATAGTGGACCTGCTAACAAAACACAGCACGATACGACATTCTGTTGCCATACGCTGGCGTTTTATGTGGAACCAACCGAGATTAAGGTGATTATAAATTGAATGCTTCCTTTAGAGCGTAGGAGAAACAGACGCAGACTGTATGAAATAGAATGAACATAACAACGAGTTAAATAAAAGGATGTAAACAAATAGAAAGAAAACATAATAAACATGGAAAAGGGAAAACACGAAGAAATTAATTAAGAGCAGATATTTAATGGCATAATAATTCGAAATGTTGCTAGTTCCTTTCCTTCAACACTCTGAAAAAGTCGGCTCATAGTAGTATGGGTGCCCGGCGTTACCCAGATATTTTGAGGTGGATGTTGAGCAAAAAAAAAGCGGTCAATTTTTTTAACTTTGACCCCTATTATGACCCCTTAAAATTTATTGTTTTGTGGTCAAATCAAGTTATTAAGTTAGATCCATATCCAAGGAACCTATATCCAAAATTTCAAGTGTTTAGACTCAACATTGTCGGAGGAGTTTGGTAGAGTTCTCAAAGGTCAAATCGTTGAACTTTGACCCCTTAATCGTAAAATTTCTGGCCGAAAACCAATTTCATCGATTTTCCCAAATCTCATTACCCTGTATATTAAATTTCGAGTCCATAGACTTAAAATTGACAGAGTTATTGCGTATGGAAATGTACACACACATACAGACAGACAGTTTCACTTATATATATATATATATATATATTTTATTTACTATAATAATTATTAAATACATAAAGTGTTTCATCCTTTCGGGAATCATCAGTGCAGGGCGTCACAATTAACGCCAGTCAAGAGACTCGAACCCCGGCAACAGAAGTCGTGTCTGGTTTCATTAGCAATGATTCGAACCACTAGGCTACCGCAAACCGTGAGATATACAGTTGAAATTAAACATTTATTCTTATTAAATGCTTTTAGCGTCAGTCAGAGTGAGCTTATAATTAAATGAGGATATGTGTGTATTAGCTATATATGTATTAGCGCGTATTATATATATATATATATATATATATTCTCTCCTCTGATCTTGAGCGCGTGTTACAGTGGGGGGAGAGGTGGCTGGTATCATTTAATGCATCTAAAACCAAGCTCCGATATTTACATCATCAACGCTCTGATCACCTAGCTGACCTTAATTGAAATGGATGGCTCTCGTCTTGGGGAGGCTCTATGTTTTGACAAGCTTCTCAGATTGACCTTTACTCCTGATCTGAAATTGAGCACGTACATCAAGTATGTTGCCAATATCCCTGGAAAAATGGTAGGATCCTTCTACCGCTCCAGAAGATATCTCACTGCTGATGCAATTTTTTATCTATATAAAAGCCAAGTACGTCCAAGGATGGAGTACTGCTGCCACATCTGGGCATGAGCTGCTAACAACAGCTTATCCTGCCTTAACAGAGTACAAAACAGACTTCGTGGCTTAGTGGGGGGTGCTCTTTTCTCTTCCCTGCAACCTCCAATCCCTGGTTTCCCCTCGCCAATCTTTCACGAAAAACACCTGTCTAGCTGAAACCATTGTCAATAATTTTCCCCACTCTTTATCTGTGCCTAAATCAAAACGTAGATTCCATGAACAAAGCTTCTTTCCTAACTGATACAACAGAGTGATCGGATGTCCCAGAGGAGATAGAACGGAACATGAACATAGCCCAGGGGAAATTGTGAGAAAGGGTCTAGAATGCTTGCATACTGACCGGTAGTATCGGGCACACGGTTGGGTGCGTGGATAATCTGAGTAAGGTCATAGGCAATGACGGAAACATGCAGAGGCTCCCCTCATCATCTGTCATGTTTGAGTTGGTCAGCCATTCCACATTGTGGACATTGAAGTAATGAGCAGACAAGATACGGTCAATTTTGTCAGATGTAGTCTTAAAGATAGTAACTCCGCCGTTGTGGAGGCGATAGAGTGCGAATATAAATGCGTTGGTGTAAGCAAGTGCAACCCGGAAACTCATATAAGGTAAATTAGGGACTTCTCTGCAAATATCCTTACCACACAGAAAGCCATCTTTAATGTAGACACATATTCCATGCCCATTGGGATCTTGGGAGTCAGATTTAGATGTTAAGTTAGAACTCATCTATGGAAGTGGTCGGTCCTATACCAGTTTTGCTTAGGAAGGAAATGCCTTATTTTGTCTCCTGTAGGTGGGTTTTAATCTCTGGAAGGTTAGAACATATACCCCTGATGTAAGAGAAGGAGACATGATAGTAGGGGTCTACGTTGGAAGATGGGGTTCTAGGTTTACTCGTGTTTTTTCTGAAGATATTTCATGTTGAGGTTTGGGATTTGTGGAACCGGTCAACAGTCTTGGTTAGAGCAGGAGAGAGAGAGAGAGAGAGAGAGAGAGAGAGAGAGAGAGAGAGAGAGAGAGAGAGAGAGAGAGAGTAAGAGAGAAATGGACAAGATTTTTGTAGCACATGATCAGGTAAAGCCGTAGCGATTACGCACTAGTATGGCATCGCGAGGCCCCAACAGAAACTACTGCATGGTCCAGAATCCATTCTACAAATTGCAATACAGCAGCCCCAGTACTTTGCACCTGCTGATAGGACAGCCTCCTTAGTGGTTAATCCAAGGTGTAGGTCCCTGACTATCAGGCGGTAACATCAGCCCAGATGAAACGTTTACCTGCCGCAACCTTACTAGTGACATGGCCATAAGGATAGACATAGAAGCAGAAAATTTCCGACATCTCATGCTACTGCTCACGAAGTACTACCGACCTGAAGGCAGTTTTTTCTTCACCCTTTGTCAGAAAAATCATACATTGGAAATGAGAATTGAGGAACACATAATAAGAAGCGACAGTTGATGGAGCTGCCGATAACACATCCACAGTGCATTATCTATTATGGTTCCAGTAATTGTTGCTAGTGTTGTTTCATTCGGTGTTTTTTTTAACGTACTTTTGTTGTTATTATATCGGGTTTTGAAATCTAAGGAAGTCATACCTACGTAATATTTATTGTCAATCGGATTTTCTTTCGCAAATATTTTTACCTGGTATACTATGTTTTGGTTAGACATTTATTTTGAAGTGGGCAAGGTGTGCGGGATCTACAGTTGCATTTATATTGTTCGTTATTAGTATTTTTTATTTTTATTTCTTGTATGGTTGGGTCCTAAGTGTTAGTTTGATTTTTGTCATGATGTACACTTTTTCGTTTATCTTGTTGTTTTCATTGCTTTTATTTAATATTTTGTCATTATGTGCTTTAATTATCATCTGTAAATTTTTGCAGCAGCTGCATAGTAATTTTAGTTTATTTTTATTGAAAATTTTGTGTGAAGGATTGGTTATAGAGAAGTGTTTATCGATCAGATCTAGAAATTTCTTGCCAAGTTTTGTTTTTAACATTTGATTGTATGGTGACGTATACCGATTACATTTATTTTTCTTCTATTTTACAATTTTAATATAGTTATTGGTTTTTTCTTGCTCTTTTTACATAGGCATCACCACATTATCAAGGCCAAGAGGCCACTCAAGGATAAGGGTTAAGAGTGTACAGTAGAAATTGGACAATATAGTAATCATTAGTAATGAAAATTTGGTAAATTTGATAACTTATATGGAACGGCTCATCAAGAACTTATTTACGTTAGACTTGAACACAACCATATTGTAGTCAGCCGGAAAGCAGGAAAACGGAAGACAATTCTACAGGCGTGCAGTTCTAAGAAAGAAGCTTTGTTCATGGAATCTACGTTTAGGTTTAGGCACAGATAAAGAGTGGGGGGAATTATTGATAGTGTTTACAGCTAGACGAGTGTTTCTTGTGAAAGTTTGGCGTGGGGGGACCATAGATTTAAGCTCAGTCGAACACTTTCCATGAAAATAACGATACATCAGAGACAAACTCGCAACATCTCTTCTGTGAGATAGAGGTTGCAAGGAAGAGAAAAGGACATCTCCTCCGAGGCTACGAAGTCTATTTTGAACTCTATCAAGGCAGGCCAAGTTCTTTCTAGCAGCTCCTGCCCAGATGTGGCAACTATTCCATCCTTGGACGTACCTGGCTCTTATATAGATAGAGAATAGCATCAGCAGTGAGATATCTACCGGATCGATAGAAAGATCCCACCATTTTTCCAGCGGCCTTGGCAACAGATTTGATGTACGTGTTCCATTTAAGATCAGGAGTAATGGTAAAGCCAAGAAGCTTGTCAAAACTTGAGGCCTCCTGAAGACGAGAGCCATTCATTTCAATTGATGCCAGATGTGGATCAGAATGTTGGTGATGTAAAGAGAGAAGCTGGGTTTTAGATGCATTAAAAGTAACCAGCCACTCCTTACTCCATTGTACTACGTGCTCAAGATCAGAGGAGAGAGAATCGGAGAGAACTTGGTCGTTTAGTGTCTTAGATGTGCTACCATGAATGGTAGTGTCGTCAGCATAGATGTCTACAAATGATGTAAGGATGTGATTTGGAAGATCATTAATGTAGATCAGGAAAAGAGTTGGGCCCAGGATGGACCCCTGAGGGACACCGGCATTAATACTTTGAGCTTCTGATTTTTACCCCTCAACTACTACTCTTATGAACCTATCAGAAAGAAATTATTTAATAATTGAGAAGACATTTCCAGCAATACCATAGCTAGAGATCTTATGAAGTAAACCTTTATGCCATACCCTATCAAAGGCCTTAGATATGTCAAGAGCAATTGCCCTAGAAAGGTTGCCTCCGTCGAGAGATTTGCTAATCCTATGAGATATAACTGTAAGCACATCTTCTGTAGATCTAGCAGAACGGAAACCATATTGAGTGTCAATAAGAAGGCTATTTTTGTTGAGATGGTTGATTACTTCTGTATTTAACACAGATTCCAGCAACTTACTCATGACGCACAGGAGATTATTGGCCTGTACTGAGAGGGGGATGAGCGATCACCTGAATTCTTAAATACAGGGCATACTGATGAAATTTTCCAGGGAGATGGAAAACTATTCTCCTTAAGACAACGTTTAAACAGTTTTGTAAGTATGGGCGCTAGTTCAGGTTGAAGTTTTTTGAGTACTATAATTGGAATACTGTCAGGGCCAGTTGCTTTACTGGAATCAAGGTTTTTGATAAGCTTGACAACATCACGTACAGATATACGTATATAACATAGCGTGTTTTCTGATACAGGAGGAAATATTGGTGGTTGGCGGCCTTGATCGCAAAGGGTAGAATTAGCTGCAAAGTTCTTGACAAAGAGTTTGGCTTTGGTCTGATGCTGACGAGATTACCTCAGGTCCATTGATAATAGTTGGGATGGAGCACACGCTTCTGTTCAGGATTCTGTTTGCTATTTGCCAAAACTAGTGGGAACCAAGCCGCTGCTCAGCTACATTGGACTTAACAGACTTAGCATACAACTCTCTTGCATTCTTTATTACTTTCTTACAATAGTTGCTGGCAGTCCTGAAAGCGGCTTTAGTTTTCATACATCTATTACGTTGGAAACAGTGGAAAAAGTGATTCCTGTGCGCAATGGCAGCAGCACATTCTGGAGAGAACCATGGCTGGCTGTTAGGTTTTTACTGAAACATTTTCGAGGGTATGAAACGGTCAATACCTACAATTAACCATTCCGTCATACTATAGAGGACACATCCTTTTTAAACATGGAATGAGAGGAAGATCAGATATAAATGTACGGAAACTATCCCAGTCAGCCTTAGTGTATCGATATACTGTACGATGGAGAGGTACGTCTGAGGACTTATTACATTTCATTTTTATCTTAATTGATACAACAGAGTGGTCGGAAGATCCAAGAGGCGACAGAACAGAAACTGAACATAGTTCAGGGCAAGTTGAGGGAGAAAGATCTAGTAGGCTCGCATACTGGCCGTCATTGTCGGGCACACGGGTGGGTTCCTGAACAATCTGAGTGAGGTCATAGGCAATGGAGAAATCATGACAGAACCTCCCCTCATCATCGGTCTTGTTAGAGTGTGTCAACCATTCGACGTTGAGAACATTGAAGTCACCACATACGTGAATGTTAGCTGAAGGATAAGCAGGTAGGACTTGGTCAATTTTCTCAGATATGCTTTGAAAGATAGTAACTCCGCTGTTATGGGGGCGATAGAGAGTAAATATAAATGCCGTAGTGTTAGCTAAAGCAACCCGGAAGCACATATAGGGTAAGTTAGGATCTTCCCCGGAGATGTCCCTTCCACATGAAAAGTTATCCCTAATATAGGCACATATTCCATGCTCATGGCGATCTTGGGGGTCAGATTTAGAAGTTAAGTTAGAGTATCCTTTAATTGCGAACTCTTCTAGGGAAATAGCCTGTCCAATGCAAGTTTCACTTAAAAATAAAAGGTCTGGTTTAGTCTCCTGTAATTGGGTTTCAACCTCTGGAAGGTTAGAACGTAGACTCCTGATGTTGGAGAAGGAGACATGGTAGTAGGGGTCTACGTTGGAAGTTGGAGAACCGGGTTTAATCGTGTATTTTTTCTTGAAACTTGTCATGATGAATTTTTGGGATTTGTGGACTAGGTCGTCAGATTTACTTAGAGCAGGACAGAGAGGGGAAACTAACAGAGAAAAAGAAACGAAGAATGTTTTTAATTTTTTTTATTTGTAGCTAATGATAAGGTAAAGCCGTAACAATTACCCACTAGTATGACATGGAGAGGCCCCACCAGAAGCTACTGCATGGTCCAGAATCCATTCACCAAATGGCAATACAGCAGCCCCAGTACTTTGCACCTGCTGATAGGACAGCCTCCTTAGTGGTTAATCCAAGGTTCGGGTCCCTGACTATCAGGCGGATAACGTCAGCCCAGACAAAACGTTTACCTCCAGCACCCTTACTAGTGACATGGCTACAAGGATAGACATAGGAACAGAAAATTTCCGCCATCTCTGCCAACTGTTCGCGCCAACCTTTATATCAATATTTTTGTATCCACTATTTTTAGAGCTGGACAGTAGATATTGATGGACCTGTAAAATAGTACCTTTTCATCGCCTGAGTTATTGCTGAGTCGAGTTAGGAATCCGTTTTATGATTGATGGTGACTGATTTGACTTGGGGTTTACGTATATTGGATAAGCATTATCTTTTAAGTAGGGCTAATATGTGTTTTTATCTAAATTTAACGTGACGTCCAGGAAGTTTGTTATTTTCATGTTAGCTAATACGTCTACTTTTCGGCCTAGTTTTTTCATTTCCTTGCATATGATTTTCTTAAAGTTATCCCCCTTCACTTTGTTGGAGTTTTTTTTATTATAGCTATTCCATAATCTCTATATAGGCCGATATTTGTAGTATTAAATAGGCTTGTGAAGGTATATAGAATGAATAATCCCACAAGATCTGATGCCTCTTCAGAATCTAGAGTACCCATCGCCAAATCCAAAGAATTTGTCATTTTAGTTTTTATCTATTTTTTATTGTTATTTATTAGAACTGATTTTCTACATTTTTAATAATGTGTATTTCTTCCGAGGATATATAGTGTATGCCTCGGCAAACTCCAATTCTTTGGATATGAGGTCGAACTGTATAAACGTACATTTTTTTGTTTTCTATATTTTAAAACCAAGTGATTGCTTCGGCAGTATTTGCCCACTGGTTTAATTTTAGGTCTTCTTTAATTTGTTTGTTTACTCTAGAAAATATTGCTTTTCTAATTTTACCTATTTCTGGTTTAGTTGGGTTTATCAAGCGGGTGCTGGGATTATTATTGATGTCATCCTCATTCTCTCTCCCCCTCTCTCTCTCTCTCTCTATATATATATATATATATATATATTTCTGTGTGTGTGTGAGTGTGTGTGTGTGTGTGTTTCCGTTCGGGTTCAATTTCTTTTTCAATTACTGTTACTCTTTTCTTCACAATTTGTAATTTATCTATCACACCTGTATTGCAATTTATTTTTGTACTTTTGTCCGATTCGATACATATCCTGTATATACACGCACTCTAAGCATATTGCAATATTGTCAAACTTTTCTCTTATAACGTAGTTTCTGTCCAGTTTATTTTTATGTTATTATTCTCTCATGCATATTTTGTTGTTTATTAATTGTTTATATGTCTCCAGATTCTACTAATCAGCTCAATGAAGCAACGACAAAAACCGCCACACATATAAAAATAGAATTAATTATAGGAGACGATCAGCAGGTACGACTATATATATGCATGGCCGGTTCTTTTGCACGCCACATCTCACACCAGTTTCCTTTCAAACAGCACTTCAAATAAGTAGCTCATGACTTTTTGACAGGCCCGAGAATTTCATATGCATAGAGTTGAGAAAGGGTAATACCACAGCAGACTGATTGCGTGCAATGCCAACTTTAAGTGAAGAATACCATTTGTTTCGCTTGTTTTTCGTTTTTGATCAGATCAAAACTGATGGAAGTTAACATTACCATTGGTATACATAAATTGATGACAAACGAAATAAAACGCGTAAAATTTACAGGTCTAGAGAGATTTAGGATAAACTAGTTTACTTGATCCCACTTGGTCTAATAGACCTAGTGTTTGCTAGTGGACGGGAACACTAGGATTTAATTCTATGGTCAGTCATATCAAATGCTAGAAAATTGTACTTAATGTTCCCTTTCTTTCAGCATTAAGAAGGTAAGGATCAGAGGGTTAATGCGGGTATACAGAAAGGGGAGTAGCGCCATATCAACACGCTATGTTGAAACCAAGGAAAAAGAAGCTTTAGAGTTGCTCTTGATTACAGGCGATCCCCTTACGTTTACTTAAAAAAGCTAAGCACAAGATGTGTTTAATTAGAATTTTAAAACAGTTAATAATATTTCTAAGCATAGTAAATCTTTGAAAAATATTTTTCTCAATGTGGGATTTTATAACAGGTATTTGACTTATCTGCGTTGAGAATATCAATAAGGTCAGGGTTTGAAAAGCCAGCGAAACGTTCTGGCTTGGTCAGAATTCCCTTGTAGAGACACTCAACTAAATCTTTCTAAGAAATAAGGAGAAGGCTGAACAAAAAATAAAGCCATCAGCATACCTCAAACTCGTCTAGAAATGTTTTTGAAGAAGATGATCAAGGTGTATGAAAACAACACATTATATCAGGTTTCAAAAATCTATTACTCGATTGATAGTTTTGATAATTAAATGCCATATCATTCAAACAATTAAACAGAATAAGTATAACTAGCAGAATTCGTGGACATTGCACGGTAGTTGAAAAAATTTGAAAACATAAATAAAATGAATAAAAAAAAGAAAAAACGACGAATTTAAAACAACTTTTAGCAAATTATTTTTTACTCTTTTAAAGCTATAAAGTATTGATTAAAAATTGATTCTTTTCCATGAAAGTTGACAACATAACACATCATTTTGTTTTTTGTTTTTCTGAATAATTTTTATATAAATTATAAAGAAGCAGATGTTCATTTTATTTGCACATTTTTTATATTTTTAAAAGAAATTATAATAAAAAGAAACAGTCGTCTTTAAATTAACTATTTTTTAATTATGAAGAAAAATAGCCAATTTGAAAGCGTAAATAAACAGCCATGAATTTTTAAAACTTTTGGAGAGGAAATGGTTCTGATGATTTTAACTAATAAAGAGCGAATATTAAGGGAGATTATTTGCTTCTCATTAATTAATGTTTTCAATGATGATGGAATTATTGAGACACTGGACGTACGGACAAGTAAATTAATATTTAGATGATAACTTTAAAATATTTATATTGAATTAGATAAATTCTAAAAATTTTTTAGAAAATGAATAATGTGAGCATTTTTGGTAACCACCTGCTTAAATATTTAACAATATTTGATCTTGTTATAAATATTATATAAAAAGTGAAAACATGTTATGTCATTATAAAGTTCAGTAAAAAGAATAGTTTTAAACCGGAAAGAACAAAGAGGCATGAAACAAATCTATTTGGTTAGAGTTTTGGTATTTATTTGTTTGAAGCCCAAACTATAAAATTGATTCTCTATCTGAAATCGAACCTATAGAATTACTCCTACTAATAATACCGCTTAGTTATATATTTTTATGAGGTCGAAATTATATGATCATTTCGATATCTGAACCTGAACCTATAAAAGTACTATCTTTTTAATGCCTAACTTAGTTAACCATACTATTTCAGTCGAATAGACTACATGTCAATGCCCAGTTAAGATGTAGCATACTTCTGCTATCATAATACCATCGTTTCAGAAATTACATTGTCTTTGGGGGTGGTAGTGTAATATACGTTTGCTTGTTAGGAAACCATTTCCCGAAGAGTAATAAAAATATAAGACCAATGAAAGCATATTATTGTTAGAAATACTCCTCCTTCTACTACCACTACTACTACTACTAATAATAATAATAAGAAGAAGAAGAAGAAAAAGAAGAAGAAGAAGAAGAATAACATTAATAATAATGATGATAAAAATAAGTAAAAAGAAAAAGAGAAAAGAAAGAAGGAAAAAGACGACGAAAGTGGAAGAAGAAGAAGAAAGAAAGAAAACACAAGGAACTCGGCCAAGAAGTGAAAAAAGCAAATATAATTCAAAACATCATAGTAGCATTAGGAACATGGAAAACAGTAAGAAGAATTTGAATCAAAGGGAAGAGCGAGATTATACTCTGGACGGAATTGATGAAAATGACAGAAGTCTTGGAGAATAGAATAAACTCTATGTGAGCCCGAGGAAATTTAAACTGTAAAGAAAACTTATAAAGATTTCTTCCTCTCCGCCCCACTATGTTCTCAGTCTCTGCCAATTTTTCATAAAATTGCCGGGAGGGTCAAGATGCGTAGAAAAAAAGAAGAGGAAAAGCACTAACCAGACATCCGCTACAGTTGTGCTCAGATCAATGGAATGTTGGGTTATTGCAGCTCAAATTTTAGAGAAGACATACAGTCGTTACCAACAGAAAATCAATGGTAGCCGGCTGTGGTGATTATGCAAAGCCAATTGCAATGCTTATCAGAAGAGGTGGGAATACTGAAAATCTGGTAAAACTTGTTGTCTCTCAGACTTCAGGGAATATTACCAGTGAATAATTATTGATGATGAACTGTGTGAAAACTTCTGGTGAGTTAATATCTAAACATTTTTTTTAATTTTTAGATGAAAGCACAACGAAAAGAAGAAAAGTAAATAAGCGGACCACGGACGACGAAACTCTCAGAAATCGAAAAACAGGGGATTAACATGATGGGACAATAAAAAGGACAAATTAAGTACTTTTCAGAAATGATGGCAAAAGATATTATACAGGTGATTATAAATTTATGTTTCTGCTCAAAGTATGTTCATAGATGTTGTTTTTCTTAAGGCTTCTCATATACTTGAATAGCACATAAACATGCCAGAAGCTTCACATTGATTCTTAGGTTGAGTTATGTTTAAAAGACGATTCTATTTGAATCGTTAATAAATTACAATCAAAAGAACAGATAACTCATCTCTTAATTATCAGTAATGTAACCACCTCGCTCACTCAATGTTGATAAAACATCTCTTTAATATATATTTATGACTTTCAGGATTTATTCGTTTAATTCAGCGCGTTTACATCGTGTGTCCGTACACATTGGAAACACGTACAAAAAATAATAGGATCCATTACTATTGCACAAGCAAAGTAACTTTGTTCGGGGCAAACACGCTTTTATCTCTACCTATTCTCTGTTCAGTTCCCACTCCTTCTGTTAACATACTCTTCCCTATCCTTCTTTTCTCAGCCTAGCCATTCCCCTCTTTGGACATACACACAGAAAACCCGTATCTGTTCTTCAGATGCTGCACTTCTATTTCTTGTTCTCTTTCGGTGGAGGAGAAATCCTTCACGACTGAGACAATTTTTATTTTTGTACCTTTTCTCCACGTTAAAAAACGACCCTGGTGTCTAACTCTGTCCCGTGGGGAGGCATGGTAAATAGGTACACACAGAAAACCCTCGCTAATATATAACTGGCAGAGATTCCAGACGTTCTCCAGAATTGACTGAGAATCTACAACTATCCCACACTTTATTCATTGATTTTCACCGCAAGTGGTGAAATCAGACATTTTAAAACAACATCGATTGATTTCCGGCTCGAGTAAGGGGCCCCGTACCCCCCTCCGAGGTGTATCGGGAGGAAGCTTCACATGCCTCCCCACAATGACTTAGTCCACGATACATTGTAATCTGCATTGTACTGTAGATAATCTACTGTGGATTTTATAAAATTATCTGTAAATAATGGCTTCATTTAAAGTTTCAAATGCAAAAGTCAAGTATCATGGTTCAATTGTGCTCTAAACAGAAGCATTCATTTTGAACCCCGCCTGTCTTATCAAAGAATCAACTGTTGGATCTATGAAATTATTTTTACATAATTACATCAATTATAATTAATCATAGGAAGCATACGTGACATTGTTCACTTGTTCTCTAAAAAGAAATATTCATTTCAAACTGGCGTTGGATTTTACTGTGTAAAAATAGATTTATTTTCGTACTATAGAATCCGAACATGTGATTTATTACCTCCAAGATTTTACTTTTGTTAAGGAACTTTTCTTTTTATTCCGGATGCTGGATTCGACTAATTTGGAATTTATCTTCAGTGTTGTTTTTAAGCATTAAAACAACATTCATTTCTACGCCAGGGGCACAACTCGAATTGGATGCCTGAATTGCACACCCATTTTTGTTCAATATATTTTTGCTGGTCTTTTTCTATGTTTCTTTAAAAGATTTTAATCTTGAATTTATTTTTAATGTATGTGCTAAAAATAAAAATTATGTCTATCTATAATAAATGCTTTATTAAAGACATTCCTCTGAAGATATGTGCCTTACGTAGGCAATCCCTGGATTAAGGAAAGAACATTAAATATCGTGTATTTCTTGTTCACATAATATTGTTTTGACAATTCTATATTTTAGATAAATTAAATTGTATACAAAACTTACAATATTTTATTTGACTGGGATTGTCTTATATAAAAATATTTCCGTCTGTTAAATGTTTTTGGCTCCTAATGGGGTTATGGCACAAATGATTTGGACGATCGTGTTTTATAACCACCGACTGTGCTAACCAACCAATGAAAATCTTCCAAGGTTACTATAAAAATTGTCGAATTTTGGATTCAATCAGTTCGCTGTTAACTACGTCACGAACCGAATTTGATTCTTGGCGGCCATCTTTGTTACTGGCAATTACTTTACACTCGGTATCGTTTGTTCAACATAATGTCTCAACACTTAACACGTTATGGGCTCAGCCATCGTCTTTTCTTTGACGGTTTGGAATCTTAATTCGAATTGTGGCAAGCAACATTTCTGGTGTATCTAAGGATTCGAAAACTACACAAAGTCATACAATCCCCAACAGAGAATCCTAACAACCCCGAATTTCTCGAAAAGAACGCGACTGTTCTTACAGAACTGATTCAATGCTTAGACAATAGAAGTCTGTCTCTGATGATAAGAGACGCCTTAGATGATGAACGGAAAGCATTGAACATATTAAGAGAACATTATTTATCAAAAGGGAAACCGAAAATTATATCACTATATACAAAACTAACTTCTCTGAAACGCAACGAAGATGAAACTATTACCGACTACGTTATAAGGGCAGATAGCTTGTTGATATCAATGAGCCTCAAAAGACTTCTAGCCGATTTTAAAGCATTTACAACTGTTATAACGCAAAAAGACAAACCCATAAATTTCAGTGAATTTAAAGTGGCATATGTACAACATGTGTAAGGAAAGTCCTTTAAAATTACTGTGCCCTCTGTAGATGTGTAATGTTGCAGCAACGTAAAGCAATTCAATAACCAGTAAACACCGGTTCTGCACGGAATCCAACTAACAAGGTACCTAGATGGACGCGAACGGTTACTCAGAACGGACCCAACAATCGGTTACACAGAACGGTCCCAACAACGGTAAGATATGCTCACACCCACACGGCACGAGAAGCAACAGCAACACGATTCCCGACCAAGTCAATCATCGCTCTCCCAACGTCTTTCAATCACCCGCTTTTATGGCCGTTGCAGGCCGGCTAAATTTGCATATTGCGAGAATTCATGTGACTTTGCGAGATATTATCCTTTACAAAAGACGGCGGCCGCCATCTTGATCTTTCTTTCTCTATTTTCGGTCGGCGACGCCGAGCCGGCCCCGAGGTAAGTCTTTCCTTTTCGTCCGTCTTTCTTACGCACCCACACAACACACAAACACGCGGGTGCTTGTCTCCTGGATGCACATTACAGCATACGTAGTTACCAAGAGACTGATCGTATGCTCGTGGACAATAATAACCCCAGCAATATTATGAAGTTCAAAAATTCTTCTCGAAAACAGACACCACCAAATTACGCACCTCAATAGGTTGACAATACCACACACGGTAAAAGTCTCCTTGAAGATTGTGGTGCTACTGCACACGTTATCACTAAGGAATCTGATTTTATTAATTTTGATTCAAACTTTTATCCACAAAGTCATTTTGTCGAACTTGCCGACGGTAGTCGACTAAATAATATAGTCTTGAAAATAGGCGATGCTAAAATATCCCTAAAAAATAATAGAGGCGAAATCTGTAACTGTATTCTAAAAAATGCTCTGTCCATACCTACATTTAAGCAAGACATATTTTCCAGGAACGCTGCCATTAAACAAGGCGCAAATATAAAGTTTGTCCAAAACAAGTCAAAATTGATATACCCAAATGGAACTGTATTTGACATTAAAGAAAATGGCTGACTATATTATTTAAAAAGTATGATTTCCTCAAAAACTGCCTGTCACGACTTTGAAACCTGGCAAAAATCTAGGACACTAATACAGCTGATATTAAAAAATTACCAAATGTGGTCGAAGGTATGAAAATAATACCTTCGGACGATCTCCCAAATTGTGATGTGTTTTCACAGGGGGAAATGATAAAATATATAAGCAGAACGCCAGACAAAAAGGCCACGAAAATTCTAATCTACGGTACGTTTTGAAATTTATTGATGATTTTCCCGGTTTAATTACAGTTTATTTTCTAAAAAAACAAATTCAACACTATCCTCGCACTAAGAAATATTAAGCTGATATTGCCCCGTACGGCTCGGTAAAATGTATTCGCGCAGACAATGGGACTGAATTTACAAGTAAAGACTTTGAACAGGAAGTGAACGTTTTATCTGGGCTGGCGTTATCCGCCTGATAGTCAGGGACCCGAACCTTGGATTAACCACTAAGGAGGCTGTCCTATCAGCAGGTGCAAAGTACTGGAGCTGCTGTATTACCATTTGGTGAATGGATTCTGGACCATGCAGTAGCTTCTGGTGGGGCCTCTCGATGCCATGTTAGTGGGTTATTATTACGGCGTAACCTTATCATGTTCTACAAAAAAAATCTTCGTTACTTTTCTCTCTTAGTTTCCCCTATTTGTCCTGCTCTAAGTAAATCTGACGACCTAGTCCACAAACTCCAAAATTCCATCATGACAAGTTTCAATAAAAACACACGATTAAGCCCGGTCTGAAACTTCCAACGTAGACCCCCACTACCATGTCTCCTTCTCCAACATCAGGGGTCTACGTTCAAACCTTCCAGAGGTTGAAGCCCAATTACAGGAGACTAAACTAGACCTTTTATTTTTAAGCGAAACCGGAATTGGACAGACTATTTCCCTAAATGAGTTCGTAATTAAAGGATACTAATTTAACTTCTAAATCTGACCCCCAAGATCGCCATGAGCATGGAATATGTGATTATATTAAAGATGGCTTCCCATGTGGTAGGAACCTCTCCAGAGAAGATCTTAACTTACCCTATATGTGCTTCCGGGTTGCACTATCTCAAACTACGGCATTTATATTTACTCTCTATCGCCCCCATAACAGCGGAGTTACTATCTTTAAAAGCATATCTGAGAAAAATGACCAAGTTCTATCAGCTTATCCTTCAGCTAACATTCACGCATGTGGAGACTTCAATGTTCATAACGTGGAATGGTTGACCCACTCAAACAAGACCGATGATGAGGGGAGGTTCTGTCATGATTGCTCCATTGCTTATGACCCCACTCAGATTGTTCACGAACCAAACCGTATGCCCGACAATGACGGCCAGTATGCGAGTCTCCCAGACCTTTGTATCACAACTTGCCCTGAACTTTCCGTTCTGTCTCCTCTTGGATCTTCCGACCACTCAGTTGTATCAATTAAGATAAAAATGAAATGTAATAAGTCCTCAGACGTACTTATCCATCGTACAGTATATCGATACACTATGGCTGACTGGGATAGTTTCCGTACATTTATATCGGATCTTCCTCTTCGTTCCATGTTTAAAAAGGATGTGTCGTCTATAGTATCAGACTTGACGGAATGGTTAATTGTAGGTATAGACAATTTCATACCCTCGAAAATGTTCCAGCAAAAACCTAACAGCCAGCGATGGTTCTCTCCAGAATCTGCTGCTGTTATTGCGCACAGAAATCACTATTTCCACTGATTCCAACGTAATAGATGTTTGGAAACTAAAACCGCTTTCAGGACTGCCAGCAACCATTGTAAGAAAGTAATAAAGAATGCAAGAGAGTTATATTCTCAGTCCATCAAGTGCAAAGTAGCTGAGCAGCGGCTTGGTTCCCACCAGTTTTGGCAAATAGCAAACAGAATCCTGAACAGAAGCATGTGCTCTATCCCAACTATCATCAATGGACGTGATTTAATCTCGTCAGCATCAGACAAAGCCAAACTCTTTGCCAAGAACTTTGCAGCTAATTCTACCCTTTGGGTCCAAAGCCGCCAACCCCCTAATATTTCCTCCTGTATCAGAAAACACGCGATGTGATATAAGAATATCTGTACGTGATGTTGCCAAGCTAATCAAAAACCTTGATTCCAGTAAAGCAACGACCCTGACGGTATTCCAATTATAGTACTCAAAAAACTTCAACCAGAACTAGCGTCCATACTTATAAAACTGTCTAAACGTTTTCTTAAAGAGAATTGCTTCCCATCACCCTGGAAAATCTCTTCAGTATGCCCTGTATTTAAGAATTCAGGTGATCGCTCATCCCTCTCTTAGTACAGGCCAATAAGTCTCCTGTGCGTCATGAATAAGTTGCTGGAATCTGTGTTAAATAGAGAAGTAATCAAACATCTCAGCAAAATAACCTTCTTAGTGACACACAATATGGTTTCCGTTCTGTCAGATCTACAGCAGATGTGCTTAAAGTTATATCTCATAGGATTAGCGAATCTATCGACAGAGGCAACCTTTCTAGGGCAATTGCTCTTGACATATCCAAAGCCTTTGATAGGGTATGGCATAAAGGTTTACTTCACAAGATCTCCAGCTATGTTATAGCTGGGAATGTCTTCTCAATTATTAAATCATTTTCCTGATCTATATTAATGATCTTCCAAATCACATCCTTACATCATTCGCAGACATTTTTGCTGACGTCACTACCAACTATGGTAGCACATCTAAGACAGTAAACGACCAAGTTCTCTCCGATTTTCTCTCCTCTGGTCTTGATCACGTTGTACTGTTAAAGAGTATCTCTCCCCCCCTCTCTGGCTTTCTTACTCTTTCTATTTTCTCTCTGTGTGTCTCTATTAGAGAATAGAGAAAGAGAGAGGGAGAGGGAGAGAGAGAGAGAGAGAGAGAGAGGTGAATAACGTGGACAGTGGACACGTTTGCAAAAGAAGGGTCAGCTGACCAGATGACGTGGTATCATGTGATGAGGTTAGCTGATTCTTTCTTGGCAGTTGGTTTCGGGAGTTGAATAAGACAGACGGCTTTTCAGCTGTCCCCCCCCCTGGGCTGGGGAGGACGCTTACGTGTATCATCAAACAAGCAAGGTTCACCTCCATTCTGTGTCGACCTTTGGAAGGTGAATAAAAACTATAAAACCATTTCATCGTCTTGGAGTGAATTCTTCATCCAACAGGCCAGCTCCCCTCCAAGAGACAATGAAAACCAGAGGAACAACTGACGACACATGAATAAAGGTATGTTAAGAAATACATGTACACAAGCACACACTCACGGAGACATCAAAAATAAAACCATTAGAAACTAGACGATCACGTACACGAATCTCCTTGACAAAATCTCCTTTATGACACCCCCGAATATATAACATATTCGTTTTGGTGCTCGTGACTAAGTCGCATCACCGATGCGATAATCGAACCTGTGTTTAAGAAAATACGACGTGGAAACAGGTCCTTAAAAGGGAAAGGAGATTTTAAGACAAGAAAAAAACAAAAACAAAAAAACAAAAAACTATACAACACAATAAAATGTCTGGAAGAAAAAAAAAAAGAGAAAGAACATTATTAGAAAAAAAAAGAAGAAATACAAATCAACACACACACAACGATGGTCCGTTAAAACACTAAGTAATAAGGAAAAATAATAGTAAAGAGAAAAAAAGAAAAAAAAAGAAAAGCAATACACACGTACAACCTTTTCACGAAAAAAGAAAAGGAAGACATACAGACACACAGATGTAAAACTTTATATATAGAAAATAGTTAAAAGAAATATTTATCGTATTGGGAATTAACTCGTTACGAACGAAGAAAAATATCACTTAATGTCAAAATTAGAAGGGAAAACGAAAAATGACCTTATTTTGTAAATTTTTAACAACGGCCAGTGAGAAAACCAAAAAGAAACGAGCCTTACCACAAAGATAAACATGTCAATCAAAAATATGTGTTATGAATATTTCGTGTCATTTTTAAATTGTGAACTAAATGTAACTTTTAATGAAAAACAATAAGTACTTTTGATGAAAAACAATGGATAGGTTCTGAAATGTGATTTTTTTTCTTCCTTTTTTTTCACTAATTGAACGATTTTATTTCTTAGGAATTTTTTTTTTTTCTTACATGGACAATTTTAGTTCCATCGAGTTGTCTGAGACTTTATAAGTGAGTCGTTTTATTTTATTTTAGAAACGACTGTATTTTAATTGTAAATGTCTAGGTATTTTTTTGTAAACGACTGTGGTTTTTCTTTAATTTTGAATTCTGTGGAATGGTAAAAGATGATGCACTATGCAGCCGACCTACTTGCTGACGTGGACAAAATTTTGTTGTTTGGATTTTTGTTATTGCTAAGATGGGACTTTGTGATTGCTTATAGGATTTTTTGTATTTTTTTAATTTATTATTTTTATGTAATTGATGTGTTGTCAAACGGTATTGGCAGAATTTTCTTGTTCTTTGACATGTATTTTTTTTCGCAGAATGGTGAGGTGAAATCTTTGCTTGTGGGGTCTATTGAAAGAATGATTAATAAAAGAAAGAACGTGCTGTTAATTAATAATCATAACAGTAATAATAAAATAGGGAAAAAGAGAAAGAAATAAGATTTAAACAGTGTAATAAATAATAATAATAAAAAAAAAAGTTTCGGAAGAGTCAAAGGTTCAGTCGGTATTAATTTCAATTTTCGAAAAGTAGAATAAATGTTCTATTCGACATGAGTGACGTTTTGACCACATAAGTAAGGTAGAAAAAAAAAAGGATAAATATAGGGTTAAATAAACTATATGAAGAAATGAAAGAAAAAAAAAGTGGGGCGTGAATGGAATTTAATTTCTGTGGCAAGCATGTTAGAATTTTGGAGAGGTGTTGAATTACATGGGTAGTTATTAATTTCATTATTCTCGGGAAATGATTCGAATTTTATTTTTTTTTATCGTGATTTCTGTTGATTTCGAGTAGAATCAACATGGAGCAAGTTTGAGTACTTCATGTGTGGAAATCCGATGTTTTCCGTGAAGCTATGTGTCTTCAAGGCAGGTTGCGCTTACCGACTTTGGAAAAAAAAAAGAAAGTTTTTTCTGACATAGCAGTGAACGGAATGTATTCTGTCCAGCGTGAGCGGATCTAGTTGTAATCAACTTCAGGGAGCAAATGAAATGCCCTCTGACATGGTGTAAGGGGCAGAGGGGGTGCAATGGCTGACGTGGCCATTATGTTACGAATCGCTCAAGAGAAGATGAATGAAATATGTATGCAAGTACTTAGGAAAATAAAATGTTACCATATTGTGAATTAAAGGTACCAAAATTAAAAAAAAAACATGCTGGGTGAATTTAATTGGTATTATTAAATTAAATTATTTTGGAATAGATTTGGTTGGTTTAGTTATATTTTAGGGACGTTTAGCGCGTAGTTGCATTTTTTTTCATGAGAATTACAAGGCGATTAGGCTGTAGAAAGCAGTTTTTTCTGTTGTTTTATTTTTTTTTTATAAGCCACGGTATTGTCACAAATTAGAAAATTTGGCAGGGGAAATACTATTTTAGAGTAATGAGAACCCTGTTAAAACAATACTAGTGGTTCCAGTGAGTTGGAAGATGCCACGTAGGCCCAAGCAACGGCAATAAGTCTTGTCCAACAAAAGTCTGGCGTGCGAGGTCGCGATAATTCCTCAGGGTACGGAGCGACTGGACAGCCGGTACCAAGCCTAATCACGGGGAGATAGAAGAAAGGGAAAGATGCAGATTACGTAAGGGACAAGATAGAGCCTTATTATTTTTTTATTTTTTTTAGAGGAATGTGTGAGGGATATCTGGGTTGGAATCTTGGGACTTGCTGGGAATGCGGAAAAATCACAAAGGGAAAACTACTTAGTTAGAAATCGATGGCGCATTAGTTAGGGAGTGATGATTCCGTATCTTGTCGGGTTCCAGGAACTCAAACAGGCTCCGAGTGAATCAGTGTGAAGGCGTATCTTGACTTAGACCAACCAAGGGAGTTAGTAGAAGAGCTTTGTGAAGTCCCGAAGTAGTAGATTGAATAAAACAAAGCTCCAGTAATAGGACCACTCAGAGAAAGACGTCAGGGCATTACAGTAAAGGAAAAAAACTGGGACTTAGGCCTATGCTGAAAGTCGAGAACGCGAGTGGGATGGTTGGGTCGGTAGAGCATCAGACTTTTAATCTGAGGGTCTGGGGTTCGAGTCCCCATGCGATAAAGCTACCACCAACATGGAGCATCCGACGTTCTGGTCGTAATTGCGATATGCTGGCCCCATTTCGAAAAAGTGATCGAAAATGGAGTCTCCATTTGTTTGGCCAAGTGGTCCAAATAAAGAGCAGAGTCAGTGGAAAATATCCAACAATGCGACCGCCTAGACAAGATGTATATCTGCAAAGCTGTATCTTTGTCTAACTTGGAAGCAAGTTAATGTCTAGGAGGGACTTTTGAGAAGCAGCAGAAGGGTTGATAGTGTTGTAGAAGAGTACTGGTGCCTGATCTTTCTTGGAAAAGGGGTGAGTCCGGAAAGTGAAAAAATAAAGATGTACTTCGGACATAATTATTTTTTTTAGTTAGTTAGTTATTAAAAATGTATGGCTTGCCATACATTTTGATAAAAAAGGGGTGGAGGAATGTTAAAGAGTATCTCTCCCCCCCTCTCTGGCTTTCTTACTCTTTCTATTTTCTCTCTGTGTGTCTCTATTAGAGAATAGAGAAAGAGAGAGGGAGAGGGAGAGAGAGAGAGAGAGAGAGAGAGGTGAATAACGTGGACAGTGGACACGTTTGCAAAAGAAGGGTCAGCTGACCAGATGACGTGGTATCATGTGATGAGGTTAGCTGATTCTTTCTTGGCAGTTGGTTTCGGGAGTTGAATAAGACAGACGGCTTTTCAGCTGTCCCCCCCCCCTGGGCTGGGGAGGACGCTTACGTGTATCATCAAACAAGCAAGGTTCACCTCCATTCTGTGTCGACCTTTGGAAGGTGAATAAAAACTATAAAACCATTTCATCGTCTTGGAGTGAATTCTTCATCCAACAGGCCAGCTCCCCTCCAAGAGACAATGAAAACCAGAGGAACAACTGACGACACATGAATAAAGGTATGTTAAGAAATACATGTACACAAGCACACACTCACGGAGACATCAAAAATAAAACCATTAGAAACTAGACGATCACGTACACGAATCTCCTTGACAAAATCTCGTTTATGACCCCACCGAATATATAACAGTACAATGGGGAAAGGAGTGGCTTGTTACTTTTAATGCATCTAAAACCAAGTTTCTATCTTTTCAGCATCAACGCTCTGATCCCCATCTGACATCAATTAAAATGAATGCCTCTCGTCTTGGGGATGCCTCAAGTTTTGACAGGCTTCTGGGCTTGACCTTTACTCCTGATCTTAAATGGAACACATACATCAAATCTGTTGCCAAAGCCGCTGGAAAAATAGTCGGATCCTTCTATCTATCCAGTAGATATCTCACTGCTGATGCAATTCTCTATCTATATAAGAGCCAGATACGTATGGAGTACTGTTGCCGCATATGGGCAGGAGCTGCTAGAAAAGACTTGTCCTACCTTGATAGGGTTTAAAATAGATTTTGTGGCCTGGTGGGAGATTTCCTTGTCTCTTCGCTGAAAACTCTGTCTCACAGAAGAGATGTTGCGAGTTTGTCTCTGCTTTATCGTTATTTTCATGGAAAGTGTTCGACTGAGCTTCAATCTATGCCCCCCTGCGCAAGAAACACTCGTCTAGCTGAAAACACTATCAATAATTCCCACTCTTTATCTGAAAACACTATCAATAATTCCCACTCTTTATCTGAAAACACTATCAATAATTCCCACTCTTTATCTCTGCCTAAACCTAAACATAGATTCCATGATCAAAGCTTCTAACTTAGAACTGCACGTCTGTGGAATTGTCCTTTGTTTTTCTGCTATCTATAATATGGTTCTGTTTAAGTCCAACGTCAACAAGCGTCTGATGAGCCCTTCCACTTAAGTTAACAAATTTACCGAACTTCCATTATTATCGATTACTATATTGTCCTTTTGACTGCTGTACAGTCTTTAACCATTATCTTTGAGTGGCCTATCGGCTTTGATAAGTGGTGACGCTTATGTAAAAAAAAAAAAACTTCTATTAATTAACCACCGTATTAAACACGAGAAATTTGCGCCGTATTCCCCCTTCCAAAATGACATCGCTGAAAGGACATTACGAACTCTTTTTGAGATGACAAGATGTCTACTTATCTAATCGAAATTAGCGCATATATTATGGACTTACGCTTCAATGGCAGCAGCATATATCTGAAATAGATCGTTCAATAGAAGATTCAAGTCCAATGTTAACAAATTCCTAATGAACCGGCCCCTTAAGAATATACTTCATCAAATCTCCATACTAACGTAATGTACTTGCAATAACCCTTATCCCTGAGTGACTTCCGAGCCTTGATAAGTGGTGATCACCGTGTAGAAAAAAAAGGCAAAACACCGTATGAAGCGTTTTGCGGTGTAAAACCCAAAATAAACCGAATGAATATATTCAGTTCAGATTGTTTTGCATTTATAGAAAATACCAGTAAACTAAATACTAAAGGCCAAAAAGGTATTTTCGTAGGTTACCATAAAAACAGTCCAGCATATTTAATCTACTTTCCAGACCAAAATGCCATAAAAAGGGTTAGATATGTAAAATTAAATGATACATTAAATTTTAAAAATGACGATCTAGTGGATGAAAAATGTGAAGAAATATTACCTAGCATCTTAATCGATCACAATAAAAATATTAATAACGACGACAATTACAGTAGAACTACTGACGAAAATATTAACCAGACACGTCGATACCCGATAAGGGAGCGAAAAAGGCCAGACTTCTTAAAAATTGAAAAGATACAAGACTATGCAGTGGATTACTGTTACACGTTGAAAAGCGTACCGAGAAGTTATAATGAGGCGATTAATTCAGAAAATCCCCAAGAATGGAAACAAGCTATGATATCCGAATTGAATGCTTTATCTGAAAATAACACATACGAAATAGTGGCAAAACCAACAGATGAAAATATAATTTCTTCACGCTGGGTTCTTTCAAAAAAAATCACAGCTTCTGGCAGTGAAACTTTTAAAGCAAGATTTGTTGCAAAAGGGTTTTCACAAATTTCTGGAGTAGAATATTTTGCAACATTTTCACCAACGACAAATTTATCGACAATTAGAATTTTATTACAACTTGCGCTCAATACAATTGAAAAATTCACCAATTGGATGTAAAAAAAATTGTTCATTTAAATGCTCCGCTTGATTGTGAAATCTATATTTACCCTCCAGAATGATATAAAATAAAAATAAAAATTGCATGTGGAAACTGAATAAATCGTTACATGGACTAAGACACAGTGCTCACAATTGGAATTTAACACTCCATAATTATTTAATAGAACAGGAATTGAAGCAATGCCCCGTAGACGCGTGCATGTATACCAAACATGTAGGTAATACATTGTTAATTTTGTTTCTTGGAGGGTTGACGATATATTACTCTCCTCAAACTGTGACAACACTTTAAAAGATGTTAAAAATAAATTAAATAAAAAAAATTAAATTGCCGATCTTGGACGACTGTCATGGTTCTTCGGTATAAAATTTACCTGTAAAAATGAAACTATAACAATGAACCAATCACGATACATTGAAAAATTTCTGCTCAAGTTCGGAATGCTAGATTGCAAACCGCGTACAACTCCCGTCGAATTGGACATAAATGAAAATATAGGAACCGAAACAAAATCCATAGATGATCGATTATACAGAGAAATGTTTAGAAGCCTCGTCTATTTGATGTCCGCAACAAGGCCTGACATATGTTACACTGTAACAAAGCTGTCTCCAAACTTATCGAGACCGACAATTAAGGACCTTAATCGTGCAAAAAATCCTTCCTTATCTAAAAGGAACCAAGGAGCAATCTTTCATATTTTAAATGTCTACATATCCTCTAAATTTAGAAGGATTTTCAGATTCAGATTGGGGTAACTCTAAAGATAGAAAAAGTATAGCGGGTATTGTTTTAGACTGTCAAGGACTGGACCTATGATCTCTTGGAAGACTAAAAAGCAACATATTCTTGCCCTTTCTACTTGTGAAGCAGAATTTGTAGCCCTCACCCATTCCGCGCAGGAGGCAAGTTTTCTTAACATGCTTCTAAAATCTATTTTAAACCTGATCTAAGTAAAAAACCTATATTAATTAATTGTGATAATCAGAGCAGTATCTTATTAGCAAATATTTCTATGATCCTTCAAAGGTCGAAGCATATTGATATAAGATATCATTTCATAAGGGATGAAATAAGTAAAAAATCTATTACTCTTACTTATGTGAGGTCTGAGAATAATATAGCCGACATTTTCACTTAACCTATATATATATATATATATAAGTATATATATATATATATATATATATATATATATATATATATATATATATATATAAAGCATCGGCAGCTAAACTAAAATTAAATTAATATCCCATAATATAAAGTAATTTCTTAATATAAAATAATTCCCTGTTGGAACGCGGAAATAGTTTTTGTGGCAAGGAAAATATAACTATCACCAAAAGCTTCACTCTTGCATAATCCATCACCGATAGAAATGTTGAATCTCTATGGTTCCAGATGAGGGTTGTCTGAAGATAGCGGTTTCAATTCTATATGCTGTACCTAACATTCTTGTTGTTTATTGGTCTAACTGGATTTCAGGACAAAAATTCCTCTAGTCGGGTGGAATATCGAACTTCCTGCTGTTACACGAGGAAACATCACTTGGATAATGTGTACCATTCCTCAAAACCAGTGTGGGTTCGGTAAAGCAAGAACTCATTTAGGCTGCAAATACTATTTTAATGTTTAGCCAGAGTTTAATTTCAGTGTAATATTGTGGGAATTTAAACTCCTAGGCTAATTCGATTGTCGCCCTTTAACTCGGAGTGACATAGCCACGTGACTTCCTGTTTCTGATATTGCTGTCTTTTTCGCGCTGGACCCTCGAGCAGCCAACATGTAAAGAAGAGTCGCTCCTGTTGGTGAAGATGCTACCAACAGCGGTCCTGACTAATTCGTCAGCCTATCATCAACCGCAAGTAACGAACTCTTATTCTTTACGAACTCTTATTCTTTCTATCTCTTTCTTAATATTTCTCATGTAAATTTATGTAAATAAATTTATTTCCTTCGCTGATTTATACCGGTATGTTTTCGTCATCATTATGCGACCTTTTTGCTTTTCCAATCCTTCTACCATTCAATACATTCACCATACACCTTGGGTACGGGATCGTCTATCACACAAGCAAACCATCCTGTCCCCTCAACAGTATGCCAGATTATTATAACAAACCTTTTACATGGAGATTTTAGACACTCGAGGATGGCATCTAATAGGTATTTATTTCTTCAATATGCACCATTGAATGTCTTTTAAAAGCGCTAGTTTATTTAAAACAGATCAACACATTCTAGCACAATGGTTCGAAACCTCTATGGATTGGCTATCTAACGGGAAACAATTCTTCGTCAGCAAGCTTTTAGAAACCAAAGCATCTCTGGGTTGATATTAACATTTTGTTTAAAACAACATTGTTTTTCTCTTCTTGAAAGGTTATTGTAGTGGAACTGAACTGAGGCTTCAACATGATGTGCACAAGAATCACCTCATTCGAACCTAAAATCCGTCTAGTACAAGAAAAAATGATAAGGGTAGAAAAATATGCAAATCGTGGTACTGTCACAATTAAAAGTCTGTAAAGGACGGTTTCTATTCGAGAAGGACGGAATGTAATCGTGATTTTTAGACGACGCCGACACCGACGACAACGATCACGAGGAAGAAGAAGAAGAAGAAGAAGAAGAAGAAGAAGAAGAAGAAGAAGAAGAAGAAAAAAGTTGTGAAATCAAGAGAAGATTGCTTTACGCAACCGGAGTTATTTTTTGTACGCGTTAGTCCGAACGACGGATTATTTTTCACCGAATTACAACATTATTTTCAACACTCGGCAGTCGACTTTATTTTGATTGATCGGGATCAAAATTCAAATTGTGACAGGTGGAAGTTTTGGATTATTTACGAATTCAGACTCGCCATCACCCTCTCATAATTGCTGTTTCTTTATGGCTTTATAGTGTGTAGCCTCGGGCTCTGAATTGTCAGCATCTGGCTGTGCAGCACGTACTCTTGGTCTTCTTGTATATGTATTCTTTCTTCTTGTCCTTTGACTCCGCCCTCGAGATCCCACTATCTATTTTGTTGCTTTCTGCAGACATTTAGCTGAGGTCAGGCTCTCGCCATACTGCATTTTGAAGGCCCTTTGTTGGCATCATTTTTTTTTCTTTCAGGCGTAGCTAGCATGTGTATAAACTTTCTGATGTAGACATTCTTTATATTCTTATTAGACTTAAAGTTATGAAGAAGCGATGATCGACTATCTGTCGATGTGAAAGGCACAGTTTCTGATTAGAAAGGCATATCTGCGTTTGGTGTTTTATTGGATATGAGCACTACATAATCTGATGCCAGCGGGGGTGCAGGTCAGTCAAAAACTTCTGCAGAGTTAGACACAGTAAGTGGTCTGTGTGAGGAATCCAATGGCATTGCCCGACACTTTTTAAACACTGGTTTGATATTGTCTGCTTAAAAGCAGTTTGACTGCCATAAGGACTTAAGTAGACTTGCAAAATTTTCTTTATTGAGGAGCATGCTATTTTTAGCTTTCTGTTATTATTTCTATGCATATCTCATAGGAAATAATAAGTTAGAACAGTAGAGATGACAGGAATAAAAATAATACTGCCTTAAAAGTGTCATTGTTTTGTTTACTTAAGGATGGCTCTGGATTGTCTCACGGGATCAATTGATGTTCAGTATAGACATAGATATATTCAATAATTTGAGGAGAAATTACCAACAAACAGATATTTTTCTAGGGAAGAGTCCTCTAAAATTCTAAATTACTTTCCTTTAACCGAACAGCTTTTAAGCTGAAAGAGTATGGTATCGTGTCAGGTATGGAATTGCTCCAGGTTACCTCACTTTTATTCATAATTTTACATATAATTGAATCCATAAAAGCTTTACACGCACGCACACACACATACATATATATGTATATATATATATATATATATATATATAAAACAAAAAATATATATATATAGAATATATATATGGAATTAATATAAACGATATCAAACAATGCAAATATGCATGTAGAAATATATATATATATATATATATATATATATATATATATATATATATATACAAAACAATATTTATATCCTTCTACATGCATATTTTCATAGTTTCATATCCTTTATATTAATTCCATTCATATTTAGCAATTCTTAATTTACTTAATTTCTTAGAGAACTTTTATAGTCAATGCATTTAAATATATAAATGCACTTATGTTGGGTGTAACTAAGCTTGCTTTGAGAGGACGCATTTTTGTTATTGCAAGCAACGCCATCTCCCAAACCGCATAGATCGTTAACGTGTCAAACCACATACGACACGTATTCAAAGGCTAACCACTATAGCTACCTACAGTCCACAAGTTAGCGCTACATCATAAACTGCTTGTCTCTCTCTCCTTCTCATTTTATTTCTTATCCTTCTCTTTCTCTCCTCCCACTTCCACCTTCTAAAGTTTTACCCATTTTACGCCCTTCTTTTCTCCCATTTCCGTCTCTCTCCCCCTCCTTCTATTCCGTTCCGTGTTTGGCTGAATATATTAAACTCCCTCTTGTCCCTTACCACCTTCCAATGTTTTTTTAAATCTTAAAACTGAACTGTTGTTGAATTAAAATTGAAATTCTCCCCCCACACCCTTTTTGCTTCTTCTAATAGCGTTTTTCTCATCATAATAATCATTTCTTAAAAGTCTGACGAAGTTACTGGATCGTTAATACGATTCGGTAACGGAAACATGTGTAACTAAGCAGAAAAAGCGGTAATATATATATATATATATATATATATATATATATATATATATATATACAGTTGTGCCCGATATTATTCATACCCCCCTTGAAAATTGAGTTTATTAGGTGTAACTTTTGTAAGAATTTATTGTTTACGTCCATATTGATACATATTCTTAATAAACCTCTTCTGATCATTTTCGTCATTTTAAAATCTCGGGATACTTGTAATAAAAGAAATATACAGCTATTTATAAAATCTGCAATGTTCAAAAATAATCATACCCCCTTATTTTTTCAGTATTAATCGAGTTTCTGACTGTTTGTTTTCTGTTTGATTCTTATTTTGAATGCTTTTATACAACCTTTGATTAATTTCATTTCGTTTTTTGCATTTTTCAGAAATTAAAATGATATCAACTGAAAACCAATAAAAGAATAAAAATTATTAGAATGGGAGAGAAAAAAGAGCTTAGTAATGATCTTAGGACTAAAATTGTGAATCCACATAAGGATGGTTTAGGTTACAAGTCAATTTTCAAGAAATTTGAGGTCCCTACAGCAACAGTACAGAGCATCATCAAAAAATTCCAGAGCCACCACACAACAAACAACTTGATTGATAGAGGAAGAAAAAGGAAACTGTCTGCTAGAGCCACCAGGAATATTGTAAGAAGTGTTAATGCAAATCCAACCACCACTAATAAGGACATTTTAGAAAATCTGGAGTCTTCTGGCATAAAAATATCAAGGCAAACATTGCAAAGGACTCTGCATGAAAATGGTCTGAAAGGAAGAAGACCAAGAAGGACTCCATTGCACACCGGAAAACACCTTGCAGCACGTCTAAAGTTTGCTAGGACCCATGTGAATTCTCCAGAGTCCGTTTTCTCAAGTATTTTGTGGACTGACGAAACAAAAATTGAATTGTTTGGCCATATGGATGCTTCTTACGTTTGAAGGAAGAAAGGAGAAGCTTACAACCCAAAGAACACCATACCCACGGTGAAACATGGTGGTGGTAGCCTAATGTTTTGGGGCTCCTTTTCGGCTAGTGGTCCAGGTAGTTTGGTCAAGATAGATGGAACCATGAAGAAGGAGCAATATTTGGAGATACTCAAGAAAAACATTAGACAGGATGCGGAGAAGCTCCATTTAGGACCAAACTGGGTCCTTCAACAGGATAATGATCCAAAACATACTGCCAAAATAGTCAAGAAATGGTTTGAGGATAATCAAATTAATGTTTTGAAATGGCCTAGCCAGAGTCCCGACCTGAACCCTATCGAAAACCTCTGGCACATATTGAAAACTGAGGTTAAAAAGCGGAAACCTAGAAATTTGAGGGATTTGGAGAACTACTGCATTGAAGAATGGTCAAAAATCAGTGTTGATGCTTGTAAAAACCTTGTTGATAAATATCCCAAACGGTTACAGGCAGTTATTAAGAATAAAGGGCATGCTATTGACTATTAGTAAGAGAGGTATGAATAATTTTGAACTAGTGCCATTATTGTTTTTCTTTGTATAATGTTTCAAACTTGCATAATTTATTTATTTGTTGAGTTTAAATTAAATGCTTATGCTTGATTTATTGTTTGAAATCCCTTTAATATTGTCTACCTTCTGGTTTGAGCAATATTCTTATAGAAATCTCAAAGATCCGAGGGGTATGAATAATATCGGGCACAAGTGTATATACACGAGTGTACGTGGTTGTGATTATACGTGTTGTGATTAGCTGTTCTACTACATTTAAAGTATCTTATTCTTCAATCAAAAGATCGAATAAGTAAATATGAAAATATGAGATAGTTATGCATGTGTGTGTTTCAACAAACGATTGGTTGATTGAATTACGATGACGTTCATTTTTATTTATTTTTCTCTGCACAAAAATGTTCGGCTTGATTTGCCTCAGAGCAAGTGAACTTTGCTACACTAATATTATTGATCACTGAATGACTCTTTACTAAAAGACTCAGCAGATCCCTTGCATATATTTACGATGCTCCGTCGGTCGGTTGGTGAGTCTGTTTCGTCGCTAAGCGTGGAGATTGAATTTTTACATCTATTTAATATACATCTCTATATCGCTATAAGCAGTTATGACCATTGCTATGTTTGTCACGCTTAAAGTTTTCATGGTTAAATGTCGGAATAAAGTGTGTGTTTTTTTTTTTTAGTTATGTAAAGTTTTAGTATGACATAAAATGTTAAGGTATGCCTGTATCATTCTACAGGAATCTAGTTTTATCCATCCATCCGTCACGTTTATCCTTGAAATGAAATTTTACGCTTGCATTTCAAATAGCATCCCATCGTTTTATCAAGTTTTGAATATCAGTTTCCTTTCTTTTTCCGCAGAAAAAATGGACTCATTTTTAAGTATATGCTTTCTTTCTTCTTCTTCCTCTTCTTCTTCTTCTTATTATTATTATTAATATTATCATTATTATCATTATTATTATTAGTAGTAGTAGTAGTATTAATAGTAGTAGTAGTAGTAGTAGTAGTCGATATCTTAATTGCGGAACCTTTTCGTGGATACAATCGTCGATTTTCAGGGGAATATGTTCGATTTCGTCTTAGAAGATATATTTCAAATACAAAAGATTATGCCTTCTATCAATGTCGATTCCAGATACATGAAAGATCAATGCCGAATACTAAACGAAATACTAATACATTTATCAAAATGTTGCTGCAGTTTTTTGTTAGATCAAATATCTGCACAATTTGTGTTATGTTTAGTATTTTCTTTTTTTTTTTTACTTACCAGAACTCGATGTGAAGGGGTGGAGCGATGGGAATTCAGTGTGGCGGTCGTTCGAGCAAGAAATCGGTAACTGCTTGATCGACTGACTTTATAGTATCAGCCTGTTATCCACCTATGTGGATTGGATGTGACAACATTTGCATAGGATCGACTAAGAGATGATAAAAACACACCTACATTCGATACGATGGTTACTTAGTTTGAGTGTGTTCGTTCGTTCAATGACGGTTCTACCATTTTGTTCCAATTACAAGGCCAAGTTGCAAGCAACGAGCCAATTCGTTGCAACTCTCAGATAAAAAAAATAAATAAAAATAAATTATTACAACTTTTATTTCAATAAAAATACCAGTGAATTCCCGTGCGATCGCAAAAAAAAACATCTACCAAAAATTAATTCCAAAAAACAATAAAATGAAATTTTTCGTCATTTTATATTTCTACTGTAATCCCCCCCCCACAAATGAATTTGTCATATTTTGGGGTCCGTTTTCTTTATAAAATTGTTAGGTGAAAGTACAGAATGGTATCATAAAAATTAATTAAATTTATCGCTATTTTATGTTTCAAATGAAATCTCCCACCACAAAAAAAAAAAAAAAAAGTGTATTTGTCATGTTTTGCCCACACTCGATCGCCAAACTTGATTAAATTCTAGAGATGACATGTCTCGCTGAACGCGTTGTGGGCAAAAATTGGGTGCTCATTTTACGTTACAATTATATAGAAAAGTGATACCCCACGCTAAAATGTTCATTTTCTTTTTTTCCCAAAATTTCTTCTCTCATATCATTTATAAAGACTGTTTAAACGTATTAGGCCCCCAAAAAGTAGGTCTTACTTTTGTTTAGGTATTAAACAACGCATTTCTAATTTAAGATATTAAATAAATCATAAAGAAAATCGGTTTCTAAAGCAATTAAACAACACTTGCATGTATTGCTTCTTATTATAAATCCTGGGCAAACCTATAAAATTTTATAAACAAAAACAGGAGCAGATAGTGTATGGGTTGATGGATTTTGCTCACATGGAAAATTGGTCCTGTGTCTGACTAACTCTGCACTTGTGGAGATGCAAGGTAAATGAGGACATTAGATTTAATTATTTTTCTCTAACATATAAAAAAGGTTACTTAAAAATTAAGAATAAGCGAACAAATTTCCTCCGAATTAAAATAAAAATAATAATTCAGCTTAGAAGTATATTTCGAAATAAAAACAAATCTATTACAGAAAATATTTAATAACGTGGTCCGTTTAAAATAATTTTTCAATAAACTATTACAATTATTTCCCCTTTGGTTTTCTGGTTTGAAGATTAAACAATTTCAGATTTCAGATAAAATAGGTTAAATAAAATATAAATTGAAATTTAAATAAACTAAATAATTAAATTATTTTTAATTAGTACAGTTGAAACGAAGCTATTATGTCGAATAAGTAATATCATCGAGCTAATTATTTAAATAGATTTAATTTAATGTGATATACTAATGGCTGTGTTACATAGAGGTTATTTTTTAGAAGTGATGACGCATGTATTTGTTGTTCGTGTTAGAATGTTCGTGTTGGTGTGCAGATATATCGCGTATATATCAAGAGAGAGACAGTTATGTATATATAAAGAGACAGGATGCATTTTAATACAGGAGAGCCGACAGCATGTAATACACAATGAGAGGAAATTTGAATTATAGGTAGATAGACCGAGATATAGAGCGATTGAAATTTATACTGTTGGCAGTTCTGTGAATGGGAGTGTTTCTATAACATTGATACATACATTTGTTTACTTATTTTTGAGATGATGTTCGTTTATTATTCCATAGGCATGGTCAATGGCTTTGCATCAAGGAATTCAAGTCTACATGATTCTTTCTTCTCCCCTTCGCTTCGAAGGTTCCATGTCAGCTCTGTCTCTGACTCACTGACTTCTCTCTTTACCCCTGACTAACTTACTGACTTACTTTTTGCCAAGCTCCAACTATACTGAAAACTCATGACGTCATTGCATGACCAACACGTGCATATCAGACACGCGGTTTGACACGCCTCACGTTTTCACAAAGCCGATTCTCTAACCTAATTTTTGATTAACCCACTTTACAAACATTTTCCATTGTTCGTTTTTTAATTCCTTATTTTAATTTCATTTCTTTAACAGAAACAAAATTCATCATTACGTTCCTTTTTCAATAAATAGATATCTAACTATTTTATGTGAACTAAACAATAACATTCTGTATTTATTTTAACTTATGATCGGAATTCTCAATTCCAAATCTAGCTTCGCACGTTCGAATCCTCGGCTATCCTATCTCATATTTACTCACAAGACCAGGCGACTTGTTCTAGCAACAGCCGTAAGTCAATCAAGGTAGATGTGGTTTGAAGCATACTATATATAGAATTACGTATAAAATCTAATGTATACTTTGACAGAAGTATCCTATCATGGCGTTAATATTTCTTGACTAGGAGAGGTATACACACATATGGCCTTTATATGTCTTTGATAAATGAGAATTGTAACCACAGACAAACACATACACGAACGTTACTATTATATATATATAGATGTATGTATGCGTATATATATATATATATATATATATATATATATATATATATATATATATATATATATACATATTAGTTTTAAAAGTTGCTTGCAAAACCCCTCTGTCAATGTTTGGACTACAGACATGAAAATTAATATATATGCTATTTGAACCATGCGAAACTTTATATTTGGGGTTTAACCAGTGAAAAAATATGCAAAAGTGTTAAAATTTAAAAAAGTGAATTTTCTAGGTTAATCGACGGCATTTCGAATATGCATGCGTAACGTATAGCTATTGTTTCATGTTTTAATTTTTAGCCTTGCAGCGAACATGTCTTCATAGCTCAGGCATTATCGTCAAAAGGAAAAGTATATCGTAAGTTAAACGTGTTAGTTTCGATCTTCAGTGGTGGCACACAATTCATTTTTTTTAACTTCTTAAATCATTACTTCATATTATTCCAATATAATATAATAATAAATACGGACTCTGCGTTAATCATAATAGCATATTCTAGCGTATTGTACCGACGGGGCAATGCCGGGCGGCTGCTGATATATATATATATATATATATATATATATATATATATATATATATATATAACTATTCACATGAGAGGAGAGAGATAATCTTTGAAAAAAATGGGCCAAACAAATTTTATACATTTTATTGCACTAAAAGCTATATTGAACAATTGAACAAGGAAACTTAAACGAGACTTATAACACAGAACAAGACATTCACTTTAATGAATGCTTAGGATGGAATCACATTCCCTTTTGATTTCTTTAAAAGATCAATCCTTTTAGACATGCTCTTAACCAAGTGGAACACTGTGAAGAGGTGATACTATTCCATTCGCCTTGTATAGCTTCCCACAGTTTGTCATTGTTCTCAAAAGTTCTTCCAGCCAATGCACGAGATATTATGGACCAAGTATTCTCGATTGAATTTAAATCGGCGCTTTCACCTGGCCAAAATATAACATCAAATGAATAATCAGAAAATCATCTTCTTTGACTTTAGCAGTGTGTGCAGGGCATTATCATGTTGAAAAATAATGTTCTGGGATATTCTCAGCTTCTGGATACTTAGTAACAGTCCTGTTTCTAACATTCGAATGTATTCCTTTGCATTGATTTACTTCTCCTATCTAAGAAGTTCCATAACCCTTGCTGCAGTAAAAAATTTCCATTATACCTCCATTCCCTTGTTTAACTGTTGATTTTATGCAACTTGGCGAAAATCCTTCTCCAGTTCTTCTATTGCACTGTTCGGAAGTATCGGGAGCATCACTAACAAGACAAAATAGTGCTAGCAATGATCCTGCTGTCAAAACTTGGATCAGTAGAGAACTTGATCTCGATCGTGAAGATTTTGTTACTTTCAGACATGATAAAAGGCTCCTATTGCTCTTGAGATTTGTACACAATTGTCAAACTAGGTTTTTATCGAACAGAAATAGAATTATATAGTCGTTTATAGGGCGACAATTTTACCATTCTACTTTGTACAGGAAATGTTTTTTTATATTTCCCTCAATATTCTATTTTCTCCATTCTTCTATCAATTAATATAACAAGTGTCCTATATCATATCACGTCGTTCTCTAATCTGTCGTTATTTCTATGAAACATTAAAGCCTGGACTCTTATTTCTGGTTCATTCTTGCAAATATTTACACAGAAAATGCAGTTAATTTTTCTTTTGTGCCTTTTCCGTGACGTTGAATTTCAATGAAAGTAGTTTGTGTCCAAGAACTGCCTATATGCAGAACACGACACCACAGTACTTATTCCCAGTAAACTATGTTATGGTTATTTTTAGGGAAATTATTATTCTTATCTAATCTATCATTCTTTTTGTGATAGAATATCCGATTGAGCTCTAATTCTATTTTTCTCCACGAAAATTTTTTTCCAGAAATTTTTCTTCTGTTGAACGCATAATCAGGAGTCTAGCAGTCTGTACGCTACAAAATAACCAAATTCAAATCTTATGTAAACCAATATTGCTTTGGATAAGTTTCTATATGTGTCATAAAATCAACAATCCATCTATTACAGTAACACTTACTATTAAATGGCTGTTGATACATAGCATTGACTTATTTAAAACAAGTACATTTACCTCAAAAATGCTACGTGCATTTCAGTAAGTATTCCTATATTTAAACATGTCTTATGCTAATGCAATTTAAACCACAGTTACAGTTTACACCTTCCGTTACATAAATCTCTTAAGACATAATATTATTCAAAGGTTAAGATTTTAGTTTGGTTTTCATATTTTTGATACTGAAGCTCAATAGCAGTTATGGACGATTCGTTATATTAAACACAATTACTTTAACTTTAGATTACATGGACATATATAAACGAAAGTTGGCAAACTACATGGTGTATGTAAAGTCTGGAAACATCAGAAAAACATAATATATTTTATATATTTACGCAAGGAAGTCACCACGTATCAAGACCCGAAGGTCACTTGAGGATAATGGTTTATGAATGTAAGTTGGAAGTGTAGTAATCCTTAATAATGTAGACTGGACCCTTTAAACCACCCCCTACCTGACTTTCCTATGCGGACAGACGCCAAGCTAGACGATCTGGAAATCACCCCTGCTCAGGTGCATGCTATCATAAAAAACCTTGACACTTCCAAAGCATGTGGACCCGACCTCATCCCAGCTGTGCTATTAAAAAAGTGCTCAGCTGAAGTAGCTCCAGTTCTCTCCAAACTCTACAACAAATGCCTTAATGAATCTTGCTTTCCGAGCTGCTGGAAAACTGCTTCTGTAGTACCAGTATTTAAGAATTCTGGCGAAAGAACTGACCCATTAAATTATCGCCCTATTAGCCTCCTCCCACTTTTTGCCAAAATATTTGAGACCTTAATTAACCATGCTCTAGTCCAGCACCTTACAGATGCTAAACTTCTGACCGACCATCAATATGGATTTAGACAAGCCCGTTCCACGGCAGACATCCTCACTGTAATCTCTGAACGCATATACCGTTCACTGGACAAAGCGGGAGAGGGCAGAGCGGTAGCTCTAGATATATCTAAGGCTTTTGACAGGGTATGGCATGAGGGTCTCCTCAGGAAGATTAGATCTTACGGTATCACTGGTAGAATACTTAACATAATTAAATCCTTCTTAGATAAGAGAAAAATCCAGGTTGTCCTCGACGGTCGTACGTCTAAACAATATAATATAAATGCCGGAGTGCCCCAGGGATCTATCCTTGGTCCTCTGCTGTTCCTGATATTCATAAATGACCTCCCCGATAAAATTGCCTCTGAGATGGGTATATATGCTGATGACACCACACTCTATAGCAGGCACGACAGGAAAACAAATGAACATATATCTAAAGTAATGGCAGAAACACTAGAGGATGACCTCAAATCAGTAGTGGAATGAGGACAAAAATGGATGGTAACGTTCAATGCCACCAAGACTAAACTGGTTTAATTCAATAATTACAGGAAACCTTCTCTACCACCTATAGCAATGGCCAACAACTCTTTAGCTGAGAGTACGTCTTTCAAGCTCCTTGGCCTAACGTTCACAGGAAACATGAGCTGGAACAATTACATCGAGGGCATTGCCAGGGCCGCTGCGAGGAAGGTGGGCTCTCTCTACCGTGCTAGAAAACTTCTAACACCCGAAAGTATCCTGTACCTCTATAAGGCCACTATTCGCCCATGTATGGAGTATTGCTGTCATATTTGGGCCGCTGCATCGGCTACTAGTCTCTCTCTCCTTGACAGGGTTCAAAAGAGAGTCGCAAATCTGATAGGCCCTAAACTGGCATCAAAACTTCAGCCTCTGTCCCATCGTCGAAACGTTGCATCCCTCTGCCTGTTCTACAAGTATTATAATGGTGAATGCTCTGAAGAACTGCAAGCACTTGTGCCCCCACGACGTGAACACCCTCGACAGACCCGACAAGCTGCAAAATCCCACCCCCACACTGTAGAGATCCCTAGATGTAAAAGATCTTTCTACTCCAGTAGTTTCTTCCCCAGAACTGCTAGACTTTGGAATTCCATTTCAGGTCACTGCTTCCCCAACTGTACTGACATGCATAAGTTCAAGTGCAACGTGAACCAACATCTCGCTGCCCTAATCCCTACATAGTGCCCCAGTAGATGTTTCCCCTGATAGTAGCCCCCTACACCAAAGTGGCAATGTGCCTTGTTTGGGGTGAAAATGTAATAAAAAAAAAATTTAAAGCGGCGGTTTAACAAGAACTTGTTTACATTAGACTTAAATGCTACCATATTGTAGTGGAACGGGAATCAGACCAGTGGAGCAGTGTTTCACAAGCAGGCAGTTTTAGGAAAGAATCTTTGTTTATGGGATTTGCATTTAGGTTTAGGCACTAATAGAGAGTAAGGGAAATGTTTACTAGTGGTGATAGTTAGTTGATTATTTTTTGCAGAAGTTTTGAAAAGGGGGCGATAGATTGGAGCTCAGACGAGCACTTGCCTTAATGCTAAAGATATAGAGGAGACGGGCTCGTAACGATTCTTCTATGGAAAAGAACTTGAATGGAAGAGAAAAGGGGATCATATAATAGATTTCGAAGCAAGTTTTGAACTTTATCAAGGCAGCATATGGCGCGCCAAGCAACTCCTGGCCAGATGCAGTGACAGTAATCCATTTTGGGACGCATTTGGCTCTCATACTAATGGATTCATACTAATGAGATAACTACTGGAGCGGTGAAATGATCCAACAATTTTTCCAATGATCCTGACAACAGATTTTATGTATGCGTTCGATTTCAGATCAGAGACTTTTAAAAACATAGTGTTTTTCCAAGTGGAAGGCCATTTATTACAATTTGTGCCAGATATTAGAACGATCAGGATAGAAAGAGAGCAGCTTGGTTAGAGATGCATTAGAATTAGTTAGAACTAGCTTGGTTAGGGTTAGGGTTAGAATTAGCAAGCCATAGTTTTCATCATTGCACCACGATCACAGGAGACAGAATCAGAAATATTTTTGTCGGCTTTTAATAAATGCCATATATTGTGGTTTCGTCCGCATAAATATCTACCAATGATCGAAGATAGTTGTTTGGGAGATCATTGATGAAGCTCAGGAAGATAATTGGGCCCAGGATGGAACCCTGAGAGACGCCAGCATTGATGCTATGAACTTCTGCTTTCTACATATCGACGACTATTCTTATAAACCTCTCAGAGAGAAAGGATTCTACAATTGAGAGCACATTTACAGCAATTTCACATTTGTTAATCTTGTGAAATTGACTTTTGCCATACTGTATCAAAAGCTTATGTCAAGAGCTATTGCTTTGGAAACGAAACCCCAGTCGATAGATTCACTAATTCTGTATGATATTATAGTTGGCATATCAGCTGTAGATCTTGCAAAACAAATGTAATGTTGTCAGGGAACCAACTTGTTGTAGCCTCAGTCGCAAAATACAGAATAAAATATAACTTCAACTCGCTTTTTTGTTGTACATGTATTTTCTGATTCTCTTTTTACTGCTGTGGTGTCCTTTATCGTCTTCTTGAAGGTCATCTAACGTGATCGCGTAGGTTATTCCCGTTTCTTACGTAATCTCCTTTATAAAATCATTTTTCCTATATTGGTGACGTCATTTCACATATATTTGCATACGCGCGTCAGCACTTTGTTAAACGAAAAACATAGTGCACGTCACTGATTAGGTTGCTTTTGTTGAAGCTGCTGACCACTTCTCTATTAATCATAGCTTCCAGAAACTTACTCACAACAGACAGGGGACTAATTGGTCTGGAACGAGAAGCAGATGACCGGTCTCCGGAATTTTTAAATACGAGGCAGACTGATGACATTTTTGAGGTGTTGAGAAGAATTTATTCTTAAGGCAAAGTTTAAACAGCTTTGTAAGTATGGGAACTAGTTCTGTTTAAAGCTTTTTTTAGCACTATGATAAAGATGCCGTTGAAGCCAGTTGCTTTACTAAAATCAAGGTTGTTACTAAGCTTGGAAACATTAGACACATACTTTATGACGCATAGCATGTCTTCAGTCACAGAAGAAATGTCAGGCAGTGGGTGTAGGCGGCCCTGGTTGCAGTGGTTCAAATTTGATGCAAAGTTCTTGACAAAGAATTTTGCTTTGTCAGATGCTGAAAAATCACCTCTCTCGCATTCTTTCTTTTTACAGTGCCCGTTGACTGCTCTAGCGATGACCTTGGTGTCATATCATCTTCTCGTTGAAACAAATGAAAATATTAGTTACTGTGAGCACTGGCAGCGGCACATTCTCGAGGGAACCAGGGTGTATTATTAGGTTTTTGCTGAAATTTCTTGAGAATATAAAGCAGTCTATACTGATAATTTACCATTCTGGCAAGTCTGATAATGCAGAGCACTCGTTCTTAAACATGCAACACAGAAGTATATCTGATATAAATGTTCAGAAGTTAACCTAATTAGCCATAAAATATCGATGGAAGCGTACATCTGAGAAGTATTACATTTTGTCTTTTATCTTAACCAAGACAACCTATTAATCTGAGGATCCCAATGGAAGGAGAATGGTCTTCTCGTCAAGTTGTAATAAAAGGTCTAAGAGACTTGCATACTTTCTGTGTTTGTCCGCCATACATGTGGGTTTGTGAACCATTTCGAGAAAACATGACAATACCTCCTTTTATTTCCGTCTTGTTTGGGTGGACTTGTTATTCAACATTGTAAATAGTAATGTCTCCATAGATGTACATGTTTGCCGTAGACAGAATGTGATTCATTTTTCCAAAGATACTTTCAATCATAGTAACTCCGAGAGAGGGCAAATATGAACGCGGTGCTGTGAGCAAATATTATTCGGAAGTATATATAGGGCAATTTATGATCTCTGGAGATGTCATCCCTAATTTAGGCACAAATTGCATAACCATAATGATTTTGCGTGTCAGATTTTTAGTATCTTGTAATCGGAACTCATTTCGGGAAACAGTTGACTCAATGCCAGTTCCGCACAAGAACGATTGTGTTAGGGTTGATCTCTCATGATTGAATTTTACACTCTGTATATCCTTTATATTATGGAATGAGACTTGGAAGTGGGTGTCTACGCTGGGAGTTAGTTTTCTGGGTTTAATCCTGTGTAATTTTCTGGGGTTTTTCATTTCTGAGTATGGAGATATGCACGAAAGAAAATATTAATGCGTTTCGGAATGTACATGCATGAGATAGATACAATATATATATATATATATATATATATATATATATTGTATCTATTTTTTTACTCTCTTTTCTCTTCTTCTTCACTGATTTTTCCTAATTACATTTTGTCTCTGCAGCCGTGTCAAACGCAGATCTTATTTTTCTGTCATTAATATTATTGGAATTTTTCCCACTTTTCCTTGTACATATTTGTGAATGATTCCATGGATTTAGGCCTTTTGGATTATTTTGGATTATCTTCCAATTACGTGATTTCCTTGGTTTTTACTTGTGCGAATGGAAATTCAATTAACTTTCTTGGATTTATATTTTTTGACTTTACCGTCATTGGATAATTTACCTTTCCCGAGACTATCCCTTCGCGTGAGGTCACATTTTTCTTCACCATGTTCCCTCTGCTTCACTTTTTGTTATCAAATAAGATCTTTGACATACTTGCAGTTTCATCAAATACTTTTGTATGCAAAATCCGACCCCGCATTTTCTAATTCCTACTCTCTGATGAGAAGGAAATTATTTCTTCGAAACTCCGCGTGGATTTAGATTTTCAGATTAAATATGTTTTTAACTCTTTTTCAAAGTGTTTTTTAACATGTTGTATTAACTATTTGTTCTTATATATATATATATATATATATACATACATATATATATATACATACATATATATATATATATACATACATATATATATATATATATATATATATATATATATATATATAGTAAGTTATAAAATATATATGGCGATTAAGCTACACTGAATATTCCGCGCTAGGACTCTTAAGGCTTATGCACATAAGCCTGAAGAATCCTAGAGTGGATTAAACGCGGAATATTCAGTGTAGCTTAATCGCCATATATATTTTATAACTTACTAAGTAGCTCTACCTACGTATCGAGCACTTTTGAAGTAAATACTTAAAGTTTACGCATAAATTTATACTTTCGTATATCAATTTTATGTGAGCAAATGAAGTATATATATATATATATATATAATTTTGACGCATATATTTCTTATTCATTGTGCTCCTAACCATCACGTTTACTATAATCTTCAACCCTAATTATTTGTGTCACTGTTTACTTGCTTTACTACAAAGACAAACTTAGATAAGAGTTCGATTTTATAAATGTAATGGTTGGAAAATTTTGTTCGGTAAGCTGTCTCAATTTGCATACCTCAGAAAATAGTAACATGTAACATTGCGGTGTATTAAACTCTTCATTAGCACGTGTTGTCCAATCCAGTTAATGAAATTACTCTTCATCAATTCTCTCTTTGTTACAAGTGAAGAATGCTGTACTACATTTGATTAATAAATATGTTAATGATCTCAGGTGTCCAGAAATACATGGTACGACTTGATACAAAGAACAAAAATCAAGCTACTTATTAAATGTCAAACTTAGTCAACAGTGCGTGTTAGATGAATGTATGAGAACTTGGAATTGTTAAACTTAATGAGAGTAGGTAGGAGAGAAAATAAAACATTCTCGTATATGGATGACGTTGAACTGTTTTTTTTTGTAATAAAAAACGATTGGATGCGTAATATAGACACGCTACTATCGTCAAATATCGCTGAACAAGAGTTTGGGTGTGGAAAATATGCTACACTAGAATATGTGGTTAACTCCTTGAGAATTAATGTTCGTTTTTCAGACGAAAACACTTTGTTTGCGCTTCCAGTTTGTTACCGTTTTAAGAAAAGATTGTTTGTAAGAACGACGCCATTTTATTGCGTGCCTTAACGTCTGTTCTTTCGCCCTCCTTGTTCAAAGAAATATCCAGACTACTCTAGAAGGATTGAAGAAGGAAGATTCTGCAGAGGTGTTGTATTGTTTTCATACGAGAGGAAGATGACTAGTTGAAAGCATTAGAAAGAGCCTCCTTTGGCATACAACAATTGTTTACAGAAGAAGACTCTGAATACTTAGCAATATTATGACAAACTTCTCTCTGCTTCAAGTATGAAGTATACCAACGATTAGGTTTTCTGCAGAAAATTTACCAAACTGTAAATTCCAGCACCAGTCTCAATGGAAGGAGATGTAAACTCTACTTCAAAGCAGGATAACCGAGCTACTCCAGACAATGGTTCTCCTCTACTTGCAACCCTTGAAGAGTAGAAACTGGTAGACCAATTTGTCCATGATTTAAGCCAACTACCTGATTTCTCATAATTGGAATTAAAAAAAAATTCTACTTCCTTAGTATAAACGTGAAACAGAACTTGGAATTGCTCAACTTACCGAGAGTGGGTAAGAAAGGATTTAAGACACTTTCGTGTGTGGACGACGTTTGACATTTTTTCTGTAATTAAAACTGGGTGTCCGGATTTGATGCGTTTTATAGACGCGCTAGTATCGTCAAATCTCGCCGAACGAGAGGTTGGGTTCATAAAATTGTAAAATCGAACAGAATGAAGGAAGAAAGCGACCACGTGTCTGCGCGTGTTGTCTTCCCTGCTGGTAGGATCACAGGGAGGACAGAAATTAAAAATGGCGGCTGTGGTTTTTGTAAGATTATTGAGCGATGACGTCAGGCCTCACGTGACTGTTTTTCTGGCCGCCGATTGGCTGATGACGAACGCTTGGACAATAAAAGGAGTATGTTCAGAAGATCGAGGACAGTGTGTATCAACTGCATCAGTGTGATTAGAAGTTCGACGTGTGTGTTAATCAACTGCCGTAGTTGTGAAATGAATTCAAGCTATTTCAGCAAAATGAGGGGAAAATTGACCTCAAATTAATACCAGAGTTTGCTGGATCGACCCAAGTACTTGACTGGGTGGAAAAGGTGGAATTACATTGCCTTTTGTCTGACGTAAAAAACTTCGAACATGTTGTTCCTCTGCGTTTGTCCGGCGGCTCCTTTGCGGTGTATCAACAGCTCAGCCATGAGGGCAAACAGGACTACGAGAAAATCAAGATGGCGCTGTTCAAGGCGTTTGCGATTGACCCCACCACTGCTTGGGAGCAACTTGAGGCAAGGACCTTACGTCCAGGCGAAACGGTCGACGTGTACTTGGCAGAGCTGACGAAGTTGACAGTGTTGTTTGGTGGACTGCCTGAGCAGGCCTTAGCATGCAAATTCATAGCAGGACTCCCGACAGGAGAAAAGCAACTTCTACGAGCTAGCTCAAGTGAATATTCGTTGCCCCTTAATGACCTAGTAGATCGGGCCAGGACTGTAATGAAGAATTACTCCGAGATGAGGGAACCAGTAATTGCTGCTGCTCAGTCCACACCGAATGATAAGAAACCGTGTCAGGGACCCGGTCCACGTGGTGGAATCATATGCTACAGATGCAATGGACAGGGTCACATTGCAAGGAACTGCAGGCAACAACCTACGGCTGTTCGCTGCTACCGGTGTAAGGAAACTGGCCATATAGCTCAAGACTGTCCGGAAAACGGAACCGGGGACAAGGTGTCAGCGTCGACCTCTTCCCCACGCAGAAATTAAATGAAACGCTGCCGATCATCCCGATATATATCAATGAAACACTGTGCTCAGCACTCCTCGATTCCAGGTGCTCTCGCACTATCGCGTGTGCAGATCTATGCCATACTTGGAGAAGAAGAACGTCAGAATGACTACCATCAATGGAGAGACGGGCACATGTTCCGGGGTGGGCAATGGAAACATTCGGACGAAAACTGGTAGCTCCGCTAACCTAGAGGCGCTGGTAGTGGTCGAAAACCCCTGAGTTTTGACTTGCTCTTAGGATATGATGCCACCAGAGCCCTTGGTGGTATCTATATAACGGCGACGGGGGCGGTACATTTTCAGGAGAAAGTCCCAGTGTGTGCTGCGTTAAGGATCGACCAACCAGTCTTCAGCGTCGAATTTGACGAGCAAAAGAGGGCTTGGACTGCCTCATGGAAGTGGTCGGAAAACCGGGAACCAGCCAAACTGCAGAATAGAATAACTGAATACCATGTGCCCGACTACATGAGGCCCGCGTACGAAGAAGAACTTCGCAAATGGATCGAGGATGGCTGGCTGATTTCCTACCCCTACAAGAAACTTGGACCTCCTAAGGGTCTCATCCCATTAATGGCGGTTGCTCAGCCCAACAAAGCCAAAGTCAGGCCGGTAATGGACTACCAAGAACTGAACTCATATATTGATGCGTTCACAGCTGATGCTTACGTGTGCGTTAGCAAACTACGGGAGTGGCGCCAGCTGGGTTCTATTGTGTCCCTGTTGGATCTGAGAAGAGCATATCTGCAGGACCGGGTTAGCGAGACAATGTGGCCGTTTGAGACGGTAGTGTTTGCCGGTAGGAGGTATTACCTCACAAGACTGGGCTTTGGGCTGAACGTTGCGCCCAAATAATGAAGATGATCGTACATGCTGTATTGTCACAGGATAAGACCGTAAAAGAGGGGAAATTAGCATACATTGACGACATATACATGAATGAAGACATTGTGCTGTCATCACGTGTGAGAGCCAAGCTAGCCGAACTTGGACTGATGTGTAAGGATCCAGAACGCTTGGAGGATGGCGCTCGTGTCTTGGGGTTGAGCGTTCAACAGGAGCGAGGGACCTTGAAGTGGGGGCCGCGGAACTGCAGTTCCTGAAATGCCCCATGTCTTCACGAGGCGGGCTATATTTTCCCTGTGTGGAAAATTGGTGGGACACTTACCAGTATGTGGATGGACTGGGGCCGAGACAGCCATCATGAAGAGGAGGGCGAGTGCAATTACCAAAGGCTGGGATGACGAAACGGTGGACAATCTGTTGCTGCGCATGGTGAAGGAGACCATCACAAGAGTCAAGCAGGAGGACCCCGCTAAAGGAGATTGGTGCGTCCAGGGAGACAGGCTAAATGTGTGAGTGGATGCGAGCTCCCTCGCGATTGGGGGACTATTGGAGATGAACGGGTCTGCTCACATCAAACTGGCAGAGTTGGATGCGGTAATAAAAGGAATAAACTTGGCACTCCAGTGGAAAGTCAAAGAATTATGCATACGCACAGATTCGCTGTGCGTATAACACTGGATAGTTGACACACTAACAGGCAAAACGAGAGTGCGCACCAAGGCGGCTACCGAAATGCTAATCAGACGAAGGTTGGAGACAATAAGGAAGTTGGTGGAAGAGTACGACCTATCGGTGAATGCGGTGCTTGTTCATTTCAACCTGCAATCTTGCTGATAGACTTACCCGTGTTCCCCAGAGATGGTTCAACGCAATGAAGAAAGAAGCCGAACCAGGGTCTTTATGTGCTGCCTCTATTGAGGAGACGGCTAAACAAGAAGGTACACTATGACAGTGGACACCCCGGAGTGAGACGGACATATTATTTCGTACACTTAACGAACCCGTCAGTGTCCAAAAGCAAAGTAGAAGCAGTGGTCAAGGAATGCCAAATATGCCAGTCAATCGACCCTGCTCCCACCAAATGGCAGAAAGGTCGGCTGGAAGTCGACGAGAATTGGAGCCGACTGGGCAGGGACACAACCCATTATGGTGGTCAGCACTTCCTCACACTGATCGATTGCGGACCAACGAGGTTTGCGATCTGGCGACTATTAACAAGACAGGACTTGGCTAGTGTCATCCGTCAATTAGAGTCCATATTTTACGAGCGAGGGCCACCTGAAGAGATTCTCACTGACAACGACACAGCGTTTGTCAGCGGAGAATTCAGGCGTTTCGTAGACGAGTGGGGGATCCGGCTTAGACACAGGTATGCGTATGTACCGAGTGGCAACGGTATAGCGGAGCGGTGCCACCGAAGTTTGAAGAGGATAGCAGCAAGAAAGCAATGTACGATTGCAGAGGCAGTATATAGGTACAATACAACACCAAAGGATGAGGCGACTGCTGAAAGTGCACTTGCTAATGCGATACATTGCTATCGAGTGCGTGTTAAGGACATTGACGCCTGCCTGCCTAATCAGAAGAGGACGCAAGGACGTTACAAGTTAGGGGACACCGTCTGGGTAAGGCCTCCCAATAACCGATGTACGACCAGTTTCAGAAGAGGACGGATCACCGGCATAATTAGTGAACAGGCTGTGCTGGTTGATGGTACTCCACGGCATGTGAGGGATGCCCGGCCCGCTCTTGATACAAACCAAATGGCGAACAGCGAAAGTGATGAATCATCCAATGATGAAATGTAGATGCGACCTATGCCCCATTGCCATGATGACATGACTGAGAACCTCAACACAGATGGCGATAGTTCCAGCGCCACTTCTGAGAGCCCCAATGACGATGGAGCCCAGCTTGATGGAAGGACTGCTGGCAACGTTAATGGCGACAGGTCCGTTACCCTTTCTGAGAGCTCGGATGAAGATGGAGCGATGCCGGATAATAGGACTGTGGACACTGACCCAAGTAGCTCTGATGAAGATGAAGAAGTCCAGCTAATTCACCCTCCGTAGGAGTGTCCGTAACAAACGATGAGGCCACAATGCCGCATGTGTGATCTTGAAACCAAGGGAGGGGGTGTAAAGTCGAACAGAATGAAGGAAGAAAGCGACCACGTGTCTGCGCGTGTTGTCTTACCTGCTGGGAGGATCACAGCGAGGACAGAAATTAAAAATGGCGGCTGTGGTTTTTGTAAGATTATTGAGCGATGACGTCTGGCCGTCGAGTGGCTGATGACGAACGCTTGGACAATAAAAGGAGTATGTTCAGAAGATCGAGGACAGTGTGTATCAACTGTATCCGTGTGAGTAGAAGTTCGACGTGTGTGTTAATCAACTGCCGTTGTGAAATGAATTCAAAAATATACTACTGCTATGTTACCACGTGTCTACTGTTACGAGATTGCTTGTAAGTCCTCCCTAATGTACGCACATATTTCATGACGATTTTGCGTGTCAGATTAAAGTGTCAGATTTTTAGTATCTTGTCATCGGAACTCATTTCCGGAAACAGTTGGCTCAATGACAGTTCCGCACAAGATCAATTGGTTAGATTTGATCTCTTGTGATTGGATTTTACACTCTGTATATCCTTTATATTATGGAATGAGACTTGGAAGTGGGAGTCTAGGCTGGGAGTTAGTTTTCTGGGTTTAATCTTGTGTATTTTCCTGAGAATTTTCATTTCTCAGTATAGTGATATGCACGAAATTCTGTTGTAAGCCTTGAATCTTTCTTTCCCCTCTCGTCCATTGCTAAGATAACTCCGACAGAAAAGATCCAGACCTACAAAACAGCAATTATTTCCCCTTTGCAGCAACATTATAAATGTAGTGACTAAATGATAAAATAGGCGAGCGTGAAAATGCTACCGAAAGTAGAGCCAAAGTTTACTTTCTACTCCCATGAGCTGATTTTTACAGATACTCTGTACAGTATGTCTTCGTTTACATTGAAGGATATTTTTCTTCTCGAGAGAACAGACTCAAAGAGCGGAGTTAAGTTAAAACACACACACACACACACACACACACACATATATATATATATATATATATATATATATATATATGCAAACTGGGTTTGTTGAGATTTATCACTTCTTTTTGCTTATTCCAACCATGTTCTTCATTACCTTTATTTAGTTCATGTTTTGTAGAAACCGGAAAGTGAAAATAGTCTGTTAGTTTGTCGGTTTAAGAATTTTGGTATTTTCAGTTTTTGCGACCAGAATCGATAACTATCGATTTCTATCCTTCTTAGGGTGATGAACGCCTCCATTGCCAATTGGTAAACTGTTATTATAACATTTGCCTTAGGGAAGGGGGGCATAGCTTCCGATGTATAAGCGTATCATCGCTTTGTTGAAGGGAATATCGAGTTTACTTTAGGCGTCAGATAAAGTGCAGAAGTCTCTGCCGGGTATTTTGAGGATGCATGGAAATATATATTTATAATACAAACACTTCGTGTACAGTTTGCAAATAAGTAATGTTAATAGCTATTATGTACGTGACCAGAATTCTCTGCAGAAGGAAAGATCGAGATCTTAGCAGTGTTTATGAATATTGGAAAGAAGCAGAGCGAATAGACAATCAGTGCGAGAAACGAGCGAATGTAAAGACTGCAGAATGCAATTTAGAATATATGTCGTTGTAATTACTGCAGTTTTAGGATTGATAGACTAGACTAGTGTTTAAAGAATCACCTTAAGTATTAATCTATTATATTCGAAAGAAACGTTTTTATATAATTGTTTTTCATCCTCCAAAAACATATTACTACTTGGGACATTATTATTTGGGATCGTGTCTAACAGAGAAGTGTTGTGATTTGAGCAAAAACATGTATGTTTACATAATATTTAAATATTCTGAATGTAAGTACAGTACAGGAAGCGGGAAATAGGAAAGGAATTCCAAAGTCTAGCAGTTCGTGGGGCGAGACTATTAGAGTAGAAAACTTCCTGCATTTAGGGACATCAGCAAGCAAGGGGTGGGATTTAGCTGCGGGTTTGATTAGCCTGAAGTATGTTTTTTGCGGAGGCACAAGTGTTATGAATTCATCAGAGCATATTCCATATAGTTTTCATAACTATTCCCTTCTTTAGGGTTAATTTATATAACAAATACAAGCTAAATAACATAAAACCAAAGCAGGTAAATAAAATCAAGATGCCTGACAGGTGATACATTAAATTAAGGTATCTGTTATATTTCAACATAAAGGTTTCAAATTCTGAAAATATTCACATCAAAATAATCTTGGGTTCCTTGTGAATATAACAAGATGATGTTTCAATATTTTAACTTGCTTTACCTTGCTTTTCGCAAAGCCTAACGACCGTCTGGAACATGAGTTGGAACAGATACATTGAGAGCAGTGGGCTCTCTCTCTACCGTGTTAGGAATCTACTTACACCTGAAAGTACCATGTACCTCTATAAGGCCACCATTCGCCCATGGATGGAGTACTGTTTTCACATTCGACCTGGTTCATCTGCTACTAGTCTCTGACTTCTGGAGAGGGTTCAAGAGAAAGTCGCCAACCTTACAAGTCCTGAACTGTCATCTAAGCTAAGGCCACTGTCCCATCGACGTGATGTTTCATCCCTCTACCTCTTCTACAAGTATTTTAATAGTGAATGCTCTGACTAACTACATGCACTTTAACCCCCATCGACGTGAATACTCCCGACAAACCCGACAAGCAGCAAAATCCCACCTACACAGTAGAGATCCCTAGGTATAAGAAAGCCTTCTACTCCAATAGTTTCCTCCCCAGAACTGCTTGACTTTGGAACTCTCTTCCGGAATTCGGCTTTCACAATTGTACTAACACGAAAACCTTCAAATGAAACGTGAACACACATCTGTCTGCCCATCTTCCTTCAACGTATGTCCCTAATAGTAGTCCTCTACTTCAAATTTGTGGCGTGCCTTGTCTGAAGTGAAAATTGAATAAAAAAATAAAGAATAGGAATTACATTTTGTTTTTTTTTATCAAGAAAGGATTGAGCACTATAAAATTTTAGTTAATAAAATGAGCCATCACATATTACGCTGAACTAAATAGAGAGAGTAATACCAGTGAAGTCAATATTATGACAAACGAGCACATAAAAAAATACTCGCCAAATAAGGATGTAATAGAACAGGTAGTACACTAACACTCGAAAATAGAAGAGTATACATAACTAGATGATATCATAAGTACACAACAGATATTACACAATTCCATTAAAAAATACAGGTAATACCTTATGGAATCATACAAAATATACATACACTGGCTTGTCCTAGAAAAGAAGACGTCATGACTGGGTGGGTTGTTCTTTTACAACAGAAAACATACTACACTACCTTATTAATCAAGGATGTAAATACGGTATATCTATCCAAAATATAGTAAACAGAGCTGAGCATTAAACTAGTACTGTAGCGTGTCAGACGGATAATAAATTATCAATTAACTGAACTATGTTATTATATATAGTATTAATATTAGTATGTTTTGTGGCGTTAGTTTCTATATATTGTATAATTAAATTTTAATTATTGTGTATTAATTTTTTTTTTTTTTTGATAATTGTGAATTCTTATTTTATCTTGAAAGCGTCTAAAACTATTATTTATAAACAATTACATAGCAGTATACTGTTTATCCTGTTTAGGGTATTTTTCCGATTATACTTGAAGATTCGTTTTGCGTATTTATGTCATCAAAAGGGCTCTGGCAAGTGAATATTTTTTTTTATTATTTTATATTCTCGAGTATATATCAGTTAATATCTTATATGTTTTTAGATAGAGTGATGTGGTTCTCAATTGATTAACTGTGTCGGATATATACTCGAGAGTCAAAACAACAAAAAACATATTATCTTGTCATAGCCCTAGTCATCAAATAGCCTTTTAATCTTTTAAGTATCTCTCTAATCGTCTGGGCATGCCAGTAATAATATTATACATCGAACTACGAATTGTCTTCAGTAAGTTCCAAACTTTTGTGCACAAGAATTTAAAAATTGTCGTAACTCTTGAAAATTCAGTATGCTATTGCTATATATCTTATGAGATAACTCACCATGGTTTTTTATTTCATATTCTAATGAACAGCTATAGAAGGAATTGGAATGCACCTTACTGAATCTGAATGTTCATAGCTAGTTAACAGTTCTCGTAAGATTAAATATAGATTCTGTGCATAAAAGAGAAGTTCATTTTTCAATAATGATCATAAATTTAGAAAAAAATAATTTCATGGGAGAACTTCTACTTCCACAAGATTTTCCAGAAATAACTGCAATGAGAGCTCTACTACTTATCAAAATTCTAGACGGACTCGTTGACCGAACAATAAAGTAAGTGCCGATTTTCAGTTTTATATAATGTGGCATGTTCAACGAAGGTAATTGCGTCAAGACACATAACAATAAAAAGTAACGTTACGCATAAGCATTTCTGAAAGGGAACAGAGATTCCTGTGTTGTAATTCCTAGAGAAAACAGAAACTAGGATACAACATATAAACATTTTTGTTCGGGGTAAATATTAAACGATTTATGTGCAATTAAGCGTTTCTTATAGGTAATGAACAGGCACGGTCGTCGCTAAATTACATAGGATATTTGTGTCTTCATTGTTCCATATTACAATTAATATTCATAATAGTGGAATTATTTTAATATTTTCTCGATTCTGATACCATAACCGATTCCAATGCAATTAGCGAGTCTTTATAAATCTCTAAATATTAAACTATAGAGTTGCTATTGTCAGAATACAAGTTACATGTGTAGATATTTTCTCAGTCTAAATATATACTTGTGGGAGATGATCTATTCATTTTAGTTTTACTGACAGTTTAAAATTATAAATATTTTTATATCGTTACTACTATTACCTGTAAAATTTTGTTCAAAACGAAAATATAATAAATAAGACAATCAAAGGAATCGTTTTTGGCATCGGAAATTACGCATAATTTTTTTCCGATTCCGATAACTTCAAGAGTTCCGATTTTTCTTCTTCTCGATGTCGAGTCCGATTAACCATCTGAATAGTAACGCATGATGTTTATTTCTAAAATAAACTCATTTACTGTTTGCAGATGTGGGATGTAGATGCTTGCATACAATTGAAAAACGCAAACAATAAAATGCATATCATTATTGCCCTTTCACCACATAACAATTTAGTCGAAAACTATTGTTTTATCTTTTTTATCTTTGTTTTAAACTGAATCGACGAACAGAACAACAGAAGGGGAGAACCAGGATGGCATCGCGTTGATATTATACTAAAAGGGAGATCACACGTTGGCCAGGATTTAATGATAATTAAACATTTTTCAACCTCCCATATTTTTTGTCATCGAAATCTGTAAAATCCCCATTTTCAATCAAATCAATTAATTGCCAGCTCTAGTTGGGAACCCACCACGGTCCACTGAAATGGAGCTTCACATGAGTCCCTTCAGTGACTTTCCCCACAAAACATTGTAGTTTACATTGCAGGGTAGAGAACTTACTGCCAATTAAAAAATATATATATATCTATAATAGCTTTAATTAACGTTTTAAATGCAAAAGTCATGTATCATGCTTCAGTTGTGCTCTAAATAAACATTAATTTCAGAACACGCCCCTGTCATATAAGAAACGAACTGACTAGTTTATATTCCTTGTCTTCTCCGTTGCAGTAAGAAAAATTATCAAATGAACTTGTGATGTTAAGCTTATATGGACGTCAAAATCGTTTTTTTTCATTCGTTTCATCGAATTATTTTGATTATCGATAATCATCGATAATTCTCGTAATTATCGAAGACATTCTGATATAAGACCATTGCCATGCACATAAAGTTCGTTTGTGTAAAATTTCAAAGAAATTAGCCCAACCGTTTTAGGAGTTAATAGGGAACGAACTCACACGCAAAGTTATTATATATAGTAGTAGATAGTTATATTTTTGGATTAAATAACTTAACTGCATTTATATGCTGGAAAAGAGACTAACCAAGAATATATATTCGATTTCTGTGAGTAAAGGGCACATTTTCGCGTCTATTGCATCACAGTTCTTTGTCTATTACTACACAGTTCTACGCATATTGCGTCACAGTTTCACCTCTATTTTATCGTAGTTCTTCGTCTGTGTGTTTATATGCGTCTAAACAATGTGTCTTAACGCCCACATAGTCTAATACTTTTACAAGAACATGTAACCAGCGGTAATTTTCAAGAATATCTATAATTGTTTGTATGGAATTTAATTTATTTAAGCGCTGCCTTAAGGAGAAGTGCTTTCCGACTCCCTGGAAGACCTCATCAGTATGCCGTGTATTTAAGAATCCAGGTGATAAGTCATCTTCCTCTCAATACAGATCAATAAGTCTCCGGTGTGTTATGAGTAAGTTGTTGGAATCCATATTAAATAGAGAAATGGTCAACCACCTCAGCAGAAACAACCTTCTTAGTGACACACAATATGGTTTCCGTTCTGCAAGATCTACCGCAGATGTGCTGACGGTTATATCTCACAGGATTAGTGAATCTCTTGACAAAGGCTTCCTTTCTAGGGCAATTGCTCTTGACATATCAAAAGCCTTCGACTAGGTATGGCATAAGGGTCTACTTCACAAGATTTCCAGCTAAGGTATAACTGGAAATGTTTTCTCAATCATTAAATCATTTCTCTCCGATAGGCTCATAAGAGTAGTGGTCGATGGACAAAAATATGAGGCCTGCAGTATTAATGCTGGAGTCCCTCAGGGGTCAATCCTGGGCCCAACTCTCTTCCTGATCTACATTAATGACCTCCCTAAATACATACTTAAATCATTCGTTGACATCTATGCTGATGACACGACCATCTACGGCAACACATTAAAGGCTGTAAATGATAAAGTTCTCTCTGATTCTCTCTCCTCTGATCTCGGGCGCGTGGTTCAGTGGGGGAAGACGTGGCTGGTTACCTTTAATGCATCTAAAACCAAACTCCTATCCTTACATCATCAACGCTCTGATCCCCATCTGGCATCAATTGGGATGGATGGCTCTCCTCTGGGAGAGGCCCCGTGTTTTGACAAGCTTATGGGTTAGACCTTTACTCCTGATCTGAAATGGAACACGTGCATCAAGTCTGTTGCCAAGGTCGCTGGAAAGATGGTAGGATCCTTCTACCGCTCCAGAAGATATATCACTACTGATGCAATTCTCTATCTATATAAAAGCCAAGTACGGCCAAGGATGGAATACTGCTGCCATATCTGGGCAGGAGCTGCTAAAAGGCAGCCTATCCATCCTTGACAGAGTACAAAATAGACTTCGTGGCTTAGTGGGGGATGACCTTTTCTCTACCCTGCAACCTCTCTCCCAAAGAAGAGATGTTGCGAGCCTATCCTTGTTTTATCGTTATTTCCATGGCAGGTGCTCGTCTGAACTCCAATCTCTGGTCCCCCATCGCCAAGCTTTCACGAAAAACACCCGTCTAGCCGAATCCACTGTAAAAAATTTCCCCCACTCTTTATCTGTTCCTAAATCAAAACGTAGATTCCATGAACAAAGCTTCTTTCTTAGAACTGCACGCCTGTGGAACTCTGTTCCGTCTGCCTGCTTCCCACCGGACTACAACTTGGATGTGTTATAATTCAATGTTAACAAATTCCTAATGAACCGCCCCCTTAAGTAAAGACTTAATCAAATCTCCACACTAACGTAATGTACTTGCAATAACCCTTATCCGGGCCTTGATAAGTGGTGACCACTGTGTAAAAAGAAAAAAAGTTAAAAAGTCGTTTTTGAATTTATGTCAATTCCGCATTAATATATATATATATATATATATATATATATATATATATATATTATTATTATACTGTTGGTAGAATTTTTCAGTAACTCATAACAACAACACAATATGTCATTCCAAAGAGTGCTCAATGCATGAAACAGAGCAATATATTGATTGTTGGAGAGCTATTGGCTACACATTAGCAAACGTGTTTCAATGACCCCCTAGCAGGGAAAATCACCTCATCAGGCCAAAAACCATCCAGGAAACTTTCAATAAAGACCATCCCTTTATATTAAAGTCAACTTTACAGGGTTGAACCATTCTAAAAAGAATTCTTTTTAGAATGGTTCAACCCTGTAAAGTGGTGAAAAGAGGTGATTTTCCCTGCTAGGGGGTCATTGAAACACGTTTGCTATATATATATATATATATATATATATATATATATATATATATATATAAGAACACAAAAGTTTCAGACAATGTTTTTATACTGGTGTATATATATATATATATATATATATATATATATATATATATATATATATATATATATATATATACCAGTATAAAAAAGATTGTCTGAAACTTTTGTGTTCTTCTGTTTATAAGGAATTAACGTGCTAGATTTTATTTCGTTATTAAATTATCTGAAATAGCTTGATATGTCGGTAAGTCACATGACATTAGAGTACACACCAAAGTGTCGGGTTTATTAGCGAAAAAACAATGTGGTCACACGAACATGAATGGGCATTTATAAATATTAATAAACGAAAACAAAACACCATAAAATCGTTAAAGTCAACGTTTATCTTCGCCTTTGATTCTTTCTGGCATCAACAACACAAGCTTACGCGAGTGATGGATACACATCTTTTGAACTCAAACGTGACGAGAATTATCAGAATATATTTAGTAGTAAGTTATGGAAATAGGTAATGAGCGTTGAGATTATCCCGAAGGAGGAGTTTTTTTTTTCTATGGATGACCTTACGGAACATAATGTGAAAGCGGAAGAAAACCTTCTTTTATCATTGCACTTACGTATCGCTTCTTTTTCAAGCAGCAACCATACTTCTTCTTCTTCTTCTTCTTCTTCTTCTTCACAGTAATCTCCCGGACACGAAATATTGTTTCACATGCACGAAAACCAAAACATCGTTTTATGCTAACACTCAAAACCCCGACAGTACCCAAATGTGCATTAATCTTATTTTCATCTTATTTTTGTTGTCCTGCGGATTCCAGGTTCGAATGCCGGTGCGTCTCTACAACGGGCCCACGCCAACCAGTGGCCATTATGTCCGTGTTTCCCCTACACCGTTAATACATCGTCCATCAGGCTGATCTGCTCAAGAACTTATCTTTATACACTCAATTGCAAAAAATCGTGTTGTTGTTTTTTTTTTTTTTTGCTTTAACGCGTTTGAGTATATATTAAACGTGTACTGTTATTAAAGATAAAACAAAAAGTAATTGTCGACATTAAATGAAATATCAGCTTCGTCTTCGCTAGATTGTACCATCCCGTTGGCTTCTAATTATTGTAGCTAAAAATTCAATTTGAATAATAATAATAATAATAATAATAATAATAATAATGATAATAATGATAATAATAATAATGAAGATGATGATGATGATAATAATGATAATAATAATAATAATAATAATAATAATAATAATAATAATAATAATAATAATAATAATACATAGGCAGTATCACTAGTAAGATACTTTGGACCGTTTATAGTGTGGACAAAAGAAGAACTGAGACATCTCGACCAGAAGACCAGGAAACTCATGACCATGCATAATGCACTACACCTAAAGGACGATATTGACAGACTCTACGTGAAAAGGAAAGTCGACGGGAGGGGTCTGGTTTGTATAGAAGACTGTCTAAATGACACATAAAAGAACTAGAAAATAGATAATACAAAACACTCAAAGTATATTATGGCAACGTGAGACACGAAAAAAAAACAGAAAATAGAGAAACACATAATAAAACAAGAAAAGAAAAATGAGAAGAGAAAAAACTACACGGAAGATTTGCAAGGCCAGCAAAAGACGATATAACTAAAACATCTGGACATTGATGCGAAAAGGAATCGTAAACAGAGAAACTGAATGCCTTATAACGGCAGCACAAGATTACTCGATAATAACAAATCACATGAAAGCAAAGATCGACAAAACACAAGAAAACAGCAAATACAGACTCTTTGGGAAAAGAGACGAAATAGTAAGTGAATGTAGCAAACTAGGTCAAAATGAATACAAGAACAAGCACAACCAAGCAGAAGGGACGTACACTGGGAATTGTACAAAAAACTGAACATCGAATTCACTAGAAAGTGAAAACGAGATTCAGAAAATCCTATGGGACATGGATATACAAGCGGATAAACCCATCCAAGCAAGAAGACCGGATGTCGTAATAATTAACAAGAAAAAAACGTCCTGCCAAATCGTAGACTTTGCTGTTCTAGCTGACCACAGGATAAATATCAAAGAAAAGGAGAAACGGAGTAAATACACCGAGCTGGCTAAATAGCTGAAAGGGATATAGATGATAAAAAAATCAAGATAGTATCTATAATAGTATAAACTCTAGGAACAATTCCGAAAAACTTTGAAAAAAAATGGGAAAAATTGGTTGTTGGTTGGTTAATTTTGTTTTACGGCATATCAACCCTTTTCAGATTATTTAATGCCAAATCCAGTTATTTTGAAGAAATATTTTTAATAGAATATATATATATATATATATATATATATATATATATATATATATATTCTTTCAAGTCGGTTTCTATTTAACCCATAGTTGGGACCCTAACAGGTACTACCACTCCGGGTCAAAGTAGACCTGGGAGCAATGGACATTAAAGGTGGCTCCACACTCACCAAATCCCGCAAGCTTGGGCCTCACTATCAAATATAGTTTAAAGTCATATCCAGGACCGGAGAAATTGGAGTCATAGGAATGGAAAAATACAACGAATAACAATAATGAAAACAACTGAAATATTAAGGAAAACCCTTGAATGCGGAAACTAATACCTTCTCATTGTGTTGCCCTTCGACAGACCAAATCCCACTGCATTTGGAGTGTTGTCATTTCCTGCCTATTTACTACCATTGAATTCTGTATACAGCTGAAACTGGTTGTCCCGAAAAAGGTTGTGTGCTGCTCTTAGTGACTCGTCAACTAACGCATTTTGAATGCTTAAGGGTTGGACTCTAAACGCCATTTTTACAAGACAACCAATATTGTGAAGGAAGCAAGCAACATTGATGTAGTCTCAAATTCCACGCCAAGAAATATGCAACTCACAAATAATACACAACGTAGGACCCAAAATAAAGATCTGTGTGTCACTAACAGCAGGTGGCCCCTGGGTATCTAGCATGGAGGAATCGGTCTTCATCTTGCGAATGCTGGCCACTCTTCTAATATGAGAAACAAGAATATCACTGACACAGAACACGTAATTTGTCTATCTAATTTCAGGTACCAAAACAATACAGATAAAACACAGGAAAACTAAAGTAACCAACATCAACCAAAGACCAGAAGAAATAAATGGACAAGATAAAAGATAGACTTGTAATGGAATGGAATTACAAAAGTCAACCATAAGACCGAGACTAAACGGATAAAAGAGATGTTGTCATGGCACGAAAATACGATACATTAGAACAAATAATTACAGACCAAGCGAAACTTATTCTCAGGAGAAGTTGGCTTCCAAATCTAGAACTGAGTGAAATACAACAAAAGGCAAATGATGGATAGACCAAGAAGTGCCACTCGATGGAATTCAAAACATAGGAACTCCAGATGCTGATGACCTGCCATCTCTGAAACAACATAACTTAACGAGAATCAAACAGCTGAAGTAGCAAATATCAGGCAACTTATGGACGAGGAAAGAACAAAGCTCCCATCCTTAATGAACCAAAAGTGGAAGAAAGTAAAAGTCGTACCCTAGTTTACATTAGTCTACTGAATTTATTGTAACAGTGCATTACTATTCTTGATTGTTATTGTTGTTCTTGTTTATTTCTATTGTTATTGATTGAAGTTTCTGTGAGACTAACCGTAGCCCTCGGCGCAAGAGGGTCCGTGTGTGCCTGGCGTGAGGGGTGGTGGCTGATCCTGTGATCGGGGCGACGGAAGAAACAGTTCCAAGATGGCGCCTGCCTGCTTTTATTAGAGACGGAATCTCGCAAGATCGCGCGAGATCTCGCGGGGATGCAAATTAGCTAGGCCATCTTGAGGAATAAAAATCGGTCCATTGGAGGGGCGAGGCAGTCGGGTTCTGACGTTCGTGGCGATCAGTATACACGTCCACAGTTTCGCCCAAGCGTATAGACCTCGTCTCAAACTGGTCCCATGCAGTGGCGGGGTCAGTGGCGAACGCCCTGTACAACGCCGCCTTGATACTCGAGTAGTCACACTTCTCCTCAGCGCTGAGTTGCTGATATACAGCGAAGGCCCCGCCGGTCAGCCGCAGAGGAATCATGCGCTCGATATTTTTCACGCCGGACAACTGACAATGTAACTCGACCTTCTCAACCCAGCTGAGTACCGGGTCGGATCCGTCGAATTCCGGCATCAACTTTAGATCGAACCTATCCGCCATTGAAGAAAAGAAAACCAAGTTCGGAGTGAGGGGGCCGGAATAGCTTGTAAGAGTATCTTGTGTAGTTTCCGACGTGTAGGAGACGGGGAGTCTCGTCGTGGGCGACGAAGCGTTTCACTGAAGAACCACGGCAACACACAGCGAACCAACAATCAATGACAGCCACGGCGCGAAGGTAATTAACAAAGCTCAGCTGACTGCACGAATAGAAATGGAACCCAACGGTCACTAACGGAACCCAACGGTTAGTGACCGTTGGGTTCCGTTTCTATTCGTGCAGTCAGCTGAGCTTTGTTAATTACCTTCGCGCCGTGGCTGTCATTGTTTGTTGGTTCGCTGTGTGTTGCCGTGGTTCTTCAGTGAAACGCTTCGTCGCCCACGACGAGACTCCCCGTCTCCTACGCTACTCAGCGCTGAGGAGAAGTGTGACTACTCGAGTATCAAGGCGGCGTTGTACAGGGCGTTCGCCACTGACCCCGCCACTGCATGGGACCAGTTTGAGACGAGGTCTATACGCTTGGGCGAAACTGTGGACGTGTATCTCGCCGAGCTTAAGAAGCTGACGGTGTTGTTCGGCGGTCTTCCCGAGAGGGCCCTAGCCTACAAATTCCTGTCAGGACTCCCCGCTGGAGCAAAGCAGCTCCTGCGAGCAACCTCTACCATGTCCTCACTACCGCTTAGTGACCTAGTGGACAGAGCCAGGACAATAATGAAGGATGACTCGACGGTGCAGGAACCGGTAGTCGCCGTCGCACAGGCCCCACCAAGTGGCGAAGGATCGTCTCAGGGACCCAGCCCGCAAGGTGACGTATTCTGCTACAGATGCAACTGGCGGGGCCACATGGCAAGAAATAGTAGAAGGCGGTCGACGGCTGTTCGCTGCTACCGCTGTAACAAGACTGGGCACATGGCCCGAGACTGTGCGGGAAACGGGGACGGGGACAAGGTGCCAGTGCCGACCTCTTCCCCGAACAGAAAATAAACAAGGCGCTCCTTGTCATTCAGGTCCGAGTTAATGACACGTTATGTTCAGCCCTCCTTGATTCCGGTTGCTCCCGCACCATAGTGTGTGCGGACTTCTCTCGGGCGTGGAAAAAGAAGAACGTCAGGATAACTACCATTACTGGAAAAATACGAATGTGTTGCGGCGTGGGTGTGGTACACATTCGCACAAGAACTGGAAACTCGGCCAACGTCGAAGCGCTGGTGACACGCGAAAAGCCGCTGAGTTTCGACCTGTTGCTAGGCTACGATGCCATCAAAGCCCTGGGCGACGTGCGCATAACGCGCGCTGGCGTTGTAGAGTTTCAGGATAGGCCCCCGGTGTGCGCAGCACTAAGAGTCGACCAGCCGGACTTCAGTGCGGAGTTCGACGACCAACAGAAGGCGTGTACCGCCACTTGGAGGTTGTCAGAAGACAAGGAACCGGCCAAACTACAAAACAAAGTGGCAGAGTACCGTATGCCCGACCACATAAGGCCTGCATACGAAAGCGAGCTCCGTGAATGGATTAAGAACGGTTGGCTGATTCCATACCCCTACGACAAACTTGGACCCCCCAAGGGCCTGATACCGCTGATGGCAGTTGCCCAACCTAACAAGTCAAAGGTGAGGCCGGTAATGGACTACCGCGAGTTGAATGCGCACGTTGATGCGTTCACAGCGGACGCCGACGTCTGTGCCAGCAAGCTGCGAGAGTGGCGCCGGCAGGGGTCAAATGTGTCCCTACTAGACTTGAGAAAAGCATACTTGCAGGTCCGGATCGGCGAGGCGATGTGGCCTTTCCAGACAGTGATGTTTTCCGGGAAGAGATACTGTCTTACGCGACACGGATTTGGGCTAAACGTAGCACCCCAGATAATGAAGGCTATCGTCAATGCCGTGTTGTCACAAGAAGAATGGATCAGAAAGGGAACATCGGCGTATATTGACGATATATACGTGAACGAAGATATCATGTCATCTTCGCGCGTAAGATCCAAACTTGCCGAGTTTGGTCTAAACTGCAAGGACTCTGAGCGGCTTGAGGATGGCGCCCGCGTATTGGGCTTGAGCGTTCAAGAGGAGCGAGGGATCCTGAAGTGGAGGCGTGGAACCGCAGTTCCCGACGTACCCGACGTTTGCACAAGACGTGCCGTGTTCTCCCTGTGCGGGAAACTTGTGGGGCACCTTCCAGTATGCGGATGGGCTCGTGCGGCGACAGGCGTCATAAAAAGGAGGGAAAATATGGTCACCAAAGGCTGGGATGATGAGATAACCGACGAACTATTGGTTCGAATATTAAAGGAGACCGTCGCTAGTGTGAAAAAGAATGACCCCGCCACACGGGACTGGTGCGTGCAGGGAGACGAACTGAGCGTGTGGGTGGACGCAAGTTCTCTAGCGATCGGTGTAGTTTTGGAGAAAGATGGGGCCGTAGTTGAGGATGCCTGCTGGCTGCGACCGGCGAATGATGCTGCCCATATCAACCTGGCAGAACTCGACGCTGTAATAAAGGGCATTAACCTGGCACTTCAATGGGAAGTGAAGAAACTGCGTGTGCACACTGACTCACTTTGCGTGCACCACTGGGTGTCGGACACACTCACGAGCAAGGCCAGGGCACGCACAAAGGCAGCCAGCGAAATGCTGATAAGACGGAGGCTGGAGACTGTGAAAAAACTGGTGACGGAGTACAACCTGTCCGTAGACGTAGTGCTCGTCACCTCGGACTACAACCTCGCCGACAAGCTCACTCGGGTACCACGGAGATTGTATGAGGCTATGAAGAAAGAAGCTAAGCCGTTGCCTCTGTGTGCTGCCTCCGTCGAGGAGGACGAAATCAGGAAGATACATCACGACAGTGAGCACCCCGGAGTACAACGGACCTACTACTTTGTGAAGTTGGCTAGACCATCAATACCAAAAAGCGCAGTAAGAGCAGTGGTCAGGGAGTGCCAAACGTGCCAGTCCATCGACCCCACCCCAGCCAGATGGCGGAAAGGACAGCTAGGAGTGGACGCGACCTGGAGTCGGTTGGGTATGGATATAACCCACTACGGCAGCCAACACTTCCTCACGATGATAGGCTGCGGGCCAACGAGGTTCGCGATTTGGCGCCAATTAGCGAGGCAGGATTCCACCAGTGTCATCCACGAATTGGAATCCATATTCTACGAAAGGGGGCCGCCTGAGGAGATCCTCACGGATAACGACACGGCGTTCTGCAGCAGGGAATTCAGGCATTTTATGGACAACTGGGGGATCCGCCTTCGATACCGATGCGCGTATGTGCCGAGCGGCAACGGCATAGCGGAGCGGTGCCACCGAACCGTGAAGAGGATCGCGGCCAGGAAGAAGTGTACGATCGCGGAGGCGGTTTACAGATACAACACAACGCCTAAGGACGCCGTGACTGGCGGCAGTGCGCTCGCTGATGCGATTCATCACTACCACGTGCGCGTCAAGGACGTTGAACTGTGTCTACCCGACCAACGAGAACCCCAGGGAACGTACCAAGTGGGAGACACCGTCCCGGTGAAGCCACCCGGCGGCCGGTGCACCAGCAGCTTTTGGAGGGGGCGGGTCACCGGCGTCATCAGTGAACAGGGCATACTAGTCGATGATACTCCGCGCCACGTAAGGGATGTCCGGCCCTCTCTAAGCGCTGACCAATCGGCGAGCAGTGGAAGTAGCGAGTCATCCGACAATGAGCGATGGATCCAACCCGTGCACCACGAACCTGGTGACTCAACTGCGAGCAGTGGAAGGAGCGAGTCATCCGACGATGAGCGATGGATCCAACCTGTGCCCCACGAACCTAATGACTCAACTGCGAGCTCTAATGCTGATGCTGATGCTTCCGATGCCACTTCTGAGAGCTCCGATGAGGAAGTCCCGGCAATACCCCTCCGCAGGAGTGCTCGAATCAAACGGCCACGTCCGCCGTGTCACGTATGTGATCTGGAGACCAGGGGGGAGTGTGAGACTAACCGTAGCCCTCGGCGCAAGAGGGTCCGTGTGTGCCTGGCGTGCGGGGTGGTGGCTGATCCTGTGGTCGGGGCGGATGAAGAATGGCGCCTGCCTGCTTTTATTAGAGACGGAATCTCGAAGGATCGCGCGAGATCTCGCGGGGATGCAAATTAGCTAGGCCATCTTGAGGAATAAAAATCGGTCCATTGGAGGGGCGAGGCAGTCGGGTTCTGACGTTTGTGGCGATCAGTACAGTGACCGTTGGGTTCCGTTAGTGACCGTTGGGTTCCGTTTCTATTCGTGCAGTCAGCTGAGCTTTGTTAATTACCTTCGCGCCGTGGCTGTCATTGTTTGTTGGTTCGCTGTGTGTTGCCGTGGTTCTTCAGTGAAACGCTTCGTCGCCCACGACGAGACTCCCCGTCTCCTACACGTCGGAAACTACACAAAATACTCTTACAGTTTCTTATTTTACTTTGACGACGGATTATTTCTACACGCTGATTTTTTGTTATCTCTTGATAACCGTGTTATGGAACTGTAAGTCTTATCTGTCTGACCATGGCGGCTGTAAGCCAGCAGTAGCGAAAAATGACGAAGGGTGCGTGGGATACGTCTAACCCTCCACTAAACCGGAGCAAACACCCGACATTATAATTGACGTGAAACAAGTCACGGTTAACCTTAATCATAACAACATTTAGTTACAGAAAAACGACTTTTAATAGATCCTTCCCAAGTTAGAATTAGTTTCCTAACTTACAATTCGATTATTTGTTGTGGACAAAAATACTAAAAAAGATATTCATTTTCCAATCCACCTGATACTAAAACTTATTTGTACAACATAAGACCATTAGGAATAGTAAAACGCAAAAGGTTACACATTGGAATATGATATTTTCAATACCCGAACAAAAATAATTATAACTATGCACCACATGTTGTGTATGGAGGTCGACGAAAGACCTACATCTTCGTATTTCATGTACAGTTTCATGTAGAGACAGAACACATTGCAGAGTTTCTAACAGAAATACGGAAGATATCACTAAAATTGCCTGCGACAAACATTTGTAAACCTCAAAGAGTGTAATCTGCAATTATTCTAAACCATCTTGCTTTTAATGTAATCCCCTATTTTAAGGAAATAAAAGAAAACAAAGTACTATTCAAAGTCGGAAGCAAGAGGCTTTCTTGTTTGACCTTCCATCAAGTAGGACAGTTGATTAACGTATACCCCCCAAATCAACTGAAAAGCAGATCCCATGGTGAACCCTTAAATAAGTTTGGGGTTCACCTTGGCACTAAGGTCGGGGTACCCATAAGAACAGAATCATCACCAGAAAATATTCTCTCAAAAGAACAACATAAACAACAACGTCGACGAATTGCCCGACATTTGCACGACAAGTAAACCACAAAAGAAAATGGTTGAGTACTAGTCAACCGTTAAGATGACCCCCGTGAGCCTTAGCTTGGATCAACAGAAAGTAGAAAAATGTATCATAAAAAAAAAAAGACAATTGGCTGAAGATGTTTTTAGGCGTTCACATCCTTTTTGACTGGTAAAACTATTTATCTGCCAAATTATCTAGTGGGGAGAGTTCTTAAACTAACACACAATTGTGTATATTGTATACATTTTCTATTCGTTCTATAAAATTTATCCAACTTCTCACATCGTGTAAATATATTGTAATTTCGAGCTTATTACGTACGTGATTCATGGACCGATTCTGATATTTTGGAGAAAGGCTAATTAAGTTAACACGTCTTTAATACGATATGTTTATCATCTTTCCCCCTTTCTGCCTTGTGCCGCATTTTATATTTATCTTTTGTAAATATTTATAAATATCTGTATTATGGTCGAAATCCGGTGGACCAACCAAAGGTGTTCGTCAGCTATTCACGAGTTCTGTTTCCCTCATGACCCTTTAAATAGGGTCAAAACAGTGGCGACGAAAGAATTCGAAAATTTTCTTCAGAGGTCACTAGTTTAAACACATTAAATCTCGTATAACAGTGATAACGTTTAATTCGAATAAGTTTAAAAGGAAACTTACAGCAAACACCTCAGTTTGTGCAACACTAAGGAGATAAGAAGTCTAAAAACTCAGGTAGGAATTACGAGTTTAATCTCCTCAAGACTCCTATTTCTCTATAAAAAATAGAGTTTTTTTTAAATCAATGAAACAAATCATTTAATATTGGTAAGAAAACTTGTGAGGAAAACTGCAACTGTAAGACGGATAAAACAGTGTTAGATTTTACTCAATGAACCTTCATGTGAGAGCAAGGTTATTGTCTTCAAAATTGAAACAGCTGCGTAAAAATACTTTCTGGAGTAATCAACTTGAGAGGATGTGTTGTGGAGGACTACCTGCGTTACCTACGAATGAACTGATCCATGCACAATAAATACCACAAGAGAAAGCCTATGACGAGAGTCGATATCTGGTGGACCAACCAAAGTTGTTCCTTGACTGGACAAACAACCGTCACTTTTGTAACTTCCTGTCAATATATTTTGTTAATATTCCCGTGTTCTGTTTTTATTTTGAACCCTTAAGGGTCATAACAATTAGTTGACGTCTAATAACTGTCGTAACGTTTCAAAAAATCGAAGGTGGCATACGTTTTATGGAACGCTTCCGGTTATAACATGAAATTAAACTAAATTCAAACTATCGAGTGAATCTTTACAAGTCATATGTCTACAAAAATATTGAGCTAAATACAGTTTATTTATAAAGAGAAACATTTTTACGTTTTCATGAAACAAAAACTAACATAAATTGATATGCTGTAAAACAAAACAAGCACAATAAGGCATTCATCAAATAAAATGCTCAAAATCAGCAACCAAGAAAATAACAAGAATTAATGATAAACATGACTTCTTTTTTGTATCATTGTTTTTAACTTCATTTTTTCTACGTCATTATATGTTGCTTTGCTTTGAAAGTCGTAGCTATATCCCCTCACTCACTTCAGTCTGCACTGCAACGTGTTTATTTGATCAATATGTCCATCAAGTGTAGGACATTGAATGTAAATATTGACAAAGCAATAAAACGGTACAAATTGCGTAAAGAATAAAGCGTCGGTAAGTTGAAGTAAAATAATCTATTTGCAGGCATTGTGTGTTTTATGTCGAGAGAGTAATGGTTACAGGCCCAGTCTGTGATCTCAGCATGCCGTGTATGTGTTCTTATTTTCACTTATATAATAGGGAACTACGTAAATCAATATACACTGTTTCAATCTAAGAATAAAATAGTAAAGATAACTGGCCTCTTTAATCTTAGTAGAGAGACTAATCTATACGATTTTAAGGCATCCTGGGGTTCTCTTCGCTACTGGACTCAGAAAATAAAGGTTTAGGGGAAGTGCTGTTATATATTTGCATCGCTAATTTTGTGCAGATTCCTTTGGACCCGTTCTTCAATTTTCCTCGCAATAAAATTACGACAAAATTGTTTATGACATCATTGTATACATTTACATTTTAATTCTGGTTGCATCAAACCAGTGATTCCATTTGCCTTCATAAATATAAACACGTAAAATTGAAAAGGTATTTTTCTTGGAAATCTCTCCAGACAACGCATAAAGCCGATTGGTGAAAATTGATAATAAGAACTAAAGAGGAGTGTCGCAAATACAGACAATACCAACTAACTTTTGTCTTGAAAAGACTTATGGTAGATGGAAACCAGTCGGCAATAACAGAGTCCAACAAGCTTGCAATTCTTTAAAAGAAGCTAGTTGAATCCGTGCTTGTATTACAATGAGGTATCCAAACAGCAAATTGATGGCGACTACTAGACTTACGAGTAAAGCGAACTATCACAGAACCAAGGAAGCAGGAGATAGATCAGACAGTTCTGAAGAACACATGCCATAATAGTATTTACAGAAAAGACTAACAATATAACGTATGTGAAAGAGAGAGGTTGCGGAGTCGAACAAATAGTTGAGCCCAATGAAATTACAGATATGCGTCTACACTTTATCAAAAACATTCAAATGAGACAGATAACTAACACACATGACAACAATAAAATGTAGGTAGTCTGACAGGAAAAAGATAATTTCTAAAATATATACATTTAGCTACATATGATGAAAATTATCTTGATTTAGTTAAACAACATTTATCCTGAAGTTTATAGATGTGATTTTTAGGAATAATAGATTAAGTAAGTAAACATTTTAACCAGGTATTTTAAAACGCGCAAAATTCTGTCACCAAGTTCACGCGTCCAAATTAAAGTTATAAACCAGAGCTCAAACGTATATCTCCTCAGAAATTGTATATTTCATCAGAAATTGTATATTTCATCAGAAATTGTATATTTCATCAGAAATTGTATATTTCATTGGAAATCTTTACTTCGATCTCATATATCATGACATTTTGCAGAAATTGATATCATTTGTACTTTTTCTAAAATGCTAATGAATCATATTGGACTACAGATTAGCAATCAAAGTGAAATATATTCACTAAGAGGTGGTAGTGGGTGGGTATAAAATCCGTTGGATACGATGGATTCGGGAAAATTCCACAACAAAAATATTAAGTTCCCCGATTAAATAAAATTACATTTTAACCTTTATTATTTTGATCTAACAATGTGCGATCTAACACTGAGGTGTAGGAGCACTTCGTTTTTTCCTATTTATCAATGTGCCATACATGCGTCGCATTTTCATGTCCATCCCAGCGATTTTCTTATACTAATTCCTCATAATAACCGTTTCCTGGTAGACGAATTTAACATCAAACAGCAACATATAAACTTCTTTTTGGGCTAATAGTTTTGGGAAAATGTCTTATTTCATATTTAAACTCGTCGCTGATTGTTGCTTTCATTCATTTTAAATGAAACAGATGATTATTATTGACATTTATTTCTACGATATCTTTCTAGTTAAAATTACTTAATAAATGTATTGTATGAGTCAAATAGTCTTTAGTATTATCAAGATAAATTCTGTTCCAACATGAAAACCAAGTCAGTTAATTTTAAGGCGTATATTTTGTTAAATAAATGCGGGGAGCATCTAGCAAAAAAGTATTTCATCCATTTAGGTTAAATTCGTATGGCGTTTTATTATAGAATTTCTGTAATTTGTTCAACAGGTTGAGGTTATTCAATCTAATTAAATTACATAGGACACAATTTTCTTAAAATTATTATGCATTAGTTCCTGAATTTGCTTCGACTACGGCTTTCAAATAAACAGCGTTGTTACTTTTTAGCGTCCTTTATTTCGTATGAATCAGATTTTTATTGGTGATTCACTGTCCACACGTTGATAATAACTTGGACTAATGCCATGTTAAAATCTTTTTAAATGACTGGGTGTTTGTAAAACTAAATCAAGTAATACATTCAAATTAAGTAATTTGTGCAGACATTAATTATCAATGTTCTTAATTAGGAAGAATTAAAAAAAATATATTTGAAAAAAAAATGGTACGGACTGAACGGGGATAGGCGAGAGGAAATGAATGAAGAATAAATGGATGTTTAATTCAGGGCAAGCACTGGCCACGCTACAGCATTTTTCTTTACTTACATATACCAAAAACTAAATGGGTGAAGCTTTTTCCTTATTTGTATGTGCAGCACAATATCGCGGAGATGCTTCCCAGCTCTCTATATTATGTTCGTCTGCAAATCACCGTCGTTTCAAATAATTACTTTTTACCCAATCACATGTTTCATCACGGTATCGTCTCACCCGAAACTCGTTAACTCTTATCCTTGAGTTGCCTTCTGGCTTTAGTAAGTGGTAATTGTTTAGTAAAAAGAACTTATGTCATGAGCTGATTAAAAAAGGGCCTTATAAAAATACTATGCCTTGGCATATATGACAATAGAAATTAGAGAAATTAGCCATATAAATATGTTTACCGTAAATCTGTAAGGAAGGAGGCATGAAAACGCCACACAAGAAAAGTACTGCTTTTACCCTGGTTCATTCGTTTTGTGAAAATGACAAATAAATCTTTATTATTTTTACCACAATCCATCTGCTCCGTCAATTCTCTGGTCATTCAACGTAGATTTCGTAAAAATTGTATTTAATTACGTTTCGTTGAGCCCAATTTATCCACTGGCATGAGATCCTGTTTGGAGATTAAACTCCTATGAAGGCAACTTATAATTGCCTCTCCCCCCTTTACATGGTTGTCCTCAAGCTATGTTCAGAGGCTCCCTTTGTTTGGATTTGAAAATGGATACCAGCGATAGTTGATAGTTTTTTGATCTTCTATAATACACATATAAATAAATATTACACTCATATTTAAAACTGTTTCATACAATTGAGTACTCTGCTTAGTTTCACTACCATTAATCGGACACATTTGCGCGTAGCATTATATGTGATATCTATACAGATTTTTACAAAGGAATCACAACCATCAAGGCACAGAGGCCACTCGAGGATAAGGGCTAAAGGATGTACATTGGTAGAACGGACAATATCATAGTAATCGTTAGAAATGTAAATTTGGTAAATTGATTACTTAAGGGGGTAGCTCATACAGAACTTGTTTATATTGGACTTGAAGACGGCCATGTCGTAGTTAGCTGGAAGGCAGATAAACGGAAGAGAGTTCCACAGGTGTGCAGGTCTTAGAAATAAGCTTTGTTCATAGAATCTGCGTTTAAGTTTAGGCACATATAAAGAGTGTGAGAAATTACGGTGTTGTGTATAATGTTATTTGATTATATACATGTATATTATAGACTGTACTGTATTTTGTTACTAATTTTTATGCCGTATCCCGGGGTTCTACTGCATATATATATATATATATATATATATATATATATATATATATATATATATACATATATATATATATATATGTAATCATTAAATAATCCACTTAGTATAGAAACCTATTTAATATAGCAAAAACATCAATAAAAACTAGATATTTCAATTTTATTTTATTTTCTGTGGACGACATTGATATTTACTCCGGTATACATATTAGTCTACATTACTTCAATTTCATAAAATAAGCAAAAAAAAAAAAATAAAACAAACTTGATACTAAAAATACCAAATTAATTGATGTAGATTTGCTTTGCCTTGGGTCCAAGATAGCAGTGTAGTATCTGTCTGATACTACAACTCACCTTTTCTATCCTCAGTCCAATGAGAAATTTTTGTGTTCTTATTCAGGGTGTCCCTTTTTGAGGAGCTGGATTTTCCCCACATTAAAAACCGACTTTGTGTCTTACTCTGGCCCCGTGAGGAGACAAGTAAATAGGAACAATAGCGTATAATTGCACCTGCCTCCACACGACATTAAATATAAAAATAATAATGAAATAAAATATATAAATGAAAAATTAAGTTTGTAAACATAATGCGTGCACTTTATAGAAAAGATAAACACATAAAAACAATAGTTTTATCACCCGTTATTTAAGTTTAACAAATGAATAAAATGAACAATATTTTTAAAATAACATAATAATTTTAAAACATACATAAATAAGTTAGTGAATGCATAAATAATTTAAAATAAGATGCATCAATAATTGAAAAGAATATGCAAAAATACTTTTAAAATAAACATAGAAAATCACTTTTTCGTCTTCTTTCTCCATTTTACAAACCTTGTATTATTATAGCCGTCTTTCCCAAACTTTTATGCTGTATGTATTCCTCCCAACTCTCTCTCTCTCTCACCCGCCTTCTTTTCCCGTTTGTCTTTCTCTCTCTCTCTCTCTCTCTCTCTCTCTCTCTCTCTCTCTCTCTCTCTCTCTCTCTCTCCCGCTCGCTTTTTACATTTCTGCACGACGATACCGAAGAAAAACATCAAAGATCAATTTCCCCCTCTCTCTCTCTCTCTCTCTCTCTCGCTCGCTCGCTTAGTACATTTGTTCCATTTATTAACTATATTTATTTCAGACATAGTTACATTTTCATATACTTTATTTAGATATACTCTATTTAAACCTGCGGAATCTATTACGATTGTCGACGAATTAAAAAGTAAATGTTTCAGCACTATCATCTATTGGATTATCGACATTGCGCAAACATTATTATTTTTTATGAGTGAGTGTAAATTTGTACATTGGCTCCATTTCCACAGTTTTCTTAAGAATGTTGTCTTCTTATTTCGACAATATAATCTACTGGATTCTGGATATTGCGCAAACGTTAACCTTTTTATGGGTGGAAGGTACATTTTTACATGAAGTCTACCTCCGCATTTTTCTTTAGAATGACGACTTTAGTAAGCTGTCAACTATGCTGATTAACAAAATCACAGTTAAATTAAGCTGAGACAAGTACTTATAGAGATATAAACATCTGTATTATGTGTTACATATATGAATCGGCTGTTCTCTTGGTTGTATAAGCGAAAATTTATATCGTTTTAAAATGAATACGAGACGCTTTTATGTTTTAATACAGATTGTTTACTTAAAAATAACAGTGATAACTATCATCAGAGCGCGGTGGAGTTTAGTGGAAGAGGGTGAGTCGCAGAACTCTGTCCGAACCTGTATATTCGCTTTGTGTCTTCTGCCTGTGTTTTCTCTTTGCTATTTTATTTATATCACTTTGACCTGTTGGGCTTTGTCTAGCCAGCTTGTTTATTGTTTTGCAACTCTCCGGGTCATAGTTCCTGTTGATTGGCCCGTTTACTCTATTTTTGCCAGTTTTTTTCATTGTACTTTTTGCTGGTTTTGATCTAACCAATTTAATATCGGTTAGCTTTCTTGGCCGATTGACGTCATGGATATAGGTCGTTTAAAATCCCGAGATTTCTCATTTTGTTCTTTTGATTGCCCGGATACAGCTCCGTAACACTATTATAGGTCACCTTTCCTGGGATTGACGTATTGTGTTCTTTGATCGCCCAGACACCTCTCCCTAACATATGCACTGTAATTAACTGGCTGCTAGGTTTGTATGCACGCGCGATAAACAAATCTATTTATCCCCTACCGACATGCCACACCATTTTTTTGCATCTGCGGGTGGATATGAACAACGAATATTACGGTAAAGTTTTGGAGGATTATTTCCCTCCCCCCCCCAAAAAAAAACAAAAAGGGGTTTTCTATTCCGAAAGCCGTTCTTTGCATGGGGATGTTGGCGGTGTCTATTCTGAACGCCGTTGTTAAGAAGGGGAGATTGGTGCTGTCGATTCCAGAACCGTTTCTAACATGGGGAGTTTTGGATATGTATTCAACACGTTGTTCTTAACATGGCAATACTCAAAGAAATGAAGTGAATTAAAATAAAGTCGTAATTGTTTTGTTTTACACGTTAAAAAGCACAACATAAAACTGGAATTTAATGTAATTCTACTAGTGGAAGATTTGAAAAGAAGATGAAGACTTGAACAACAAACGGAACAGCTAGAACTGCAACGATTTCAATCTCTCTAAACAGTTCATATACAGCGAGAATCCATTACTTACTTTCCATTATTATTCCAATGTATCATTTTTCATAACTTTATTAATTTATACTGATTTACGTATCCCCTTAATTGTTTTTTTTTAAATTCAAAAAGTGACTGCATGTTTTCACTCTAAAACTAGCACTGACTCCCAGTGAAAGTCTATTTTGGCCACGGCCGCCAGTGTCCGTTATTGTTCAGTACTGCCAGTGGCCACCAACAACAGCTGTAGTATACTTTTTTAGTGTTATATGTGGAGTAATTATAATTAAACCCAGAAAAAGTTCACAGATTTAGCATAGCCGATCGATATGTATTCTAATAATATACGTTTGAAAGAGAAGAATTAAATAATTATTATTCTGACATGTTATAAATTCTGAATGTAATTTTTTGCTGTTTAGAGGATGCAGCGTTTGACTAAGTGATTTCGAATTTTCTGTATTTATATTTTTTCATATGTTAGCAATGAAAGATTAGTTCATTATGGAATTAATAATATTTTCTTTTCGGGGATACTAATAATCTTAATAGTCTCCGAAATCAAAAATTACAGAATTGGGAGCCTGGAGTATATACTTTTGATTTATTTAGTATAGCCTAATTAATGTAGATGCCTCATTAATTTTTTGGGAGATGTTCTTTGTTTATTATAATTATGTTTATTGTTAAACGAATATATTATATATTGTTAAAGGAATACATGTTATTAAAAATGCGTACCTAAATTCATGTAGCAGTTGCACCAATGTATGTGTAGGATTTTAACAAACTTTATTTTAACAGTGCCCGAACTTTATTGCTTGTGTTGAAATTTCTATTAAGGTTACAGACAGATTGTATATTTTAGTAAATGTGGTTATGATGTGTATTTGCTAGTGTTTTATTTTTTTTTTACATTTTCACCCCAAGCAAGGCAAATTGCCACTTTGATGTAGGGGGCTACTATCAGGGGCAACATCTACTGGGGTACTATGTAGGGATTTGGGCAGCAAGATGTCGGTACACGTTACACTTGAACTTCTGCACGTCAGCACTGTTGGGGAAGCAGGGACCTGGAATGGAATTCCAAAGTCTAGCGGTTCTGGGAAAGAAACTATTGGAGTAGAAAGATCTTTTACATTTAGGGATCTCTACAGTGTGGGGGTGGGATTTAGCAGCCTGTCGGACTAGTCGAGGGGGCTCACGTCGTGGGGGCACAAGTGATTGCAGTTTGTCAGAGCATTCATCACTAAAACACTTGTAGAAAAGGCAGAAGGATGCAGCATTTCGTCGATGGGACAGAGGCTGAAGCTTAGATGCCAGTTCAGGGCCTATCAGGTTTGCGACTCTCTTTTGAACCGTGTAGTTGATGTTCAGCTGATATTGTTAATAATCAGGGGATGTTTAAGAGATTGTTATTGTGGGTATTTTAGGTGTATTGCTATTTGAACGTTTTGATTCATTTATCGCAGGTAAATTGTTGATAATAGAAATATTTAAAACTGGTTTAGTCTATTAGAAATATACAAGATTTTAATTTCATCACGGTACACGGATATATATTATATATATATATATATATATATATATATTATGGATACAATAAATTTTAGTATGCAAATTTACTTTTAGTGTCCATTACTGCTTATTTTGGCAGTTGCAATTAACTTTATGATTTACGAAGAATGGGGCTGTTTGTAGATGATTAGATTTTCTTCTTATTAACTTTTTCACTGAAGAGCTTACATGTTTTCATCCTGCTTCCTCACGTTATTAATAAGACTCATAGTGAGAAACACATGCCTTGTCACATGTTACTACATCTTCGGTAAGTCATCACAATCGTTCTCATAGCGGGAGAGACATTGCTTGGATAACTCGACCTCCTCTATCTGTGCTCGGCAGAAAGCAAGTGTGGTACCCACCAACACTTGACATTTCAGTAACCAACGTGATCATATGCAATTTTGAATCTCATCAGATACCATTTTGAATGCCATCATATGCAATTTTGAATGTCATCATATGCAATTTTGTGTATTGTCCTAACAGATGACCTCAAAATCTTTGCAGTGTCAACCATTGTTTTTCTGCCAAACTGAGATAATTGACGTATTCGATCACCTTAGGAGACCGCAGTTCTCTAAGCCTCCCATATCGGTCTCCACCCTCAACACCACCCCGCACTACTTTAAACATTTTCGGTCACTCGGAATTATTTTTCAGCTGAAAATGTGGCACTATTCATAGTTGAAATTATTCTGTAAACTTCAACAAGCTTGCACTCTTTAGCAACCATAAAACGTTATAACTGTCCACCTTTCTAATATTGAAGCATGCGTCCTTGTATCTGAAACTCTAAAGAGGTTATTTAAATCTGCAAAAGAAATTAAATCGATGTAAAAAAAAAGATTAAAAGTAAACAAAAAGAAAGATTAAGCAAAAAGTAAATTTAAATATGAATTAGAAGTTTAATACAAAAAATGACATTTATTGAATGACTCTAGTATTAATCATTGATCTTATTTTATTACAAAACGTGAAAAATGCGATTGGAGGATTTTTTTTACATTCTTATCATAGACTGCCCACTGTGCTTTAATGGTTTTATTATTATTATTTATTATAATCACCTTGATAAGCCTGCTCTCGTAAAATCATCTAAGTTAAGCTGTTATTCCTGATAATTACTAAATCCGAAGTCATTTGTGACTATCGGACGCTGTATCTTCTCTCCGTTTCTCTTTCAAATCATCTAGATCCTCCTTGTCACCAGGGAGAAGCAGTGCCGATTCAGGAGGGTCGAAGTTATAGATTACGCACCTCTTGCTTCACAATTAAACGTTTAAAAATAGTAGCTATTATTTTCCGTAGACTGAATCGAGGCATGAATAAATACAAAAATATTTGTTTTTTAACGTGAAAAATAAATTAAACTTAAAATACCAATGCTATAGCAGCTTCAGTAAGTAATCATCAATGTTTTTACTGACTTGATAGATGATCTCTATGTAGAAGGGAAAAAAGTGAGACACACATTTTTCCCTCCGCGTCTATCTTTATCGACCATTTACTTGAACGGAAGCCGACGCTCCCATGGGGTGGTCTCATTTTTAGGCGATTCCTTTTAGTCATAGGTCACTTCCTGAATAGATGGTATATCCGCTTCTTAGAAAACAATCCCAATCGATTGGGAATTCGCTGATCGGAAAATAGGAAGAAAAAGCAACAAGTAATTGATTGAAAAATGAATAAAAGCAAATAAAAAAACCACAAATATCGATCAAACTATTATTTTGTTTTATTTTTTGACATATTATCTCGTTGTGTATATCTTATGTTAAGTAAATTATCCATATAAACCTTTAATAATGAATAAAATGTTATTCGCACATATGCATGCACATACACGAACGCACACTTCTTCCCCCTTCTCTCTCTCTCTCTCTCTCTCTCTCTCTCTATATATATATATATATATATATATATAAAGAGAGAAATAGAGAGAGAGAGAGTGAGAGAGAGCTGTAGATATAAATTATGCAATCAAGGATAGCCTTTGGACTACGTTCGCATTTTCCGACCAGCGTTAATTATCACTTCTTACACGGATGATTTTAGATTTATTGTATGTAGGTGTATAATATTTGTAAACTTTTATTTGAAAAATACTATGCACCCCCCATATATATATATATATATATATATATATACATGAATAAGTAAACATATATATGGTAAATCAGAGAATTGTTTATGATTATATTTTTATAGATATTCATCAAAATAATACTCCATTATATCATAACTGCTCCTAATTAGTTAATTTTATGCATTTGAAATAAAGCATAAATATATGTTATAATAAATCGAAAATCATATTCCTTAGATAAAAAGAAAGAATTACATTTTCGCAAATATTAAAAAAAAAAGATTGTTTCAAAGATCGGTTAATTAGAGTTGTGTTGTTTTTTTTTCTTTCTTTTTTTTAAATTGCCAAATAAGTAGATTACCCTCCAGGTAATTTCCGGGTGTATTTTTTCTCAATTTTTTTGTGATGTATTGCAAATTGAAAGACAACAAAAGGTGTATTTTGACTTTAAACAAAGACAAATTGTATCAGTTCATTGTTAGTATAGAACATGTTACTTGAAAGTTTCCATAAACAGTTGAAAATAGTCAACGATTAGTAGGTAAAATGAGAAAACGATGTAAGAACAAAATATAAACAACGCCTGTCCTTCCATTTCTAAATAATAATGTTACTATTTAGAAAACCATTTTAACATAGAGAGAGAGAGTTGGGTTTCGTTAACTATTATGGCCTTCCTTCTATGAATGTTTAAATTCTATTTTAATTATATAAATTTACTGGGTTATTCAATTGATTAGATTTCCTGTAAAAAAAACGAGATGCAAACAATAATAATATCTAGCGGTTCCTGTGGAAATTCCACAGGGAACTCATGCATATGTAATATATTGATATTAGCATTCATGATGTAAATAGAGATGCTCTAATATTATTGTAACTTTGTTAAAACTGCGAAAGTATTTATCTAAGCTAACATGAACGCCCGGCATAGCCGGGTCGTAAAGAACGCTTAAATATGATATTTTAATTCTTGCAGATTTCGTATATATTATTATAGATTTAAAGTTCTGTTGATTTTTATATATTATTAAGTTGCGATTTCACAAACAAAACAATATATCCATATGTCTTGGGTGCATCAGCTTGAGTTCCTTCATCGAAACCGAAACGAACCTTTATTAAGAATTTAAAAAAATGGATCAATGGAGTTCCTTCATCTATAATCGAAACCGAAACGAAACTTTATTAAGAATTAAAAAAAAATGGATCAATGGAGTTCCTTCATCTATAATCGAAACCGAAACGAAAATTTTTGAAGAATTCTTGATAAAATTATTTATTTAAAAAAATGGATCAATGGAGTTCACTCAGCTAAAATCGTAACCAAAACCGATGAAGAATTCTTAGTAAAATCATTTATAAGAATAAATGACTTGAGTGCCATCAACAGTAATCGAAACCAAAACCAAAACTTTTGAAGAATTCTTGGTAAAATGATTTATAGAAAATAGGAATCCATAGCAATTAAAAAACAGTCACTCATATGTAATTGCGACACACAAAATAAATAACATACACACACTATCATATAAATATCATAAAAACAACGCTTCTTTCTTACTACTAACACTAAGTACAGGTGGCAATACGAAAACTATTACAATTACCAGTGATATTATGATTTTGCTGCTCGGCCTTAGAATTTGTGGTAAAAATTACTTAACTGCTTATAAAGTTTGAATGTACCGAAATGGGATCAGTTTACAATATATATATATATATATATATATATATATATATATATATATATATGTATATTTGGTAAAACTGGTAATTAGTAAAAACTAGAAGAGAGTGTTCAATACTAATGCAGAGCAAATATGTGTTTTATTTTTTTATTACCGTTTCATCTGTTTGGATTAATCGGTTTTGGATGTTGGACAATGTTTACGATCCAACAGCTTCGTCAGGACTCGCAGAAGTGGTTGTTAGTCATTGGAGAAAAGGTGTTTTTAAGAAAAAAAGAAAGAAAGAAAAAGGGAAGAGGTGGGTGTTGACAATATTTTAGTTTTGAAGGTTAAGGATACATTCGATTGTATTGTGTGTGTGGGGGTAGCAGATTCAGGTAGGCGTGGGTGGAGATATATGGATATAGTGAGGGAGTGAAGAGAGGATGATAGAGAGAAAAGTGAAAGGGTGAAAGAAAGGAGGGATATGTTTCAATATTTGGGGTTTAAATTTTGACTGGATTTAGGTTTTTCAGCAAGGTATATTAAATAGATGGGAGAGCAAGGGGGAGAACGAGAGGGAAAGAGACGTAGAGCGAGGGAGAAGAGAGGAAGAGAGAGAGAGGGAAAGGGTTAGTGCAGATGTCATTTTTTGTACACGTACGATGTTCGTTTAAAGGTTTGTAGTTGCACGTCGGCTTGTTTCTTGCCGTTTATAATAGGTTTATTTTATATTACATAGGTTAACGTGCACATTCGCATAATACATATACATAGATATGTACACTTCTAGGTAATCACATACAGACACATACGTACACACACATATATATAAACAAAGTAAATGCAAACATGCATGGGTTCATAAATAGACATACACACATATACACAACTCTTATACATATATGTGCACTCACAAAGATATATATGTTAGCACATATACACATATATATGCATATATATACACACACGCTCACTTATATATGTGGAGATAAGATCTTAAGTAAGAGGTAGATGTACATACACACATACATACATATACATACATATGCATCTACTCTTACATACCTGTATGCAATTACAAAAATATAGATATTAATAAGTGTTAATAAAAATATGAGCACGTAGACACATATAGGCACACACATACAATCATATACATATATATATATATACATATCCATATTCATATATATACAGACATGCCCATATTTATACTAAGTAAATAAGGTAAAGTTAGGACAAATAGACAATAATAGATAAATAAATAAGAATAATAATATAAAATAATAAAAAACAAAATAAAATATAAAATTTTAAAAAGAAATTAGAATTAAAAAAAAAGTAAGCAGATGGTTGTGGTTATATTGCGAGGTTAGGCAAATGCATCGTAAAGTTCACATATATATTGGGTGGGCCCCCAACCTGGTGCATTTGGCATATACATCCATACATGCACACATTTATACATATACACACATATATACACATATATATATATATACACGCACACCATCACATACATATATATACATATATACACATACATGCACCTACCTTTACCAAGCAAACAAGTTAAAGCTAGAATAAAAAGGTAATTAATAACAAATAATAATAAATAAATAAAAATAAATAAATAAAATGTATATATATATACAAGCAACAAGAAAAAGTAGTCACTAGTTTTGTCTTCTCTGCCCCAGCCTCTCGAACCAAAGGTTCTCAAGTCCTTTGCTATCCTTACTCAAGGCACGCCCTCATGCTGGTCTATCTTCGTATATCTCCTCCCACGCATTCACATCGATGCCAATCGATGCCAAGGGCGATCAGATCCCGTTTGGCCACGTCTTTAAAGCGCAGCACCAGGCGACCGTGGCTTCTTGATCCATTTGACAGTTCGCTGTAGAGGATATCCTTAGGGAGACGGATATCAGGCATTCTGAGCAGGTGTCCAAGCCAGCGCGATCGTTGTATCTTCAGTGTCTGAAAGAAGGAGCGGCTGCCAGCACGCCTTAGCACCTCTTCGTTGGTGATTCTATCACACTAATTGATGCCCATGATATGTCGCAAGCATCGGAGATAGTAGACGTTGTCTTTTCTCGTGACGAACATAAGTGGTCCAAGTCTCTGCTCCATACAGTAGGGTACTCAGAACATAGCATTCGTTGATGCGGCATTTTGTGCGAGAAGTGAGGTATTTATTGAATCATGCTCTTTCACGTAGTCGATTGAAAGTAGGCGCTGCTTTACCTATGCGCTTTTGTAGCTCCTGTTCAATGGATACTCCCTTGCTGATGTTGGATCCAAGATACGCACATTGCTCGACAGTCTTTAGTTCGTGGCCATTGATGGTGATTGGTAATGCGTCACTCTGGTGCATTACAACTGTCTTCTTCACACTGATTACCAGTGCGAACTCCGCAAAAGCAGTGCTCAATTTGTAAAACAGCCGCTGGAGTCCACTTGCAGAGTGCGGGACCAATGCGGCATCGTCAGCAAACAGCAGCTCAAGTATTAGGACTTTTCGAATCTTGGTTTTGGCGCGTAGGCGAGCCAAGTTAAAAGTTTCTCCATCAGAGCGAGTATGAAGGAACACACTGTTTTCGTCCTCGTGATTTCCAAAAGCGTGGTGCAGAAGAACTGAGAAGAAGATGCCAAACAGTGTGGGAGCCAACACACAACCTTGCTTGACTCCACTGCACACGGTTGCAGACAAACACACGGACTACTGTTTACTGTTAGTTTTCCTTTTTTAACACGTAGCGGAAAAGAAAAATAAGTGCACTTTCGAAATCGTATAACGTCTAGGAAATTTTGTATTTTAAACAAATAAATAGCTGTTTATTTAATAAAAAAACACCTTCGCATTGAATTCGCTTATAAACCTAATGCAAAAGTATTTCAATTTATATATATATATATATATATATATATATATATGTGTGTGTGTGCGTGTGTGTGTGTTTGTGCGTGTGTCGCGTATCAAAAATAACACACACGTACATCTATGTTGCTTTACTAAAAAAATCCATTTATTCATCTTACGTTGCAGCATATCTGATGAGTAGGTTCCAACCCAAAAGCTTTGGGAGGAAATCTGCCAGTTTCCGATAATTTTAATCACCTTTGACTTGAAGTGGAAATGCATATCATAATTATGAATAAAATTTGTATTGCGAAACAATGATCTTTCTCAAACACTTTACAAAGCAGAAGGTCTGGTCTAACTGTGCGCAGAAATCCATTGTTTTGAGCAATTTATTCATTTTTTTTCTACGCACTGTACTTAATAATTCTATCAAACATTTAATCCCAATTATCTTTAAAGTACATTTGATAGAAACGGCTTAGTTGGGAGTTTAGTCGGGTATAGCGTACACCTTAAGTTACTATTGCTCTTAGGTTTACTCTGATCCAATGTAAGTTTCTGTTTTATCCATGTCTAATGATTCAATAGAATATATAATGTTTAAAATGTTAGGAGCAAAATACACGTCTGCAAGAAAAAATAGTTACAAACCGTTTATATTGAAATTTATCAATTCCAGTACGAATAAACCTATCTTATAAACAATATCTTAAAACTGATAACAATTAACAATTAACAATTCTTACCATGAAATCCTTTTTTAATGATGGGATTCAACAATAAACACTTGGCAAGTTTGACATGCCGTAAAACTACATATACAAAACTCCCTCCTAAACTCTTTTTACTGTCACCACCTTTTTACCTTACATTTCTGTTTAACCACATCTCTTCTCTATTTATTTCTCCCATTCTGTCTATCAAACTCACCCCTTCTCAATTCAGTGATTTATAATACATGCTTTTTCTCATCAGCCAATATTAGACATTAATTTACGAACGCAGCTATTTGATATAAAACTATTTTCATGGCGATGTTTCTGCTCAACACACGCGTGCGTACTCACTCGCAAATTGTACAGCAAACAAAAATGAATATCGGCTGAGAAGAAATCTTAGACATTGCCTTATTGTTAGAAAGTGGGTGCAAGATTTTAGAAAAAAAAAGAAAATTAGATGTAAAGAAATTCATTCAACAAAAACAACATATATATACATGTATAACGAAATCTACAAAA